>NC_044031.1:370993757-372193757 GCF_901765095.1 Microcaecilia unicolor | reverse complement strand
AAAATTGCAATAGTTCAGAAGGACCTATTTTGTTTAATGTTTTCCTGTCTCCATTTAGTTTGTTGAGTCGAACTCTAGGAATTTCATTCTATATTTATGCAGACAATATCAAATTTCTTTTTCCTCTCCATTCCTGAGCGTTACAGATTATTGCTGGAACATTTTTTGAAATTGGATATTATTGCACTTTAGCTATCAGAAAATGAATTAAAACTGAATGGAGGAGGGGTAGCACTGTATATTAATGAGAACCTTGACTCAGATAGGCTGCAAATATTGCAGGATACAAAACCCCTATTGGAATCTTTGTGGATTGAAATTCCACGTGAAAAGGGGAAAAAAAAAAGGTGATAGGAGTGTACTACCATCCGCTTGGCCAGGACGAGCAGACGGATACAGCAATGTCAAAGGAAATTAGGGAAGCAAATAAAATGGGCAATGTAATAATAATGGGTCATTTCAATTATCCGGATATAGACTGAGTTAATGTAACATCGGTACACACTGGGGAGATAAAATTTCTTGATGAAATCAAGGACAGCTTCATGGAACAGCTGGTTCAGGAGCCGACGAGAGAAGGAAAATACTAGACTTAGTCCTTAGTGGAGCTCATGATCTGGTGCGGGAGGGTAACGGTGCGAGGGCCGCTTGACAACAGTGATCATCATATGATCAGTTTTGATATTGGCTTTGAAGTAAGTGAACTTAGGAAATCAAATACACTAACGTTTAACTTTAGAAAAGGAGATTACGATAAAATGAGAAAAACGGTGAAAAAAAAAACGAAAGGAGCAGCTCACAGGGTAAAAAACTTGCATCAGGCGTGGATGCTGTTCAAAAACACCATCCTAGAGGTACAGGACAAATATATTCCGCGTATTAGAAAAAGAGGAAAAAAGATGAAACGTCAGCCGGCATGGCTAAACAGTAAGGTAAAGGAAGCCATTGGAGCAAAAAAAAACAATCCTTCAGAAAATGGAGAAGAGAACCAACTGAAAATAATAAGATAAAATATAATGAATGCCAAGCCAAATGCAAAGTGGCGATAAGGAGGGCAAAAAAGAACTTTGAAAAAAAGTTAGCGTTAGAAGTGAAAATACATAGTAAAAAGGTTTTTAGATACATTAAAAGCAGGAAGCCGGCTAAAGAATCAGTTGGGCCGCTGGACGAAAGTGGTATTAAAGGGGCAATCAGGGAAGACAAAGCCATAGCGGAGAAATTAAATTAATTCTTTGCTTCGGTCTTCACCGAGGAGGATTTGGGAGTGACACTGGTGCCGGAAAGGGTATTTGAAGCAGACGAGTCGGAAAAACTAAACGAATTCTCTGTAAACTTGGAGGATGTAATGGGTCAGTTCTTCAAACTGAAGAGTAGTAAATCACCAGGACCAGATGGTATTCATCTCAGAGTATTAAAAGAACTGAAAAATGAACTTGTAGAGCTACTGTTAGTAATATGCAGTCTATCCCTAAAACCAGGTGTGGTACCGGAAGACTGGAGGGTAGCCAATGTTACGCCGATTTTTTAAAAAGATTCCATAGGAGATCCGGGAAATTATAGACCGGTGAGTCTGACGTCTGTACCGGGCAAAATGGTAGAGGCTATTATTAAGAATAAAATTACAGAGCACATACAAAAACATGGGCTGGTGAGACAAAGTCAGCATGGCATTTTTTGAGGGGGTGAACAAACATGTGGACAATGGGGAGCCGATGGATATTGTGTATCTGGATTTTCAGAAGTCGTTTGACAAAGTGCCTCATGAAAGACTCCAGAGGAAACTGGAGAGTTATGGGATCGGAGGTAGGGTATTACTATGGATTAACAGCTGGTTGAAGGATAGGAAGCAGAGAGTAGAATTGAATGGTCAGTATTCTCAATGGAGAAGGGTAGTTAGTGGGGTCCCTCAGAGGTCTGTGCTGGGACCGCTGCTTTTTAACATATTTATAAATGACCTAGAGATGGGAGTAACTAGTGAGGTAATTAAATTTGCAGATGACACAAAGTTATTCAGGGTCGTCAAGTCACAGGAGGAGTGTGAAAGATTACAGGAGGACCTCGCGAGACTGGGGAATTGGGCGTCCAAGTGGCAGATGAAGTTCAATGTTGAGAAGTGCAAAGTGATGCATGTGGGTAAGAGGAACCCGAATTACAGCTATGTCATGCAAGGTTCCGTGTTAGGAGTCACAGACCTAGAAAGGGATCTGGGAGTCATCGTTGATAAGACATTGAAAACTTCTGCTCAGTGTGCTGCGGCAGCTAAGAAAGCGCACAGAATGTTGAGTATTATTAGGAAAGGGATGGAAAACAAACACGAGAATGTTATAATGAAGTTGTATCGCTCCATGGTGCGACCGCACCTCGAATATTGTGTCCAATTCTGGTCGCCACATCTCAAAAAAGATATAAAGGAATTGGAGAAGGTGCAGAGAAGGGCGACGAAAATGATAAAAGGGGTGGAACGACTTCCCTATGAGGAAAGGCTAAGACGGTTAGGGCTCTTCAGCCTGGAGAAAAGGCGGCTGAGGGGTGATATGATAGATGTCTACAAGATAATGAGCGGAGTAGAGTGGACAGATGTGAAGCGTTTGTTTACACTTTCAAACAATAATTGAACCAGGGGACACAAGATGAAGCTAGAACATGGTAGCTTTAAAACAAATAGGAGAAAGTTTCTCTTTACTCAGGGTGTAGTTGGACTCTGGAACTTGTTGCCGGAGAATGTAGTGACAGCAGCTGGCCTTAAGGAGTTTAAGGGGGGTTTGAACAGATTCCTGAAGGAAAAGTCCACTGAACATTATTAATTTTTTTTTTGGGGGGGGGGGGGGGGGTTGCCGGGTTCTTGAAACCTGGATTGGCCGCTTTTGGAGACAGGATGCTGGGCTTGATGGACCCTTGGTCTTTTCCCAGTATGGCAGTGCTTATGTGCATCTCCTTTTTCCATTTTGTTATCCACCATAACTTTTTTGCTTACCATATACATTATGTTCCAATTCCTTAAAGGGACTCTATTAAAATTTTGGGAGTTACTCTACATAACTTCATTATATTTTCAGATCACATTTCATCTGTAGTTCAAAAATCCTTCTATGCACTTTGTGTCAAACGTGCTGTACATTCATTGTTGAACCTTCCATCAATTTGACTATTAATCCATACAAAATACGGCAGTTAAGTTACTTTATGGAGCACAAAAGTATGATAACATAGCAGATTTTCTGATTAAAGAACATTGGCTTCCTATGTCATACTGAATCATGTTAAAAATCTTAGGGGTCCTTTTACTAAGGTGCACTGAAAAATGGCCTGCAATAGTGTAGGCGTTTGTTTTGGGGGCGCGCAGAATCATTTTTCAGCACACCTGTAAAAAGGGCCTTTTTTAAATTTTTGCTGAAAATGGACGTGCGGCAAAATGAAAATTGCCGCATGTCCATTTTGGGTCTGGGACTTTACCGCCAGCTATTGACCTAGTGGTAAAGTCTCAAGTGGTAACCAGGCGGTAATGACCTTTGCGTGTCAAATGCCACTTGGCGCATGTAGCTGACACTCGCTAGAAAATACTACTGCTACTACTGCTTATCACTTCTATAACACTACAAGGCATATGCAGCGCTGTACAGCATACATGAAAAAGACAGTCCCTGCTCAAAGAGCTCACAATCTAAATAGGACAAACACACAGACAGACAACTAAGAGGTAAGGGAATTAAAGAGAGGTGGGGATAAAAAGGGACAGGGCAAGTGAGTAGTGGTTAGGAGTTAAAAACAACGTTAAAGAGGTGGGCTTTTAGCCTGGATTTGAAAACGGCCAAAGACAGGGCTAGACACACAGGCTCGGGAAGTCTATTCCAAGCGTGAGGTGCAGCGAGATAAAAGGAACAGAGTCTGGAATTAGCAGTAGAGGAGAAAGGGACAGACAAGAGAGATTTATCCACAGAACGGAGTACCCGAGGGGGGGCGTAGGGAGAGACAAGAGTGGAGAGGTACTGGGGAGCGGTAGAGTGAATGCACTTATATGTCAGTAAGAGAAGTTTGAATTGAATGTGGAAACGGATAGGGAGCCAGTGAAGTGACTTGAGGAGAGGGCTAATGTGAGCATAGCGACTCTGGCGGAAAATGAGTCACGCAGCAGAGTTTTGGACTGATTGAAGAAGAGAGAGATGGCTAAGTGGGAGGCCAGTGAGAAGCAGGTTGCAATAGTCTAGGCAAGAGGTGATAAGAGTGTGGATAAGGGTTCTGACAGTGTTCAGAGAGAAAGGGATGGATTTTGCTGATGTTATAGAGAAAGAAATGACAGGTTTTGGCAATCTTCTGAATGTGAGCAGAGAAGGAGAGAGAGGAGTCAAAGGTGACCCCAACATTACGAGCTGATGAGACAGGGAGATTGAGAGTGCCATCCACAGAAACAGAGAAAGGGGGAAGAGGAGAGGTGGGTTTAGGGGGAAAGATGAGAAGCTCGGTTTTGGCTATGTTAAGTTTCAGATGACGTTGAGACATCCAGGCAGCAATATCAGATAGGCAGGCTGATACAGTGGTCTGGATGCTGGTTGAGATTTCGGGGGTAGAGAGGTAGATCTGGGAGTCATCAGCATAGAGATGGTATTGAAAACCAAGGGATGATATCAGAGAGCCAAGGGAAGAAGTGTAGATGGAGAACAGGAGAGGACAGAGAACAGAACCCTGAGGTACACCGATGGTAGTGGGATAGAGGTGGAAGAGGATCCACCAGGGTGTACACTAAAGGTGAGAAGCGAGAGGTAGGAGGAGAACCAGGAAAGAACAGAGCCCTGGAATCCAAGTGAAGACAACGTATCAAGGAGTAAGCTGTGATCGACAGTGTCAAAAGCGGCAGATAGATTGAGAAGGATATTTTTCATGTGTGCGTAGTGGACACGCGCCAAAAATGAAATTACCGCAAGGGCCACGCGGTAACTCAGAATTGGCGCATGTTGGGCACGCTTAGGCGCTTATGTGGCTTAGTAAAAGGGCCCCTTAGCTCTCGCCCATCAAACACTCTGAGGTACCACTGTTTGTTTTTCATATTCCTTCTACTTTGTACCTGCATTCCTGTCTGTGCCTCAGAGACAGGAGTAGCCTTCTGGAGGTCTTGGGAGGGGGGGGGGGGGGTTGGACCCTCGAGTAAATCTTTACTCCCCCAGGCAGAACTCCTGTATTTCAGACCCCAGGCAAAGGTCTGAAATACAAATTAACACACGCCTCCACCTTCTCATATATGAGCACGCAACTCTGGAACGCACTACCACGCTATTTGAAGGCAACCTATGAACTGACTAACTTCCGTAAACTACTAAAGACTCATCTCTTTGAAAAGATATACCACAAAGAATAAAATATGTAATATCTCCCAATACACCTACAAACATCGTAACACGTCCATTGTTTCACAATGTCTATATTACACCAGTATATTCTATTCCTAATGTCTGATAATGTCTTCTGTAATGCCACTATCTTGTACTTCATGACCATGTAACCCAAAATCCTTCTGTAAAACCAATTGTATATCTTTTGCTATTTCCATTATCCATGATATATTGTAAGCCACATTGAGCCTGCAAAGAGATGGGAAAACGTGGGATACAAATACAATAAATAAATAAATATTAGGTTCAATAAATGTTTATTCAGAGAAGCCAATATAAAGAAGCTAATAAGCAATTAGTCAGATATTAAAGAAAATAAAAACTCCAATAGAGTATAATATGTAGCAAATAAACAGAGTTTTCCCTGGGAGCTGCCAATATGTCCACCTACTAGTGTGGACACACTGAGGCCCCCCATCCTTAGTTCTATTTCCTCTTATATATATTTTCTTTCCTTCTTCTTAATTACCCTTCCTACTTAATGAATATGCATCTTTCCAGAATATTCTATTCCTTTTATGGTAAAAATCCTGTTCCAGCATATTCTATCATGTTCCAACTTCTATTATTTATTTGACAGTTTAAAACCTGTCATATAAAGCATAAGTTTTCATTTGATATGGGTTGACCTATGTCGTTGGTATGCACAATCATACTAGCCCCCTCCATCCTCTTGCTTAGCTTACAATTTTACCCACACCCACTTACTTCTCCTTCTGATTGTTTATCTGCAGGCGTCCTTAGTCATAGGAGTCTCTGGCTCTTAGTTGTTGACCAGCAACTTATCATGTTAGCATAGGTCAAATGTCAAACTACAAATTTCTGCACTTAGCATTTTTTCTGGTAACTACTTTCTATCTTGCAATTCCAGATCTGCTCCCAGCTCAAAAAAAAAAAAAAAAAGCAAAATAGCAATATTAAAATAAAGAATAGAAATATAGAGGGTTTGCACCTTGCTATGGCCTCTGTGATATACATACCCCATTAAGATTTCTTCTTTCCTTACATCTTCTTGTGACTCCTACACATTTACAAATCCTCTCTCACTGAACTCAGACTATCTGCTTCAGAGTCATGGGCCCCTGCTTTGTGAACTCTACAGCATTAGAGCTTTGGAAACAGAAAAATAATTGAGGCGATGGTTAAGACCCATTATTTTAAAATGGCCTAGCTAAATGAAGTTAATACTGCCTTGTAACTATGTTTTGGGCTATTCCGATATGTTGGCGGTAGTGTTTGACTTTTCCTGACCATACACTGGATGTGCTTCTGTTAAGCCTGTAGCAGTGGCGTTCCTTGGTCGGCTGCACACCTCTCCCCCCGGGTGCAGCATGACACACACCCCCGAAGCAGTGTGTGTCCCCCCCTGGCGCGTCACCTCCAAGCCCCCCGTGCATTCTTCCTACCTGCTGGGAACAGCCTCGTGGCTGTCGGCTCCGCTGGTTCCCTGCTCCCTCTGCCCCAGAACAGGAAGTAACAGCAGAGGGAGCAGGGAACCAGCAGAGCCGACAGCCGTGTGGCTGCTCCCTGCACCCCTCCTGCCGCGTGCACCCGGGGCGGACCGCACCCACCGCCCCACCTTCAGTATGCCACTGCCCCGCAGCATTACTTCAGCAATATGCACCATTGATACAGTTTATATATCTCAGCGATAAGCACCGTTGATACAGTTTCTACATTCCAATGTGCTTGTGACCTCTGAAGCAGGCGGCATTGTACGCTGAAACACGGTCCTGTGTCGCATCCCATCTTGGTGATTGCTCAATAAAGATTGTGTTTGCATCGATCAACCCACTGGAAGTCACTAAATCATCCCCTACTTGTAATTGTCTATTGCTTATGTTTGATTTATTCTTACTGTACACCGACTTGAGTGTATTCTTTCAAAAAGGCGGTAAATAAATCCTAATAAATAAATGTGTGTCTCTTGTCTTCCGCTTTCCTATCATGATTATTGCAGTTCACCCCCTTATCCATCTAAGCTGTCTGTCTTTTCCCCGATTTCTTCTTTTTCCTTCTCTATTACTGTATAGTCTGTAAGCCGCCTAGCTGGCATTGCTGATAGGTGGGATAGCAAGTACTTAATAAGTGCTGCATACATCTAGTAGCGCTATATAAATGATTAGTAGTAGTAACTTGAAACATTGCACTGGCTGTATACATGTGTAATTTCCCAGACACAGCAACCCACATTCCTGGGGATTCTGGCACCATTGATCTTATGCTAAAGTACTGCATTAACTTTCTGTTTTGATGTGGAATATCTATTTTAGCAACAATAAGGTAAAAAAAAAAAAATCTATTTTTTTACTGAAATATTATTTGTCTCTGTTCTAATACCCAGTGTACTTGAATGTAACTCACCTTGAGTTACTACTGAAAAGTTGTGAGCAAAATCCAAATAAATAAATTAATGGAACGCTTGACAGAATTTTATAAAACCTAGAATTTAGTTTCTGATTAGCATCTTAAAATATATAAAACCATCTTATTTTTATTAAATATGACATTATTTTACATATGCATTTGGTGCCTACAAAATGTAATCAAACTGACAATGAAAATAATGCTGCATAATTTAATATTTTTTCCCTAAAGCTGATTCTCACACCTATTATCTGACTGTTATGCTTGTCACAAGCAATAGCTGTAATGCCTTTAACTAGCACTAACAGGCCATCAAGCAGCATCGTGGGGAGTTTGCATTCCTAATCTAACTTTTTTTTCCCAATGGATTTTTTTTGTACAATCTATGAGCAAAAATGCGTTCCCTGTATAAATTTTGGAATAATTAATGATCAGATTTTCTACCTTTCAGCTGATGTGAAACGAGAGTCCCCTTTATTGCATTTGCCATTCAAAACATGCAAAGTTCAGCTCATTATTTAGCAAGCCTCGTGAGAAAAGGCTTTCAAAGCAATCTGGTTCTATACAATGCGTTCCTTTTGTTTTTATTACTATGTCTCATTTTAGCTTAAAACCAGCAGATTGCAGCAAAAGCAAACAGGAATGAAGTTACTTTTGTTTCTGCATTAACAAATGTATTCCTCTTTAAGACTAGCAAAGACCATAACAACGATAGAACGTTTCAAAATTGCTATCAAAATTAAGTAGACAATGGATATTACACATGATCTTACATAATGAATGTGGTCATTTTAGTTGAACATATTGCAAGATGGCACATAGAGTTTTGTCCTTGAATATTACTAACAAAATGGATGACAGATAAAAGATTGAAAGGCTATGTATGAAATTATGTCTTCCTATTAATTAGCATGCCACATGGCTTGACTGAAACCTGGCTGAAAATAAATTCTGTTTTGAATTTTGATGGCCTTCTATTCATACTATAGATACATGATCTTGCACTTTTTTTCAAATTCATGACCCCAGAAATATGAAAGAAAAATCAAGCTTTTGACAGCAATTTCAATGGTTGTTCATCCCATAAAAGCGAACACTGGCTTGATTTATAATTTAGCCTTCACTACATTTTGAAGCAACATACAAATTACCTCTTTTTATCACATCTATTCTGCTCTTATCTGCATTAGATGGCAACATTGAGGTGATTATTATTGGAGGCATTTTGAGACACAATGCAAACCTCACAATACAGAGATGCCTGTAAGAAGTAAACCTGTCATTAACTATATACACTGTCCTAGGATCCACATCTAAAGAGACGGATATTTAAAAAAAAAAACACTGTGAGGTTCAGCACTATGCTGAACATCTAACTACATCGTATCATACATAGTAGATGACAGCAAATAAAAATCTGCACGGTCCATCCATTCTGTCTGAGAAGATGAACTCATTACATAAGGTATGAGGTGATACAACATATGTATACCTGATCTTGATTTGTCCATGCCATTATCAGGGTATAGACTGTACAAGTCTGTCCAGCACTGTCCTTGTTCTAAAACTTCAGAAGTTGTCATCAAAGCCCCTGAAAAGCTCCATTCCATCCCATCCAAATCTATCCAGCCACAATCAGGGCACAGACTGAAGTCCGCTTCCCAATTATCAGTGTTGTTACCTAGTCTCTGCTAAGCTTCTTTGGATCGATTCCTTCTAAACAGGATTCCTATGTGTTTATTCAGTGCATTTTTTAATTTCGTTAAGGTTTTCAACGCATCACCTGCCGCAGGAGGGCATTCCAAGTATTGTAAATGGGCCCGCTCCTCCAGTATGGGGGAGGAAGCTGCCTCCCCTGAATAGCCAGAACTTCACAAAACTGCCACCAGGAAATACTTCAAAAACATTCCTTTATTTTCCAGATTCATAAATAAAACTTCCCTCCAGAGTAGAGACTTGCTTCTCAGGCAGGGCTGTTCTGCCTTGCTTAGTACATCAACCAATTACACAAAGACTTTGCCCCCTTCCCGGAGGGGAATGCAATAGTCCTTTGGAAATCCCTGCTTTTTTGGTCCCAGTCAGTAGCAAACAAATAGTTCTTGTCCCACAAGCAGGATTTCTCCTCAAGACAATGTTAATCACCAAGCAGCCTTTACTTTCAGGAGGTTCAATACTTTTGGGACTTCCTTCCAC
Organism: Microcaecilia unicolor; assembly: GCF_901765095.1. Taxonomy (NCBI): domain Eukaryota; kingdom Metazoa; phylum Chordata; class Amphibia; order Gymnophiona; family Siphonopidae; genus Microcaecilia; species Microcaecilia unicolor. The sequence goes on along the minus strand of NC_044031.1, from coordinate 372,183,813 downwards.
CCAAGGTATTTCAGCCTGCTTCAGTTCTTTAGGGACCTGTCTTGCCCAAGGATTTTCAGCCTGTACTGCTCCTCTCCTCCTGAACTGAACCCCTCTTCCCACCAGGCAGCCCTCCTTCATAAACAAGCCTTCCAACTTCAGAGGTTCTCACAATAATCAGGTTTCAAAACAGGGTAGTAATTCCCCCACCACTCAGGGTTTCCCCAAAAGAAAACCAGGCTTCTCTACTTTAAGCAGGGTTTAAACCAAAATAAATTCTCAAAACCAGATAGGTTTCCAAACCTTCAGGAGATGCCTTCCTCAGCTCTCAAGCTCCCATTCCGTTCTGCTTTCTTCCCCTGCTCAGGCTGATTAATTCCCTGTTCCATCCAATCCTCCTCCTGCTCCTCAGCCCACCCCTCCCTATTACAGGTGGGCAGCATGATATACAGATTGCTTGTCCTGGGAACTGGCTCCTTCATTCACCCTCCCTCTTGTGGTCAGAGACGGTATATGGCCAGCTTGCTTATCCCCTGGGATCTCACTTCTAGGGCTGGAAATGCATTCTGGGATATGTAGTTCATGGTTCTGCTGCTTCACTCTATACATCGGGGATGTAGCCTTGTCACAGTATCCACCACCCTCTTGGTGAAAAAATACTTCCTGACATTATTCCTGAGTCGGCCTCCCTTCAACCTCAATTCATGTCTTCTAGTTCTACCACCTTCACGTTTCTGGAAAAGGATTGTTTGTGGAATACCTTTCTGAACGTCTGTATCATATCACCCCTGGATCTCCTTTCCTCCAGGGTATAAATGTTCAGGTCATCAAGTCTCCTTGTACATGTTGCTACGCAAATCGGAAATCATTTTTGTTGCTTTTCTTTGAACCACTTCCAGTCTTTTTACATCTTTAGCAAGATACGGCCTCCAAAACTGAACACAGTACTCCAAGTAGGGCCTCACCAACTGTTTTGTTTTAAATATTGAGAGGCTCATACATGTGGGTCTCAATATTTAAAATGCTTTAAACAGTAAGGAGAGGCTTCTGGCCATTTAAATCACCTGTCATGGATCAACTGGGCATATTCAGCGGCACTTAACTGAATAGTACTTGTGAAAATGTCCAGTTAGTGCCCAAGCTGAAACTGGCTATCTTGGGGGCGTTCTAGGGACAGAGTTAGCATGTTAAGTGCCAAGATTCAGCACTTAACCGACCAAGGTAACAGCATAAATAGGACCGCCTAAAGGTCAGTCCTGTCTTTATGTGGTTCACCATAGCCAGTTAAGTGCTGAATATCGCACTTTACTGGCTATATTTTTGCTACCCCTGCATACCTGTAAATTCAACACTGGAGTCTAGACATGGCCCAGCATTGAATTCACAGGGGTAAACCAGTTGAATATTGAGCCTGTGAAGGGCAGTTCTAATAAGGGCGCTCACTGTAATGTGAGTGTGCCTAAGTGGCAGTGTGAAAATGTACGCATGTATTCTACAAAGAGATTGCAGGAGAGCCTGCCCTTTACAGATAGATGTGTATACTTTAGCAAATGTAAGTACATATATATGATGGGGCATCCAGTAAGCGGCATGCCCAGTCACATGTGTGTGCATGCATGTACTTGATGTACATGTTGACGGTGCAGGCACAGGGATACTTGCAAAATGGATGCCACCACGAGACTCCACAGCTTCGGGGAATCAGACTCCTTCCACTTGGCCAGGTTATTCCTGGGATGGGAACACAAATTGTTCACTGCCCTCTGGGGATGGCCCAAGGCAATTTGCCGCCTGAGGCAGGGATGAGATGCCCCGCCCCCACCCGGCCACAGTCTAGCATTTCCCCCCTTTCCTCCTCAACCCTCTTCCCCATGTTTACCTTCTTTTTTTCTTTTCCAAAAAGGTGGTAGTGGCAGCGGCAGTGATTCCCATAGGCTGATCTGCCGCTGGCACCGGCCTCTTCATTGTACTGCATCCTGCCTCTGAGAAAACAAGAAGTTATGTCAAGAGGTGAGCTGCAGTAGGGAGAACAGGCCGGTGTTGGCGGCAGGGTAGCCTATGGGAATTGCTGCCATTGCCACCTTTTGGAAAAGGAAAAAAGAAGGTAAATGCGGGGAACAGAGTTGAGGAGATGCCACTCTATGGTGAGTGCTGCCTGAGGCCCTCACCTCAGATGGCCTAATAGTAGGGCCGCCACTGCTGTCCTCAGAGACGCCAAGAGTGGCTCATCCCAAGGCTGGAGATTTATCATCAGAATGATGGAGACTGAAGGCCAAATAAGTGAGATTTTTCTTATGGGCCTGAGCCATGTCTAAAACTAGTTCTGGCAGATGCACATTCCAAAACCTGATATATTCCAATCAATAAATAGAAAATAAAATTCTTTTTTTCTATCTTTGTTGTCTGGTCATTTTATATTTGTTATTATGTTGGTTCTAATCTCTGGTTTCTGCTTTCTTCTCTTAACTGTCTTGCCAGAGTCTCCTTGTCCATTTGGCACTTTTCTCTACATGTCCACCATCCATTTTCTCTCTGTGTCCCTATCTATCTTACCCAGCATCACCCCTGTCTTTCAGCCATGTTGAGCATCTCCCATTTCAGTGTCCCTATTCCCCCTCCCCCCATGTGCCAGGCTTTCTCTCTCTCTCTCTCTACCCCCCTCTTTTTCTTCCCTTCTGTCTCTCATGGCCAGCATCTCTCCCTCTGTCTTTCCCCCCTCTGCCCCCCCAGGGGTCCAGCAAGTGTTCCTTTCTCTTCTCTCACTTCTGTCTCCCTTTTGCAGGACCAGCACCTCCCCTCGTCCTTCTTTCCCCACAGGTTCTGGCACCTCTTTCTTTCCTTGTCCTTCCCCCCTCTAAAGTCCAGCACCTCTTTCTTCCTCACCCCCTCATTGGATGTTCCCTACCTGTCCAACATTTTTCTCTCTCCTTACCCCCTCCCCCCCCCAATGCAGCACCTCTCCCTCCTGGCCCCCCATCCCATTCAGGCACCTCTCACTCCTTGCACCAGTTCTCAACTGTATATAATCCTTGCACTTGATAGATGCATCATTCAGCGCAAAGTGCTATTATTATCAACAGACTATTAAAAACACAATTGAAAATGTGCAAACTGAGATTATATACAATTGAGAACCGGTGTCTTTGCTTTATGACTTGTGGTTTATTGGTTTATTACATTTAATATACCATTCTTTATAAGAAACAGCAGTCTCTAAATCTTCATAAGCACAAAACTTTCCTATATGGAAATGTCCACCTAAACTATTTGTTTCAGTTGGGGCACTTTTCCAATGGACAGGAAGACCAAGACCCCAGACCTATTTGACTCTATAGTATGGGGTAAGAGACTTTTACGTTCTTATAAAAAATCTCCCAGACAAATCTTTCACCCACCATCAGCAGCCACAATAAGGCCAACAGCACAAGCAGTTCTAGTGGGAGAGATGGTGACTGTTGTAACTGCAGCGGCAACACTCTCTGCCAGCACTGTTTGGGGGGGGGGGGGGGGGAATGGATCACAGATTACCTGCATGGGAAAGCAATAGCCAGCTACCCTCAAAGGCTGCAGACACTGGGCTGGATGGGGGAGGGAGTGTGAATATCCATTGGCAGCACTTCTACCCTGGCCAGCAGCTCCCTCTCCTCTGTTTCCTTCTCCTTGTGCCCTGTGCAGGGAGACCTGCTCACAGTATACCAGGCTCACACTGTGGTGTAGCCAGAAGGCAGTTTTTGGGTGGGCCAGTGGGCAGGTTGGGTGGGCATGCATCTCCTCTTCCCTTCCCCCCCTCCCCCAACCATGAACTTAAAACAATGAAATACTGGTGAAGATCTTTAGCCCACAGACCCCTGTTTAGAAAAGCACAGCAGTCAAAGGCACTGCTCCATGCTAGTGACACTGGCTTCGACACCATAGGCATACTCAGTTCTCATGCATGACATATTCCAATCAATAAACAGAAAATAACATTTTTTTCTACCTTTGTTGTCTGGTCATGTTATTTTTCTAATCATGTTGTCCCAGTCTCTGGTTTCTGCATTCCCCTGTCTTCTCTTAACTTTTTTTCCAATATCCTCTGTCCATTTGACCTTTCTTCTCTCTCCATGTCCACCATCCATCTCCCTTCTGTGTCCATGTCTTTATCCTCCCTCTGTATCCTTGCTCTTATCCTCCCCCATGTCCACCACCTCACCTTTGTGACTGCTCTTATCTTTCCCTGTGGCCATAATCTCCCCCTATTCCTTACCTCATGTCCAACATGTCCTGCATCCTGTCCTTCCTTGTGTTCAGATTCTTCTCCCATTCTTTGACTCATGTCCATCAACCCCTCTCTGTGTCCAGTCCTTCTCTGCATCCATTCTTCCTCCCCCCCCCCCCCCCCCCCGTCATTCCTTCCCTCATTCCTTCACTTATCCAGCAACCCTTGTGAGCATTCATTCTGGGTATCCAAAATCTTCCACCATTCTTCCTTCATAACCAGCATGCCCTCTCTATGTCCTGTTCCTCCCTGTGTCCACCCCCCATTCCTTCTCTTGTGAGCAGCATTCCTTCCCTATATCCCCGACCCCCAATTCAGCATTTCAACAGTCCTTACCCATGGTTAGTTACCACTAAACCCAGCAACGATGTCCGTCCCACCCCTCCTGCCCTCTCAGAAACAGGAAGTCCGTGTCAGAGCCATCAGTGTAACATGACTGGGAGGTCCCACACTGCCTTCCACAGACTACATCATTGCCGCAGGCCCTCGAGCTACATGGATACCGTCCTTTTGCAGCGATCCTCTCTCCCACCCCTGCCGCAGCGGCAGCGCCTGCCTTGCACTTTGGGACATGGCGTCCTGCTCCACAGCCCTCCCTCCGCCGCACTGATGCAACTTCCTGTTTACACAGGGACACGGCAGAGAGAAGGCCCCGGAGCAGGACGCCACTTCTGTGAGTTGCTGCCAGGCAGCACCGATAGTAAAATGCAAGCGCCGCGGCAGGGGTGGGAGAGGGTGAGAAAGAAATGGATGTGTGTTTCTGGGTGGGCCGGAGGCAAAATTGGGTGGGCCCAGGCCCACCCAGAGCCACCCGTAGTGTAAATAATTGTTACAAATTGAATGCAGTGAAAAACAGGTTCAGGCTTCCTAAGGCAAACTAGGCCTGTAAAATCATAGCATCTCTCAGTCCTGATACTTCACTGAAGAAATGTGACAGCCTGATTAACCTTGGCAGAGTTACAAAGTTGGTAAGGGTTGTGTACAGCTGGACATAGGTATGCTGAGAAACTATAAATAATAATTGGGCTAGGTGCAGAAAAGTTAAATTTAAGGATGAGCGAAGCTTGGAGATAAGAAAACTTACTAAGGTTGAAACTTGGTCATAATTGGATAAGAGATAAGAAAGTTGGAACTTGGGCATAATTGGATGTATGTGCCAATTATGATGAAATTGCAGGTGACTCATAAGTGGTCTATGGGACCAAAAAAGTATAAAAGGTCTGCTACCTAAGCAGTGCCTTAGAAGAGAGAAGAGAGACAGAGGGAGAAGAAGCCAGTAAACTTTGAAGGCACATGTCATCTGTCGTGAAGTGCTGTTCTACCATGTGAATACCTGATTGCCTGTACTGCCTTTGAGTGAGATGCTTATGCTAATAAACTATCTTATTATTTCTATTGAATACTGGGTTTCTTTCTAATTACTGAATTTGCTACTGCCCAAACTGTGTAAAACTGTCATGAGCAGATACAAAGTTGGGGTAATTAAGTATTATGAGGGAACATGCAATCCTTTTTGAGAATAGTAGAAAGCCCATGGCTTCCGCTGCCCAAACAGAGGTGGCAGACCTAATTATATTCAGTAGCTATGCCCCTGGCACACAGGCGCCATTTTTTCAAAACAGCTGTTTGGGGGAGTGACCGCTCCCCCTGCGCCCCACCTAGCTACGCCACTGCTGTTTATAGTCTGAGATATTCAGAAAAATCTAATATTTAACTGCTGCTTTCCTCTCCACTTTGTTGCGACTGACATAAAAGACGGTATAGCAAATGCACATAATCTGAAACAGAAACCGAAAATGGAAGTGTGCCTGACTCATTCTGACTAGCACTCTACTGATTTTTGTGCTCATATTTCACCTATTTCTTTTGAAAATGTCCTTTTATTTTGGTTTTGCATGGATACCTTGTTTTAGAATGAACAACAAGCCAAAAAAGGGTAAGAAAATAAGATACATTTCCCACTAAGAAGATACTCTTCTTATTCTGACATTTAGGGCCAGATATGCTAAGCATTTTTTGCATAGATACAAAGGAAAATCCCTTTAGTATAGCTGGCTTAGTCTTTTGACAGGAATTATAATGTGTATTTGGCTTACGTTATTATCGCACGGCAATAATTGGGCCTACTTTTGTACAGCTGTCCCTGCACAGCTGCTTTCACTGATTTTCCTGCCAAGCAACTTCCTTTCCTAAAGCTTTTTTTTATTCTGTCAGCAAATAAACTGTCTCAATCCAATGTGAACATGTTTTTATCTTGATTGCTGATAGTGAAAATAAAAGCAGCTATAGGAAACGTTGGGTCCCTGAAGCTGCATTTTTCTAAAAAATGGTGATGGCAATACGGATCCTCCATTCTTAATGCAATGTTCAACCATTATGAACAAATCCATTTGTGCTGGCAGATTCAACTTGATTTCCACTGCACGTTCCCAGATTTTCTCAGTTTTTACTCAGAAATGCTATTGTATTCATACACATGTAGTCTAGCTATTCAGATCATGCAAACATTTACTTTTTACACAGGTGTTTTTTCCTGATAGGTCAGAATTCTCTAATGAGTCTCCCAGCATCTCTTTGTTTTCTGTAAGTCAATAAGCAGGTGACAGATTAGTTGTGTGGTTCTCAATGACAATTACAATTTTAGTCTATAATATTCGCAACATCTTTCAAGCATCTGTTTCCATATGGGAGGTAATTTCATAAGAGGTTGCTTGAACTGAGAGGACAACAAAGAGCCTATTTAGAGTTTATTTTATAAATACACATAAGCACCTGTGTGTGCTTATGAAACACTAGCGCAATTCCTGCATAAATCACATGTAGCTGCATCCACATATAGTTACATGAACAGGCATAAATATGCATATATAGTATATAATACGCATGATCATGCATAGTATTTAAAAAGTATGTATGAAAATCACGAGTGCCTCAGTGGCATAGCCAGACTCCAAATTTTGGGTGACCCACTGGCCAAATAGATGAGCAGGATGCATGTCCTCTCTGGTCCTCAGCTACCTCTGCTCCCCCCCCCCCCCCCCCCCCCCCAATCTCAACTTTAAGTTTGTATGCCATAGCTGGCATGGATCTCCAAGCTCTATCAGCTGAAGACAGCCTGTATAGTTCCCCAGAACTTCCCTCAGACAAGCTTGGGAATCAGCTGCAGAATTCCTGAGCTACCAATGCTAGCACCCTGTGTATGCTCAGTTCTTGCGCATGAAATGAGCATGCATGAACACTGAGCATGCCTGGAGTGTCAGTGTTGGTGGCTCAGGATTGCTGCTGTTGACTGCCAAGCCTGCTTGAGGGGAGTTCAGGAGACCATTAGAGGATGTCATCAGCTGGCGTGGCTTAGGGATTCTCTCTAGCTACAGCAAGGGTGCACCACTGCTGGGTGGAACTGAGTATAAAGTAAACAGGCCCAACCATGGTTACACCACTGCTCTGCCCATAGTTCACCCAAACTCTACCTCCGAATGATTTTACATTGAATGACTTTATATGCAAAAACATGCAAAGTATTACCCCTATATGTCCATAATGAAATATTTACAGTCCTAAGCATTTACAGCCACATCTCAGTCTTTATTCTTCCTCAGAAAAGATGGAAATTACAGCAAGGCTTCTGACCCTCAGAAGGCAAGTTAAAGTTTCTTTCTCCAGCCCTTTCATGTTCTTCTCTTAGGTAGTTAACTTCACTTTCCATGGATCCATTATTTTACAGAAACAAGAGAATACCTAGGTATATCACAGATCTCAATTCCACCTTCCAGTTGGAGAGTCAGAGTTCATATTTTACATCTCATGATTCTGTGCTCTTTTAAGGAACTTCCCTTTGAGACCTTTCTGTCTTGACCTTCTACCATCTCCTAAGAGTGCAGGAATGCAACCATTTCCCTTCCCCTCAATTCTCAGGAAAGAAGGAAGAGCTTTGTTCCCTTTTTTATAGGTTTCTGGTGCTACTATTTATAAACATCGCCAAAGCATTTCATCTCCCACACTACCAATTATTATTGTATCTCTAAATCAAGGAAACATACCAACACTTTTAATATTAGAGTTAAGACACGTGAAGCCCCATTTTGCATAGAACATTGAAGTAAGAATTGGGACATCCAGGCCAGGACATTCACAATTCCGCCCTTCCCCCAAGATTTTACAATAGGCTCTGCTGATCATTGAGCCATAAATTGCTAGCATATACATGCATATTTGCTCATATGTACAGTGGGAACATCAATTTCATCAATTTCAAGAACCTGCAAGTGGAGAAATGAGCAGCTTCCACTTACAAATGCCAGCATTTATACATGGAAGGGCTGATGTATACTTCTATGTATACATTCCAGCAAACATGCTTTTAAGAATTATGTTCCTACTACTACTACTACTTATAATTTTTAAAGCGCTACTAGACGTACGCAGCGCTGTACACTTGAACATGAAGAGACAGTCCCTGCTCGACGGAGCTTAAAATCTAATTAGGACAGACAAACAAAAGATAAGGGAATATTAAAGTGAGGATGATAAAATAACGGTTCTGAACAAGTGAATAAGGGTTAGGAGTCAAAAGCAGCATCAAAAAGGTGGGCTTTTAGCTTAGATTTGAAGATGGCCAGAGATGGAACATGACGTACCGGCTCAGGAAGTCTATTCCAGGTATATGGTGCAGCAAGATAAAAGGAACGGAGTTTGGAGTTAGCAGTGGAGGAGAAGGGTGCAGATAAGAGAGATTTACCCAGTGAACGGAGTTCCCGGGGAGGAATGTAGGGAGAGATGAGAGTGGAGAGGTACTGAGGAGCTGCAGAGTGAATGCACTTATAGGTCAATAAGAGGAGTTTGAACTGTATGCGGAAACGGATAGGAAGCCAGTGAAGTGACTTGAGGAGAGGGCTAATATGAGCATAACGACACTGGCGGAATATTAGTCGTGCAGCAGAATTTTGAACAGATTGGAGAGAGATGGCTAAGTGGGAGACCTGTGAGAAGCAAGTTGCAATAGTCTAAGCGAGAGGTGATAAGAGTGTGGATGAGGATTCTGGTAGTGTGCTCAGAAAGGAAAGGGTGAATTCTGGTGATATTATAGAGAAAGAAACAACAGGTTTTAGCAGTCTGCTAAATATGTGCAGAGAAGGAGAGGGAGGAGTCGAAGATGACCCCAAGGTTATGAGCTGATGAGACAGGAAGGATGAGAGTGTTATCCACAGAAATAGAGAATGGGGGAGGAGGAGAGGTTGGTTTAGGGGGAAAGATAATAAGCTCAGTCTTGGTCATGTTTAGTTTCAGATGGCGCTGAGACATCCAGGCAGCAATGTCAGACAGGCAGGCTGATACTTTGGCCTGGATTTCAGCTGAGATTTCTGGTGTGGAGAGGTAGATCTGGGAGTCATCAGCGTAAAGATGATACTGAAAACCATGGGATGAGATCAGAGTTCCAAGGGAAGAAGTATAGATGGAGAAAAGAAGAGGTCCCAGGACAGATCCCTGAGGTACACAAACTGACAGTGGGATAGAAGTAGAGGAGGATCCACTAGAGTATACACTAAAGGTACGCTGGGAGAGGTAAGAAGAAAACCAGGAAAGAACAGAGCCCTGATTAGAGAGCTGCATGGGGACGGGGTTTGCGGGAATCCCGCGGAACCCGCGGGATTCCCGCGGGGACGGAGGCAGTGCCTGCGGGGTTCCCGCGGGGATGGAAGCAGTTCTGTGGGGTTCCTGCGGGGACGGAGGCAGTTCCTGCGGGGTTCCCAAGGGGATGGAAGCAGTTCTGCAGGCTTCCCGTGGAAGTGTAAGCTGCACCTGCACCAGCCTCTCATCTACCGAATACCAATTTCTTTGAGTGCTGTCTCCTCCTCCTCCTCCTCTTCTTCCTTGCTTTAACATCATAAATGTGGAAAGTCTTCCATTAAGGAGGTGGTAGAGTCACAAATGATGACGGAATTCAAAAAGGTGTGGGATGAACACAGAGGATCTCTAATTAGAAAACGGAAGTTATATAAAAGCTAACCTTAAATGGCTGCATGTGTGGATGTGTCAAGTGACGCTTAGATGGCGACTCTGGCTGTGATGAACTAGGGCTGATACCTGGCAGACTTGTATGGTCTGTGTCTCATACATGGCAATCTGGTGTAGGATGGGCTGGAAAGGGCTTAGACAGCAACTTCAGTGGCTGGAATATGAGGACAGTGCTGGACAGACTTTTACGGTCTGTGTCCCACAAATGAGAACATGAATAGGCTGGAGTGGGCTTCGATGGCAACTCCAGCAGTTAGAACATAAGGATGGGGCCAGATAGACTTCTGTGGTCTTTGTTCCAGAAACATGAAAGACCATAATCAAGTATATAATATCACACTCGTTGATTTAATGATGAATTGATCATGAGTGTGACTATTGGGCAGAGTGGATGGACCGTTCAGGTCTATTTGCTGTCACTTACTATGTTACTATTAATCCTCTTTGCTCTCAGACTGGTGCACAGACCTCAGCTCTGACACAGGCACAAGAATCAGATGTCACCTGACCTACTGGCGCGTGCATGTGGCATCCTCTCAGCACACACTGCCAGTGAATCAGAGACAAATCTTACATGTGCGCACCAGAGTGTTCCAAGTTTCAACTTCCGTTCCTTCCTTGCCTACAGTGCTGTGGCTCAAATCCAGAGAGAGACTGAGGGAGCTGACTGGAATTTTCTTTTATGTACCATTAGATTCTTACGGGGATGGGTGGGCATGGGTTAAATTTTTACGGGGATGGGTGGGGATGGGTTAAATTCTTGCGGGGATGGGTGGGGACGGGTTGGGATGGTTTAAATTTTTGCGGGGATGGGTAAGATTCCAGTGGGGACGGGTGGGGACGGGTAAGATTCCAACAGGGACGGACGGGGATGGGTAAGATTTCTGTCCCCGTGCAACTCTCTAGCCCTGATCCAAGTGAGGACAGCGTATCAAGGAGTAGGCTGTGCTCAACAGTGTCAAAAGCAGCAGATAGATCGAGAAGAATGAGAATAGAATAGAGACCTTTGGATCTGGCCAGGAACAGATCATTGGAGACTTTAGCAAGCGCTGTTTCAGTTGAATGAAGGGGGCGAAAGCCAGATTGAAGTGGATCAAGAATAGCTTGAGATGAAAGAAAGTCAAGGCAACGGCAATGAACAGCACGTTCAAGGATAGGAAACGGAGGAGGGAGATGGGGCGATAGTTGGAAGGACAGGTAGGGTCCTATGAAGGTTTTTTAAGGAGTGGTGTGACTACGCCATGTTTGAAGGCATCAGGAACAGTCGCAGTGGACAGTTAAAGATTGAGGATATGACAGATAAAAGGGATGACAGTAGGAGAGATAGTGTTAAGTAGATGGGTGGGAATAGGATCAGAGGAACAGGTAGTTAGTTTCAAGGAGGAAATAAGATGTGTAGTTTCCTCTTCAGTGATTTCAGAAAAGGAAGAAAAGGAGGCAGGGGTTGGAGGGTTGAGAGAATGGACTAAGGGAAGGAGAGGTGGAGGTGATCTGGTTGAGAATTCAAATTTAATCTTGTGAACCTTATCATGAAAGAACTCAGCCAGAGTCTGGAGGGAAAGTGAAGGGGGGTTGGGGGGTTGGAGGTGAAGGCACTTTGAAGAGAGAGTTCAGTGTGTCAAAGAGACGTCGAGGGTTTGAGCCAGTGGCCCTGGTCTGCATTGGCCCTGTCCCAAGCCCAGTTCTGTCTCTCGGCGGCCCTGCCCCATCCTCTTCTCTTAAGTTCTTCTTGCTGCGATTAATCTGTGTAGTTCCCTAAGAAAGAGCATTCTGCTTCAGCCAATCCCCGGGGCCTTCCTTCAGCTGTGTCCCACCCTTGCTGAAGAAAGGTCCTGTGATTAGCTGAATCAGCCTGCTACTCAGCAATAGCTGCTTCAGCCAATCCTGAGTCCTTCATTCAGCAAGGGCAGGACACTCCTGAAGTAAGGTCCCCAGGATTGACTAAAGCAGCCTGCTCTTGCTGATGGTGCCTTCACTACATGAAGAACTTAAAAGAAGAGGAGAAAAGATGTACCGGATTGCGGTGGCGGGGGGAGGACGCCAATGCGTGAGATCAGGCCCCTTAAGCATGTGAGCTAGAGAAGAGACCCAATTGCATGTGTCACACATCGAATGCATGTGACTTGACATGTTTGTGCCACTCACTATTCAGGTAGCATGTCTGGATCTTCAGAATAGATATTTTAAAAATCTGCTGACTGTGGGATTTGCATATTCACCTGATGGTAGATTGATTGCCATTGGTGTTCTATATTCTTATTCTTCAGGAATTGATCACCTGAAAAGAACTATAATACATAATTGAATTAATTCTATTCATAAACATTTTTATAAATAAGTCAGTGAGGTTTTCTGGCTCGAAGCTGAAGTCTATAATTAAATTATCTAGATGAGTGATCTGAAAGCTGCTGAGATTCTCTGGCTATGGCAAACACCTTATGTATTCAAAGAAAACTGGCTGGAACAGCAAGCAGCCTCATTCTCAAAATTTGCTTGCTAGAGCATAACATTAGCATTTGCACCATGCCACCTGCCCCATCCAGTTTCATTCTCTGTCTATAAGAACAGTAAATCAGACATAACCAAATCTCTGTGGAAACAATTTTGGTTGCAGCTTTATTCAATTCTTCAATTAACATATTAGTAAACAACTCACAATTCAATCCCAGTCCAACAGATAATATCCCCAGTATAGATGCTCAACCCCAGGGAGCTATTCACCATTATTTGCACAACATTTGCAACCTCATACAAGAGCATGAACTACAGTGATGTCAGGTTGCACCTGAACTCATGGCGGTGCTGCCCATGGGCAACCTATTTCAATCCACAATTATCTTATAAAATTCTCATGTCCCAGTCACACCTGGGCCAATACCCCCAATATTGGGCCACTACCACCCACCAACTGCGACCACCCAAACACACAACATTACACCAACCCAAGCACAACCTACCCCATAACAAATAAAATGCTAGAGGTGCCATAGCAATATATGGGTGTCTATCATTTAATGCATACTTATTTTTAGCACGTGCTAAAAAACACTGGTGCACCTTAGTAAAAGGACTACTTAGAGAACAACTGACATAAAAAGCACTTCTGTGGGATGAGCTGAGGTGTCCTGCAGTAGTGTGCCCGTCAGCATGCGCTAATCCCGTGCTGAAAAATATTAGTGTTTTAATTGGGATAGGAATTTTCTGTTTTGGTTGTGTGTGGATGCTGTGAAGAGGTAGTGTGAGTTCCAGTGTTATAGAATAGAACATAAGTCAGAATGCACGTGCCTAACTTTAGGCCCGATCACTTGTGCTATGAGGGGCATTTTCGATATGAAGTCTAAGTTGGACTTTGGACGTTTTGTGCTAAATGTCCAAAATCTGTATAGGAAATGTAACCATTTTTTAAAAATACTGTTTGTAACAAGGTTTTCTACTTTGTGCATTTATCTTTTTAGGTCATTTTCGAAAAACGTAGAAAATCAAGCCATTGAGATATAAGAGGGGCCAGCATTTTTAGCAGACTAGCCCCCCAGATTTCCCAGGAGAGCAATGGGGCAACCTAGGAGGCACTCCTGTGGTCTTCATATGTTCCCAGGTACACATCTCACTGTTGCTCCTTTATCTTGTCTGCTGAGCCATCCAAAACCCACCAAAACCCCACTACCCCCAACAGTACACCACTACAATAGACCTTATGGGTGAAGTGGGCACCTATATGTGGGTACAGTGGGTTTCTGGTAAGTTTTGGAGGGCTCACAGTTTCCACCACAAGTGTAACAGGTAGGGGGAGGTATGGGCCTGGGTCCACCTGTCTACAGTGCACTGCACCCACCACTAAACTACTCCAGGGACTTGTATGCTGCTCTAATAGACCAGGCTATAACATCTGAGGTTGTCATAGAGGCTGGGAAGTACTATTTTTATTCATATTTTTGGGGGGGTGGGAAGAGGTCAGGAGGTCATCCATGATTCCCTCCAGTAGTCATCTGATCATTTAGGTCATCTTTTTATACCTTATTCGTTCTGAAAACAGCACTAGACCAAAACGTTGAAGTTTTTGCCCTAGACATTTTCATTTTGTTCCATTATGGCTGTAAAATGTCCAAGTGTTAGGCATGCCCTAAGCTCACATTTGAAATGTTCCAACATGTGATTTGAACACGCTGCAGACAAAATGCATAGACCGACGTCTGCAAAATGGGTTTCAAAAATACTGATTTGGATGTTTTGAGACGAAATACAGCAAAATGTTGCTTTCTGACACTTTTTGGATATTTTTCTCTCTGGAAAATGAGCCCCTGTCACTTACGTTATATCAAAGGCTAGTGTAAATCCTTGCGCCTAGAGTTGATAGTTGCGTGTATACGTCATAGTATTCTATAAATGATCTGCCCATGTGCAAGCTGCCTATAGCATTTAGGAACTAGAATACTGCCTAAGTGCAGTTACCGGCTGCACATATTATAGCAGGACATGTTTATCCACTCCTACCCTCGCCAAGATAATGTTCAAGCACCTTTCTGACCTCATTTGCAACTCTCTTTAACTAGTCCCTTATTTTCTTACTCCTGTTATTCTATCTTATCTATCTATATGTTCCATCTTTGCTTACACGCTATACTGTCTATTAAAATGTTTTATTACGTATTGTGTTGACATTTCAATGTAGCATACTATGCCATATTTTGTATTGTTGTTTGAATACCTTTACTGCTGTAATTGTCTGTTGCTTATGTTTGACTTATTCTTACTGTACACCGCCTTGAGTGAATTCCTTCAAAAAGGTGGTAAATAAATCCTAATAAATAAATAAATAAATAAATAAATAACAGTTCAGTGGTAATTAGCACCAATTAATGCCACTTAAAGGCTTAGGGGTCCTTTTACTAAGATGCGCTAAAAAATGGCCTGTGGTAGTGTAGGTGCGTGTTTTGGGTGCGCACATCCATTTTTCAGCGCACCTGCAAAAGTGCCTTTTTAAACGTTTTGCCAAAAATGGACGTGCAGCAAAATAAAAATTGGCACACATCCATTTTGGGTCTGAGACCTTACCACCAGCCATTGACTTAGCAGTAAGGTGTCAAGTGTTAACCGGGTGGTAATGACCTATATGCGCCAAATGCCACTTGATGCTTATAGCGGATGCGCGCCAGAAAATAAAAGTTATTTTTCAGACACACATACTGGATGTATGCCAAAAATGAAATTACCACAAGAGCCACATGGTAGACGGGTGGTAACTCCAAATTGGAGCGTGTAAATGCTTACGTGGTTTAGTAAAAGGGCCCCTAATAGTGGTACTAAAGGCCAATTGGCACCTAATTTAACAATTAAGTTGGACGCACAACTAGCACTACTTGCTCACAAGTCGGAAATTTGGGCACACAGCTTTATGGAATCCGAGGGATGGTGTGGTATCAGTTACCTACAACACTATCCTGATAATGCCACTGGAAATCCAAGGATAAGGGATTTATCCGTTTAGGAGCAGCAGCCATCACATGTATAAGTCCTTTTGAATATTGACCTGACACACTACAGAATGCTGAAATGGTTAAATTAGCATAATATGCAGAATACATGGCATGAGATTTTGAAGCCTTGTTATCACATATAACAAATACTTAACAATGGCTGATGAGAATATAACTTGAAGTGCAGCTCTATGCCAAGAATGTAAATAGCACAAAGATATTATTAAGGAAACCATTTTCATTATAGATTAGGTGTAAAGGCATTAGAGTCTCCATCATTGGTTTACAACTCATAGCACCTTCCTCTTTTGTCTACTAGAGTAGCTGAAGTGTAACTGATGTATAGCTTTATTACATTGGATTCATAATCTTATCTTTTTGACAGACATACCTAATTTAAATTTTAAGTAGCAGTGTGTCTTCTAAACAGAGGAATGCAGGGATCATTGGAAGTTCACCGTAATGTTTCCTTTGTAGCAGTTTCTATAAACACATTGCCTGAATTTGATCAAATAAGAAATGGGTAGATATAATTTCAGTTTAGCAAAAAGCTGGACTCTAAATTTTCTTTTAACTTATTTCTCACTGTCATTTAATAACATAAGGAGAAATTTTATAACAGGTTGTGTAGGTTGAGAAGGCAAGAAAGCACCTATAGTATATAAACATTGTCATACTAGGACAGGACAAAGGTTCATCAAGCCGAGTATCCTGTTTCGAACAGTAGCCATCCAGGTCAGAAGTACCTGTCAGGATCCCAAAGGAGTAAAATAGATTTCATTAGGGATGGACAGCCAGAAAAATTTCATTTCTTATCTTTTTCCATGCCATTTCTGGGAATGTTTTTTATATTTGTTTTTGTTTGGCTATTCTTTCATCACAGGAGCCCTTTTACTAAGCCACATAAGCGTCTATGCATGCCCAAAGTGCGCCAAAATGGAGTTACAGCCCGGTTACCTCGTGGCTCTAATTTCATTTTTTTGTGTGTGTCCAATACATGCGGCTGAAAAATAATTTTTTTGGATGCTTGTATTGGATGTGCTCCAAGTGGCATTTGACGCATGTAGGTCATTACCGCCCAGTTACCCCGTGAGACTTTATTGCTAGGTCAATGGCTGGCGGTAAGGTTGCAGACCCAAAATGGACGTGTGGCAATTTTGATTTTGCCACACGTCCATTTTCAGCAAAAATTTAAAAAAGGCCTTTTTTACAGGCGAGCTGAGAAATGGATCGGTGCAAGCTCAAAACCCACACCTACACTATTGCAAGCCATTTTTCAGCGCACTTAGTAAAGGGACCCATGAGTGCGCACTGTTTTGAAAAAAGGGGCACTATGTGAAAACAAGGTGCACGCTTTCTGAAAGCATGCACACTATAGGTTAGATTCAGTAAATGGCACCCAAAACTCGGTGCTGAAAAAAATTGGTTTGGAATGGTATTCTATAAAGGGCACTCTGGGATGGGCACTCTTTATAGAATAGTGCATAATGCCATAATCCATGCCCAACTTTGGACATGACTGAAACCAGGTATAAATCCCAGCACGCAAGTTGGGTGCAGATCCCCTGCATTCTATAACCAGTGTACCTGAATGTAACTCACCTTGAGCTGCTACTGAAAAAGGTGTGAACAAAATCCTAATAAATAAATATAACACTGCGTGCATTTTAAGGGAGTGTCCCTGACCTGTCCATGTCCTTCCCATCGTTATGCCCCCTTTTCAGATCTGCGCGGAAACACATATCTGCTATTCTATAACTGGTATGTAGTTCCATGCCGATCTGTAATGTAACAAAGAGAGGGAACCAAGTACAAAAAAAGAAGACCAAGCAAAAAAAAACAGCACAAAGGGCCTTTAAAAACAAAAGGGAACACAGTCTTTTCATTAAAAAATCCTTTAATAGTGAACTTCAAGGTGACAGGTACACATGTTGCAATTAGCAAAATCCAGAGAATTGGTCCCAACTAGCAACTGACCGAGGGTACGGTTCTTAGGACATACGGCGAACGGTGAGAAAGTACCTGGGTAAGTACCTGGGGTTTATTTTTGGGGTTTATCTTTATATTTTTTTCTGTGTTCTTTCCTCTTTCTGCTTTAAGATTTTAAGATAGAATTTGTTTTGTTGTAATCATGCAAACTCCTCTAGAGCTGGTCTCGAAAGAAAATTTTGGCATGCCATAAGAAATGGGTTAGTGGTACTAAAAAATTGAGCATTAAATGGCCTCAATCAGGCAGGTTTGACAAAGAAACTCTAACAGCTTTAAAATTGTGGATAGAATGCATTAAAACTAAGAAATACAGTAAGGAGAGAAATTTAAATTTGTGGGGTTATGGGACACTACGGCAAACAGTGGTTATGCTCAGGCAGCACAGACCCCTCCACCCTATGCGGCAGTCTCCAAGCAGTGTATGTTAGGAGAAGGGTCTGCAGCACAGCTCACAGATTCTAAACATTCAAATCAGGTGCAGCTGTCCATATGGCCTACTGCTACCGGATATACAGCACCTATCCCCTCTGCCCCAGCTATAGACAGGTCTGAAAAGGAATTGCCGGCACAGCATAGAGAAGTGCGGGAGATGCAGCCATCTATAGGGCAAGCAGCCCCGGTTCCCACTGCCTCTGTACCCATAATAATAGGAGAGGCAGCTCAGCGTGACCTGGGAACTTAGCCTAATCCCCCTAAAGAAGCAGCGAGGCAGGTGCCTATAAATTATCCCAACACAGATGAGGGCAATAGTATGTAGACCAGGCATGCGGGTTCCTGAATCTTACAGGATTACGGGGTCCCTTAGTGATGGATGAGTATGTAGAACAGTGGGTGAAAGAGGGAGGTTTGGAGAAGGAAGTCAGGAAAATTATAAAGGTAAATAAAAAGGAAGATGAAGATGATGGGAGTGAGGAAGAGGAGGAGGAGGACAGGGTCGGGGGGAAACAGAGTGGTAATCAGGGACAAGAAAGTAATGAGTCAGAACGGGTAGAGAGACCAGCAGATCCTGCTGGCATTACTAAATGATTCAGAAGCACCCTTTAGTATCCCAGTATGTTATTGACGCTTTGGCTACATGAATGACTTATTGGCTGTAAACGCCCCTTGAATATTGGGTTAAATGATTTGTATAATACCTCAGGCATTATGTAAGAGAATGATGTGTGCCCCTTTTTAAAATATTAGGAAACAGTTTGTTTTGTGAAGTTTAAATATATCGGTTACACCTCTGAACTGAACTGAAGCAGTAAAAGGATTCCTCTTTGTTCCGTTTACCTTTTTGCAGCCCATATGTATTTTGAGACATTTTGTTGTAAAAGTTTATTTTATTAGTGACAGGGACAGGGTTTGCTCTGTCCCCCTGAAGAGTTAAACAGTGTGCCTTAGTATTCCCAGTTGTAATGCTAGGTGTTCAGATCTACTGTTTATTTGATACAATTCCATGTCACTTTGTCCTTTGTGTATACGGTTTCTAGATAAAATTTTGTTTCATGATAAGCTGGCTAAGAATTCTCAAGTGTCACTCTCAGAATATGTTTAAGCTATTAGGAAATTAATTGTCCACATTCCAGTATGATTAAGTTTGTTTTTACAAGATTGATAGAAAAATATGTGGTTCCATCCCTTTTATAGGGAGCTTTTAGTTTTAAAATTAGACTAACAGGATAAAAGAATTAATTGACACTAAGCGCTTTCCTAAAAACAAATTAAGTTCTGCATATTTCTGCATATAGCAAGAAGCCCTGACACTTATATGTTAAAACAAAGTGTTAATACCAACAGAACTAGGAACCAGAAAAGTTAATGCTGCATTTCAGCTAATTTTGTATTTATTGTTGCCTGTTTGTCAGAAAGGTTTGCCTCTTTTACTGGTAACTTTACCTTGTTAAAGTTTATTTGTCCTTCCTCTGCTTGTTCAGAGGCATCTGGTATTCTATGATGGAAACTTTCTGACTACAGATACAGGTACTTTAGGGAAAACTAAGGGGAACCAATTGAATGATTTGTTGCTCAGTCATCAGACTTGTGCGGCTTGTTTTTATTTCTGGTTTTTGCATACTGCTGTTCATATACCAACTTTGGAAGAAATGGTGGTTTTCCCTGCTTGCTCAGAGAAAGTATGAAGGAATCTGTGAATGAGTGTCTTAAGAATGAAATACCAGAACAGTGGAGATATGTGACCTTGTGAATTAATTTCTGAGTGTCTTTTTTTTCTCTTTCAGACTTCAAAATTACAAATTTAGGATTTTTATGGAATCAGGGTTTCATTCATACATGCCATCCAGATAATTTTAATATAAAGAAATATTTTCTGTCTTTTAATTTTATTTGAATGCGCTCCAAAGAGCTTCTCTTACCAGCTGCAGAGGTAAAAGATTCTCTAAAGAGCATTTAAAAGATAATGCCTGTGCCTTTTCTATTTCTGGAATGGCTATGTTCATTTGTGCACATATGAGCTCACAGAAACTGTTTTGGTAATCCACTTGGATACCATACATAATTTTTATTTTGTATAATACTGTGTTTATTTGCAGATTAAGTCCACTACTGAATCCGACAAGACAGATCTGATATATATGGCCTCTTCAAACTCTGTCTTTTGTCTGTTTTGTGTGTGTTTTTGTGGGACCCATCAGATATATTCAGTATAAGTGACCATTTCTGATCTTTTTTTTTTAATTTTGTGGGTAGCACAATCAGTATATAAAAATAGTTTCTCTCCTGAATACATATTGGTTGTGTGTGAAATTTAACAAAAGTGTTCTCTTCTGAATGCCCTACTAAACACATTAACTACTTGTGTTCTGTCACTAATCAACATTTTAGTGCATTAACTACAGGCGGAGTGTAATTTTTTTCCCCACGTTCAGTACGGAATTTTGTCCCTTTCCAAAGTATACTTTTCCTTAAAGATTACTTTTACCTGGATGATATCTTTGCCCCACCTTTTCTCTATCTGTCTCTCAGAATACTGATGATGTCTCTTTATTTCTCAATAACACCCACCAGAGCCAGACTTGCCATTGGTGCCAATTTGTTGCTACCAACTTGCGGATCGGGTCTACCTGAGAAACCACCGACCCCGCCTATGGACTGGCCTTGGTTTAAGGGTCCACTGAAAGTCTGCAAGTCCACACCTTTTTCTGTCCAGACTCAGAACTCTGATGCTTGCTACCACCCTTCCACGATGCACAGCCTGCACCAGACTGATCTTACGTTTTGGACATTTATACCAAATACTCTATACACTACTGCTGCAGAATGTTATTTGCTCTTTGTGGACTTAATGGACTTATTCAAATTATCATTGCCTTTTTCTTCTCAGTACTATTTTGACCTGATTTTGTATTTCTTAAACTACAATATTCTGTGAATCAGTTGAAGTTTAATTTTCTGGTAGCTACATTCTTTTTGTGCCTCTTTTGCCCTGTGTTTTATTTATTTCTGTGTGGACCTCCCTTGCATAGGCCCTCATGCTACATTTAAATTTCTGGACACTCACTGGTCTTGCATTTTGTTTTCTGGGAAGGTTATGTTTGCCTGTATATTACTGTATTACCTCTAATGTGAAAGAAAAAAAATGCAAATTATCCTCTACCCCTGTCATGTATTCTCACCTTTATCTTTCCCTTTTGCTATCCTTTTTGTTGCCCTACTTTTGGAAAAAAAAATGACGTGTAGATCCCATGCCTGGCCAGTTCTGCGCATCTCTCTGATTGTGTGGGCTGTACACCCTTAGTGCCTAGCTCTAACTTGGCCATCCCCCTGCCTCCTAGTCCATCTCTGGTAATTTAGCTTGTTTTCTCTCTACAAATGTTTTCCCTACTTACACTCTATCTCATGTCATAGTGGTTCTGTGTATGAACATGCTCAGTTGTGATCTTCCTTTAATTTGTTCTCTTTTGCTTCTTTTTTTTTTTGTTTGATCCAACTACCCCCACTCTTTTCTGCTTTACCAACAATGGTTTGGGCCCTGCTCAGGGCAATACTGATACTTCTGTCTGTCTGATGCACCTTCTTCCTAATGGGACCTGGCAGTCCCAGCCCTCTCTTAATCACTCTACCTTATTTTCCAGTTACCTAGACCCCCTCACTGCCTGCTTGGCAGCCTGTAATATGCACAATGTCCATACTGGTAACCCCTGGCCTTTCTATGGTCCTTATACTTTATTCTGTAGATTCTGGAATAAATGCGCATCTGTTGCATTGTCTATGCAGCTACTACTACTACTACTACTTAACATTTCTAAAGCGCTACTAGGGTTACGCAGCGCTGTACAGCTAATGCACACGCTAGGTTATGATCCCTATCTTCCCTTCCCGGAGGGATTAAAAGCTTTAGTGGGACACTATTGGGTTTGTAGTTCTTGGGCCTACCAGGCTCTACCCCCGAAATGGAAAGGTACTTGCTATTTGGCACAACTCCTTCCATTTGTTTCATACACCAAGGTTAATCCAATTCGTATTCATGCTAGAGTGCGCAGATACATTCCTTCAGCTATGCCTTCCTCTGAAGATAGGGAAGAATCCCTTACCCTTGCACTCGAGTATGTAAACACTATTTCCCCATTGTCTAAACAAGTTCATGATGTAATTTCTCCCACAGCCTGGCTGCCATTTGAACCCTGAATGTACTGCTAAATATGGTGCAGCTATTAGGTGTTTGCAGGCTGTGGTAGAAATCACTGCACACCATCAGAGTAAGGCCCTCCTGACTTTACAAACCCAAATTAATGATATCATTCGATATGTTACTGACACACACTTTGCAGTAGATCTGCTTCTTGTGCACACGGGGAGTCGTATGTGGCGTGATTAATTCTTCCACATGTTGTACCCTTTTAAACTTTAAGTCTGAGTTTGTACTTAATGCTGTACAAGACATGTTAGCTGTTACTCATGTTGGTGCAGACACTTACAAGGGCCTATTAGACATGTCCGGGTGGGATATTTTCACCTGTTGGTTCTCTAATTTACGTGGTACCTTCAGATCTCTTTTTATTGGACTGTTATGCTTTATTGTTGTATTAGTCCTATCTTGTTGGTTGTTTGTTTGCTTGCTTGCATCTCTCCCTGTTTACACAAATTATGCACTCCACCTAACATCCTTTTTATGTCAGCAAATACTTCACATAACTATGCCCCATGAAGTTCTTATACTGCTACTCCCACTATGGACCCTGACACATTGGTTACCTCTGCATGTGTTTAATCTCTCCTCCCGGTTACTAGACACAGGTATGCATACTTTTTTAGTATCATTCTCTCTCTCCTCCTCCTCTCCAGCCACTATTTGCCCCTTTTGTTTACTTGTAGTAAAGGGAAGAACTCTGAACTCTGCATCCTGCACCCCTTCTTGTCTCCTTTGGCTGAACACTGAAGACCCGAACAGTCTTCTCTTTTTCCGTGGGGGGGGGGGGGGAGATGTTGGTGGAGGTACGTATGAAGGCCTAGACCAAGCAGTTTCAGTACTGCTAAATATCTAATATCTAAGAATTAGTCTACAGACCATAAGAATTGAAGACTTTTTATTTTCTGTGGATTATTAAGCTAGAAGGGCAGATGTGGAGCAAATACCCCACCTCCTCCCCACCTTCCTCTGACAGGCAATTGAAGGACAATGAGCCATTTGCCATTCACTGTTTACATGAGTGTGTTTATTAGCCTTTGAGAGACCTTTAGGATGCAGATCAAAAGGAAGTAACAAGAGGGCAAGGCTGACAGAGGAGAGGGACAGAAATCCTGCAGTCAGGATGGGATAAGAAAATGCTATTGCAGGGGGGGGGGTAGTGGGAACTGAATCCTGAATCCTTTGAAGTGAGATACAGGTTGCTTTTATTTGAGGATGTGCTGAAGTTGTAACTTTTAAGGAAATGCAATATATATTTTGTTAGGTGCCTTTTTTGGGCAATTGTAAGAAACAAATGGCATATCCTGCATGACGTATGGTGTGTTCCTGAGAACCAGTTCTTTGTACTACAGTCTATATAACTGCATGGTCTGGAGCAAGAGGGCAGTCGATGAAAATCTTCCTCAGTCTATCTCAATAGATTAAGGAATATGCGATCATCTCTATGTCTCCTCCCTTTTTATGTTTCTTCAATACCCTGTTTCTTATGTGCTGCTCCTAATTTTATTATTTCTTATTTTTCATGTTCTTGGGTAAGGATAAATTGTTGATAATGTGAGAAGCTTCTCTTGTTTATAGTGTTTTTGGTACTTATCAAGCCGGAGGGTCTAAGAAAATCAGTTGGGGAATTTGTGGGGTTGAGGCACTGGGTTTTGGTTCCGAGACCCAGCACCAATAGGCCCAAGAACATTTGTATAAGTAGACACAACTTTGCAAAGTCATTGCATATTCCTTTTAAACCCAGAGAGTCTAAAAGATTTGGTTTTGAAGTAGATATTAATGTCCTAATTCTGTATACAGCGCTCAAAATTGCGTGCACAAATTTGGGCACACACCCAATTTGCACGTGCAATTTAATTGCTAAACGAGCCCATTAGCGTCGGTAATTGGGCGCTAATAATCAATTATCAGTACTAATTGGCATTAATTAAAATTTGCATGCACATATTTAGGCGCCGGAATCTGCACATAAATTTTACTTGTGGATCTGAAAAACTGTTGTGGCCATGGGAGGGACATAGGCAAAGCAGGGGTGTTCTGGAATTTGCACACGTGCAGGATGCCAGACTCACAGAAACAGAACGAAGACTTGCAACGTGCAGGACATCAGACTAGAACGAAGTCTTGCGCAGGATTGGGAAGAAGAGGACCTTGGCTCGGCTGGCGGAGGTTGGGGCCCCCTGCCAGCAAAGGTAGGCAACGGCGGGTTGGCGGCAGGAGGGGGGGGTCGAGAGTGTCATCGACGGGGGGGGGGGGGGTCAAAGTTGGTGGTGGGGGCGGGTTCAGCATTGGCAGGGGTGGGGGTCGGCGGCGCCGTGGGGGGGGGCTAAAATGTGCCCCCTCACCTTGGGCTCTGGACCCCCCTCCCACCGAGGTCTGGCTACGCCCCTGCTCAAAAGTACTAATTAGTGTCCTCCTGAGCTCCTGACCCACCTTGTGGATCACATAGGACCTCTTTTATCAAGTCACGCTAGTGGCTCCTGGTGCAGTAATGCCGACAAAGCCCATTCACTTTGAATGGGCTCGGTCAGCATTGCTGCGTGGGAACCACTAGTACAGCTTGATAAAAGAGGCCTATAAAGCGGCCAACTGGATCCAGATTTGTAGGATAGGGTTGACCCAGTCCTGGGTTTATCTCATTGCATGCAGAGGCTTGTAGGTCTGATTTCCCCATTGCATTCCCTAAGAAAAGCAAGACAAGTCCCAGCATGCACTGGGGTAAACCCAGGACCGGATCAACCCTGTCCTGCGACTCTGGATTCAGTTGGCAGACTTAGGGTCACAGAGTTTTACAGTTTAATCCTATCAAGTCAAAATTGTTAAGTGTATCTGAATGAGAAGGAATAAAATTATAACAAAAATAGAAACAATTCTTGATACTCAAAAGGTAATCGATTTGTCTTTGGCAAGTCTCGCCCTGTACTCCTAGGCAAGTCATTTTATTCCCTGCCCTCTGGTTTACCCTTCTGTAGTAGGTACTGGTAATGACATTCTTCCTTTTCCGCAGGTAGATCAATGGGCACATTCTGCAGGCAGTTTTTTCTCTCATTGCCTTAGCTTTATGTCTGTTTCTCTTGACTGATTTATTATGATTTATACTCAGGTCTTGCTTTTGTATGAGATGCTGTGTGAAGATAAAGCATTTTATTAACAAATGTGGAAGTTATAAGAAAAAATAGTCCAAGAAAATAATCCAAAAGAGGAAAAGCAGTGTTCACAATTTCACTGTTGTACTGTACAGCAAACATTAAAAAAAAAATATCCCAAAATAGGTTTGACATAATTATTTTTTTCTTTGACCACAGCCAGCAATCAGAGCCAGCATGTCATCTGAATCGGAAAGTGTAAACATAATTTAGCAATGCTTTGAAGCACAGGATGATGTGCTGCTAGTGCTGTGAAAATTGCAGCCAGCAGCAGCACTGAGTAGGAGGCACTTAAACATTTTCTAATATTTATTTATTTATTTACAAAGTTTGCCAAATAAAAGCAGGAAAAATGCCTGCAAATACATTTCAGGAGAACATTTTTTTTTGTGTGTAAGAAATTTGTGTCCAAATTTGTAGACTAATGGGCCGATGATCAGAAGCAAACACGGACGCTAGAGGCCAATAGCGCCCTACTAGCGCCTGTGTTTGTGCCTGCCTGATGATCAGAGCCGGTAATCATGTGTAATAACGCGCTTGCTGGCTCTGAATGCTAATTCAATGCAAATGCATGCAAACAAGGGTCTGCTGCATTCATCCCTCATGATTAGCAGGCAGCGTGCCAAACAATGGCGCTGCTACCGCTGCAAACCTTACGCCAGCTAGGAACTGGAGTTAGGGTTTACTAGTGAGGAAGGAATAAGGGAGACCCACTGGTTTGACAGGTCTGGGATTTTCTCCTGGACCTGTCAAACCAAAGCCCGTCCCCCAAAAACACAAGACCTGGAAGTCTGGTGGACCTCCAGGCCCCCCAACCCCAAAGCACAAAAACCTGGGTGGTACAATGGGACCGCTAGCTTTCCCCCCTTCCACCCCCCCCCCCCCCCCCCCCACTGAACAAAAAACATCCTGGTGGTCCAGTGGGACTGCTATCTATCTGCCCCCTTCCCCCGGCAGCCTACCTTGTGGTCATGGTAGTCGGAGGAGGGAGGGACTAGCACTCCCTCCCTCCTCTTCGGGCACCTTCCCAAAATGGTGGTGTCCCACTCTGCCTGGTGCATCCCAGAACTGTCAAACAACTTCTGCGGGAGGATTGTGCCTTGGGCGCATGCCCAGGTACAATCCTTCTGCAGAAGTACCCCTATGATCAGAGCTAATAGCACACATAAATTTGCATGCTATTAGCTTTGATCATAGGGGCATTATAGCCCTGTGCTGTTCCTGTGCTATTTTTAGAGTGCTGTTTGGAACCACGCGGGGCTTCTGATCATCGGCCCATAAATATGAAAATAACAATATGCTGTGGTGCAGATTAGTGACTATTGGCATGTACCTAGTATACACATAAGGTGATCAGCCATGAAGAGCCATCAGCAGGGCTGCCGAGAGGAGGGGGCAGGGGGACAAAATTTCCCCTGGCCTCCAAGGGGAGCCCGACGCCGGGGTCAGGCCGCCGGCGCTGAAGTCCCCGGTCTCACCTGCCTGCCTCCTCGGCTCCAGGCCCCCTGCATTCGAAGCAGCAGTCACAGATTGCCTCCCTTAGGGCCTTCCCTCCCTATGTCCCACCCTCACGGAAACCGGAAGTTACATCAGACGAGGGCGGGACACAGGGAGGGAAAGCCCGAAGAAAGGTGATCTGCGACTGCTGCTTTGAATGCAGGGGACCCGGAGCTGTGGAGGCAGGCAGGTGAGACTGGGGACTGCAGTGGTGGGGGGCAGCAGGGGGGGGGGGCAGAGGTGGGGCGGCCTTGCCCCGGGCCCAGCCTAGTCTCTCAGCGGCCCTCGCCATGAATCCTTAAAGTGGAGGCAGGATCAAAAATTAAACTGCCCACACTGGTGCTTGTTACTTGTTGTGTTTGCAGTAATAATCAGAGCAAATGTGCTACGATAGGTTTGCTTATTATTTTGAAAAGTTACACGTAGCAGTGGCGCTGCCAGGATTGATTTTTGTGGTGGGGCCTAAGGTTAACCTCACAGGCATTAGGCAGTGCAAATGTTGACACACTGCCTACAATTTTCCTCTCATTTGGCTTCTGCAGCTGTCACTGCCTTGACCATTCTAAAGTTAACTGGTTAGCACTGAATATCGGCATAGCCAGTTAACTTTTTAGCAGCCAAAATAAACCCAGATATTCAATTCCGGTCGCCATATATAACCCGGCATTGAATATCAAGATTTAACACCGGCAGCAGACAGCAAATGTGCTGCTCTTTGCCGGCTGAATATCGGGCCCCATGTAAATAGTCAGCACACAGTAACTTCCCTGACATTACCTGTAAGGTGTAGTCCCTGTCCATTCTCTACCTATTCTTCACTTGGGGGCTGATGTTTAAAGGGTCAGTGCTAAAGCCGATCCCATAGCGCAAGAACAGTGCAGAAACCTAGCTCTCCAATGCTCAGAGCAAATGATATTCAAATTATAGGGCCCTTTAACAAAGGTGCACTAAAAACTGGCCTGCAGCAGTGTGGACGTGTGTTTTTCGTGCGCGCCAAGCCCTTATTGTACCGCGTCTGGAAAAAAAGGATTTTTTAAAACTGGGCTGGAAAATGGACACATGGCAAACTGCGCTGCACCCTACGCCTGGAATAAACTTCCTGAGCCCCTACGTCTTGCCCCATCCTTGGCCACCTTTAAATCTAGACTGAAAGCCCACCTCTTTAACATTGCTTTTGACTTGTAACCACTCGCCTCCACCTACCTTCCTCTCTTCCTTCCCGTTCACATTAATTGATTTGATTTGCTTACTTTATTTATTTTTTGTCTATTAGATTGTAAGCTCTTTGAGCAGGGACTGTCTTCTATGTTTGTGCAGCGCTGCATATGCCTTGTAGCGCTATAGAAATGCTAAATAGTAGTAGTAGTAGTAGTAAAACCAGCGCACATCCATTTTCAGCCTGAGACCTTCCTTCTACCCATTGACTTAGCAGTAAGGTCTCACATGCTACCCGGGCAGTAAGCATGCAGCGCGTGCCAACTGCCATTTACCGCTGGGTAGGCACCCCGCAGTAGAAACTAGAAAATATTTTCTACCACATGTTTTGGTGCATGTCAAATTCGGAATTACCGCCCGGGGCATGTGGTAACTGGGCGGTAATGCTGATTTGGTATGTGTTAGACTGCGTAGGTCCTTACGTGCCTTTATAAAAGGGCCCCTATATGAGCACTATAAAACCAAATGTAAGAGGGAGGAATGTGCCTGGTGCATGTACACAAGAGATTCACTTTAAGTGCAGCCTTTGTGCACATGCCTAGGCAAGACTGGCAGTGCAAGTTCACATCGACGCCAATGCTTCTGTGCTTTTGAATATAAGCATTTCAAAAATAGTTCTTACTTGAAAGACTCATATTTAGGTACAGAAAAACACATTTGTTTCTCACTGTCAGCGTTTATAGGTTGCACGGACTTCCGTTTCTAAAAGAAGACAAAACCGGCAGTTTAATGAGAAATTCTGAAGAAATCCTCCTTTCTTCAAAACCTTCAATGCCACCCCCAAATGGCGGTAAGTAGTGCAGCATTTGTTTCTGCGCTGTCCTCTGATCATTGGGAAGGAATGCCCAATTTTATTTATTTATTGGGATTTATTAACCACCTTTATGAAAAAATCCAAATGACCTCATTAGCATTCATTTGAGTATATTTAAAAACAATTTGCAGCCATCTTTGGTACATGCGTTGTTTCCTGTGCTAAAGTCTTCTGAACATTCTGCACACATTAACACATGTGCTAATTGTCTCTAATTCCAGTGTTAAGTCTTGAGCATCAGCCCCCTAGTTTCTTGTTAGCTATACTAACTATTGCTGCATGAACAATAATCTCAGTTTAGTAAATAGTTCCCTACTTGTAAAATGAGTTGGAAATTGCTCTCTGAAAGCCTCCCTCAGAGGACTGTAGATCATGGAGGAGTAGAAACAGGGCTGGCGTTAGGGGGCAGCAAACAGGGCAGTTGTCCTGGGCCCCATAGCTCCAGGGGGCCCTGCGGTCCAGGCATCTTTTCCCCTTCTCCCCACCACAGTCTGTCTCTTCCTCCATTCCCAATCATCTTAAAAAATGTATTTCCCTTCTCAGAGGGGCCCTGGCATGGCAGTCATTCTCACAAGTTACCTGCAGCTCTCCTGAAGCTTTCCTTCTCTGCTGCAACCCCCCCCCCCCCCCCCCCCCCCCCGGTCGCAATTTTCTGTTTGTGCCTGGGCAGATTGCGCAGAGAGGGAAAGCTTTGGGACATTTGGAGGCAGTTTGTGAGGGTGGCTGCTACACTGGGGCCCCTCTGAGAAGGGAAATAAATCTTTTCAAGAAGGCCGTAAAGTGAGGAGAAGGGAGGCAGACGGACTGTGGTGGGGAGAAGGGGAAGAGATGCCTGGACCATGTAGTAGAAATGCTGGTGGGGAGATCAAGGGAAAGGGGATGGGGGATCAGGAGCCCCTTCCTTAATTTCCGCACTGGGCCCCACCATGTTTAAAACAGGCCATGAGTAGAGTGTTGGATCCCTGAAATTGCTTCTAAATAAATTACAAGAAGGAAATGAGACCTTTTGAGCAGGAGAATGTTGTGGGAAGTGTGGGTCAAAGGACAGGTGAGAAATAGAAGAGAAAGAAAGCATGAGACTGAGAAAGGAGGCTGCAAAAGAGATACACCAACATATGCTTGAGTACTTCAAAAAGAAGTCTGCATTTATTTACACAATCCAAACGCATTTACCAGAAAAGAATTAATAAAGACTTTTCTCTACATGCAGTATATGCAAAGCATAACTTTGTCAAAAATAGAAAAAAAAAACAAAAAAAGGCACCAAAAGTCCTTACACAATACCATTTCTCTGTATGTATTGTCACCAGTGGCTGAACCGGCACTCACAGCCAAAGCAGTCTAGTTTTTGGTAATGCTTTTTATCTTGCACTTCTTCAGTCTTGTAAAACCTCCAAACCATTTACCGCTCCTCGCATTTAAATAAATGAAGTAATGTACTTTAATATGAATATTAGTCTTAACTTCATACAGCTTTCAGGAAATTCTGTAGTATGCTTTTATAAGATTGGAACCCAGGCTGCTGGCTCTTTAATAAACTGACTACCATCTGCTTTCAGCAGAATCTGCTTTTCTCACAGGACCTTCAGCTAACAGAACAAACAAACCCTCTTCTAACTAAACTGAGTTGGTTTCATTCCAGGAAAAATAGTTGTGAACAGTTCATATAATTATTTCTTAGTCTGCGGCAGGGCAGGATTAATTCTTTGGTGGGCAAACAAGCCCATTTGACCTCTTTCATAATATAAATATATTTTAAAACTCCCACACCCATGGCTCTATGTGGTTCTGAATGCAGAACAAAATTGGTAAAGGAGAAAGCAACTGATAACAAATGCCTGCTCACTGATACCTGCTGCTGACTAGAGCAGTACTTCTCAACCCTCTCCTGGAGGCACACCTAGCCAGTTGGGCTTTCAGGATTACCTCAATGAATATACATGCGATACATTTTCATATAGCAGAGACACATAAGAATATCAGAACATAAGTATTGCCATACTGAGACAAACTGAAGGTCCATGAAGCCCAGCATCCAGTTTCCAACAGTTGCCGATCCAGGTTACAAGTACCTAACAAGATCCCAAAACAGTACAATACATTTTATGCTGCTTATCCTAGAAATACAATTCAAATATTAAAAGTAGAGAATGGTGCACCCAAATAATTCTTAATGTTAATATTGGGGGAGACCGCTCTTGTGGGCATTTCCAGTGATGATTAGACCCCTCCCAAACCCCACTCTAACCTGTAATTTTTATAACTCCTTGGTGGTCCAGCAGATTCCGAACCCAATCCTGACCCCAACCTCCCCTAACCTTTAAAGCTCCCTGGTGGTGCAGTAGACCCCGACTTTGACCCCGGACTCTAACCCCAACACCCCTGTGGACCCCATGGCCCACACAAAAATAAAAAAGTCCCTGGTGATCCAGTGGACCCCCTCTTAAGATTCCCCAACAAACCCAAAAACCTCCATGGTGGTCTAGTGACCCCCTTTCCTCCCCTCCCCCCACCCCTCCATGTACCTTAAGAGTTGGAGGCAGGAAGGCAGGAGCAACACCTACTCTCTCTTACCTCTGGGCCTGCCCTTCTCAAAATGGCAGCATTCAGCCCCTGTCCAATGCATCCTGGGATGCACTGGGAGGGGCCATGCACCATATAAGGAGTTTTTTTTTCTCTTATATGGTGCTTAGCCCCTCCCAGTGCATGCCAGGATGCACCAGATAGGGGCTGGGTGCTACCATTTTGAGACGGCAGGGCCCAGAGGCAGGAGCAAGTAGGCGTTGCTCCTGCCTTCCTGCCTCCAACTCTTAAGGTATGTGGAAGGGTGGAGGAGATGTGAGGGGGTCACTAGACCACTACGGAGGTTTTGGGGAGGCTCAAGAGGGTGTCCACTGGACCACCAGGGATATTTTGGGGTTTGGGGGGCATGGGGGAGTCAGGAATAGGTCTGTTGGACCACCAGGGAAGTTTTAAAGGTTTGGGGGGGTCAGGATCTGCTGGACCACCAGGGCGTTTTCCAAGCTATGTGGGGGTCAGGGTCTGCTGGACCACAAGGGAATTTTAACGTTTTTGGGTCAGGGATCCAGAGGTTTTGGAGGGGCAGGGCGGGGATCCAGTCTGCTTGCACTATAAAGTGTAAGCAGACAGCTCCCCATAAATTGCAGCTCCAGACCTGCGGTAAAATTTTCCACGTTAAAGGTAGGTACTTTTTTCTGTATGGTGCACGGAAATGTCTGTGCATTGCTCAGAATGCTTGTTTTAATGCTAATGAGCACTTTGTAATATATTTGAATAGGATTATCGATAGCTGCTATGGCAAACATTTAAGAGACACTAAACCCTTTGTGCATTACACGCTAAATAACGTGCCCACAAGACCAGCTACAACCGGTCTAAATCTGTCGTTGCCAGCACAGTAAATTTGGGCATCGGGCCCTCAGTCCCTGTCTGTTTCTGCTAATAATTACAAAAGCCACAACATGCAAATTGAAAAACTCTCCCCCTAGTGCCACTCTATTCCTGAGTAATCATAGTTTTTCCTTCCTCCTTTGCTATAGCTTTTAGGACTAAAAAGGGAAAACACTTGGATGGACTTCACCAACAAAAGCTTCTAATTAGCAGGCATTCCCTTGGGATAAACCAACTTTTGTGAAGGAGCTTAAAGGAGCCCATGGGTGACATTAAAACAATGAGATAATATACTCTCAACAACTGGAGTTTGTGAAGAGAAACTGTGAGAGTATATAGCATGGGAATTGTTGGTTAAAAACATTAACAGAAAGAGGAATCATGAATAATATTCTTATATATGGACAAGTTACTGTGAAAAATTATAGGGAGATGCTCAAGCTCTTACGAGTTTATGTTATTAAGATAGAGTGTAAAAACTTTGGGGATAGAGGGATTGTATTATTATTTTTCAAAAAAGCTCATTTGATTTTAGGTGTGAATGAGAGGAGTGCATGATTAGATTGTGAGAAGACATTTTATATGTTCAGAGAATTGATCAATAAAGTGAATTTAGTAAAGATAATACAGTGAAGAGTTACTATTTGGGGATATAAAGTATATAATTAAGCCAAAGGATCTTCTCAGTTGATGTTAACATTTGAAATGAACTATGAGAAAATGAATCTACTTTTTGGGACCTACTGGGTACCTGTGGCCTGGACTGACCTCTGCTGGACAGAATGCTGGGCTCAGTGAGAAAATGGTCAAATTCAGCTTGAGAGAGGAGGCTCCGAGAATACGAGTTTTTCCACAAAGGCAGGGTAGCTTTTCCAAACCAGCACTAGGCCTGAAATGAAGCAGACGCCTAGATTTGAGAGGTGCCCTGGCAAGGTACCACAGTCAATCATGGTGTTTTCCTGCTACTGTGGAGGGTCCTCCAGGACCCAGATTGGAGGTGGAGATCATGTCCTGACCCTGTGGGGAACAAGATAAGGGGTCTGGTGGCCCAAGATTCTGTTTAGTTTATTTTTTAAAATGTGTTTTTTAAGTTCTGATGGGCCAGGGATTTAGGGGTTAATTTTTGAATTAACCAGTGGTAGTTATGGGTTCTTGAGAACCTTTATAGGTGGGCTGGTAATTTGAAGTTAACAAAAATCATTTTTGGGGTGAAATGAGAAGGTTTTAGTTTGGGCCAGTTCTGAGCATAAAAAGTTTTTTTGGAGCAGCCGCTGGTTGAGGATGTGCATGGGGCAATACAGAATTTTATTAGAGTGGATGACTCTGGTTTTTATAAGGGTTTTGAGAGTAGTTTATGACAAAAAGGTGTGAACGTCCTTAAATCTGTGTTTAAATATATGAAAAAAGTACAGTATGGGTGGTTTGACAGGACTAAGGGTTATAGGACATTTTGAAAAAATTTCATGGTATTTTTATTAAAAATTCAACTTCAGGCATAAGTGTTTGCCTTTAAAGTTAGGCAGCTGAACTTAATAAGTTCTTGTTAGTTTTGTTGCTTGGTTTGCTATAACAGTAGTTTTCTTTGACCTTGACATAACAAGGCTCTACCATTCCAAAGTACCCGCTGTGACGGGGCTCTTGTAGCCAAATGCTCTCTCCATCGAATCTCCTGCACTGGAGGTTATGTTTGGGATCTGAGCATTTCAGACAGTCCAGGCCTTGGTAGGAGTTTCCAAGTTCACTATAAACTTGACTAGCCTGTGTAATGAGAATCTTATGTAGACTCACTTCAACTGGAGGAACACTTACAATACCTCCTCCTGCAGTTTAGCGGGACTGCTCCAGAACAGCTTCTGCAGAGGCCTCAGTCAACCTGGGACTTCTACCTTTCAATCAAAGCCTTTAAAGTCATTAAGAATATTCACAGACGCATCACCAAGCTTTGCATCTAAGAGAGATCCCAGAAACAGCTTATGACCATACCCTCAGTTTTAGGTATATGGTGTCCTCCTTCCACTCAGGGTGACTGCTCCTCAGTTATAAGCCATCCTGTTCCTGACCCCCCCCCCCCCCTACTTTTGACTTAGAAACAGATTGCAGTCTCAGTATGCTTGTGGCACACCCTTATGGCGCCTTTTCTGGGGGACATAACCTTGTACCAGCAGGCTTCATCAAAATATGCAGATTAGCTACTTCTTAAGCAAATTATACTACCTTTAATATTCTTTAATCATGTCAGCAGGAATTCTTACAACAAACAGTTCAGCAAAAAGTTCATCAAATCCTTCTTTAACTGAGCCCACCTGGGTCTCAGTTTAGAACAGCCTCCACCCCTTGGACAGGACTTTTATTTTCACTATCACTTTACAGTCCTGTCCTCCACCCCCGGCTGTTAGTCCAGTTCTTAATTTACATCCTCTAATGTTGCCTCACATTGGATTCTACAACTGTTATTTGCTTCATAATGACAATATCAAGGTAAGTACCTTCTTGGTCCTTTAGGGATCCTTTTCCTTCAGGGACCGTGCCCTGGGGTTTTTAGCCCATCCTGATACACACTCTCTCTCTCTGCCATCCTCCTTCTCACTCCTTATGGACCTTCGCTTTGGGGTCAGATCCCCGGGGTTTTCAGCCTGCTTTGGTCCATCTCTTGGGAGTCTGGTTATAAGTCACTCGGCATCCTTCTTTCTTCCTGGAGGTTCCTCTTTTCTCCTTCCCCTCCTGGAAGGTGCTCTTTATATAGGGCTGCTACAACCCCTCCACACCCCTTCTGGGCCCCTCCCCTGGCTCTGGAAGGGTCCAGAACCTTCTCCCGGGTGCCTTTTCTCTTAAAGGGGAATCTGGGCTATGGGGCCTCCCCGACTCCTTTATGTTTGGCCTTTGCTGGAGCTCCCTCTAGTGACTCCTTCACAGTATTTCACTTGTGTGTCTCCTCTAGGAGCTCCCTCTAGAGACCAGCTCCTGGCATTTTACAGGGTTTTCACTACAAAAGCAACCTCTGGCGGCTTCTTCAGGTTAGGGCAGGTCCTGTGATTATCACATGCACATTTGAGTTACTGATTGTATGACTCCTGAGGCAGGCAGTCACCCGCCGAAACACAGCTCCGTGTTGAGTATTTTTCTGAACTCCTCTTCAATAAATACAGAGACTGGGACTCTTCTTTTTTTGGATTACTATTGTCTAAGTCCTTCTCTGTGATTTTTGCTTGTGTAACCCAGGTGTCACCCGTGCACTAGCTCCGGCTCTGGGCCACAAAGCAGATATCAGTTCAGTTTCACATTCAGGGCCACTCTCACCTCAGTCATCCATTCTATTTTGCCTGCAGTTGAGCTTGGGAGTGGGTCTATGGTCCAGAATAGCAGTCCTGGGGTTTGGGAGGTCAGAGTCTCTCACCAGTTCTGGATTCCACTCACCTCTTCAGTCCAGCAACCAAACAGCACTCCAAAGGTTTAATAACGAAACTTTTGTTGGAATGTATTGTATTTTTACATGCATTGCCTGTCACCTATTATTTCTCTGTGATTACTCTGTGACCTCTGATGTGAATTACTTAGAGAGGTCACACAGCTATGTAACTTCCTGTGGGGGATAGATGCAGCAGATGCAGCACATGGAGCACATGGAGCTCATGATCTCTCCTAACCTGAGAGGATCTATGGTGGTGTGAGCATCCATTACCATCTAAGCACATGGAAGGAGCTGATAAGACAAATGTATAGTAATATGTATATATATGCCTGTCTGATTATAATCTAACTACAAACTGTGAGTAAACAGATGTTTTGTTACTTCAACTTTAAAGTGACTCAGCAGTGAATTATTCTGGGGTGAATGAGAGAGAGATGAAGAAAGAAATTAACATTTCTAAAGCTGAAGCTGTGTGTACTAAAATCTGCTAATTATTTACTACAAATAATCCAACAAAAGGGTTATGGGCCCAGGGTCCAAGAATTGAAAAAGAAGAGAAATATTACCAGGCAGAAAAAAAGGCCACATTTTTCTCTTAAGTTTTAAAGGAAAGATTCAGTCTGTCTCTCTCTCCCCCCACACAGCAGACAGAAGGCTAAGAAAATGGCTGAGGGAAGAAATTCACCATTTTTCTATTCTCTCAAGGTGCCTAAATTAACTGAGTTTAACTATCGGCAGTGGGAACTAAGATTCATATGTCTCCTTCGAGCAAAAAGATTAAATATATGCTTAGACCAAGACAGAACAGCTGAAAATATGGCTGAATGGGACAATGCAAACTATTATGTGAAGTGCATGCTTTTGGAAGCTCTCTCAGAGAAACAAGCCATATTAGTGGAGGGAAAAGATACACCAAAGGACATTTTATATAAACTGAGAACTATGTATGCAACTACATATGCAAAGCAGCAACCAATTTGGCTGGCAGAGTTGAATGAAACCAAATTAAGGGATAAAAGTAAATGTAATGATCACATTATGCATCTTATGTCTTCATTTCAAAAGTTAGAACTTTCTG
Source organism: Microcaecilia unicolor (assembly GCF_901765095.1). Taxonomy (NCBI): domain Eukaryota; kingdom Metazoa; phylum Chordata; class Amphibia; order Gymnophiona; family Siphonopidae; genus Microcaecilia; species Microcaecilia unicolor. The sequence continues at coordinate 372,146,898 of NC_044031.1, read as the reverse complement.
GAATTCCCATGTGTGATGCATTGAAAAGAGCATTTCTTTTTACCTCACTATCAAAGAAGTTTGATGTTTTTAGGTCTGTAAATGAGGCCATTGAAGGGCAATCTTTTGAACAGACAACATCAAAACTAAGGCAGGAATGCATAATAAATGATTCTGAGGAGATGTGTTCTCAAAGCAAGTCAGAAAGAAATGAAACAAATTTCTTGGCAAAGAACAGAGAAAGGCGGAGCTATGGGAAAACTCCACCCAAAGGCAAGCTGATTTGCTACTCATGTGGAAAGGAGGGACATGTATCTAAATGGTGTAAGGAAACACAAAACACTCCCTCTAGCTCACCTAAGCCAATGGAACTAAAGAATTTTCAAACCAGGAAATGTATGAAGGACAAAGATAAACACAAGGGCTTTCTAATGGCAGAAAAATCTTTGACTATGGTAAATAATAATTCAAATGAAAGTACTTGGATTTTGGATTCGGGGAGCACATGCCATTTAACCAATTCTAAGGATTTCTTTCAGGAAATGTGTCCAGAGGAAGGTATTCTTAAAACTGCAAACGCAGGGACTGCTAAGATCCAAGCAAAAGGTATTGGATTCTTAAAATGCAAAGTGTCTAATGAAGTTAAAGAAATTCCTGTAAGTGATGTCTTGTATATTCCCCAAGCAGTTTGCAATATGCTTAGTGTATCTACATTAGATAAGAAGGGATTTGTGATTCATTTTGAAAACAGTAAGTGCACAATCTCTAAAAATGATGAAGTGTATGCTGAAGCTTTTATGCATAATGATGTTTATAAGCTGAACATTTCAGGTGAAGCCTCACATATGGCGCAAGTAAGGAAGAATGATGGTAAATGTAGTCTGGAAATCTGGCACCGCCGCCTGGGACATCGTGATTCTAAGGTGATCCAGGATCTTTACAGTAAGCAACTAGCCACCGGCATTCAGATAAGTGCAGATGCTGGTAAAATGGAGAAATGCATAGACTGTGTTACTCAAAAAGGTGTGAGACCCTCATTTCCTGCATACACAGGAAATAGGAGTAATAAAGTGCTGGACTTAATACACAGTGACTTATGTGGACCGTTTAATATCCCATCATTGGGAAATAACAGATTTGTGCTAATATTCTTGGATGATTTCTCTAGATATTGTGTGGCCTATTTGCTGAAAGAAAAAAGTCAAGTCACAGACATGCTGAAGAAATACGTAGCCATGGTGAGCAATAAATTTGAAAGAAAACCAAAGGTTCTTCAGACCGACAATGGTGGTGAGTTCACTTCACAAAGCATGTGCACATTTCTAGAACAAGAAGGCATTCAACATATCACAACAGTAGCTTATACACCAGAGCAAAATTCTGTTGCAGAGAGAAAATTTAGGTCACTTGTGGAAATGACCAGATGTATGCTGTCAGATAGCAATCTCCCTAAAAGACTATGGGGGGAAGCCATTCTCACAGCAGTGTACCTACAAAACAGAATGCCAACTAAAGGCGCTGAGCGCACACCACATGAGACATGGCATGGTAGGAAGCCAAACCTGTCACACATAAGAACATTTGGAAGTACAGCATATGCTCATGAACCAAAGCAAAGAAGGCATAAGCTGGATTCCACAACAGAAAGGGGCATTTTAGTTGGCTATGCTCCAGGACACAAAGGATATAGAATTTTGAATCTGAAAACTGGCATTGTTGGCATAAGACATGTTACATATTTTGATGAAAACAAAAGGGTTGATAAAGGCTGGATTATCCCAGATGAGCCTTATCATCCAGAATATGAAACTAGAACCATAATAGACATGCCAGTGTATATAAATGCCATACCAAGGCAGATGTCTGAAAGCAACTCATCTGTATCTAACGAGGAACAGGCAGAGGAAGCAGACACAGAAAGGATCATTGAAGAAGACAGTACAGTTGGAGAAGGGGAATCAATTGGAGAAGAACTCTCAGATTTAGAGGATGCGGAAAGGTCAGACCAACCTGTTGTCAGACGCTCATCCAGGGAAAACAAAGGTGTTCCACCCCCAAGACTGTCTTACCTAACAAAGTCAGCAGAAACTCAAGAGCCCTTAACATGGGATGAGATTGAGAAAATGCCAGCAGAAGAAGCTGCTGAATGGCATAAAGCTGCACAAGAAGAAATTGATGCATTGGATAAAAATAATACTTGGATTCTTACAAAATTACCTCCTGGCAAGAAAGCTATAGGATGCAAATGGGTATTCAAGTTAAAAAGGAATGCACAAGGAAAAGTGGAAAGGTATAAAGCCAGATTAGTGGCAAAGGGATATCTTCAAAATTATGGAGAAGATTTTGATGAAGTGTTTGCACCTGTAGTGAAACACACGACAATCAGAACACTTCTGAGCATTGCAGTCTCAAAAGGCATGCAAGTCAACCACATTGATGTGAAAACAGCATTTCTTCACGGAGATATAACTGAAGACTTGTACATGGAACAGCCAACAGGTTTCATAAATACAAAACAAAGACAGCTAGTGTGTAAATTAAACAAAGGTCTTTATGGATTAAAGCAAAGTGCAAAATGTTGGAATGATAAATTGCATGAAATATTGACAAATTTAGGATTTAAGCAAGGTGAAGCAGATAAATGTTTGTACACTAGGTGCACAAATGGACAATATGCATACATTTTAGCTTTTGTTGATGATCTGCTCATTGCAAGCAAAAGTGAGCAAGAGTACAAGGACATTGTAAAATGTTTAAACCACAATGTTGAGATAAAAGAACTTGGTAATGTGTCATACTATCTTGGTATAGAAATTGAGAAACAAAATGATGGTTCTTATCTTCTAAGCCAGAAGCAGAAAATAAATGAGCTTATTGAAAGTTTAGGTATGCAAGATGCCCAAGTTGTAAGCACTCCCATGATCACTGATTTTCTGAAGGATGAAACAGTAAGAGAACCTTTACCAGATAACATCCAATATAGATCAGCCATAGGTAAGCTTTTATATCTAGCTACCACATACAGGGCTGATATAGCAAATGCAGTAGGAATTTTGAGCAGAAGGGTCAGCTCACCTACCAAATCAGATTGGACTGCAGTTAAAAGGATGGTAAGGTATTTAAAGGGTACCATTGATTGTAAATTAAAGATTTCAGCCAATAGTAATCCAAAACTAATATGTTACTGTGATTCAGATTGGGCAGGGGATCATTCTAATTATAAATCCACAAGTGGATATGTGTTTATGTATGGAAATGTACAAATTTCATGGGCCAGTCATAAACAAAGTATTGTGAGTTTGTCTTCTACAGAAGCTGAATATGTGGCCGTATCGGAAGCGTGCAGAGAACTGATGTGGATTGAAAAACTTTTGCTGGATTTTGGAATAGCTGAAAAGAGACCAATCCAGATAATGGAAGATAATCAGAGCTGCATCCGACTGTCACAGAATGACAAGGTTCAGTCACGCACCAAGCACATCGCAACGAAATACCACAACGTGCGAGAGCTGGCGAAAGAAGGGGTCATCAGTCTACACTATTGTCACACCAGTGAGATGACAGCTGACATCATGACCAAACCGTTACCCAGAGAACATTTTGTGAATTTGCGTATAAAGCTTGGACTTTGTATGAATAAATAATTGCATGACAGTTATGCATGAGAAGGGGTTTGTTGGAATGTATTGTATTTTTACATGCATTGCCTGTCACCTATTATTTCTCTGTGATTACTCTGTGACCTCTGATGTGAATTACTTAGAGAGGTCACACAGCTATGTAACTTCCTGTGGGGGATAGATGCAGCAGATGCAGCACATGGAGCACATGGAGCTCATGATCTCTCCTAACCTGAGAGGATCTATGGTGGTGTGAGCATCCATTACCATCTAAGCACATGGAAGGAGCTGATAAGACAAATGTATAGTAATATGTATATATATGCCTGTCTGATTATAATCTAACTACAAACTGTGAGTAAACAGATGTTTTGTTACTTCAACTTTAAAGTGACTCAGCAGTGAATTATTCTGGGGTGAATGAGAGAGAGATGAAGAAAGAAATTAACATTTCTAAAGCTGAAGCTGTGTGTACTAAAATCTGCTAATTATTTACTACAAATAATCCAACAACTTTAACTTTTATTTGCAAACCACTGCAACAAACTTTAACTTTAACCTTCTTTCCAGTACAGTCACGTGATAAACTCCAAAGGAACCTTAACTTCCAACTTTTGTTATTCCCTGGGGGAACACCTTTGCCACTATTCTTCTCAGGTGTATCTATAGGGGATTCTCATTCAAGATTATTTACATACTGTATATACAGTTTCTCCTATCCATGCCCCTCCTGTATTTTCCCCAAAGGCTGTACTCCTCTTCTTAACACTCATTCACTTTTGTGGGCTCAGAACCCCCTTGATCTGACCCTCCTCCTGCAGTGACCCCCTTTGGTCCACCCTGGTTCTGGGATGAGCTCTTCCTGGTTTTGGTCCCCTGCTCCCAGGCTCGGTCTTCGGTCTTCTTCTACCCACCTGTAGTACTGGTTGCCACTTATTAGAGCCACAACCTGCCTCTGACAGCCAATGGATCTCTTCAATTCACAGGACTCCCCTCTCTCTCCTCCCGGTCAATGGTAGGAGATGGTCAGGCAACTCCAGACCTGCAGGCAACCAAAGATCCCCCTAAAGGGCATAACTCTAACTTTATCTCCTTCCAAAATCCTCTCCCGTGTCACTCTTCAGTACCAGGGCACTATCTCTCTGCGTTGTTTCAAAACTACTCTCCATTTTCTGGGCTTCCTTCCACCAGGACATCCTATCACTCCAGTCCTCTAGCAGGGATCTTCTGAATGCCAAATGCACTAAAAATGAAAATTGACAACAGCTGTTAATTCAGAAGGAAACTGAAGGAAATTTTAAATAGCCTGAAGTCCATTGGACCTATAGACAGACAATATCTGAAGTAGGTTTAGGTTCAGGTTTATTTACTTCTTGTACCCCTTTAGTATAAATATAAAAAAGGAGACATATTACAACACAGGGACAACAGTCAGTCATCATTAGCCAATTCAATAAAGTGAAAAGAAGAGCCAGGGGATTAAATCAATATAATAAAAAAAATAATAAAATGCAAGTAGGACACAGATAATTACAGTAAAACAAAGGAAGAGCCAGGAGATTAATTTTAACTATAACAGTGACTAAAATCCATGTAGGGCATTATAAAAATAAAGCATATCAAGAATACAAAAGACGTTGATGCTGACTGCTACATGACATCAACATGCGGAGCTACTGTTAGTGATATGCAATTTATCCTTAAAATTGAGCGTGGTACTGGATGATTGGAGGGTGGCCAATGTAATGCCAATTTTTAAAAAAGGTTCCAGGGGAGATCCGGGAAATTATAGACCGGTGAGTCTGACGTCGGTGCCTGGGAAAATGGTAGAGGCTATTATCAAAAACAAAATTACAGAGCACATCCAAGGACATGGATTACTGAGACCAAGTCAGCATGGCTTTTGTGTGGGGAAATCTTGCCTGACCAATTTACTTCAATTCTTTGAAGGAGTAAACAAACGTGGACAAAGGGGAGCCAGTTGATATCGTGTATCTGGATTTTCAAAAGGCATTTGACAAGGTACCTCATGAAATGCTAGAATCAACTATACAATACAAAGTCCGTTTGCAGACAGGTTATAATAATCGTTAATACTACAAAAAAATCTGCTGCCTTATAATGACACTCAATGACCTGCCTCTACCGCAGGGTATATCCGTAGCAGGAAAAAAATGGCCTCAAAGAGCTTCCAGATCAAAATTAAATCTGTTAAAGCTGATACGGGTTCCTTGACCCTGTCTTCATCATTGGCCCAAAAACCTGATATTATAATAACTTTCCTGCTAATTACATTAGTCACATACAGATAAATGGTTCAAAACTAGGGCTGCGTCAGGGGCTCTATGGTAATAATAATAATAAAAACACTCTTATCAATATATTAATATATAAAAAACATATCATAAAAACAAATTTAAAACACTGATATTTGAAAAAATAAATAAAACCACATTATATATTTCAGAAATCAATAGGCAATTAAGTGACGACACGTTCTACTCTGTACTCAAAAAGGACCCTACGTGGTCCTCTTGCAAGAGACACACCTCAACCGCAAGTATGAAAGGCTTCTGTCCTGCTCGGGTTACCCTGGGGTCTATTGTGCTTCCACGGCAGCATCAAAAACATGTGGAGTGGCGATCATGATACACTCATCAGTGGGGGCGCAGGTATTACAAGTTAAGAAAGACCCGGGAGGGCGTTTTATCTTTATGCATGTTCAAATTCAGCAGGTGGACTTGACGATAGCTTCTGTGTATGCTCCCAACAGTGGGCAGGTAGAGTTTTTTGCTAAGGTAAAGAACTCATTGGCAGGGTTTGTAAAGGGTTCTCTAATATTTGGGGGTGACTTTAATGCAATTATGAATCCCATCTTGGATCGTTCTGGAAGGGCCAAATCTGAAGGGGGAAAAAAAGAGACATTAGCTCTTGAATCTTTGGTACATTCCTTGGGAACCTTGGACATATGGAGACTGACACATATGGAGGAGAGGGACTATACATTTCATTCGGGTGTTCATGATTCATATTCGCGTATAGACTATATATTTGTGGATGTTGCGTTGGCAGAAAGGGGGCCGACCGCGGGGTTGGGTAGTGCAACTATTTCCGATCATGCTCCAGTGTGGGTATCCTTGCCAAGTATACGGGCCGAAAGCAAAGATAGGAGATGGGCCTTGAACACTAGCCTATTGCAGGAGCCAAAGGTGGGGGTAGGCTATCGAGAAATGTTGAAGGAGTACTTGGAGCTTAATATAGATTCTGTACCTTCGCAAGCTGTAGTATGGGACGCCATGAAGGCGGTATCAAGGGGTTATTTTTTAAAAATCGCTAGTAAGCGTTCTAAAGTGCGTAGATTACAAATAGCACGCTGTCTGGAGCGTATACAGCAGCTGGAGGGGCAGCATAAGGCACAGAGGTCCCCTCAGGTTTTACAACAGCTGCGAGACGAGCGAACGATGCTGGACTCTATATACTCGGAACAACTTGGCTGGGTGCAGGATAGGCGCAGGGTGGGAGCCTATGAATTCTCTAATAAGGCAGGCCGTCTTCTAGCTATAAAGCTACGTAGACAAAAGGTGGATCGTACGGTAAAGCAAGTGCGTGATGATAGAGGCACAATGTTATCAACATCAGTGCAGATCCGTAAGCGCTTTATGGAATATTATAAAGAATTATATGCTCAGGAGATTGCCCCTTCTATGGAATCTATTGACTCATATTTGGCAGATGGCGAGCTTTCCTCCCTTACTCAAGGGCATAGGGAACTGTTAGATGAGCCGGTCACTCCAATAGAGGTGCAAGAGGCTATTAAGGGCTTGCCATCTGGCAAATCTCCAGGGTTGGACGGACTCCCTAACGAATTTTATAAAAAGTTTGCCCCTGATTTGGCGCCGTTACTTGCTGACCTCTTCAACCAAGTGGGAGGTGGGGAGAATTTACCCCCATCTATGATGGAGGCCTGGATCGCGGTGCTGCCTAAACCAGAGAAAGACCTAGCCGAGTGTGGCTCCTATAGGCCCATCTCGGTGTTGAATGCAGATGTCAAAATCCTGGCAAAGGTGCTGGCGAATAGACTTGCGCCCGTGCTGCCGACGCTCATTCACCCAGATCAGGTGGGATTTGTGGCTCATCGTAAAGCTATGGATAATATCCGGCGTACATTAGACCTTATGTTCCTGGCAAAAAGAAGTCGGAAGCCTTTGTGCCTTCTTAGCTTGGACGCTGAGAAGGCTTTTGACAGAGTCCACTGGCCATTCATGTATAAAGTGTTGGAGGTAATGGGGTTTGGGCACCAGTTTAGGAGGTGGATCCAGGCATTCTACGATGCCCCTAAGGCATGTATAAGAGTCAATGGGAGTAATTCAGAGTTGTTTATGTTACATAGGGGGACTAGGCAGGGATGCCCCTTGTCACCGCTCTTGTTTGCCCTAGTTATGGAGCCATTTGCTTCAAAGATGAGGCTGGAACCGGGCATCTCGGGGGTTCGAATAGCTGATACCTTGCACAAGTTGGCCCTTTTTGCAGATGACATCCTGCTTTACGTCTCTCGTCCGTTGACTACTTTCCCTATACTTATGCGTCTTATAGAAGAATATGCTGCTGTGTCGGGGTTTAAAGTCAATATGACAAAGTCCGAGGCCCTTAATGTTACACTCTTGGCGGAGGAAGTGGATTCCCTGAAAGCAACGTTTTCCTTTAGATGGGCCACTAAGAGGATTAGATATTTAGGGGTAAACATAACCTCGGACCTCTCTGAGTTATTTGTGGCTAACTACAAGGGGTTGGGTAATACCATAAAGGCAGACTTGGAAAGATGGGGGGCACAAGAGTTTTCCTGGTTTGGTAGGATAGCCGTAGTTAAAATGAATGTGCTGCCCAGGCTGTTATATTTATTTCAAGCGCTGCCTGTGTTAATGCCCAGACGATTTCTTGCCTCTTTACAAGATTCTATAGTGCGATTCGTCTGGGCAGGCAAGCGACCACGCTTGGCACGTCAGCTTCTTTACCAAAGTAGGAAAAAGGGAGGGCTGGGGGTTCCAAATCTCAATTGGTACTACAGGGCTGCTCAGGGGAAGGCCGCTATCGAATGGTTTCATGAATACCCTGACAGACAATGGATATCTTTGGAGCAGCACTCACTGGGGTCCAGGCCGCTGGGGGCGCTCATGTGGTTGCCTGGGGCCTTTCGGGCTCTGGGACAGGAAGTGTGTCCGTCCATATGTGTCACTTTCCATTATTGGGACAGTCTATTTCCGGGGGGACACAGTGTATTGACCCAGATGGCACCCATAGCATTTAATCCTCTGTTTCTGCCTGGGAGTGTCATGGGGCCTTTTACTAGGTGGTACAGTGAGGGATTGAGAACTTGGGGTCAATTAATTGAAAATGATTCCATGCTACCGTTCACGACCTTGCAGCAGAGATATTCTGCTGTGGAGGGGGATAGTTTTGCATATCGTCAGGTCCATCATTTCCTCAACACAAAGGCTGTTAGGCAAGTACTACAGCGAGAGCGGCTGAATTTGGAGGAGATATGTAGTAAAGGTGTAGTTTCACGGGGCCTGATTGGACACCTGTATCGAAATATTATAGCACAGGCTCCTGGTTACACCCTGCATAGGATGAAATGGGAAAAGGAGCTGGGAGTGACCCTGGGGGGGACCGAGTGGGAGAGAATAGAGCGAGCGGCGGCAGGAGTGTATACGCACGTGCCACTCAAAGAAAACGCAGTGAAGGTACTGTTTAGGTGGTACCTCACACCGGACCGTATCCAACGAATATTCCCTAGCACCTCGGGGTTGTGTTGGAGGGGATGCGGTCAGAGGGGAAGTATGGGACACGTGTGGTGGAGCTGTGTAAAAATTCGCGCATTTTGGAAATCAGTCCATGGAAGGCTGCAGAAGTGGGTGGGTTGTGAGATCCCTTGGTCCTTTGGGTTATATTTGTTTACTACTAAGCCGCCAGGCTTAAAACCGCCTCAACAAATAATGGTACAGCAGGCAGTGGGGGCTGCGAGGGTGGTTATAGCAGCCCACTGGAAGCAGGCAGGGGTTCCTTCACTAACTAAGTGGATTGCTAAGCTGAGATACATCTGTGAGATGGAGAGGTTGCTGGCTGAACGAAAACAACAGATGAATAGATGGCAATCCATTTGGGACAACTTTTCTAAAGAGTTTGTAACTAGTATCAGGACTAGGCATTGAAAGAATAAAAAGTACGGATATGGGGGGGGGGGGGTGGGTACCTGGAAGGAAGGGGACGGGGGGTCTACGGGTTTAAGTACTGAAAAGAAAATGTTAATAAAAGTTTGAAGTATACAGAGCTTCTAATAAGACATTGTTATTTTGTTTGCTGGTTTGTCTTTTACATTGACTAAAATGACCTGGTTAGGTGGTGAGATTGTATAACCTATTTGTACAATGTAAAGATGGTTTTTGGTTGTGTTTGATTACCAATGTTCAATAAAGACTTCTATAAATCAAAAAAAAAAAAAAAAAAAAAAAAAAGGACCCTACAGCAAAACTGAAGGAAGAAATTAAAGCATTATTTTACTGCAGTTTGTCTCCTTCCTTCCAGAGGTGTTGTATTATTGTTTTCATGATATGGTTCTTTATACTAATACATTGCTATGAATGTGTATAATGTGGTTTTATATTTTTTCAAATATCAGTGTTTTTAATTTGTTTTTATGAAATGTTTTTTTTATATATTAATATATTGATGAGTGTTTTTAATGTTTTTTTAAAATACGTGAGTTTCTAATTTGATTTTATTATTATTGTTACCATAGAGCCCCTGACGCAGCCCTAGTGGGCGAAACACAGTCTGTGTTGGGCAATGACTCTAGAATAAAGTTTTGAACAATATCATTGACTGATCTGTTTTGTTTGTTTCCACGTTGGATTTTGCGGATCGTTTGCCTATCTGTTTTTTGGGACCAAACATAGACTTAGACATCATATCAAAAATGCCCCTCTATACATTTGAACACTGAGATGCTGTCAATGATCTCACTAGCAAATGGTCTGCCTTAAGATTGTCCTGGTGGAATGATAATTATACCAAAGATTACACCGAAGCGTAACTATATACTTAGTATGCTTCCTGTAACTCTTCAGCCTTCCACTTATAAAACTATTGAGAAAATTCTATGAGGAGTCAATAACCCCCCCCCCCCCCCCCCCCCCCCACACACACACATAGTGCTGAAAAGGCTGAAAGCCCTTCATTCTCATGGGGGGTATCAATTTTTCCATCTTTAAGGATTACCACTCTGCTTTTATACTTTGCCAATCTGCTGCTTGGATTACAATCACAGAACATTCCTCTGCTCCTCTATGATGGCAGTTTGAATTGCAAGATGGTCAGATGCACCTCTTTATTTGCTACCAACTTCTAAATTGAAAAACATGACTAATTGGTTACTACAATCTACCCAGAATATATTCTCAGAAATTGATCAATATGCTAAACCTTCCTGGTCTGTGAGTCACATACATATATGGAATAATCAGATCTTTTAAATAAATGGTAAAGTCATGTTGGCCTGTATGGCAAAAATAGGTACCTTGTCTGTCAATCACCTACTCGAAAACTCTAACTGGATTCCATATAGCACCCTTAGTACAAGATTTCATCTCCCTCCTCAACAAATTTTTCACTGGCTGCAACTTAAGCACTGTATATCATCTAAGCTTTCTGCACAGAAATTGTGACAGGAAATTTGCCTCGATACTAGTGTTGCTGAATTTCTCAACCACCTTTGACACTGTGGATCATAACATCATGTTTACAAGACTGGCAGAAACAGGTATCAGTGGCACAGAATTACATGGTTCAGATCCTATTTGTCAGACAACAATCAGTTCTGTTCAGCAACAGCGTTTCAATACCTTGGGCACTAAACTCTGGAGTGCCACAGCGATCCATACTGTTTCCTATTTTATTTAATATCTACCTCAAGCTTCTGGCTGAGCTGCTTCCGTTGATGGGCACACAATTCTACATCTATGATGATGGTGTGCAGCTACTCATGCCCATTGAACCAGATATACCCACAGCTCTGAGTAAACTGTCTGTCTGCCTGCCTAACCAAAACAAAGGAATGGGCAAACAACAACAAACTCTGCCTGAACCCAAGTAAAACAGAGATTTTTGGGTACCTAACACTAGTGGACAAATACCTGACTTCAGCATATCTTTTGGGAAGTATGAACTCCCCCTAAAATCTTGGATACTATTAGACTCATCACTCACTCTGATCCTGCAAATTCAAACAACCTTTACAAATTGTCTCTATTACCTATGGCAGCTATGAAATCTCTCTTCATAGATTGGAAAGACAAGTCTGACCACAGTGGTCCATGCCATGATAACATCACAACTAGACTATTGTAATGCCCTGTACACTGGTCAAACCAAATCAGTTTGTATCAGCTCCAACTAATTCAGAATGCTGTTCAGCACAACTGATAAAGGCTGCAAATGCGTGACCACATCACACGCTTCCTGCAAAACTACACTGGCTACCAGTACCTTACAGGGCTAAATTTAAAACTATGTTTAATTTTCAAGGCCCTCAGACTAAATGGGCCAGAGTAGTTTAAGAATAAGTTAGCCCTCTACACACCTTTGAAACCTCCAAGATCCTCTCAAGGATCATCACTATCTGTCCCCTTATCAAAAGAAATTATATGATGTAATACCCCCCCAGCGAGTCTTCTCAGGAGTAGCCTCCATGCTCTGGAATTTACTCCCAAAAGGACTATTTATAACTTGAGACTACCTCTACTTCAGGAAGAAGATAAAGGCCTGGCTCTTCTCCCAAGCCTTTAATACATAGGGTGACTGACTATATACCCATTCTGCACCTGGACTAGCTTGCTACACACACTGTAACTTTGACCAGTTCCTTATATCTTGATTAACTGTACAAAGAACTTGCCTTCAGTTTAGCCACCCATTTATTTATCCCAACTGAATCTGTACCATGCATTTTCTCCCCATCTATATATCTGCATTTGGCCCCTCAGCTATATGGTAACCTGTATTGTAGAAAAGCATTAGTATCATAGCAATGTTCGTTGAATGTTCTAATTGTGTGTTTATTAGATATTCCATACCTATTATCAGTGGCGTTCCTAGGGGGGCTGACAGCCAGGGTGGATCGCCGATGCGCCCCACCCCCCGGGTGCAGCGCCTCCCCCCCGGAACAGCGCGACGCCCCCCCCCGGCGAAAGAACCCCCCTGATCCTCCGGCGAAAGAAACCCCCCCCGGGTGCATGCCGCTGGGAGGGGGTGCTGTGCGCCTGCCGGCTCTTCGTTTTCATGCTCCCTCTGCCCTGGAACAGGAAGTAACCTGTTCCGGGGCAAAGGGGGCATGAAAACGAAGAGCCGACAGGCGCGCAGCACCCCCCCAGCGGCGTGCACCCGGGGGGGTTTCTTTCGCCGGAGGATCAGGGGGGTTCTTTCGCCGGGGGGGTGGGGGCGTCGCGCTGTTCCGGGGGGGGGGGGGGGGCGCTGCCCCCGGGGGGTGGACCGCCCCCACCGCCCCCCTGTTGGTACGCCACTGCCTATTATACTTGTGTCATATCATGTCTCTGTTATTTGAATTTCAGTGCTGTTAAATATGTATATTTTTCATCCTATTTCATGGTAGTATTATTATTATTTTTCAATTTGCTGTTTTCAAGTTTTCCTGTTTCATCGTATTTATGTTTATACTTGTACATTTTACTATTGTTATACTGTCATCAAAATTATATGTTTGATGTTAAACTGTACCTATTGTACACTGCCTTGGGTGAATCTCTTCATAAAAGCGATTAATAAATCCCAATAAATAAATAGATAAATAAATAAATATCTGTCTCTACATTATCATCTGATGAACCATGCTCATAGTAACGTGGAGGGGCATAATCGAACGTCGCCGGCCAAATAGATCGCCGGCGATCTATTTTGGTGGTGGTGCTATAGCTGACCGGAATCGTATTATCGAAAAAGATGGCCGGCCATCTTTTTTTCTGTTAATACGATTTAGCCCGACCAAATGCCAGAGTTCACCGGGTTGAGATGGCCGGTTTTGTTTTTCAGCGATAATGGAAAAATATGCCGGCGACATCCAAGGCATTTGGTCGTGGGAGGAGTCAGCATTTGTAGTGCACTGGTCCCCCTCACATGCCAGGACACCAACTGGGCACCCTAGGGGTCAGTGTGATGGACTTCAGAAAAGGCTCCCACATGCATAGATCCCTTGCTTTGGGTGCTGAGCCCCCCATCCTCCCCCCCAAAACCCACTACCCACACATGTACAACACTACCGTAGCTCTTAGGGGTGAAGGGGACAACTACATGTGGGTACAGTGGGTTTTGGAGGGCTCCCATTACCAGCACAAGTGTTACAGGTAGGGGGGGCATGGACCTGGGTCCGCCTGCCTTAAGTGCACTGCGGTACCCACTAAAAGTGCTCCAGGGACCTGCATACATGCAGGCCTCTAGGACTTGTTGCTGCTGTATAACCTTGGCACACCAGTTGACACCTGAAGACTAATCTCTTTGAAAAAGTCCTTTATTTGAATAAGCACGTTTACTCACAGTTAACTGCAGATCAGAGGTTGTGCCCCACTGGCAAAGAGTCTCCCTGGTACTGAGATTAGCAGTAGGTCAGAGCTGGCAGAATATTGTACAATGCCTTCTTTCAGCTACATTCAAGGTAATAACTAAGTTCTCTAACGTGGGTAACACATGAAAGGGATCTAAAAGTGGCTGATAAAAATGGCCACTACCTCATGGACTACCAGAAACAAAACTGGACACACTCTAACCCAGTTAGCAGGGGGGAAAGCACTATGGGAGTAGAGCCCACTACCCTACACCCACCACAATGCATTGCTGATGTGACTCTGCAGTGCACCTAACAGAAAAGGTGTCACACTCACCCGAGAGCCACATCACAACCAGGGAAAGGCTGTCAGAGGATAGAACACATTCTGCTGTCATGGAGGTGGGTAAGGCATTTGAGGCTGGCATACAGGCTGGCAAAAAAGGTTTTTAGTTTTATTGTTTTAGTGTGGGAGGGGGTTGGTGACCACTGGGGGAGTACGCGGAGGTCATCCCCGATTCCTTCCGGTGGTCATCTGGTCAGTTGGGGCACCTTTTTGAGGCTTGGTCGTGAAAATAAAAGGACCAAGTAAACCCGGCGAAATACTGCTTAACGCTGCTTATTTTTTCCATTATCGGCGAAAGCCGGCCATCTGGTAGCCACGCCCATGCCTGCCCATGTCCCGCCTTCGCTAAGCTACCGACACACCCCCTTGAACTTTTGCCAGCGAAGCGACGGGAAAGCGGTGATGCTGTCAAAAATGCCGCTTTTGATTATACCGATTTCGCCGCTTCTAAGAAATCACCGGCCATCTCCCGATTTATGTCGGGAAATGGCCGGCGATCACTTTCGAAAATGAGCTGGATAGTAACATAGTAGATGATGGCAGAAAAAGACCTGCACTGTCCATCCAGTCTGTCCAACAAGACAAACTCATATGTGCTACTTTTTATGTATACCCTACCTTGATTTGTACCTGTCCTCTTCAGGGCACAGACCGTATAAGTCTGCCCAGCACTATCCCCGCCTCCCAACCACCAGCCCCGCCTCCCACCACCGGTTCTGGCACAGACCGTATAAGTCTGCCCAGCACTATCCCCGCCTCCCAACCACCAGCCCCGCCTCCCACCACCGGCTCTGGCACAGACCGTATAAGTCTGCCCAGCACTATCCCCCGCCTCCCAACCACCATCCCCGCCTCCCACCACCGGCTCTGCCACCCAATCTCGGCTAAGCTCCTGAGGATCCATTCCTTCTGAACAGGATTCCTTTATGTTTATCCCACGCATGTTTGAATTCCGTTACTGTTTTCATTTCCACCACCTCCTGCGGGAGGGCATTCCAAGCATCCACCACTCTCTCCGTGAAAAAATACTTCCTGACATTTTTCTTGAGTCTGCCCCCCTTCAATCTCATTTCATATCCTCTTGTTCCACCGCCTTCGCATCTCCGGAAAAGGTTCGTTTGCGGATTAATACCTTTCAAATATTTGAACGTCTGTATCATATCATCCCTGTTTCTCCTTTCCTCCAGGGTATACATGTTCAGGTCAGCAAGTCTCTCCTCATACGTCTTGAAACGCAAATCCCATACCATTCTCGTAGCTTTTCTTTGCACCGCTTCAATTCTTTTTACATCCTTAGCAAGATACGGCCTCCAAAACTGAACACAATACTCTAGATGGGGCCTCACCAACGATTTATACAGAGGCATCAACACCCCCTTTCTTCTGCTGGTCACACCTCTCTCTATACAGCCCAACAACCTTCTAGATACAGCCACCGCCTTGTCACACTGTTTCGTCACCTTCAAATCCTCAGATACTATCACCCCAAGGTCCCTCTCCCCGTCTGAACCTATCAGACTCTCGCCACCTAACACATACGTCTCCTGTGGATTTCTATTCCCTAAGTGCATCACTTTGCATTTCTTCGCATTGAATTTTAATTGCCAGACCTTAGACCATTGTTCTAGCTTCTTCAAATCCTTTTTCATGTTTTCCACTCCCTCTGGGGTGTCCACAGATCTTAGTATCATCCGCAAATAGGCAAACTTTACCTTCTAACCCTTCGGCAAGGTCACTCACAAATATATGGAACAGAATCGGCCCCAGCACCGATCCCTGAGGCACTCCACTACTCACATTTCCCTCCTCCGAGCTAACTCCATTCACCACCACCCTCTGGCGTCTGTCCGTCAACCAGTTCCTAATCCAGTTCACCACTTTAGGTCCTATCTTCAGCCCATCCAGTTTATTTAAAAGCCTCCTGTGGGGAACCGTGTCAAAAGCTTTGCTGAAATCTAAGTAGATTACGTCCATAGCTCGTCCCTGATTCAATTCTCCTGTCACCCAATCAAAAAACTCAATGAGATTCGTTTGGCACGATTTCCCTTTGGTAAAACCATGTTGTCTCGGATCTTGCAACTTATTGGCTTCCAGGAAATTCACTATCCTTTCCTTCAGCATCGCTTCCATTACTTTTCCAATAACCGAAGTGAGGCTTACCGGCCTGTAGTTTCCAGCTACTTCCCTATCACCACTTTTGTGAAGAGGGACCACCTCCGCCGTTCTCCAATCCCTCGGAACATCTCCTGTCTCCAAGGATTTATTAAACAAATCTTTAAGAGGACCCGCCAGGACCTCTCTGAGCTCCCTTAATATCCTGGGGTGGATCCCGTCCGGTCCCATGGCTTTGTCCACCTTTAGCTTTACAAGTTGTTCATACACACTCTCTTCTGTAAATGATGCTGTATCCACTCCACTATCATTTGTACTTTTTCCAGTCCATCGCGGTCCTGCTCCAGGATTTTCTTCTGTGAAAACAGAACAAAAGTATCTATTTAGCAAATTTGCTTTTCCTTCATCACTATCTACATAGCGGTTCGCAGTATCTTTTAGTCTCACAATTCCCTTTTTAGTCATTCTCCTTTCACTAATATACCTGAAGAAACTTTTGTCACCCCTCCTTACATTTCTAGCCATTTGTTCTTCTGCTTGCGCTTTTGCCAGACGTATCTCTCTCTTGGCTTCTTTCAGTTTCCTCCGGTATTCCTTCCCGTGTTCCTGTTCTTGAGTTTTTGTGTATTTCTGGAACGCCAACTCTTTAGCCTTTATTTTCTCAGCCACTTGCTTGGAGAACCATATCGGTTTCCTTTTTCTCTTGCTTTTATTTACTTTCCTTACATAAAGGTTTGTAGCCCTATTTATAGCTTCTTTCAGCCTGGACCACTGTCCTTCCACTTCTTGTACTTCCTCCCAGCCCATCAGCTCCTTCCTCAGGTATTCCCCCATTTTAGTAAAGTCAGCACGCTTGAAATCCAGGACTTTGAGTTTTGAGTGGCCGCCCTCCACTACAGCAGTCATATCAAACCAAACCGTTTGATGGTCACTGCCGCCCAGGTGGGCACCCACTCGGACATTTGACAAGCTATCCCCATTTGTGAGCACCAGATCCAGCGTCGCTCCCTCCCTCGTGGGTTCCGTCACCATTTGTCTGAGCAAAACACTTTGGAAAGCATCCACGATCTGTCTACTTCTCTCCGATTTCGCCGACGGAACCTTCCAATCTACATCCGGCAGATTGAAATCTCCCAGCAACAGCACCTCCCTCTTCTTTCCTAACTTTTGAATATCCGCGATCAGATCCCTATCTAGTTCTTCCAGTTGTGTCGGGGGTCTGTAGACAACACCCACATGGACTGAGGTTCTATCATCTCTTTTTAAGGTGATCCATATCGCTTCTTCTTTTCCCCAGGTCCCTGTCATTTCAGTCGCCGTGATATCATTTCTCACATACAGAGCTACTCCTCCACCTTTACGACCCTCTCTATCCTTCCTAAATAGATTATAGCCTGGTATGTTTGCATCCCATTCATGGGAACCATTTAGCCACGTCTCCGTGATTGCAACAATGTCTAAGTCTGCCTCCACCATCAGGGCTTGAAGGTCATGAACTTTATTGCTTAGACTGTGAGCATTTGCGGTCATTGCATTCCATCTACATTTCCTGGTATGTGTTTTAGTGATTTGGGGGTGTCTTAACCCTTTGGGTACCTTCCTATCTTTTTGTTCCACCTTCATTCCTTTTTCTTCTGCATCCGTTCTATTTTCAGGCATATCACAGTGCTGTAATGGCGCAAAAGAATTCTGTAGGGGCAAAACTTGTGAGGGCGAATGCTTGTGTGTCACATAATGAACTCTGCCTGAGCCTACTGTGAACCATCTATTTTTAGGTGGTTTTATCCTTTGAGGCAGTGGTGTGAATTTGGTTTGATTCTGAGCAGTATGATTTTGTGGAGTTTTTGAAGCTGCTTTAAGTGTATCTAATTCCTCCTTTAGTTTACTAAGCTCCTTTTTTAAACTAGCGAACTGATGACATATAGGACAAACTTTTAGTGTCCAGATGATTGGCCTTGAAACTAAAGCACCACAATTATTACAGAGAATAAGAGTCATGCTGATGTATTTGGTATGAATAGGTATGCTATGATGGGGTTAAGAGTATGCAAGATTTACTTTACTCTTAAGCCACACAGGCAGAGAGATTTGTATTTGGGTGGAGTTAATTTGTGATAAGTAGTGTATGTAGGAAAGCTATTTAGGAAGTGGAAGTCTTGGGGTGGGTGGGATGAGGGGCAGGGTGGGGGGGTTAAAATTTAAAACGTGTGGATTGTGTTTGTTGTAAAACCTATCTCTAGAATTGTATTAAGCCACTTATCTACACAGCTGGTTAGGATAAGGGGAAGACAAGGTTACAAAATGCACCAGAAATGTCCAAAAGCACAGTTTTAGAGTAGGAATTTCCTGGAAGAAAGCCAGCACAAAAGTCTTATCTGAGTGAGTTTCCTTGAGGCAGGAGACAAGTGAGGCCCTTGAAGTTGCCCAGCTCTGAACAGAAACTAGCCCCTCCTAATCGTTTTAGATTGTCTGCAGAAAGCCAGGTGGGATGAGGATGGGGGATGGGAAAGAGTTCAGTACAATTACAGTCAAGGAAAGAGAGTTTTAATACTATCTGGCAGTTTTGAAATCCGAAATCTAGTTTTCCAGATTTGCAGATATAAACTTGCCTGCATTCATTATCTCCTTTCCTCTCGCAATTTATATCTTCTTGTTTTGACTGAGATTTAGCTTTCTCCTGAGGACTCGGTTTCACTTGCTACCTTCTGTTTTGGAGGTTACCTTTTCTTCCATACACCTTGCACATTTGGCTGTGAAGGTGGTTTTGGGTGGCTTTTCTCTTCTTCCTGTAGGTTTCAACCTATTCTTCTACCACAGTGTCACACCCTTTTTTCATTTGAGGTTCCTTCCATCTTATAAGAGCATAAGAGTAGCCATACTGGGTCAGACCAATGGTCCATCTAGCCCAGTATCCTGTTTTCCAAACAGTGGCCAAGCCAGGTCAAAAGTACCTGGCAGAAACCCAAATCATGGCAACACTCCATACTACAAATCCCAGGGCAAGCAGTTGCTTCCCATGTCTGTCTCAATAGCAGACTATGGACTTTTCCTCCAGGAATTTGTCTAAACCCTTTTTTAAACCCAGATACGCTAACTGCTGTTACCATCTCCTCCGGCAAAAAACAGGGTACCAGGCTAAGTCCTTTTAAGGGTCAGGCTAAGTCCTTACCTGCCCAACTGCCATCACCCACTTAACTTCCATTGTAGCTATATTCACCCACTGGTAGGTAATAATGACCCACAGTCTTATTTCAGACTGATTTCAAAATAATGTACTTCTATTAAGCAAAGGAAAACAAAATGATAATTTGGTATGTTTTGCTTAGCAGGAACTTCAGTGTTCCATCTCTTGCTTAGTACCTTCCAGCAGGGAAGGAAGTGGTCTTGTCTGGCTACATAAGGAAGTGGACTCCCCTCCTAAATTCCACCTTGGGAATGGACTGGAGAAGAACTACTATCTCTCACTTCAGTTTGACGAATTAGGAGGTCATACTGTATGGACCAGGTGATTTACCTTTCCTATTTTTCTCCCCAGAGTTTGACTTTGTGGTTCACCGTGCAAGCCTGGTATGCTAGTCTACATGGAGGTTGGAAATGGATTCTTCTAATCTTCACCTTTGCCTTTTTCCTGTTCCCTGAGTTTCCCTACATGACAAAACAAACACCATCACTCACCCCTATCTACATCAGAAAATTCACCAGGAATCCAATCATAAATCTCAGCCTGTGTATCTGACATTGCAGCCTGAATGTTCCATGATAGTCTCAAACTTATCATGGCCAAGACAAAGTTTCTTATCTTTTCCCCTAATCCCACTTTTCTTTCTATTTTTCTGTGGACAACAGTCTCATCATCTTGGTCCCTTCCACTTGGGGCCATTTTTAATTCCTCTCTCTTTCTTTTGCTATATTTATCTACAACACTACTAAAGCATATCTCTTCCATTCTGAACATAGTGCTAAAACTCTTATTCAGCCTCTCATAATCTCTCACAACTAGTTCAACCTGCTCCTCATAGTCTTCCCACTAAATAATCTCTTTCTACTTCAATCTGTGCAGAATTCAGTAATACAATTTATCTTTTACCAGTGTCACCACACTCACATATCCCCCCCAATCATTTTAATGTCTCTCTACCAATTTCCATATACAGTTCAAGCTTCTGTTATTTACTTAGTGTATTCATTCTGCAATTCCTCAGTACTTCTTTTTTTTTTAAACTTTACATTTTTATTGAGTATCTTAAGCCATCCAAAAACAGTAGCATCAAATTGCATATATTGCATATCTTCACAAGTAAGGAAATGAATAACTTTACAGTTGCACGTTTTCCCTCTCCCCCCATACGTGTTTCCCTTAAAATCTACCACATATCGAAATCTCCCCATTGTAACATAAAACCATTCAATACCTATCTAAATCAACTGACCTAGATCTTCAAAATATATTCTTCCCCAAACCATTCTGTTGCCCCATCTCTATCTTCCCTTCCGCCCTCCTTATTTCGCAACTCAATTCTTTTAATTCTTTGCCCACCCCAAGACAACCCCTATTCTATTCACTAACCTCCCCCTACCTCCCACACCCCCCCATATATATTCCCAACCCCCCGTACAACTCCTCCACCATTTGCTTAAGTCTTGTCCATCCCCTTTTACGACGAAGTTCTCCCTCTCTCCTATAAACCGTCAGGCGTTCCATATACCATAATTGCCTCACTTTAACTTTCCAGTCTCCCAAACTCAGGGGATCAATTGCCTTCCAGCATCTTGCTATAAGGCATTTAGCAGCTGCCAGTCCCCATCTCATCATTTTACTCTCCTCCCAGCACTCCCATTCATTATGCATACCTAGTAAGCATACCCTAGGACTGCATACCAAAGCTCCCATTATTCGAGCCAATGCTTTCATCACCTCTTGCCAAAATGGCACTACTCCTGAAAGTCCACCAGAAATGCATAAAAGTGCCCCCCTGTACGTTACACCTCCAACAAACATCCATAGCCCCCGGGTACATCTTTTTCAATCTCTCTGGTGTGTAATACCATTGCGTAAGTACCTTGTACGCATTCTCTTGTAGCAACAGACAGACCAATGCCTTTTGAACTTCCCCACATATCTCCTCCCATTCTCGCTCATTGAATAGACAATTCAAATCCTTTTCCCACGCCCCCAGAAATGGATAAGGCCCGGGATCATCCCCTTGAAAATATTTATATATCACTGATATAGGTTTTGGGACTTTCCCCAACAGTAACCACACATTTTCTAAACTTTCCCTGTCCTGCATGTTCTCCCTCCCCCACCTTGCTGTGGCTACAAAATGTTTAATTGCATATACGCAAAACTGTCTCCCTCAGATATCCCGTATCATAAGTACATAAGTAATGCCATACTGGGAAAAGACCAAGGGTCCATCGAGCCCAGCATCCTGTCCATGACAGCGGCCAATCCAGGCCAAGGGCACCTGGCAAGCTTCCCAACGTACAAACATTCTATACATGTTATTCCCGGAATTGTGGATTTTTCCCAAGTCCATTTAGTAGCGGTTTATGGACTTGTCCTTTAGGAAACCGTCCAACCCCCTTTTAAACTCTGCTAAGCTAACCGCCTTCACCACTTTCTCCGGCAACGAATTCCAGAGTTTAATTATATGTTGGGTGAAGAAAAAGTTTCTCCGATTTGTTTTAAATTTACTACACTGTAGTTTCATCGCATGCCCCCTAGTCCTAGTATTTTTGGAAAGCGTGAACAGACGCTTCACATCCACCTGTTCCACTCCACTCATTATTTTATATACCTCTATCATGTCTCCCCTCAGCCGTCTCTTCTCCAAGCTGAATAGCCCTAACCTCCTTAATCTTTCTTCATAGGGATGTCGTCCCATCCCCGCTATCATTTTAGTCGCCCTTCGCTGCACCTTTTCCAATTCTACTATATCTTTCTTGAGATGCGGCGACCAGAATTGAACACAATACTCAAGGTGCGGTCGCACCATGGAGCGATACAATAGCATGATAACATCCTCACACCTGTTTTCCATACCTTTCCTAATAATACCCAACATTCTATTCGCTTTCCTAGCCGCAGCAGCACACTGAGCAGAAGGTTTCAGTGTATTATCGACGACGACACCCAGATCCCTTTCTTGGTCCGTAACTCCTAACGTGGAACCTTGCATGACATAGCTATAATTCGGGTTCTTTTTTCCCACATGCATCACCTAGCACTTGCTCACATTAAAGGTCATCTGCCATTTAGCCGCCCAGTCTCCCAGTCTCGTAAGGTCCTCTTGTAATTTTTCACAATCCTGTCGCGATTTAACAACTTTGAATAACTTTGTGTCATCAGCAAATTTAATTACCTCGCTAGTTACTCCTATCTCCAAATCATTTATAAATATATTAAAAAGCAGCGGTCCTAGCACAGACCCCTGAGGAACCCCACTAACTACCCTTCTCCATTGTGAATACTGCCCATTTAACCCCACTCTCTGTTTCCTATCCTTCAACCAGTTTTTAATCCACAATAGGACATTTCCTCCTATCCCATGACCCTCCAATTTCCTCTGTAGCCTTTCATGAGGTACCTTGTCAAACGCCTTTTGAAAATCCAGATACACAATATCAACCGGTTCCCCTTTGTCCACATGTTTGTTTACTTCTTCAAAGAATTGAAGTAAATTGGTCAGGCAAGATTTCCCCACACAAAAGCCGTGCTGACTTGGTCTCAGTAATTCTTGTCCTCGGATGTGCTCTGTAATTTTGTTTTTAATAATAGCCTCTACCATTTTCCCCGGCACCGACGTCAGACTCACCGGTCTATAATTTACCGGATCTCTCCTGGAGCGTTTTTTAAAAATCGGCGTTACATTGGCCACCCTCCAATCTTCCGGTACCACGCTCGATTTTAAGGATAAGTTGCAGATCACTAGCAGTAGCTCCGCAAGCTCATTTTTCAGTTTTATCAGTACTCTAGGATGAATACCATCCGGTCCAGGAGATTTGCTACTCTTCAGTTTGCTGAACTGCCCTATTACGTCCTCCAGGTTTACCGTGAAGTCAGTAAGTTTCTCCAACTCGTCCGCTTGAAATACCATTTCCGACACCGGTATCCCACACAGCTCCCCAAAACTCCACATCCGAATCCCATGCAGCACATTCCTGAAGCAAACCAATCCTTTACGTTCCCATCTGGCAAATGTAGCATTTTCTCTACCTGCTGTAAACCTAGGCTCCCAACAAATGGAAGCCAAGGAGGACACCCCCTCCTTCCGCCCCCATCGTCTCTGCACTACTCCCCATACTCCTAACAAATGTCTAAGATATGGGCTACAATCCCCTGGGAACCCCCTCCCACCGGCCTCCATGGTCCACAAAAAAGACCTCAGTGACCTCTGTGGCTAATAGGATTGTTCCACCTGAACAGCCAGGTTCTCTATTCCCCTCCCCCAATCCAAAATCAAGTGGAGTTGCGCTGCCAGATAATACCACTCCAAGTTTGGTACAGCTGTGCCCCCCCCTTAACAAGTCTCCCCATAAAACTTGCTTTGCCAACCGCAGCCATCTATTCCCCCATATGAATTGCATTATAGACCTCTGCAACTTCTTAATAAGTGGTCCCAGAACCGCTATAGGCAATGATTGAAATAAAAATAACAAACGGGGCAACACATTCATCTTAATCACTGCCATCCGCCCCCACCATGACAACCACAAGCCTTTCCATCTCCACATATCATTCCTAATCTGCTCAGCAATACGGCCATAGTTAAGCTTAAATACCCTATTTAAGTCCATGGGTACCTGTATGCCTAGATAGCGAATTTGGTGTGGCGCCCATTTAAACTCATGCCTTCCTCTCACCTCACGCTCCTCCTCCTCACTTAAAGATATACCCATCAATTCACTTTTGTCCATATTTACCTGCAAGCCCGCATATTTCCCAAACTCCCCAAAGATCCCTTGAATCACTGCTAGAGACCTCCCCGGGTCATTACCATCTTTAAATTCTCACTGGGGAAATTCTTGATTATTTGCTGAATTTAGTATGTTTGTTAAAAGGGCCTTCTTCTAGATATAATACTTGTAATGTTTTACAGCTAAAATTTTCAGTGTATAAGAATTTAAAATCAATCAAACATCTTACTTTGTCTAGTCAATATCATTGAGCTAACTTGTGGAACCAGCTTCTGTTGTTTCTGAAGTCTAGTACTCATTTCCTTCAATTCAGAAAACATTTAAAAGCTTTTATTTTGCAAAGTGGGTTTATCTAATGTTTAGTTTATGTTATTAGTTTGTTTTAATTATTTATAGTTTCTGTATTGACTGTTCCAGCTCTTGATTACTGTAAGCCGTCCCTGAGCTGAATAGGTATAGGCAGAATACAAGAACTGGCATAACATAACATATTAAGGGGTATGTTTACTAAGGTGTGTTAGCATTTTTAACGCGCCTGCAAATTTAAGGTTTGTTAAACGCTAACGCGCTGTGATAAGGCTAAGCGCACACATCAAGGCCAAGGGCAGGCAGGTCTGGAACTACCCTACCCAGAGCTTTCCAGGAGGCCTAAAGAAAAGGGTATACTGGCAATCCCGGGGGGGGGGGGGGGGGGGGATTCCTGAGAATAACTGGAAGAGAGGCAGCTCAGGAAAAGGGACGTCATTGAAGTCAGTCACCAGTAGGGGGCGAATAAAGGATGAAGCCCAATTTCCTTGGGTTCGTAATCAGTACCGGATACCTCCCAGCTGTGAAGGGGGGGAGGAGGCTGATTCCCTGAGGACGGTGAGCAGTGAGGAGGAAAGGGAAGATTGGAAGGAGAGGGCAGAGCCCTTGGGCTGTGTGGAAGAAGGGAGGGAGGTACCTTTTGAATTGCCCTGCTCAGAGGAGCCAGCACATATGGACTGGGAGGAAACAACTACAAGGTAACCTTTCCAGCACTGAGTGGCAGAGTGTGGGTGGTCACAGATGTGAGAACTGTGAAGAGGGTGGTGCTCTGCTAGGCCTGCATAGTGCAGGTCCCTTACAGTGCTTTGGGAAAAGACTGAGAGACTTCAATTGGAACTTTTTGTATTGATGTTTTGGTGAAGTAAGTGAATTGAACTCTTTGACCTATTTTTTTTTCTTGCCTATGTATGGAGTTTGTGAATTGCACTGCAGCTGACTGAGGGAACTGTGTTGAGCTGGAGTGATAAGCTGGGTGTTTTTTTTTTCTTTTGGGCGGGTTGTTCTAAAACCAAGTAGGATTACAGTGTGGTGTTTTAACTGAATCCAGAGGTGAGGACTGGATTGCAAGAAATCGTTTCCTGACCGGTGAGGAAGGGACCTTTACAACCTTTATAGCACCTATACATTTCTATGGATGCGTTAGCATTTAACGCGAATAAACCATTTATGCACGTTAAAAAGGCTAACACGCCCATAGTGCCTCTTAGTAAACCTAGCCCTAAGGCACCAAAGTGAGACTCAACAGGGGTCCATGTTTCGGCGGACTAATCGCCTGCTTCAGGGGTCACAGAACTGTATAACAACATCCTCTATTCCATGTTGCATCTTGTTTCTCATAGAGGTTTTTCCCTGTTTCTCCTGTGGATTCAAATATAAGAGTCAACACTTACAAGTGTATGTCAGCCATTTTGCTAACCTATACATGCAAATGCTCTAAATGAAATACAGAGGCTACATCTTTCATTTCAATTTGGAGGGGAAGATAAACAATGGGGGATTGTATAGGATATCTTTCTTAATCCTTTTTGTACAGAGTTGGCCAGAAATAGCATCCTGAAAAACCTAGTGCCAGGGAGCAATTGTAAATCCACATGTGGTAATATTAGGTCAAATATGTGAAATCTCTTATGCAATGGGGAATACATATGTAGATGTTTGACCCACCTAAACCGTGCTGAAACCAGGCCACAAACATGCCTTCTTGCAATTTTTAAAAGGTCAATCTGTAAATGGGGTATGCTAGGGCTGCCCCGGGGTCTGCTGGCACTTTGGGGGTTTTACATGCAAATGATGTGAAATGGTGCCTGTTTATGGTTTTAAAAAAATAGAACAAGGATTGGATTCAGGAAAATGTGACCTGGATGGTGGCACAATTTTTATTAAAGTGTAATGTAATTTACCTTGTATTTTGTATGGAAATCCATTTTCTCCATACACTTTAATGGGAAAATCTGATTTCAAAATGGAGTTTGTGAAAAGTTTACAAACTGTAATAGTTGGTTAACCATCCACAAGCTAGCGTCTGATTGGTGCTGCTAGGTCAAATGGCCTAGCTGCAGTACTGTTGCTAGGGGGAGGCAGAGCTGGATACAGTGTTGCCAGGTGGGCGGTTTTCCGCGACCCGCCGCGGGAAATTTTTGCCCGCGGCGGGTTGCGGTTTTTTGGGCTGTTTTTTGGGCTTCAGGGCGGTTTTTTCGGCCGCGGGGGGCGGGGTTAGTGACGTTTTTGGGCGGGGTTAGTGACGTTTTGGGCGGGGTTAGTGACGTGGTAGGCGGGGCCGATGACAGGGGAGGCGGGGCCGGTGACGGCGGGGGCGGGTTGATGATGGCGGGGGCGGGGCCGGTGACGTGGGGGTGGGGGTGTCAGGGGCGGGGTTTGAGTTTGGGCGGGTTTTGGGCGGTTTTTGTGCTGGATTGGGTGGGAAAAAAATTTTCCACCTGGCAACACTGGCTGGATACAACAAGGAGAGGAACTTAAGAAGCTGAAGGAGCCAGACCTGTGTGAAAGGTGCTGTGCCAGTGTGTGTGTGTAAAATTGATATGCATAAAGAGAGAACTTAAGTAAAGGGGTGCTTGATGAAAGCAGATGAACTAAAGACACAGGAGGAGACAGATCAGTGAAAAAGGTTCTGCCTGTTTAATAGGGAACCAGAGCTTAACCAGAGCAGCTGGTGATTTAGAGACAGTGGAATTTTGTGGAGCAGACCTGATGATGACAGACCTGTGTGGAGAGTGCTCTACACTGTGTGTAACTAAGTGTGTTCAGGAGAGGCAGCCTGAATGAAACATGATTTTGTTGAATCAGAGTATCTGGTGATAGAGAGAGAGAGTAACCCGGTGGGACAGAAGCATTCTGAGTGTGTGCACATGTGTTGACCTGTCAAGGGGTTATACAAAAAAAAAAAAAAGGGAAAAAAGCTTGCCTGATTATTAAACCAGCTACAAACTGTTTATTGGTGACTACTACTACTACTACTACTTATCACTTCTATACTACTACTTAACATTTCTAAAGTGCTACTAGGGTTACGCAGCGCTGTACAATTTAACA
The DNA here is from genome assembly GCF_901765095.1 of Microcaecilia unicolor. NCBI lineage: Eukaryota > Metazoa > Chordata > Amphibia > Gymnophiona > Siphonopidae > Microcaecilia > Microcaecilia unicolor. Next base: position 372,118,955 of record NC_044031.1, on the reverse strand, counting down.
TAGAGGGACAGTCCCTGCTGAAAGAGCTTACAATCTAAAAGACAAGTGAACAGTCAATGCCTTCCCGACCCCCCCCCCCCCCCCTCACTGTGAGGGACAGGTTGTACCACTCCAAACTGAGAGCCTGTAAGATGGAGCGAACTGCCTTCAATTTGGTAGGCTCTTTGCATTGGACCCCCCCCCCCCACCCCACCAAGTACAAATCTGTGATGGAATTTTTCCTTCCTAACTAACTAGTGAATGTGACTGGTAACTGTGATTGTGTAAAAGCTGGAGTGCTTTATTTATTTGTCAAAGAGCAAAGCTGTAACCACGGTACACTGGTTAGCAGTGAAGAAGTGCTAACTTGAGTTTAGAGGGAATTGTTTTCCTTAACTGGGCCACTATACTAGTGTGGGGAAATTGTGTAATGTGAGAGTGAGATTGAATTCCCTTTCTGTACTGTTTTGTGAAAGGTGTGACTGGTTATAAAGGGTGATCAACCCGTATAAACAGAAGAGTGTTCCTCATTAGGCAGGGAAAAGTAACAAGGCAGGTCCTGCAATAGGGAACATTAATTATCTGTTGATTTGATTTAGATAAGTGGGCTACATTCTTAAAAATAAGAAAACCCTTACAGAATTCTGGTCAAATAGGGAGATAGGGTTTCAAATTCTTTCAGTTAATTAAAGCACAGGTACCAACGCAGGAGGATCAATGCAGGAGCGACAAGTGCACCAACTACCAAGAAAGACAAAAGTTACCATCATACAAAAAAGGTCTACAGAGCAGCTAAGTGTTCCAGCCACCATCTCTTTCAGTAATTTAAGGGACTATGTATAAATATAGGTACTTACCTGATTGCTGAGAGTAGTTCATAAACCGTTTGAGTCACTTTAAGTAGAAATTTGGGTTCTGAAACAAAGAATTGAACACAAAGGATCAATTCCCTTGTTTAAGTGTATGAAAACTGGTGAAAGTTTGGATAAAGAGAGGAAAAATTGATTAATGTACTTATGTGATGTGTTAAGTTGTGGTTTGAATTAACCCTCCATTGCCCCATGTAAGCCGTATTAAGCCTGCCATGAGTGGGAAAGCGCGGGGTACAAATGTAACCAAAAAAAATTGATCACTTCACAGCGTATGTTTTCCTGAAATTATACAAGAGTTGAAAGTTATCGTGAGCTGAACTTACTTGTTATTATAAAACATTCATTGCACTTTAAAAACCATCTTGTGCAATAAATTATTTAAATCCAAAATACAGTGTGCAATATTGTCATCATTAAAATTTTGTAACATCTAGGGAAATTCGCTTAACATCTTGAATTGCATACTGTATAATATACAGAATTTCCCCACCTTTCTTTGTACCTTCCCTAAGTGGTGAGTGTTTAGCGTGGGACCCTACACCGTGATTTTATTATTGTACCACCCTCTTTATAAACCTCACCCATAGGGGATCTACAAATCACAATTGCATAACTTGCACTGAGTAGGAGATGCCATCAATAACCACACAAACGCTCAACATGCTCAATTTATAAAGATTGTGGTTGGCATGTGGTAAATAGATTCGCATCCTGATGCAGCTTGGGCTTAGGACCCTGCGAAAATGGTCTGTGTAGGTAGCGGATCTTGGAATCTACTAAAAGCTAAGTAGTGGATTAAGATTTAACATATTAAATGAGAATGATTAATTAAATGAATGATTCAAATAGAGCCTGCTAGCATAGCATCTCTGACCGATGAAGTGTCAGGCGAGTCATGAGCTGTATGCCCATGTGAAAAGAGTCGCTACTGAGGTCATCCAGGTTTTCAGCCATTCAGAACATGGCCAAGCTATACTCACTCCCTGTCCATGCCCCATCAAAGCCACACCCAATCCCTGTCACCTTTGATGACATCACCAGATAACATGTCTTGACCCCACCCAAGCCCCATCCCTTTTACATAGCCACACACCTTGCCCACCTTTTTTGCATAGCCATACTTCCTATCCTACCTTATTTGCATAGCCCTGCTCTGAACTCTGCCCTTTTAGTATAGCCCTACCCCCTTTGGTGATGTAATGGGAAGTAATGTCATAGCTTTGCCCCTTTTCCAAGATGGCGTCCACTACTATATATATCATGCCATCTTGGATGGGGTCACATGATGGGAAGTGTTATAAAAAGTCCCCCACACCACCACCTACAGCCTTGGTGGAATTTATTTGTGCATGCGCATCTTTACTTTTTTCTCACAGGAACGAAAGAAAAATAGGCATTTGTTTTCTTTTTTCTTTTTCTTTCAAAAAGGATACTTTGTGCTTAAGAATGACAGACTGATTGCTGAATGATAGCAGGTGTAAGCTTTAACCAGTTATAGTGTAGCAATGTAGCTGAACTGATTAGCATAGGAATGCACATTCTCTGGCCCCTGATATGACCCCTGAAGAAAAATGTAAAAATATTTTTAGCATGCTACATGACTCCTCAGCACGTCTTGCAGTATGCTATTTTAAGCTGCATTAGGTACACATTTATTTATTTATTATTCATGTATTAGGATTTATTTACCGCCTTTTTTAAGGAATTCACTCAAGTCGGTGTATGATAAGAATAAATGAAACACAAGCAATAGACAATTACATCAGTAAAGACATTCAAATAACAATACAAAGTATGGCATAGTATACTACTAAAATGCTCTAAATAGGGACCACTGGTTTTCTATTCTAATCCTTCTACTGTTTACCACGTGGTATTCAAAATAATTCTGCTTCAAACATCCACAGCTGCTTGTTAATCACAATTTTTAGTTCTTAATTTTATTAAGAGGACCTCAAAACTTCCCAGCTTGACTGTTCTATTCAGAACTCATTTGCATAATATTTTCATACATGCACTCAAGCTGTTTATTGAAAGTGGTTGTTATCACTGGTCCTATATTTGCTATCAAAATCTTTCAGAGGTCAGGTCTCTTAAGTCGCTTGGAAAAAAAACTCCCATTTAGGAGAGAAACCAATGACTGCTGACCTCGGAAATACAGCTTCACAATGTACCGAGCAGGATATTTTCTGCAACTGATTCTGTCTTCCTTACACTTGAAAATGACTTACTACAGTGCCCAATCTTGACGTTATCCAGCCCAGCTTATTACTGCCGCTCCCTGTCCCACAGGTTATCTCTGAACTTTCCCATTTGTTCTCTCCTTCCCATGAGTCATTAGCATTTCTTTTGCGGATCTTTATCCAACAAAAACAGTCTTTCCTTGTCATCAAGCAGATGCAGCCATTACAGATGGGTTGTGTCCATCAACCAGCAGAGGGAGATAGAGAGCACACTTTTTTCAGTGCCTCATACCAGCTTGCTTCACTGCCTCTCTTCAGTATTCTCTATCTCTCCTAGCAGAGTGGCTGCAGCTTCTTCGAGCTCCATCTAAAATCTGCCTGGAGGTTGCTCCTGTGCTTTTGCCAGTTGTTAGCAGGGGTGTTGGAGGCTATAGCAGCTTCACTTTAAAGGCACATAGGTTCGCCCTTTCCCTGCCTTACCCATACCTCCGTGGATGTGGACACATTGCTTAGCTTTCCCTGTCCTTCCCCACCAACAGTGGATGCAGGCACATAGGTTCGCCCTTTCCCTGCCTTTCCCACTCACCTGAGCCTCCGGAGTTCTATTTACCTCTGCTTTCCTCACAGCGTTAAAAAAAAAAAAGGAACAGAGGTTTTTCCTTGCCTTTTTCTGTGGGACCGGAGCTGTGATACTCGGTCCAGTGAGGTAAGAGTGTTTTCTGACTCCTCCAGGGTGGGCCTGCGATCAGGGCGATTTTGGCGCGAACCGCCATTTTGAATTTTACCGCCGTTTTCGGCGATGGCTGTGGAGACAGTAAAGCGCTGTTCCAAGTGTGGCAAGCGCAGATCAGCAGCGGGGCTCTGTAAATCGTGCTGTACAGACGTTAGAGCCGGCCCAAGCATGGCGAGTGATGATTCTTCGCGCTCTGAGCTGGCAGTGGGCGCCATTTTGAATTTACCACATGGCGCGACCTCCGCTGAGACGGAGAGTCTTGAGCCCGGGGGGAGGCCTCGGAGTGAGGCTGATATGGGAGCTACTAGCCCCGGCAGAGATCCGGGTGCCCAGGGTGAGTTTTTCTCCCCTGATTTTGTCTTATTAATGCATAAAGCATACATGCTTAAAAGAGCTCTCCCACAAAGCCCTGCAGGGGCCTCTTCTAATGCCCCCCCCCCCCCGGTGGATTCTAGCCTGGGTATGCCCTCTGAGGCGTTATTCCCTGATAATTGGCAGAATATGAAGCGCAGAAGGGCTCATTCCCCTTCAGAGAGTGCTGCACCTCCATTCCCCCCCCCCCCCCCCGTGGTCGGGCTGCGAGGATTCGGAGGACTCTGGCAGGCCTTCATGGTCTGAGGAGCCAGAGTCTGGTGCAGAAGTGACTCAGGATCTGGACGATCCCTCCGCGGTGAGGATTTTCCACCGTGATGAGCTGCCAGCGCTTATTTCTGATGCCCTGCAGGCTCTCTCTATTGAGGACCCTGCCAGTGGCACAGCCTCCTCTGTGAATCCTAGGATGGCTAGTACCAAAAAGCCTGCTCGAGCCTTTCCTTTGCATGACTCCATCCAAGAGCTTATTTCGGCTCAATGGGCTGACCCCGAGGGACCTTTGAAAGTTTCCAGGGCTATGGGGCAATTATACCCTCTGCGTGAGGAGCATTTGGCTCGCTTTGCAATGCCTAAAGTGGATGCCCTAGTCACAGCTGTGACAAAGAGAACTACCCTCCCTGTTGAAGGAGGTGTTGCCCTGAAGGATATTCAAGACCGTAGACTGGAATCAGCAATTAAACGGTCATTTGAAATTGCAGGTCTCACTATTTGGGCATCTGCATGCAGTTGTTTTGCTGCTAGAGCCTGCCTGGCTTGGTTGCAACAGGCAGTGGAACAGCCCGGTGATGGAACGGAGCCCTTTTCAGATGTGGCTCCACGGATGGAGTCGGCCTTGTCCTTTCTTGTTGACGCCCTTTATGATATTGTCAGAGCTTCGGCTAAACACATGGCAGTAGCAGTGGCGGCTCGCCGTCTTCTTTGGCTACGGCATTGGGCGGCGGACGTGGCCTCTAAGCAAAGGTTGGTGAAGTTGCCCTTTCAAGGCCTTCTCCTGTTTGGTGAGAAGTTGGAGAAAATTGTGAAGGGCCTGGGTGAGGCTAAACCCCAGCGCTTGCCCGAAGATAGGCCTCGGCCTTCCTCTAAGGGTGCGGTGGTCCAATCCGCTTACAGACCTCGCTTTCGTGAAGCTCGAAGGTACTGCCCGGGGCGTTCTGCTGGGTTCACTTCTCGTGCCCGTTTTCAGCAGAGGAACTCCTTTCGCTTGGACAAACGTTCCACAGCCACTGGCTCAAGGCCTGGAGTTCAGGGGCGACCCTCTCAATGATGGTGCGCCGGCCCTCTCCTTGAGTCCTGTCATCGGAGGACGTCTTTCCCTCTTTGCCGAGGAGTGGGCCAACATTTCCTCAGATCAGTGGGTCTTGGACCTGATCAGAGATGGTTACAGAATAGAATTCGACGCCCCTGTAAGAGACGTGTTTGTGGAGTCCCGATGCGGTTCTGCCGCCAAACGGGCGGCGGTAGAGGAGACTTTACAAGGTCTGATTCAGATAGGGGCTGTGTCCCCGGTACCTCCCGCCGAACATGGCTGCGGCCACTACTCCATCTACTTTGTGGTGCCGCGAAAAGGAGGGTCTTTTCGCCCTATTCTGGACTTAAAAGAATTAAACAAGTCCCTGAGAGTGCGGCATTTTCACATGGATACCCTGTGCTCCGTCATTGCAGCGGTACAGCCAGGAGAGTTTCTCATATCTCTGGACCTGAAAGAAGCTTACTTGCACATTCCAATTTGGCCCCCGCACCAGAAGTTTCTGAGGTTTGCGGTGATGGGAAAGCATTTCCAGTTCTGGGCCTTGCCTTTTGGCCTCGCCACAGCTCCCTGCACCTTTTCGAAGGTTATGGTGGTAGTAGCTGTTCTAAGGCGAGAGGGTATTCGGGTTCACCCGTACCTGGACAACTGGCTCATTCGAGCAAACTCTGCTGCAGAGAGTCAGCATGTAACAGTCAGAGTGGTCTCAGTACTTCAATCTCTGGGCTGGGTCGTCAATTTGGCCAAAAGTCACCTGACCCCCTCGCAGTCTCTAGAATATTTGGGGGCCAGGTTCGACACAGCCTCGGGGTATGTGTACCTACCCGAGCAAAGGCGGTGCAAGCTTCAGAATCAGGTCCGTCTGCTCCTGAGGATGCCCCGCCCACGAGCTTGGGACATTGTCCAGCTGCTTGGATCGATGACGGCCACCATGGAACTGGTGCCCTGGGCGAGAGCGCACCTGAGACCTCTACAGTATGCTCTACTCCAAAGATGGTCTCCAGTATCTCAGGATTACCAATGCAGACTCTCTTGGCTCCCTGCGGCCCGACTCAGCATGGAGTGGTGGCTCTCAGACAGCATGCTGCGGCGAGGAATGCCGCTGGCGCTCCCCGATTGGTGCCTAGTGGTGACAGATGCCAGTCTGAAAGGCTGGGGTGCACATTGCAAGGGGAAGCATGCCCAGGGTCTATGGACACCCGAGGAGTCGGAGTGGTCCATCAACCGCCTAGAGTTGAAAGCGGTGTTTCAGGCGCTTCTGGCCTTTCAAGTGACCCTGGAAGGATTGGCTGTCAGAGTGATGTCGGACAACACAACAGCAGTGGCCTACATAAATCGACAAGGCGGCACTCAGTGCAGAGCTCTAGCTGCGCAGGCCGAACAAATTTGCCACTGGGCCGAGCTGCTTCTACAGTTTCTGTCGGCAGCTCACATTGCAGGTCAGAGCAACGTGCAAGCCGATTATCTAAGCAGGCATCAGATCGATCCAGCAGAGTGGGAACTTGCAGACGAAGTGTTTCTGCAGATATGTGCCAAGTGGGGCAAGCCCATGATCGATCTAATGGCGACAAGCACCAATGCCAAAGTCCCGTGCTTCTTCAGCAGACGGAGAGATCCTCGCGCGGCGGGGTTGGATGCCTTGGCTCAACCCTGGCCTCCGGGCCTACTGTATGTGTTCCCTCCGTGGCCCATAGGCGAGTGCTCCTGCAGATTTGGCTGCATCCAGGAGAAGTGGTTCTCGTCGCTCCCGGATTGGCCCAGGAGGCCTTGGTATGCGGACCTCTGACAGATGCTCGTAGAGGATCCCCTTCAGTTACCTCTGGTTCCCAACCTGTTGTCACAGGGTCCGGTGACCATGGAGGACGCCGGCCGATTTGGTCTTGTGGCCTGGCGATTGAGAGGGCGCAATTGAGAGGCAGAGGCTATTCCAATAAAATAATTACCACTCTCCTGTAAGCCCGCAAGCATTCCACTTCCGTGGCTTATGCCAGGATTTGGCGCCAGTTTGAAGTCTAGTGTGCTTCCAGAGAGATCACACCCCTGCGGGCTCCTGTCTCGCCGATTCTGGACTTTTTGCAGGATGGTGTACAAAAAGGCTTGGCCTATAATTCCCTGCGGGTGCAAATGGCAGCGTTGGCCTCCCTGTGTGGCAAGGTTGAAGGTGTGTCTTTAGCTGCTCATCCGGATGTGGCACGGTTTCTTGGAGGGTGCTTCGGCTCCGTCCTCCCGTGCGTGCACCTTGTCCAGCTTGGAACCTGGGGCTAGTGCTGAAGGCCCTTCAGGGTGCTCCCTTTGAACCGCTTCGGCGTGCTTCAGAGAAAGATTTGACACTGAAGGCCGTCTTGTTAGTGGCCATTACTTCGGCGAGACGGGTGTCAGAGCTCCAGGCGCTGTCCTGTAGAGACCCTTTTCTGCAGTTTTCAGAGTCCGGGGTCATGGTTCGGACCGTGCCTTCCTTCTTGCCTAAGGTGGTTTCAGCGTTTCACCTAAACCAACCTATTTTCTTGCCCTCCTTTGTCGAGAAGGAGTTTCCAGAATCTTTTGGGCAATTGCACCTGTTGGACGTGCGCAGGACTCTGCTGCAGTATCTGCGAGTTACTAACTCTTTCAGTCTGATCATCTGTTTGTTTTGCTATCAGGTCCTCGCAGAGGGTCTCCAGCGTCTAAAGCCACTATTGCTCGCTGGCTTAAAGAATCTATCTTTTCAGCTTATTTGCTTGCCGGCCGGCCTCCGCCTGATGCCTTTAAGGCACATTCCACTAGAGGAATTTCCTCTTCTTGGGCTGAAACTGGAGCACTCTCTCTTCAAGAGATTTGTAGTGCAGCAACATGGGCTTCTAAGCTCTCTTTTGCCCGACATTACAGGCTGGATGTGGCTGCCAGGAGGAACGCACATTTTGGAGCGCAAGTGCTGGCGCGTGGTGTGGCTTGTTCCCACCCTATCTAGGGATTGCTTTGATACATCTCATCTGTAATGGCTGCATCTGCTTGATGACAAGAAAGGGAAAATTAGGTTCTTACCGTGATAATTTTCTTTCCTTTAGTCATAGCAGATGCAGCCATGATCCCTCCCTGTCTGATGCTATCTGCTGTAAATCTATTTCAGGTTCTACTACTACTACTACTATTTAGCATTTCTATAGCGCTACAAGACATACACAGCGCTGCACAAACATAGAAGAAAGACGGTCCCTGCTCAAAGAGCTTACAATCTAATAGACAAAAAATAAATAAAGTAAGCAAATCAAATCAATTAATGTGGACGGGAAGGAAGAGAGGAGGGTAGGTGGAGGCGAGTGGTTACAAGTGGTTATGAGTCAAAAGCAATGTTAAAGAGGTGGGCTTTCAGTCTAGATTTAAAGGTGGCCAAGGATGGGGCAAGACGTAGGGGCTCAGGAAGTTTATTCCAGGCGTAGGGTGCAGCGAGACAGAAGGCGCGAAGTCTGGAGTTGGCAGTAGTGGAGAAGGGAACAGATAAGAAGGATTTATCCATGGAGCGGAGTGCACGGGAAGGGGTGTAGGGAAGGACGAGTGTGGAGAGATACTGGGGAGCAGCAGAGTGAGTACATTTATAGGTTAGTAGAAGAAGTTTGAACAGGATGCGAAAACGGATAGGGAGCCAGTGAAGGGTCTTGAGGAGAGGGGTAGTATGAGTAAAGCGACCCTGGCGGAAGATGAGACGGGCAGCAGAGTTTTGAACCGACTGGAGAGGGGAGAGGTGACTAAGTGGGAGGCCAGCAAAAAGCAGATTGCAGTAGTCTAAACGAGAGGTGACAAGGGTGTGGATGAGGGTTTTGGTAGAGTGCTCGGAAAGAAAGGGGCGGATTTTACGGATGTTGTAAAGAAAGAAACGACAGGTCTTGGCAATCTGCTGGATATGAGCAGAGAAGGAGAGAGAAGAGTCAAAGATGACCCCAAGGTTTCGAGCTGAGGAGACAGGGAGAATGAGAGAGCCATCAACAGAAATAGAAAACAGGGGGAGCGGGGAGGTGGGTTTGGGGGGGAAAATGAGAAGCTCGGTTTTGGTCATATTTAATTTCAGGTGGCGTTGAGACATCCAGACAGCAATGTCAGACAAGCATGCTGAAACTTTGGTTTGGATGCAAGGTGAGATATCAGGGGTAGAAAGGTAGATTTGGGAGTCATCAGCATAGAGATGGTAGGAAAAGCCATGGGATGAGATTAATGAACCAAGGGAAGAAGTGTAGATAGAAAAGAGGAGGGGACCAAGAACAGAACCCTGAGGTACGCCGACAGGCAGAGGGATAGAAGTAGAAGAGGATCCACCAGAATGAACACTAAAGGTGCGGAGGGAGAGGTAGGAAGAGAACCAGGAAAGGACAGAGCCCTGGAATCCAAGTGAGGATAGGTTCTGTTTGTGTTTCCTGGAGATTCCGTCCTTGGGAGAAAGTCGGAAAACAGTCTTCAGGATTCTTGTTCAATTAAAGGAGGATGACTTAATTCCCTCCAGTTTCATGTTTTGGAGGATGAGTTTATTCCCTCCAGTTATGTCTCAGTGGAGGATGAGTTTATGCCCTCCGGGAGGATGTTTTATTCCCTCCATTCTTAGTTAATGCCCTTTGTTGTAGGGCCATCGTTCGCTGTGAGGAAAGCTCTTGTTATGCCCATTGCGGTTTGCCATATTGCTTTGGAAGCTTCAAATACTGAAGAAAGGCAGTGGAGCAAGCTGGTATGAGGCACTGAAAAAAGTGTGCTCTCTATCTCCCTCTGCTGGTTGATGGACACAACCCATCTGTAATGGCTGCATCTGCTATGACTAAAGGAAAGAAAATTATCTCGGTAAGAACCTAATTTTCCCATACTTAGCTTCAGGGCTGTCTGCAAGCTGCAGGATGTATGTTGCACTGCTTAGTTCCTCGCTCCCACTGTGTTGTTTTCTAATTCCTTCTGTCCCTTCAACAAGAACGTCTCGTTTCGCTGCTCTCACAGCTGCGTCAGGAAGGAAACAATTTCTCGGACATCCTCCTTGAACATTTCTACATTTTCAAAATGGCCACGGTTTTTATGACGAACGCCCTCAACTGTCCTTGTCCAATCAGATGTTACATTGTCTTTAAAGGGCTACTCTCTTAATTACTTTACATGAAAAGTCTGTTCCTAAAAAAACGCCTTCCATTCTACATTTTTGTTTAGACCATACGGTTCTACTGTGTTGTAATAATAAATTATTTTTTGTTCTTTTTGCCAACACTTACATTGCCAACACAATACGTAATATAACAGTTTAATGACAGTGTAGGGTATAAGAAAAGTGCCTAATGCAGCTTAGTAAAAGGGCCCCTACCTTTCTGGAATATTCTACTGATAATATTTTAGCTAAGTCTACCCTCTTGGTTACTTTTCTTAATAAAGGGGACAAAATAGCAGATTTCAAGGTTTATTTCAAGAAGAAATGAATAACTTTTTGTAGTCAGTAGATTCAGATTTTTCTTGATCTAACCCAATATATACAGGCTACTCAGAAGTGTTTTTTTTTTTTGCTTTAAGAGTGAGAGTTTTAGCTTTTGAGTGGGACATTTTTTCTTAGATTCCCCTGTAAATGTTTATATATAATCAGTGGAATCAATATATTTTCTTTGATCCTCTTCATCCGGAGAAGTTTCTCCTGGACCAATGAGGCCTTTTACTAAACTGCTGCAAGCAGTAACATGTATGGTATGCCACGGGGAGTCCTGAGGCATCCCATGGTAATTTTGCCATGTGTGCACGCTACTCATGTGCTAAAAAATACATTTTTTTGGTGCAGGGGGCATGTCTAGGAGGGGGTGGAGAGTGGGTGCATCTATGCAAATTGGTTAGTGCATCGGTATTATTGCACACTAACCGATCAGCATAGGTTTACGTGTGATTCCCTACCACCTACAAAATAGGGAAAATTAGCACGTGGCCATTAAAAGAAAATTCTGAAAATCAAGCATTTTACCTCTGCGATAAAAATGGCCTTAGCATGCTGGAAAGCCCCATGTAAGGACATGCTAAGGCCACTTTTTGCCACAACTTAGTAAAATGGCATCTTGAGTTTGTTAGTTATTTTAATTTAGGGGTAAATGGGTTCTTGAAAAAGTTGGATTTTTGTAGTGGAATGTATTTCCTTCCTTGTTTCCTTCTTTTTTTTAAAATTCATCTTTAATAAATGTTCTTCTTCATGTGGGCTATGATTTGTTTCAAATTTCCTTTGTAAAAGATCAGAATATTTTGAATTCTGCCTTGTTCTTTCCTTGATTGTGTTACTAATATTTCCTCTTGATGATTCTGGGATGTAATCTTAAAAATTGCAACAAAATTATTATAATAAAAGAAATCCCATCTTTCTAAAACTAGGATTTTAAAGTTTATTTGATATATACATGTAAATACTGGAATTTACAGATATACCCCCGGTTTCTATATAGTGCGATTTAGGTTGCAAATGCAAATTCGGTCGTATTCTAGATTTGAGCGCAAAACTCTATTAGCTTAGCAAGTCAATCAGTATTGACACTAATTGGCATTAATTAGAATTTGCACGCACAAACTGTCTAAGCATATTCTGTAAAGTAATGTGTATAAATTCTAAAGCACATAGTTGAAAAGGGGACACGGCCATGAGCATGCAATGGGCAGGTCGTGGATATTTCTAAAAATTATGGGCCCTGTTTACTAAGGTGCATTTATAGCTCGTACTAACAATTAGCGTGCGCTGTGTAGACACCCATAGGAATATTATGGGCATCTACACGAAAAAGGATCTGAGGAAGCTAGAAGAATGGTCTAAGGTTTGGCAATTAAAATTCAATGCGAAGAAATGCAAAGTGATGCACTTAGGGAGTAGAAATCCACGAGAGACGTATGTGTTAGGTGGTGAGAGTCTGATAGGTACCGACGAGGAGAGGGATCTTGGGGTGATAGTATCTGAGGATCTGAAGGCGACGAAAAGTGTGGACAAGGCGGTGGCCGTAAGTAGAAAGTTGCTAGGCTGTATAGAGAGGGGAGTGATCAGCAGAAGAAAAGAGGTTTTAATGCCCCTGTATAAGTCGTTGGTGAGGCCCCACCTGGAGTATTGTGTTCAGTTCTGGAGGCCGTATCTTTCTAAGGATGTAAAAAGAATTGACGCGGTGCAAAGAAAAGCTACGAGAATGGTATAGGATTTGCATTACAAGACGTATGAGGAGAGACTTGCGGACCTGAACATATATACCCTGAAGGAAAGGAGAAACAGGGTTGATATGATACAGACGTTCAAATATCTGAAAGGTATGAATCCGCAAACGAACCTTTTACGGAGATGGGAAGGTGGTAGAACTAGAGGGCATGATATGAGATTGAAGAGGGGCAGACTCAAGAAAAATGTCAGGAAGTATTTTTTCATGGAGAGAGTGGTGGATGCTTGGAATGCTCTCCCATGGGAGGTGATGGAGAGGAAAACGGTAACGGAATTCAAACATGCATGGGATAAACATAAATGAATCCTGTTCCAAGGGAATGGATCCTCAGAAGCTTAGCCGTGATTGGGTGGCAGAGCCGGTGGTGGGGGGGGGGGGGGCTGATTGGGAGGCGGGGACAGTGCTGGGTAGACTTATATGGTCTGTGCCGTGAAAATGACAGACACAGATCAAGGTAAGGTATACACAAAAAGTAGCACATATGAGTTTATCCTGTTGGGCAGACTGGATGGACCGTGCAGGTCCTTTTCTGCCGTCATCCACTATGTTACTATGTTACATGATTAGCACACGCTAATGCTTAGCGCGAGCTAAAAACACTAACGTGCCTCTAGCGCACCTTAGTAAACAGGGCCTTATGTGTGTTGTAGAATACACCTGGTCTGCACCTAATTTAAGTGTAGGCATTTACACCAGGTTTTATTTGGTGTAACTGCCTGCAACTAAATGTAGTCACACGGACGGGCGCTAGGCATATTCTATGAACTGCAGCTACATTTAGTTGCACAGATGGACACTACGTGTATTCTATAAACCACACCTAAATGTAGGCATATTTAATGGAGTACTCCTAGGCATATTTTTTGGGTGCTGATTTTTCAGACGCCCTATATTGAATCTAGCCCACAGGGCCTAATTCTATTTATGGCACCTAAAAAATCAATGTGTACAAATTTTAGGAACACCCATGACTCGCCCATGCTTCTCCCATAGCCACACACCCTCTTGGGATCCATGTAGTTGAATTTACGTGGACTACGTAATAGAATATGCTTAGCAAGTATAGAAGCATAAATTCTAATTAGTGCCAATTAGTACCAATAATTGCTTGCTAACATCCAAATATCAGCACTGATTGGCTTCTTAACCAATTGAGTTGTGCACACAACTCAGAATACATCTAGTTTTGCACACGCAGCTCTAGTCGCTCCAAATAGAATCTGGGGGATAAATCATGAATAGGGCTTCTAAAATAAGGATGGTAACCTTCTTTGAAAATTGACCCCTTCGTGCGTGCCTATTGCATTTTCAATGTAATATTATTATTATATTTAATTTTCTGCATGGATTATACCAATTTATGAGGTACCGTTTGCATTTCATTCATCTATATCAAAGGTTCCAGTGACCTTTTTTTTTTCTTTGGATTAACGACAAAAGTAGTATATGGTGACATGGTGTAGTGGGAATTGTCAAGTGGGGTTCTCATGAGTTTAAGGATTTTGAAAGATTAACTTTATGTCCTTTCAGGAAAGAACTCAGGAGTATGAGTTATTTGATAGCTCATGGTGTCCCCTAAAATCCCCTCTGTTCAGCTAGTGAGTGGATCAGGGGTCTCATAAATAAATAAACAAACTCTAAAAAACTATATTAGTCAAAAGTCTTGCTAATCTCATGACATATCATATTTACTGCTTTATACATTATTTACAAGGCTAGTTATTCTGTCCTAGAAAATAATTAGGTTGGTATAATTTGTTTTCATAAATTCATGCTGGTTGTTTCTTAGCACCTCATTACCCTCCGAGTACTTGTAAATTGATTGATGATTTCCTCCAGCTTCTTTTTTTTTTTTGCCAATATTAAACAGAGTAGGCTATAATTTCGAACTTTTTTGCATTCTTAAGAGGATCAGTACTATTTTTACTTTTTGTCAGCCATCTGAAATCGTAGTTGTCCTCTCCAAATATAAAGACATGCATACAATACAGTTAATCAATGTAATCTATTTAGGATTTAATTATCTTTAAAGGAAGGGTTTCCTCTCTCTCTCTCTCTCTCTCTCTCTCTTAAATACTTCGGTTGGCATCCAGAATGAATGTTTGTTTTTATATTTCTTGACACTGCCCCAATAGTATTGGTCTGTTTTAGTTATCTAGTAAATCATGCTTGGCTACCTTTCAGGTTTTGCCCTTGCTTTTGCCCCAGGGCACTGAAGTTAATTAACTTCCATTACATGCTGATGTCTTCATGAACACTGAGTTTTTATTGTTTCAGAATGAAGTAATTGTGTTTTGTCACCCAAGGCAGTAAGGCAGAATATTTTACAACTTTGCAGTATTTCTTAGCTTATAGACCTGTTTCCTTTCTCAGCCAGCTGCTAACTTGCCCTTGTCTTGTCCATTTACCCCCAAATTCTATAACTAGCACTTTAAATTGCACATGCAAATTTGGGCATGTGCCCAATTTGTGCATGCAATTTAATTGAATAATGAGCTAATTAGCACTGATAATTGGGCCCTAACAGTGAATTATCAGTGCTAATTGGCATTAATTAAAATCTACATTTCCGATCCAAAGGTAACTTTTACATGTGGATCAAAAAAGGGGGCGCAGCCATGGGAGGATCATGGGTGGATCAGGGGCATTCCTGCAGTTTAGACACACTGCTATCGAGTAAGGGGGGGTTGGCATGGGGATTTACACCAAGGTTTCATTAGTGTTCCACAATTTAATAAGATTTTATCATAATTGCATCAGCATACAAACTTTACAATCACATTATTCACCATTACAAAATAGATTTAAACATACAACAATAAATTAAACATACAGCATACAACCACTCACACCCAATGATGTCCCATTCTCTTTAAACAGTCCCAAGTGCAAAGATCTTCCTTCTTATAAAAGTCTCTTGTAATGATTAATTCCGGTAATCACTTGCGACTGATCAAATCCTCACGTACTCCGGCGAACGCCGAAAAAGTCACTACTGAATCAAGCAGCAAAGTTCAAACAGCTGTTACAACCTCGCACCTTCCAATTAGCATATCTTCAAAAGCGTGTTTTCACAAATATATTTGGTGCCTGCTGACATTTCCACTGCTCAATCAGAAAAGCAATCTCAAATTGCTAACTCGATGTGGCCTATCATCCAAGTGGCTTGACCATGCTTTCAAACAGATGAAAACTCCATAATATGCATGAGATTTTTTTGGATGCACTGCCTCCATTGTATGCAAATAGATCTCATGAATATACATTATGGAAATTCTGAAAACCCGACCTGATGAGGACCAAGGTTGGACACCCCTGGTGTAAATCATCATGCCCGAATGTAGTTGCAGTTCCCGGTAATACGTGATATTCTATAAATGGTGCCTAACTTTGAGCACCATGTATTGAATAGTGCTTAGCAGTTTTTTGGCACTATTTATAGAATATAGTCCTTACTGTGTATCCACTGTTCACCCTCCTCCATTGAGAGAAATGACCATTTAACCCTACCTTCTGTTTTCTGTGCAATAACCAATTTCTAATCCATACCAGAACCTTGCCTCCTATCCCATGACTCTTTAATTTTCTTAGGGGTCTCTCATGAGGAACTTTATCAAAAGCTTTCTGAAAATCTAGATACACTACATCAACTGGCTCACCTTTATCCACATACCCTGTTTCCCCGAAAATAAGACATCCCCTGAAAATAAGACCTAGTAGAGGTTTTGCTGAATTGCTAAATATAAGGCCTCCCCCGAAAGTAAGACCTAGCAAAGTTTTTGTTTGGCCCTGATGGGTGCCCACTCTCTCCCACCAGAAGCTCACTATTTGGCAACTAGCCACCCAGCCCAGTTCCTATTAGTGTGGAGGTAGTGATGGTGATATGGTACTGTGTTGTGGTTTATTAGGGGAGGTTGTTTGTTTTTTTGTGTCCTTGTGAGAGCCGGACGTCTATAACACAAAGCAACACATTCTTTTCCTCGTTCTTCCTCTATCAGGGGCCATCGTTGGGATTTTTTTTTTGTATGTGTAATCGTTTGGTCCTCTAGTGTGGTGCATTTGGGTATGGCTTGTACCGTGTTTCGCCGAAAATAAGACATCCCCTTAAAATAAGATCTAGTGCATCTTTGGGAGCAAAAATTAATATAAGACACTGTCTTATTTTCGGGGAAACACGGTATTTATTCATGCCTTCAAAGAAATGAAGCAAATTGGTGAGGTAAGACTTCCCTTGGCTGAACCCATGCTGACTCTGTCCCATTAAACCATGTTTGTCTATGTGTTCTGTCATTTTATTATTTATAATAATATCCACTATTTTGCCCGGCCCCGATGTCAGGCTTACTGGTCTATAATTTCCTGGATCACCGCTAAAACCCTTTTTAAAAATCAACCTCACATTGGACACCCTCTAACCTTCAGATACTATGGACGATTTTAACAACAGGTTACATATTACTAATAGCAGATCAGCAATTTCATGCTTGAGTTCCTTGAGTACCCTTGGTCCAGTACCCTTGCCATCTGGCCCAGGTGATTTACTGCTCTTTAATTTGTCCATTTGGCTCAGTACATTTTCCAGGTTCACTGAGATTTCTTTCAGTTCCTCCACATCAAAACCCTTGAAAACTATTTCAAGTACAGGCAGATCTCTTACACCTTCTTCCATAACGACAGAAGCAAAGAATTCATTCAGTTTCTCCACTATGGCCTTGTCCTCCCTGAGCACCCCTTTTGCTTCTTCGTGATCTAAGGATCCCACAGATTCCTCGCAGGATTTCTGCTTCTGATGTACCTGAAAAAGTTGTTACTGTGAATTTTAGTCTCTGCAGAAAGTCTCTCTTCATATTCTCTTTTAGCCTTCTTTATTAATGCTTCACATCTGACTTGCCAGTGCTTATGTTGCTTCTTATTTTCTTCATTTGGGTCCTTTTTCCATTTTTTGGACAACCTTTTGGCCGTATTGGCCTCTTTTACTTCACCTTTTAACCACGCTGGCTGATGTTTTCTCTTCTTTCCACCTTTGTAAATATGTGGAATGCATCTGAACTGGGCTTCCAAGATGGTATTCTTGAATAATGTCCTTTCCTGATTTAGTGTCCTAACCTTTGCAGCCGATCCTTTTAGTTTCTTTTTAGCCATTTTCCTCATTTTATTATAGTTGACCTTTCGAAAATTAAATGCAGCTACAGTAGATTTCCTTTGCAGGTTCATCCCAGCTAGTAGCTCACACTTGATCATGTTATGATCACTGTTTCCCAGGGGACACAGTACCACCACATCTCACACTATGCCTTGCCTTGTTTAATTGTTGCGTATTTTGCGGCATAATTTTATTTAAAAATTACATATTTCAGGAGGGCATGACTTATAGAACAAGAATCCAACAGAGACCAGAACTGAATGTAATGCTCAAGGTGAGGTCACACCATGGAGCAAGACAGAGGCATTACAGTATCTTGGTCTTATTTACCATCCCTTATTTAGCATCCTGTCCAGCACCACTACTGAATATTCGAGGCCAATTGAGACTGAAGTAGCCATTGGATGCTTTTGTTTGTTTTCCTTTTTAGCTCCTATCCAGCTCATAATCGAAAGTGATCGCCGGC
Organism: Microcaecilia unicolor; assembly: GCF_901765095.1. Lineage (NCBI taxonomy): Eukaryota > Metazoa > Chordata > Amphibia > Gymnophiona > Siphonopidae > Microcaecilia > Microcaecilia unicolor. The sequence goes on along the minus strand of NC_044031.1, from coordinate 372,100,798 downwards.
CATTTCACGACAAAATTTGGGAGATGGCTGGCGATCTCGGAAAAGCGGCGAAATCGGTATAATCGAAAGCTGCTTTTTTTGACAGCATCACCGCTTTCCCGTCGCCTCGCTGGTGAAAGTTCAAAGGGGCGTGTTGATGGCGAAGCGAAGGCGGGACATGGGCGGGTATGGGCGTGGCTACCAGATAGCCGGCTTTCGCCGATAATGGAAAAAAAAACAGCGTTAAGCAGTATTTCACCGGGTTTACTTGGTCCTTTTATTTTCAGAACCAAGCCTCAAAAAGGTGCCCCAACTCACCAGATGACCACTGGAGGGAATGGGGGATGACCTCCCCATACTCCCCCAGTGGTCACCAACCACCTCCCATACTAAAAAAATAAAAATAAAAACCTTTTTTGCCAGCCTCAAATGCCGTACCCACCTCCATGACAGCAGAATGTGTTCTATCCTCTGACAGCCTTTCCCTGGTTGTGATTTGGCTCTCGGGTGATTGTGACACCTTTTCTGTTAGGTGCACTGCAGAGTCACGTCAGCAATGCATTGTGGTGGGTGTAGGGTAGTGGGCTCTACTCCCATGGTGCTTTTCCCCCTGCTAACTGGGTCAGAGTGTGCCCTGTTGTGTTTCCGGTAGTCCATGAGGTAGTGGCCATTTTTGTAAGACAGTTTTAGATCCCTTTCCTGTGTTACCCACGTTAGAGAACATAGTTCTTACCTTGAATGGTGCTGAAAGAGGGCATTGTACACCATTGTGCCAGCTCTGACCTACTGCTCATCTTAGTACCAGGGGACTCTTTGCCAGTGGGGCACAACCTCTGATCTGCAGTTAACTGTGAGTAAACTTGGTTTTTTCAAGAAAGGACTTTTTCAGAGAGATTAGTCTTCAGGTGTGAACTGGTGTGCCAAAGTTATACAGCAGCAATAAGTCCTAGAGGCTGTATGTAGGTCCCTGGAGCAGTTTTAGTGGGTGCAATACATTTGTGGGTAGTGGGTTTTGGGGGGGGGGGTTGGGGTGCTCAGCTCCCAAAGTAAGGGAGCTATGCATGTGGGAGCTTTTCTGAAGTCCACCGCAGTGACCCCTAGGGAGCCCGGTTGGTGTCCTGGCATGTCAGGGGGGCCAGTGCACTAAAAATGCTGGCTCCACCCACGGCCAAATGCATCGGATTTGACCTGGGTTTGAGATGGCTGACATAACTTTCCATTATTGCTAAAAAACGAAGCCGGCCATCTCAAACCCTGGCCAAATCCGATGCATTTGGCTGGCCGGAACCGTATTATCGAAACAAAAGATGGCCGGCCATCTTTTTCGAAAATACGGGTCTGGCCAGCTGTTTGCGGCGCCGCCAAAATACATCGCCGGCCATGTATTTCGCCGGCGCCGTTCGATTATTCCCCTCCACGTACCCCAAGTTGCGGTTGGTGGAATCTGAAGAAGGGCCTTGTATCCACTGATGTTTCCATTTCCTGGACTGTAGATCAGTTCAATGGATCACTTTTGCCCTTTGCAGATGTTACTGCCATTGAGCCTGTTGTAACAGTGGTTATATAGACTATAGTTTATTTGGACTCATGCATAATGTCACTTGGTGGGCCACAATGGGTAATGTTACTAATGTTAATATGTCAGGTACTCAAATTTTTTGTACAGTTCTCCCCTATGTAATTTCACTTGAAAGGAGTGAAATTAGGCAGGTTGAAGAAAATTAACCTTTTGCCCATAATAATTATTCTGAAAGTACTGCAAGAAAGTACTGCCACCAGGTCTAAGCGAAGGATTTGGACGTAGGCATTAGCCCTTCTCTCCCTTAAGGAAACAATATCCTCTCAGTCTATAATACCTATTCTCAGTACCTGTCAATAGGTGAGTTTTAACCCCAAAACAACTATGTTATGTTATATAATTTCCTTCCATGCCCTCTGTAAATGGGTGTCAGATTAAACAGGCATGGTATGATAGATGGCTGGACTGGGGGCTGGGAATGGAAACTTTAAATTCCATTGATATGGAAGTAATTGCCAATAGGATCAAAGCCATGGGAGTGGACATAGAGCAAGTGGTAAAATTGGAGGGACTCACAAAAGGCTGCCTTTGACCTTTCCCCTTAGGTGGTTGCATCAATTTAATACCACGGGATGGGATACATTGGAGGTCTTGAAAAATTTTACACAGTTTACTAATTGGACACAATATGCTCTTAAATTTTTATACTTTGAACAGCAGAAACAACAAGTTCAAATAATGTTGTATTCTGATATTATGAAAAGGTGGAATTGTTTCTTTAATATTACCCCTGAGGTTTGGGGGAAAGGGTATCCGGAACAAACAGTTTGCAATGATAAACAATGCACTTGGAAATATATGATTATAATTAAACTCTTTCTGATCAATTATTATATAAATATTATGTTAACCCACTTTATATAAGTGATATATTTTATGCAGCTGCAATTAGAAGGGACACATATACAATATAATGGAAGTAAGACATAGGATTTATCCTTTTGTGATACTGTAGGGGAAAGAACAGTATGTGGGGTTAGTAATAATATATATGAGCTTTCCTTACTTAGACATGCTACTAAATTTATGTACATCATAGAAATGTATAAAGTTACAGAATCATACACTTGTGATGCAAACTGGTGTTTATTTCCTGTGTGTGGTTACCAATGAATTGTTGATAATTAAAAATCAATCATATCATGAATCGATGGCAAAGTGTTTTTACAAGTTTATTTATTTATTATAATATTTTTCTTAATCCACGTGAGCGGATTACAATTAAAACATTCATAATATAAAGCAAAGCAAATATAACTTATATAACAATGAATAATTCCAAGTTATGGGATTACTTCCAAACTTGGAAATTCATGATTTTGAACACAGAATTACAAACCTTAATTATGGTGAACAAGCTCATTAGTGTTGGGCATAAAATATGTGCAAACATTGAACATCATTGGCCACGTGGTAAGTGCAGTCTTACTGAATGGCCATTTCTTTTTTTTTTTGTCTTTTTACCCTCTGAAGTAAAAAGGGCCTCAGTGTGTGGCAAAAATGGCCACCATTGCTAGCACAGGGCCCCTTTTACCGCAGCTTAGTAAAATAGCTCCATAGTGCATAATTAATTTAGGCGTTGGCTTAATTTAGGCGTTGGCATTTACACCTGGTTTCAGCAGGTGTAAATGCAGGTGCCTTAATTTAGGAGCAGATTAGGCACTTAGGAGCCCTTTTACTAAGCCGCGGTAGGGCTAATGTGCGGGTAGCATGTGCCAAATTAACACTACCACTGAGGTAGTGCAGGCATCTGGCGGTAATTCCAAAGTTGGTGTGTGTTGTTTCCCATGTTAGAAAATAATTTTCTATTTTCTACCATAGACGTTTTCCTGGCAGTAATCAGCAGTGTGGACACACTGGCATGTGCTGCCTGATTACTGCACAAGTAGCACGTGAGCCTTTACCACCAAGTAAATAGGTGGAGGTAAGGACTCAGGAAGTAAATAGCCACATGCTACTTTTAATATTAGCGCATGACCATTTACCACCCCATTAAAAAAGGCCCAGCGCGTGCTAATGTTACATGTCCAAACTAGCGCAGACCACTTTTTATCACAGCTTAGTAAAATGGCCCCTTAGTAACTCTTCTATAAAGTGTGGATATCATTTATAGAATAGCACGTGACACATAATCGTTTTCTGTGCCCATTTTTTGGTGCGGTTTACTGAATCTAGTCCTCTATGTGTATAAATGCCACTAGTTACATGTGAAGATGCTTCCAAAATAAACCCCTTGCTGTTTCAAGTGGAGTTTCAAAAGCTTGATTTTTTTCATTACTTTTTGTGACATAAGTTTCAGTCACATTTTTAAGATGAGATGGGCTTTGTTTTATTTGGCATTCAAGGAATATGTTCCTGCTCCATTTTTTTCTAAGTCTAAAATTCAGCTAAATCAATCCCTAAATGCTTGGTAATATATTAGGAATATATAAGTGCAACCCATTTTTTCCTATTTGTTATGTAAATGAACAAATGTGATAGAAAAAAAGCAGCTCACAAAAAGATTTGCTTTTCTTAAAAATTTCCCCAAATTACGAGGTGTCATGCTACACATGATATAGTCAGTGGCTTTTAGCATTATAATATGAAATAATTTCAGCTAATGCAAAAAATTTCCTTCATAAAGCATCTTTTGACTGCTCCACAGTTACACTAATTACAACATTCCTGGAAAGTGTACAGCATCCCTCCTGTGTTATTTAAGCACTGGGGCAGTACAAGATATGCCTTCCCTTAAGTGGTTCATGTAAGCATTCCAGAGGTTAAATACATAGCAATTTAACACAGATCATATCAGTGGGCATCTTATCTTATTGCTTCAAGTATTGCAGTCATACTATTTATTATTTATAGAGCAATGAGAGTTGGCAGAGTATTGGACACATTATTTGCTTTCTAAAGTGGTGACTCGGGTTCTGCAGAAATGTTTTTATACTTTTATTTTTTTCTCCAAATGAGGTTTCAGCTCTTATTCATTCTGTCTTGCCCATTGTTACATTTCTAAGTGAGTTACACCTTCATATACATCATTGAAACATCATACTGAACAAAACAGGGCAGTGCCCAAGGACTTTTGTTGTCTCAGTTTCAATTGTATTAGGCTTCTTTACAGGACTTTGAACAGAAAGTTACTGAGATGTACTGAGATGGGAAAAGATTTGGATGTTGTGAAAGTAGACAAAAAAAAACTGATCATCATGCAGCTTAATTTTCTTAAGCTCCATTCAGTTGCTCCATTACTAACACTTAAACAATATTTCTTTGAGATCTTAAATAAACCTGAGCAATCATGGCCACTGATTGCAGAAGCCAACTATTTATCATCTTTTACTAGTGGGGGCATTTTCGAAAGAGAAGGACGCCCATCTTTCAACACAAATCAGGAGATGGGCGTCCTTCTCTCAGGGTCGCCCAAATCGGCATAATCGAAAGCTGATTTTGGGCGCCCTCAACTGCAGTCCATCGCGGGGACAACCAAAGTTTATGGGGGCGTGTCAGAGGCATAGCGAAGGCGGGACTGGGGCGTGCTTAAGAGATGGGCGTCCTCGGCCGATAATGGAAAAAAGAATGGCGTCCCTGACGAGCATTTGGTCAACTTTACTTGGTCCATTTTTTTTCACGACCAAGCCTCAAAAAGGTGCGCGAACTGACCATATGACCACCGGAGGGAATCGGGGATGACCTCCCCTTACTCCCCCAGTGGTCACCAACCCCCTCCCACCCTAAAAAAATTTTTTTTGCCAGCCTCTATGCCAGCCTCAAATGTCATACCCAGCTCCCTGACAGCAGTATGCAGGTCCCTGGAACAGTTTTAGTGGGTGCAGTGCACTTCAGGCAGGCAGACCCAGGCCCATCCCCTCCTACCTGTTACACTTGTGCTGGTAAATGTGATCCCTTCAAAACCCACCCGAAACCCACTGTACCCACATGTAGGTGCCCCCCTTCACCCCTTAGGGCTATGGTAGTAGTGTATAGTTGTGGGGAGTGGGTTTTGGGGGGTTGTGGGGCTCAGCACACAAGGTAAGGGAGCTATGCACCTGGGAACAATTTGTGAAGTCCACTGCAGTGCCCCCTAGGGTGCCCGGTTGGTGTCCTGGCATGTGAGGGGGACCAGTGCACTACGAATGCTGGCTCCTCCCACAACCAAATGCCTTGGATTTGGTTGTTTTTGAGATGGGCATACTCAGTTTCCATTATGGCCGAAAACCGGGGACGACCATCTCAACATTTAGGTCGACCATCTCTAAGGTCGACCTAAATGTTGAGATTTGGTTGCCCCCGACCGTATTATCAAAATGAAAGATGGACGCCCATCTTGTTTCAATAATACGAGTTTCCCCGCCCCTTCGCCGGGACGTCCTTAGAGATGGACGCTCTTAGGGATGAGTGTCCCCATTCGATTATGCCCCTCTAGGTGAACTACTGACCAAGCTATTGCTCCTGGGACTGATGTCTCATTTGATAAGCTAAATGTTATGGATCAAGAGTATGTACCAGCAATTTTAATAGTCAACTTTGTCCTTGAACTGGATAGAGGCTGGGTTTTTGATTATTCTTTCATATCATTTATTATTTAATATACTGTTTACTTTGTGGACAAATCAAAGCAGTTTACAATAAAACAGTAGCAGGATTCAAAACAGGAAAAAAACTCCATTTGTGGATAGGACAGGTCACACATTTAAATCTCATTCATAAGCAAACATTAAAAAGCACAGCACACAATCACTGCACTCCAGAAAACATGCAGCAGTCAGTTTAGTACAATACTCAGCCAGTAAGGGCAACTCCTCCACTGCAGGACAGCCTACCTTCAAGTCTCAAATGCTGATTGAAAAAGATATGTCTTCAAAGAAACATGGAATGATAAATGTGAAGGTTCAAGATGGAGATGTTGTGGCAAAGAGTTCCAAAGTGCAAGAGCGAGATAAAAGAAAGCACTGACCCTTGGAGATTCCTATATAGTCTTGGCGGGATGGGGAAGGACCAGTCTATTGTGATTCAGGGGGTCTTTTACTAAGCAGAGGTAAGCCCAACGTGGGCTTTTCCCTCACTAATCCAGAATTACTGCCGGGCTACCACAACAGCCCGGTGGTAATTCCCACCCCTAGCGCATGACATGTCTGGGTTAGCGTGGGAGCCCTCAATGGGTGGCAGTAAGTGTTCCCCCTGAAATGACTGCATGGCAAGTGGTTCACTTACCATACAACCATTTCTTAATGGTAAAAGGGGGCCTCAGTGTGCATCAAGAGCACACACTGATGCTAACGCAGTCCTCCTTTTACTGCAGCTTAGTAAATGGGACCCTCAGTGAATTGAGCTTACAATGAGGACATATGGAATTATAAGAGTTGCCAAATAAGCTGGTGTACTTATATGGAAGATCTTATTAGCCAGGTTAAGGATTTTAAATTGGACCCTAGATTGGTATTGGTAGCCAGTGAAAGCACTTGAGAATGGCGTTACATGATCAGAGCATTGTGCTTGATTGTTTGAGATTGTATTTTCTTATGTCTACATATATGATATATACCTCAAGGGAATAAAGGCATAGAAAAAAGAGCAAAGGGATTGGAAGTTAAGCATACTACAAATTGACTACAATCTGCATAGGAAAGAAAACCCTTTCCTTAGCACCTGACATATTTGAGGAGCAAATGATAATGATGAATCGATAATGATCACCAAGTACTTAAAAAAAGAAACAGGTGTAATAGGTGTAGTATGTTAAGTTTTATATTTATGTAGAGTCTTTCCAGATGTTTCTAGAGCAGCACAAAAAAAATTAATAAAATCAAGTCCTCATGTTCAGATGTTAGGTGGGTTATTTTGGCTGAATTTTTCTTGCAAATGTGTCATCATACTAGATTCCTCTAGATATATTTTCTATGAACCAGCTCACCTATGTACTTTTGTGACCTCTAAAAGAAGTAGTTCTTTGCGATCTTCTGTTCCTTTTATAAGGATATCTATAGCCACATAGGAATTACAACCTGTTCTTTATGTTAGTACTTATATTATGAAATTTTATTTTTTAAAAATTCTTGAAATTGCTTGGATTCTCCACCTAGCCGAGGACTGCTAAGGGTGAATCTAAATTGAAAATTTAAATTCAGAATTATGTGTTAGGTTTTTTTTTTAATATTAAGCTTTCTGTTTCATCCTGTTTTCTGTACCAAGTTTGTTTCTTGGGTTGTATAATAGAAATTTTAATAGAGGTAGGATTACATTTTCTCAATGAAGGAACAGTGGAGTGCCATAGGGACTGGTGCTTTTGAACATATTTATAAATGATCTTGAAATGGGAATGATGAGTGAGGTGATTAAATCTGTAGATGACACAAAACTATTCCAAGCAGTTAGATTGCATGTGGATTAGAGGTGTGCATGGGGATGAGGACAAAGGGAAACTCATGGAAATCCGGGGACAAAAAAGTTTATTACTACCATGGGGACGGGAGAGGATGGATCAAAAGTAAATGTGGATGGAAGGAGATGGGTACCAGATTATTAATCTATGTGTACCTCAACTGGGAAACATGACACCAACACCTCAGCTAAAATAAATACAAATAAAAATTGAAAGAGGAGCTCACCTTGATGAAAACTGATGTATGTGTTCAGCAATTTTGGCAATGAGGGAGATCACTGATAAAAAAAATGGAGAGAATATTTATCAATTTGTTTTGTGCATTTGGGCTGAGTATAATCTCCACTGAACTATTCTCATCTATGTAACTGATAATGCAGCTAATACGAAAGATCTGGATAGGTTGTACAGGCCATATTCTCAATCTCATATTCTCTCATGGACTCCAGCCATCAAAAACTGAAGTTGATCCAAGTTGTACAAAGAGGTGATGTACTCACTAAGGAGTCCTTTTACAAAGCGGTGGTAAACCCAACTTGGGCTTTCCTCTCGCCATTCCAGAACTACCGCTGGCTACCACAGGAGCCCGGCAGTAGTTCCCACTCCCAGCTCGTGCCAACTGTTTACTGAAGAAAATGCTCAAGCAATGTGTGTTAACTCAATGGAACAGCATTCTACTGACATTGAAATCTGTGTCAGAGAACATGGAGGAGCTGCGTGCAATTGGCACTCAACCAGGTGCAAACAAACACTATCTAATCAAATTGGGTTTAATTGATGACTACTTGCTGGCAGAAGTTATGGTGTTGAAACCATTTGACAGGGCTACCAAAGACCTGTCCACAGATACTAAGCCTTCACTACATCTTGTGGTCCCAAAAAAATATCAGTTGAAATAGAATCTAACAATTGCAATCTCAGATAGCCATGTGATAGCATTCTTAAAGAACCATCTTGTAGATCACCAGCATCACTATTTTACAGTTACACAAACACACTTGACAGCGATATTGCTGGATCCAAGGCTGAAGTGTCAATTAGATCTAATGACAGCTGAAAGGTGGAACAGTGCTATGAACAGATTGCAAACACTGACAGCAAATCAAGCTGTAGTTGAGGTGCAGCAAAATGGCCGAACTGCCAACAAAACATCCAAAACAAGAAGAATCAGAGGTGGATTTCTTGGGAAAACTTATTCAAGAGGCAAGAAACAGCTTCAGTGATTGAGGAAGTGGATATATACATATCAAGCTAGGACACTGAATTCTGCTTGTCTCTTACTACCTACTGGCAACAGAGGTCCCACGTGTGGCCAAAACTTGACATGTGTTGCCTGCTTTCTGTTTCTGACACCAGAATGTTCTTTTTCGACTGCAAGATGAACATTTGAGGAATGTAGAATGGAACTGAGCTCTGGCTCAGTATGTGGTTTATTAGAAACATAGAAACATGACGACAAATAAAGGCCATATGACCCATCCTGTCTGCCCATCCTCTGTAACCCCTAACTCTTCCTTTTCCTAAGCGATCCCAAATGCTTATCCTATGCCTTTTTTACATAGTTTGAAATTATTGTTTTCTCATAGTCCATGTTAATAAATGTTTTAGTAAAGTTATGCCCATTGTTTTGTGTTAAAGTTTAACAAGTTATAGGATGTATTTTATGTTTTATTTGAATTTACTAGATCTTTTAAATGTGGGTTGGGTACAAGGATGGGAAAGAAAACTGTGGGGATGGTGATAGGACGGTACCGATATTATGGGGATGGTGTGGGGATGGAAAAGAGTTGACTGAGGATGATGAGGCGATGGTAGCAATATGATGGGGAAGGGGTGGGGACAGAACAAAATTTCCTGGGGATGAATGGGGATAGAGAACCAGATTTTGCCGCTGTGCACACCTCTAATGCACATTGTGAGAAATTGCAAGAGAACATTAGGAGACTGGGACAGGGCATCTAGATGGCCATTTCAATTTAGGGGACCTCTTATTTATTTATTTGTTTATTGCATTTCTATCCCACATTAGTCCAAGAAAAACACAGGTTCAATGTGGCTTACAATATAAACATCAAAGAAAAGAAATAAATTAAAGTTACATTTAAAGAATACATCATAAAAATAATATATAAGAAGTGAAAGGAGCAAATTCAGTGGAAAATCAGGAAGAAGTGAAATATAAGGAACTAAATAATATTTAGCACTGAGTTCTAACGTTGTTGAAGATTGAGCTAAAAAAGTAAAGTTTTTAATAAATTACAAAATAATCCATACATACTAGTATATCTAAATTGTTTAGGAAGAGAATTCCAGATTTTAATGCATTGATAAGAAAAGTTAGCATTGTGGATTGTTTTGTAAGATACATTTTCGCAACTAGGGAGATGTAAAATGAGATATTCTCTGGATGACACACAAGCATTGCATAGAGGCAAATCAATGAGTTCATTCATATAGGACGGTGACATACCAAATAAAATTTGATGGACCAATGCACATAGCTTGAATGAATTTCTGCTCTTTATGGTAACTAGTATAGATTATGAAGGAGTGGGGTAGCTTTAGCAAAGCACAATGAATTACAAATTGGACAGGCAGCCGTGTTTTGAACAGGTTTTAGTTGTTTTAGAAGGCCGCATTTAATTCCAGCATAGAAATCTGCATTTAATTCTTACTAAGGTGTGCTAAGTTTTGCACTAAGGGGTCCTTTTACTAAGCCACAGTAAAAAGAGACCTGTGGTAGTGTGGGCGCATGTTTTTGGCATGTGCCAGGCCAGTTTTTACCGCATCTGGAAAAAAGGACTTTTTTTCATGGGATGGGAAAAGGGTATGCGGTAAAACCAGGGGCGTATCTGAGGTTCGGCGGTAGGGGGGGCAGGGGCTAGAGTGAGGGGGCACATTATAGCCCCCCCGGGGCCGCCGCACCTCCTACCGCCGTCAACCCTCCCCCCCTACCGCCGTCAACCCTCCCCCGCCTACCGCTGTCAACCCTTTCCCCGCCTACGGCCGTCACCTACCCCCGAGGTCCGCTTCCTCCTGCCGTTTTTTAAAAATATTACTTCAGCTGGCGGGGGACCCCAACCCCCGCCAGCCCAGCCGAGGTCTTGTTTAACTTCTTCATCCTCGTGCTGTGAAAGCTGCATCCTTCCAGTTGGACGGAGTCTGACGTCGCAGCACGTTGACGTCCTGCACGTACAACGTGCTGCGACGTCAGACTCCGTCCAACTGGAAGGATGCAGCTTTCACAGCACGAGGATGAAGAAGTTAAACAAGACCTCGGCTGGGCTGGCGGGGGTTGGGGTCCCCCGCCAGCTGAAGTAATATTTAAAAAAACCGGCAGGAGGAAGCGGACCTCGGGGGTAGGTGACGGCGGTAGGTTCGGGAAAGGGTTGACTGCGGTAGGCGGGGGAGGGTTAACGGCGGTAGGGGGGTCCAGGGTGAAATCTACGGGGGCCCAGGCCCCTGTGGCCCCACGCAGATACACCCCTGGGTAAAACCAGTGTTGTTTTTCTAGGAAAAAAGATGCTGGTACTCTAATGCTAGGCCACCCTTCAGGAGTGGGGTGACCACTGAGGGACCCACCCCAAAATAGCCAGGCCCCCTGCAACCAGTCACAGAATCTATGACAAGGTAGAATTGGTGTGTAGGCATAGGCGCCCCGTATAAGAGGCTTGGGGAGGCTTGGCTAAGCCTCCCCAGCCCAAATGCAACCTCTTTTGGAGCGCTCTGCGCTTCCCAATCTGGGATGGTCATTTCCAGTATATTCCGTATAAGCAAACTCATATACAGACCTGCACAATTAGAAAAATTAGATGCCAGATAGCAAAGGTAAAATTATTTTTAATGTAGAATGAAGTAGCCATGATAGTCCACGTTACAGGTTAATAAATAAAAATAAAACAAAAAAATGTAAAATAAGATGACAACTTTTTATTGGACTAAATACATTTTTGACTTGCTTTCAGAGGTCTAAACCTCCTTCCTCAGGTTAGTAAACGCCAAAAAGCTAGTCAAAAATTTATTAAATTAGTTAAATAAAAAGGTATCACCTTATTATACATTTTTGTTTCAAATATTTATTCATTTTTTAATTTAGTGAGTGGAATGTGTCAGTTTCTGAAATTTAAATCTGTTGGTATGACTCAATATGGCTATTCTTATGTTACAGTCAATTTGCTTTAGAGGTCCTGAGTGACTTTTTTAAGGTTTTGTGTTACTTTTCAATATGCCTAATATTAGAATTTGGACTTAATTTAGCTCATAGCATTCTCAGTAGTAGCTCAACTTTCACTTGCTAACCTTGAATCTCACTAATTGGGATGGTACTTTTCACGTTTGGGATGGGACACCCTTGGTATCTCTGCACTCTGGAAATTGGACCTTAGCACTGGTGCTTTTGTGTCATCCAAAAGTTCTGACTGCCTATTCTATAGAAATGCACTTTCCTTCCAACTATACTGTTCAGCCATCAAGCTCTCAGACAGTTTGAGCAAACACTTTATTCTTTGACATATGATGCATATCTAAATTTAATAAAAGGTGTTACTATTTTACTTATTTTTTTCTGTGTTGTCAGATAATTATGGATGTAAGCCCCACCCCTGGCATCACCCCTGACCCTGCCCCCTTTAGCCTCCCCAAATAGTTGGGCCACCGACCGCCTATGTGTGTAGGCATAGGCGGTCGGTGGCCCAACTGTTTGGAGAGGCTAAAGGGGGCGGGGTTAGGGGTGGGGCCAGGGGTGGGGCTTAAATCCATAATTGTCTGATCACACACAGAAAAAAAAAAATAAATGTCACAATTAATACCTTTTATTAAATTTAGATATTAGCTATGTATCATATGTCAAAGAATAAAGTGGTTGCTCAAAGCATATACTAACCACAATCGCTCAACTGCAAAACACTATGCACAACTTTGTGCAAAAACACACTCTGAACCTTACTGTACCACAAATATTACACTGGGCAGAACCTAATACACCAATATACCACCCATACGGAAAATGCAGACCGTCAACAATATTGAAACAAGGGATCATAATATCACAATTCTCATGTAGAGCCACAAAACATCCTAATTCATGTTTAATGTGGGATAAAATGTCATAAATAAGTAAATCAACTTTTAATGTTGAACACCTAATTCTCAAAGTGGACATATTCCAAACACTATAATGAAAATAAAATGATCTTTTCTACCTTTGTTGTCTGGTGACTTTGTTTTTCTGATTGTGCTGGCCCAGTATCCGATTCTGCTGCTATCTGTCCTCTTAACTCCGTTTCCAGGGCTTCCTTTCCATATATTTGTTTACTTTCCGCCTTTCTTCTTCATTTCTTGTCCTACATCCATAAGTAAAAGCAGGGTCCTCCGCAAACTTGACTGTCCAGTGGATCCAGCTTTTGCCTATTTTCTTCATCCATGTGCAGTTTTTCTACTCTCTTCCTTTTCTGTTATCTCATCTCCTTCCTCACTCCTCCCTCCCCCTCCAGGTCCAGCAACCCTCCTCTCCCCTTCCCTCCATCCAGCAACTCTCCTCTCCCCTACCCTCTCCTCTCCCCTTCTTCCACCATGTCCAGCAATCATCCTCTCCCCTTCCCTCCATCCAGCAACCCTCCTCTCCCCTTCTTCCACCATGTCTAGCAACCCTCCTCTCCCCTTCCCTCCATCCAGCAACCCTCCACTCCCCTTCTTCCACCATGTCCAGCAACCCTCCTCTCCCCTTCCCTCCATCCAGCAACCCTCCTCTCCCCTTCTTCCACCATGTCCAGCAACCCTCCTTTCCCCTTCCCTCCATCCAGCAACCCTCCTCTCCCCTTCTTCCACCATGTCCAGCAACCCTCCTCTCCCCTTCCCTCCATCCAGCAACCCTCCTCTCCCCTTCTTCCACCATGTCCAGCAACCCTCCTCTCCCCTTCCCTCCATCCAGCAACCCTCCTCTCCCCTTCTTCCACCATGTCCAGCAACCCTCCTCTCCCCTTCCCTCCATCCAGCAACCCTCCTCTCCCCTTCTTCCACCATGTCCAGCAACCCTCCTCTCCTCTCCCGTCTGCCCCCCCGCCCGCCGTACCTTTAAATATTATAGTTTTGCTGGAGTCGCGGGCAGCCGGCATTGAACACATCGGCAGGCTTACGCCAGTTCCAGCAGCCTTCCCTTCCCTCGTTGCAAGTCGGATGATGGCTCCGCCCTCTTCTGACGTATTTCCTGTTTCTACGAGGGCGGAGCCATCATCCGACTTGCAACGAGGGAAGGGAAGGCTGCTGGAACCGGCGTAAGCCTGCCGATGTCTTCAATGCCGGCTGCCCGCGACTCCAGCAAAACTATAATATTTAAAGGTACGGCGGCGGCGGGGCGGGGCAGTGGCGGGCTGGGGAGGCTTAGCCTCCCCAAGCCTCTTATACGGGGCGCCTATGTGTGTAGGGCCTGAGCTCTTTCATTAAAACTTGGGGCCCATGGTTCAATTTTAGTAGACAATGGAAAAGGTGCTGATACTCAGTACCCCCAAGTACCCCCTCAAAAAAAGCCCTGGGTAAAACTGAAAACAGCATGCGCCTAAAACTGGCCTGAGCCTTTAATGCCACCCTTTGGTCTAGCAGTAAGGGCTCATACACTACACGCACAGTGACTGGTTGGCACACGCCAACTCCCAACCGCTGGAAACAGTGCACGCAGGAGGAAATAAATAATATTTCCCGGCAGCATGGGCGCACGGCAAATCCAAAATGACTGATGAGGGGCTTGGAAGCCTGGCAGTAGTCTCATTTTGGCATGCACTGCATGCACGGAGAACCTAACACGCCTTTGTAAAAGGGTTTCTTAATGCTCCTTAATACCGAAAATTAACATGCCTTAAGTGCAAAGGTTGCATGCTAAATCTTGGAGGTGTGCTCAACACATCCTCTGCAATTACCATGCTGAAATGTTCATTGATGCATAATAAACTGCTTGCAATTAGCACAGATACTTACAACCACCTATTGAGAAGGTGCTAAGATCCCAATGCTCAAACATAAACGTGGGCGCTAGAGGCCATTAGCACCATACTAGCTCCTGTATTTACCTGCTCAGAATGTTCAGATGCCCAGAGTGTGGGAACAAACAAGTGCGCAGACAAGCAACACAAGTAGCATGTTAATGAGGTCATTTTATATTCCTCCCCAATGCTCAGAAAAGAGCACCTGAAACAAAACTGCCTTACCGCTCTAAAAAATAATGCCAGGTCGGAGCAGGCATTTGGGTGTTGGAAGAGAGGATTTCTCATGCTTCTCTTATGATTCTTTCTACAAAATCTGCAGGTTTTAATTGCTTTTGGAAGCAGAAGGAAGCCGGTTGAAGCCCTTAAGCACTGGTCATGAGAAACAGCAGACCCGGGCAAAAACACGTGTTGGTGTTGTTTCCTGCATCTAAATTTAAAGCTTCTATGCTAAAAAATTTTTTTAAATGCCCTAAGTGAAAACACACATTGGCATCTGTTTTCTGCATCTAAATATACGCATCAAGGAGGAGTCAAGATGGCGCCAAGACGCTGAGTGATTGAAGTTAGTGGAGAGTGTGAACTGCTTCATCGTGTTTCCTCCGATAGCGATGCCCCATACCAAAAGAAAGGGAACGGTGAGAGCCTTACCCCTCCAGGCTCGCACATCCTCTCCAAAGCAAAGAACGCTCAACGACTTCATAGCTCAGCGCCCACCAACACAAACTGGAGGAGAAACTCCGCTTGACACTGGCGCAGGGATTCAGGCGTCGCTGGAGAGTGAGATCTCTTTGTCTCCTCCAGATACTGGAATTCCACTCTGCCCTGCCGCGATTCGAGAGGGGAGAGCTGAACTACACAACCCAGAAGTCGGTGAAGTTGTGGCCAGCGGAGAGGGTCCCCCTTTGGAAATGGAGGCGGCAGTGGAAGGTAATCCAACGTGGGGAGACCCGCCTAGAGTGGTAACTCTTGATACGTTGTGGTTGGCAATGGAGAAAATGCAAAAACTTATAATTACCTCTACACAAGAGACTAAAAATCTTGTAATTACTGTTGATCAGTTTTCTAAGTCTATGGAAAAAATGAAACAAGACTTAAATGATCAACAAAAGAGCTCTCAGGAAGAAACTGGAAAACTTAAAGAAAATGTTTCTGCGGTGATAAAAGATAACATAAATATGCGCCAAAGGATTGAACAAATTGAGAATTACAATAGAAGATTGAATATGCGAATTCTCAATTTCCCCAAACCAATAGGAGTCTCACCATATGATATGTTCAAAAAATTCCTTGTGCAAAATCTTAAATTTTCCTCTCAAAATATTCCACCGATAAATAAGATTTATTATTTACCCACTAAGAAGAATCAGGTTGAGACCCCTTTAAATTCAGAGAAAACTGAGGAGTTAAAAGATATTTCAATGATTTTGGAGGACTCATTATCCAAAGTAACGATTAGAGCGACTCTTCTAATCTCATTTGTATTTGAACAAGACTTTGACGCAATATTAAAATTATACTTCAAGAATACTCAACTAGAGGTTTGTGGTCAGAAACTTTGGATCTTTCCGGATGTGACTAAACTTACTCAGGAGAGAAAGAAACAGTTTCTGGAAATGAGAGTGGAAACTAGATCTTTGGGGGCAACTTTTTTACTTGCCTACCCTTGCAAGTGTATTGTAAAATATTTAGGTATAAAATATGTGTTTTTTGTGCCAACTCAACTGAGAGAATTTATAAATTTGAAAAAGATTGTTAAGTCATGAACCCAGTATAATTTAATGAGAAATGGTGGAAGTTAGGCTATCGAAGCAAACACCCACAGAAGGTGAACTCTCCACAGGAAAACCAATGAAAGGCAAAACACACAGTGGATCCAAAAAAGTCCTCTCACAATGAGTGTCTTCCTGAACAAGGTCTTTATTGACAGTAGCAGAAATGACCCGACACGTGACGTGTTTCGGCCGTGAGGCCTGCGTCAGGGGTCTATAAAATAATATAATATACAAAGACATGCATAAAAATACAAATATAATTAAAACCATGAATAAAAACTTGAACTTCCATATACAATTTCTTGTACAAATTTAGACAAATAAAACATCAGGATGAAAGATGCAAAGTATATATAATAAAAAATATGATAAAATATAAGAGTATATGACTTTAAAGGAATAAAGAATATTGAATTATATAAAGATATGAAATTTTACCACATAGAGATAATGAGGACAAGGCATGGAATAAAATACACAACATAATAAAGTATAAATATAGAGGACATACCTAGTATTATCTGTAGAAAAAAGTACCTTGTAGATCAGATGAAAAAAATATAGCACTAAAGCTGCTAACAACGATATCTATAATAAATATGTAAACGAAGACATGAATCACTACATCCTCTCCATACATACATATACAACAAAATGAAATGATACTGAAAAAAGTGAAACATAGAATATATGGACAGGGATCCCAAAAAAAATGTATTGATGATGGAGAATAATGAAGAAGACCACATGGGTATGAAAATAAAAATAAAAAAATGAAAATGAAAACAAGGCACGGCTGCCAAATGAATCAGCAAATATCAAAGGTGATGAACCATAAAATGATAAGGATGGGAGAAACAGAAAAAAGAATTACCTGATATTACTGTGAAAAATAGCATATATTAAAAAAGAAGACCATAAACTACTAAGAAAAATGAACCATAACATAGGGGAACCACTCATTGTGAGAGGACTTTTTTGGATCCACTGGAAGTTAGGCTATGCCTTTCCTTTAAAATTATATTTTGATTAGATTCCCTGAATCAGTTTAGACCCCTCTCCTTTTTCTCTATCTTATAGTGGTCTAAGGTAGACATGGTGAATTAATAATGTTTTTCTTTTTTATGTTATATTTGAAATTATATGTTTCATACATGCCTAATATTTCTTGTAACAAGCTTAAATACTTGTGAATATATAAAATGCATAAATTAAAAAAAATATATAAGCATCAAATCTAAAAAAAATAAAAAATGCTTATATTTCGGCCACAGAAGACAGACACCAACGTGTGCTTCCTGTTCGGGTTTTACCAGGTGCCTGCGCACAAAAGCTGAGATTACCCCAGAACTCTTCTGCGCATGCACCAAGTGCAATCCTCCCGCACCAAAGCGCAGTCCTCCCACTGAACTCCCTAATGCTCAACATTATGAGTGTATCTATATTTGCATTTCATTAATATTAAGCATTAGGGCGTTGTTCTTCTGCACTGTTCTGGTATTTTTATGGCGCTATTCAGAACAGCACCAAAGTTTTGATCATCAGACAGTCCAAAGAAACAGAATACACATCTGATGTTAAAGTACTGTAATTCAACAATAATATTCTTCCATAAGCCCAACATGAATCACGTTTCACTCTGTCAGTGGGATGCATCAGGGGCAGCTACAAATAATAAATAAATAAATAATACATAATAAATCACAAATATATCAAAAACCCATCATAATGACAACAATAAAATTAAATGGACTCACAGTAATTGTGCCACTAGTACACAAAAGGTGTTCTAAATAGAACATCAAAACATAAGTATAGGAGAGTCACTCCAAACCAACTATAAAACATACATTAAAACAGCATAAATAAAAACCAAATCATAAGCAACAGACAGCGAACAGTATAGCTCACAATATTTCAAAGAATTAAGGGGCCCTTTTATAGAGCACAGTACGGGCTTACCACTCCCTCAGGACTACTGCCGGCCCAACATGGCCACTGGTGGTAGTCCCACCCTGAGTACGTGCTACTTCCAGGGGAAAAGAAAACCCCTGGAAATGATTTGTGCAATGGTAACCCGGAAGTAATTGGGCATTACCGTCGGGTTACCACTACTACTACTTAACATTTCTAAAGTGCTACTAGGGTTATGCAGCGCTGTACAGTTTAACAAAGAAGGATAGTCCCTGCTCAAAGGAGCTTACAATCTAAAAGACAACATGTGCAATCAGCTTACAATCTAATGGACAACATGAGCAGACAGCCAATTGGGTAAGTCTAGATTTCCTGGATAGAGGTAAAATGATTAGGTGCCGAAGGTGACATTGAAGAGATGGGCTTTGAGTAAGGATTTGAAGATGGGCAGGGAGGGGGCTCTGCGTATGGGCTCAGGGAGTTTGTTCCAAACATAGGGAGAGGCAAGGCAGAAAGGGCGGAGCATGGAGTTGGCGATGGTAGAGAAGGGAGCATAGAGGAGGGATTTGTCCTGTGAGCGGAGGTTTCGGGTAGGAGCATAAGGGGAGATAAGGGTAGAGATGTAGTGAGGGGCTGCAGCTTGAGTGCATTTGTAGGTTAGTAGGAGTTAGCACAGGAGCCCTTATTGCCACCTCAATGGGTGGCGGTAAGGGCTGTCCATCGCATGGCCATGCGGTAAGAGTTCACTTACCGCATGGCCATGTGTTCTGGGAGATTTTTTACCCACTGCAGTAAAAAGGGCCCTGGCGCATGGGAAAAACGGCCTCCACCGCCAGCGCAGGGCCCTTTTTCCAATAGCTTGGTAAAAGGGTCCCAGAAAGATTAAACAACTCACCAAGCAATACATCAAAGATCCACACAGATGGCAGCATAGACATGTAGTAGGCAACTTCTAGAACACAGCTGTTAACTCAGACTTTTAAGCCCTTCTTCTTATGGGTTCAAAGTGCAATAAATTATCTGAATCTAACTTACATTAGTTTTTTAATCCAACTCACCAAAAAGCAAAATGATAATACAAAGAGGGGCATTTTCGATATGATGTCCAAGTCTTACTTTAGACGTTTTGCAACAAACGTCCAACATCTGAATAAGAAAGAAGTTCATTTTCCAAAACGTCTATCTTTTGTTTTTGAACATACTGTTTCTAACAAGGCTTTTTGTTTTGGACATTTTGTTTTCTGGTCTATTAAAAAAAAAAAAAAAAAAGTCCAAGTGAAAAATGTAGAAAATCAAGCCATTGGAATGTAGGAGAGGCCAGCATTTTTAGTAGACTGGTCTCCCAGACATCCCAGGAAATAAATAGGGTACCCTAGTAGACTTCAAAAACATGCTCCCAGGTACACATCTCACCGTTGCTCCCTTGTCTGCTGAGCTCCCCCAAACCCACTGCCCACAGCTGTACACAATAGCCTTTATGGGTGAAGGGGGCACCTATATGTGGGTACAGTGGGTTTCTGGTGAGTTTTAGAGGGTTCACAGTTTCCACTACAAATGTGACAGGTAGAGGGAAATAGGGACCAGAGTCCCCCACTCCATGGTGCACTGCACTGACCACTACACTACTCCAGGGACCTACATGCTGCTCTAATAGACCTGGCTCTCACATCTGAGACTGTCATAGAGGTTGCTAAGTCATATTTGTATTCTCATCTTTTGGGGGTGGGAGGGGGTTAGTGACCGCAAACTACTGAAGACTTATCTCTTTGAGAAAATCTACGGCAAGGATCAAAACACATGAAGCCCATACATACCAATAGATACGCACCATTACACCCTCTCCTGAACTCTCCTCTCTTGCATTCTTACCACTCTTAAAACCCTACCCATAGATAAAATCGTTAGACCTATATGATCTCTCGAAACTGTTTTGCCCCCCCTCTCTACTATCAAAACTGTTTTGCCCCCCTCTCTACTCACTATTGTTACAGTCCATTGTTCTATTCCAAAATGATATCCCGAATTTACTCTGTCTTTTATAACTCTTCATAATGTAACCCATAAGCATATTGTAACCAAATGTACCTCCTTATATTCCGCAGTTCTATTCCTAAATGAAATCCTGAATCTACTCTGTCTTCTATAACTCATCATAATGTAACCCACAATCGGACTGCAACCAATTGTAATTCCATCATTCACAATGTATTGTAAGCCACACTGAGCCCGCAAATAGGTGGGAAAATGTGGGATACAAATGCAAATAAATAAATAAATAAATTCCATCAAGTGGTCATCTGGTCATTTAGGGCACCCATTGTGCCTTATTCATAATAAAAACAGGTCTTGCTCCAAACATCTTAGTTTTAGTCCTGGATGGTTTTGTTTTATTCCATTATGGCTGAAAAATGTTCAAGTGCTAGGAACACCCAGATCATGCCCCTAACACACCCCTGACATGCCCCCTTGTGATTTGAACACACTTCTGACAGACTTCATAGAAAAACGTCTAAGAATTGGTTTTGAAAGTACCAATTTGGACGTTTTTGTGAGAAAAACAGCCAAATGCAGATTTATGCCACTTTTGGGATGTTTTTCTCTTTTGAAAATGAGCTCCAAAATATGCTAATAAAAATTAAAAAGAGTGCTAATAAAAAGGGACGAATGAAAAGATGCCAATGGAAAAAAAATTAAAAAGCTGTGCACTCCACAATGGACTGCACATGTCTTCCATTGTCATGTCACTGCATTGCAATGTTTCACTGGACACATAATAACTACAGCAACCAGCATAAAAAAAACATAAATAAATAAATATTGCAAATTGTTAAAACAAGAAACATATTTAACATATGGCTTCTTTTCCCAACATTTTTTAATCAAAATCACTGATAAAAATTACAGAAAATCAACTGTAAAAAATTAAAGCTGTACATTCCATACTGGAACTCATCTATGTTTCAGTGATGCATCATGATTTGATTAATTGTTTTTGTTGTTCACTGAGGGGCCCTTTTACTAAGCCGCATATGCATCTATGTGCGCCCAACACAAGCCAAAATGGAGTTACCACCAGGCTACCGCTTAGCTCTTGCAGTAATTTTATTTTTGGCACGCATTCGATACACGTGTCCGAAAAATAATTTTTATTTTCAGATGCACGTATTGGACGTGCGCCAAGTGGCATTTGATGCATGTAGGTCATTACAGCCCAGTTACCGCGTGAGAATTTACTGCTAGGTCAATGGCTGGAGGTAAGGTCTCAGACCCAAAATGGACGCGCGACAATTTTCATTTTGCTGCACGTCCATTTTTGGCAAAAATTTAAAAAGGCATTTTTTGCAGGTGCGCTGAAAAATGATGCTGTCTACACCCAAAACACGCACCTACACTACCACAGGCCATTTCTCAGCACACCTTAGTAAAAGGACCCCTAATATTGTAAGTTACATAAGAACATAAGCGGTGCCACACTGGGACAGACTGAAGGTCCATCAAGCCCAGTATCCTGTTTCCAACAGTGGCTAATCCAGGTCACAAGTACTTGGCAAGATCCCAGAACAGTAAAACAGTAAAATGGCCTTTATGCTGCTTATCCAAAAAATAAGTAGTGAATTTTCTCAAGTCCAGCTGATGGACTTTTCTTTTAGGAAAGTATCCAAAACCTTTTAAAACCCTGCTAAACTAACTGCTTTTACCACATTCTCTGGCAATAAATTCCAGAGTTTAATTACACGTTGAGTGAAGAAATATTTTCTCTCACTCGTCTCTTCTCCAAGCTGAAGAGCTCTAGCCACATTAGCCTTTCCACATAGGGAAGTCGTCCCATCCCCTTTTTCATTTTCATTGCTCTTCTCTCTGCCTTTTCTGATTCTGCTATATTTACTTATGATTATTTATGCATTCTTGTAACCTATTGTTATCGAAAAACAAGTTTTGGTTCAAAGTGGCTTACAGTTTAGATTTTAGGTGAGACTTGCGGAAGTATTTTACTGCTTCCACAGAGAGGACATTGATAGTATGTGTGTTTATCTGTCGGAACTTCGAGGTAGTCTGTGTATTTATCTGTGGAGTTTTCGGAGAGGTAATTTTGAAGTGGTAGAACCTTAATTTATATAGTTGTCTGTAGGGTTTTGATGAGGTAGGTTTGGTGAATTAGGACGTTGATAGAGGTGGGGTGATTATTTGAATGGTTTTCTGAGGAGTTTTGATGAGGTGAATTTGTAGAGGTGGTGTATTGATATTTTGTGTTGTTAGTTGTAGAATTTTTTGAAAAGGTAGGTTTTAATTTCTTTCCTGAAAAATAAATAAACTATCTTCTATTCAGGAAAGAAATTAAAACCTACCTTTTCAAAAAATTCTATAACTAACAACACAAAATATCAATACACCACCTCTACAAATTCACCTCATCACTATCAATTATAATGCTCTATTACGTATTGTGTTGACATTGTAAATAGCAGTGGCGTACCAAGGGGGGGGGGCGGTGGGGGCGGTCCGCCCCGGGTGCACGCTGCTGGGGGGGGGGGGTGCCGCGCGCCAATAAGTGTCGTTGGTTTCCATGCTCCCTCTGCCCCGGAACAGGAAGTAACCTGTTCCGGGGCAGAGGCAGCATGGAGACCAACAACGCTGACCGGCGCGCGGCACCCCCCCCCCCAGCGGCGTTCACCTGGGGGGCTCTTTCGCCGGGGTGGGGGGGTGGACGCGCTGCACCCGGGGGGCGGGGCGCATCGGTGATCCGTCCCGGGTGTCAGTGCCCCTCGGAACGCCACTGGTAAATAGTATACCATGCCATACTTTGTATTGTTTTTGAATATTTTTACTGCTGTAATTGTCTATTGCTCATGTTTGATCTATTCTTATTGCACACCGCCTTGAATGAATTCCTTCAAAAAGGCGGCAAATAAATTCTAATAAATAAATAAATAAACTATCTTCTAATTTATTAGAATTTCTTTACCGCCTTTTTGAAGGAATTCATAAGTACATAAGTAATGCCATACTGGGAAAAGACCAAGGGTCCATCAAGCCCAGCTTGTCCACGACAGCGGCCAATCCAGGCCAAGGGCACCTGGCAAGCTTCCCAAACGTACAAACATTCTATACATGTTATTCCTGGGATTTTGGATTTTTCCAAGTCCGTTTAGTAGCGGTTTATGGACTTGTCCTTTAGGAAACTGTCCAACCCCTTTTTAGACTCTGCTAAGCTAACCGCCTTCACCACATTTTCCGGCAATGAATTCCAGAGTTTAATTACACGTTGGGTGAAGAAAATTTTTCTCCAATTTGTTTTAAATTTACTACACTGTAGTTTAATCGCATGCCCCCTAGTCCTAGTATTTTTGGAAAGCGTGAACAGACGCTTCACATCCACCTGTTCCACTCCACTCATTATTTTATATACCTCTATCATGTCTCCCCTCAGCCATCTCTTTTCCAAGCTGAATAGCCCTAGCCTCCTTAGTCTTTCTTCATAGGGAAGTCGTCCCATCCCCGCTATCATTTTAGTCGCCCTTCGCTGCACCTTTTCCAATTCTACTATATCTTTCTTGAGATGTGGCGTCCAGAATTGAACACAATACTCAAGGTGCAGTCGTACCATGGAGCGATACAACGGCATTATAACATCCTCACACCTGTTTTCCATACCTTTCCTAATAATACCCAACATTCTATTCGCTTTCCTAGCTGCAGCAGCACACTGAGCAGAAGGTTTCAGTGTGTTATCGATGACGACACCCAGATCCCTTTCTTGGTCCATAACTCCTAACGTGGAACCTTGCATGACGTAGCTATAATTCGGGTTCTTTTTTCCCACATGCATCACCTTGCACTTGCTCACATTAAACGTCATCTGCCATTTAGCCGCCCAGTCTCCCAGTCTCGTAAGGTCCTCTTGTAATTTTTCACAATCCTGTCGCGAGTTAACGACTTTGAATAACTTTGTGTCTTCAGCAAATTTAATTACCTCGCTAGTTACTCCCATCTCTAAATCATTTATAAATATATTAAAAAGCAGCGGTCCTAGCACAGACCCCTGAGGAACCCCACTAACTACTCTTCTCCATTGTGAATACTGCCCATTTAACCCCACTCTCTGTTTCCTATCCTTCAACCAGTTTTTAATTCACAATAGGACATTTCCTCCTATCCCATGACCCTCCAATTTCCTCTGTAGCCTTTCATGAGGTACCTTGTTAAACGCCTTTTGAAAATCCAGATACACAATATCAACTGGCTCCCCTTTGTCCACGTTTGTTTACTCCTTCAAAGAATTGAAGTAAATTGATCAGGCAAGATTTCCCCACACAAAAGCCGTGTTGACTCGGTCTCAGTAATCCATGTCCTCGGATGTGCTCTGTAATTTTGTTTTTAATAATAGCCTCTACCATTTTCCCCGGCACCGACGTCAGACTCACCGGTCTATAATTTTCCGGATCTCCCCTGGAGCCTTTTTTAAAAATGGGCATTACATTGGCCACCCTCCAATCTTCCGGTACCACGCTCAATTTTAAGGATAAGTTGCATATCACTAGCAGTAGCTCCACAAGCTCATTTTTCAGTTCTATCAGTACTCTAGGATGAATACCATCCGGTCCAGGAGAGGCGGTGTGCATTAAGAATAGATCAAATGTGAGCAATAGACAATTACAGCAGTAAAAATATTCAAAAACAATACAAAGTATGGCATGGTATACTATTTACCAGTGGCGTTCCGAGGGGCGCTGACACCCGGGACGGATCGCCGATGCGCCCTGCCCCCCGGGTGCAGCACGTCCCCGTGCAGCGCGTCCCCCCCCAGCGAAGGGACACCCCCCACCCCGGCGAAAGAACCCCCCTGGGTGCACGACGCTGGGGGGGTACCTCGCGCCGGTCAGCGTTGTTGGTTTCCATGCTCCCTCTGCCCCGGAACAGGTTACTTCCTGTTCCGGGGCAGAGGGAGCATGGAAACCAACGACGCTGATTGGCGCGCGGCACTCCCCCAGCGGCATGCACCCGGGGCGGACCGCCCCCACCGCCCCCCCCCTTGGTACGCCACTGCTATTTACAATGTCAGCACAATACGTAATAGAGCATTATAATTGATAGTGAAGAGTAAAGCAAAGATGTAACATATAGATAGGTAAGAAAGTATGAAGAGTTAGAAAGTAGGGTGATTGATTTAAAGAAAGTTGCACAGGAGGTCAGAGAAATGGTTAAATATTATATATCTCAGTCAGGGTAGGAGTGGATAAACATGTCCTGCTGCAGTATATACAGCCTGAGTCACGCCTTGTGTGTTGTGATAGAGTCACATCCAGGATAGTTGGGTTAAGGCAGTTTCAGTCTGAAATACAAGTCCCAGAAGGCATTGCAGGCAAGGAGCCAGGGGGTGAGATGAAGAACCCGGACTGGACTCCTAGCTGCAATAGGGGAAGATATGGGTGTAAACTGGCAGGATGTGTAGATTGGCTGCCACTAGGGGGAAAGAGAGATAGGAAACCCTGTGTGCAGGAGCTCATCATTAGTCTAATGCTTAACTCAGCTGGTATGGGTGTGGGGGAAGCTAATGGAAGGAGAATGATTGGTTGTGGTAGTAGAAGCCAGGGATTGATTAGGCAGATGGGAAGGAGTCCCAGGGACAGAGAAGCAGAGGGAGAGAAGAGGGTAGAGTGAAGCAGATGCAGGCTGAAAATTCTTGGGTAAGAGAGGTCCCTGAAGTATTGAATCTGTCAGTGAAGCAGATGCAGGGTGGAATCCCTTGGATATGAGGAGTCCCTAAAGTATGGAACCCATTATGAAGGTAAAGAGAGTAGAAGGTAGAAACTTCTGCTTTGTGGTTTAACTGTGATGATGAACTGAATGAACTGCTTTTACTTGGAGTTGAACTACTGTTACTGTGCACTGGATAAAGAGCCCAGACTGGAGCTGACTGTGAGCCTGTATTGAATCCTGGTATGTGCTGATAGCCTACTGCTTAAAGGGGACTATTTGCCACGCACTTTCAGGTGGCTTATATGTGCTTAAGATTGAAGCTGAATGCTGCTGTTGGAACTGTGTATCAGGTCTACTAGAAACCTGCATGGAATAAAGTCCTTAAGACTGAAGTTGCTGGTGGACATTTATTTCTTGACTATACCAGGAGCCTGTGGCTGGAGGAGATTGTTCTATCCTTGGCTGCACTTAGAGGTACCTGGTTACAGTGTGTGAGTGAGACTAACGAGTTAGTTACTTCTTCCATTAAAGACCTGGTTGAAGAGCCAAGCTTTCACCTGCTTCCTGAAGTACAGATAGGCTTGTGTTAAGCGCAGCCTTTCAGGCAGTGCACTCCAGATTGTGGGGGCTACTCCGGAGAAGGCTTGCTTGCGGGTATCACATCGTGTAGTGTCTTTTGGAGAGGGTATGGTTAGTGAAAGTCCTTGGGAGGACCTTAGTGTCCTTGGCAGTGTGTGGAGGATCATCCTATTTTTTTAGGTACTCAGTGCCATTTCCTTTCAGGGCCTTGAAGATCAGACATAGAGTTTTAAATTTAACCCTGTACTGTACTGGTAGCCAATGAAGTTTTGCAAAAATGGTGTGATAGGGTCATATCGCTTGCAACCTTCTATGAGTCTTGCTGCTGCATTCTGAATCAACTGGAGCTGGTGTAGGCCCTTTATAGTCAGACCATTTTATAGTGCATTGCAGTAATCCAGTCTTGATGTTATCATGGCATGCACAACTGGGATAAGATTTACCTTCTTGATGGAAGGAGAGAGGCAGCTTAGGTGTCGCAAATAGTAGAAGCAGCTCTTGATGGTTGCTTGGATTTGGGGAATCAGAGTAAGTGTTGAATCTAACTGTATTCCAAGGTGATTTGTGATTTGAGGGGGAGTTCATACTTCCCAAAAGGGATTTTGATGTCAGGTATGTATCCACTTGTGTTAGGGACCCAGAGAAGCTCGGTTTTACTTGGGTTCAGGCAAAGTTTGTTGTGTTTAGCCCATTCTTGAATTGATGTTAGACAAGTAATCAGTTTATTCAAGGCTGTAGGTAAGTCAGGTTCAATGGGTATGAGTAGCTGCACATCATCCGCATAGATATAGAACTGAGTGTCCATTGACCGAATCAGCTCAGCTAGTGGCTTGAGGTAGATATTGAACAGAATAGGTGACAGTATCGATCCTTGTGGTACCCCGCAGGTCAGTTTCCATGGTGGTGATGAGTTGTTGCCAATCATTATGGATTGTTGCCTGTCTGATAGATAGGATCTGAACCAGGCAAGTACTGTTCCATTGATACCTGTTTCTGTCAGTTGTGCTAGCAAGATATCATGATCCACAGTGTCAAAAGCTGCTGAGAAATCTAGCAGTACTAACATCGAGGCAAATCCCTTGACTCGGTTTCTGTGAAGATCATCTAGCAGGGATACGAGGACCGTTTCTGTTCCATAACCAGGTCTGAATCCAGATTGACATGGATCTAGCCAGTTACTCTTTTCTAGCCATTCATTGTTGAACACAGACTGTTCTATGAGTTTCCCTAGAAACGGGATGTTGGATACTGGCCTGCAACTTTCAAGTTTGTCCTGGTCAAGGTTGTTTTTCTTCAGCAGAGGGTGAACCACTGCCCTTTTTTGGTAGTTGCCCATTAGAAAGTGAGGTGTTCACAATTTTTGTGGCGCCTTCTATAAGGCCCATACTTGCCTGCTGCACTATCTTTGATGGGCAGGGATCGAGGGAGCAGGTAGTTGGTTGAAGGTCTCTTAGGATTTTGTCAAGGCTCTCCTCTGTCATTAGTTTAAAAGTGTTCCATCTGTCTCTGTTAGGAGAGGGCGAGTTTGTTTCATTATGGCTGAAAAATGTCCAAGTGTTAGAAATGCCCAGATCTCACCCTTAGCACACTCCTGACATGCTCCCTTGTGATTTGAACACACTTCTGATGGACTTCATAGAAAAGCGTTTAATTGGTTTTGAAAATACCAATTTGGACATTTTTGTGAGAAAAACATCCAAATGTAGATTTATGCTTTTGGACATTTTTCTCTTTTGAAAATTAGCTTCTAAGTCACAGAAAACCTGGACCAGTTGGTACACACCCAAAGTTCTGAAAGAACTCAATGAAATTGCAGGTTTATTATTAGTAATCTGGAAACTATCATTAACATCCTTTGTACTACCTGGAGATTGGAGGGTGGCCAAAGTAATGCCCTTTTTTAAAAAGTGTTCCAGGGGTGATCCAGGAAACTACAGGCTTTAATGCCTGGTAAAATTACAGAAGCTATCATAAAGAACAAAATTATTGAACATGTGGATACACATGGTTGAATGGGAAAGAGGGAACATGGATTTAGCCAAGGGAAGTCTTGCTTTTATCAATCTGCTATCTTTTTTGAAGATCAGAATAAACATGTATATAAAGGTAAGGTTGTTGGTAAAGTGTATCTAGATTTTTTAAAAAGCTTTTGACAAAATTCTTCATGAGGCTCTTGAGGAAATTTAAAAGTCATAGGATAGGAGTCAGGTTGTGCATTGGAAACTGGTTAAAAGATAGAAGACATAGAGTAGGATCAAATGGCCAATTTTCTCATTGGAGTTAGGTGATTAGTGGGATACCACAGGCATTTATACATGTACTAGTGCTTTTTACATATTTATGTTTAAATCTTTTTATTGGTGACAAGCAATAAGAGGAAGAAGAAAACTAGCAGTAATAATAACATTCAATTTTCCAGGTTAAATACTTAACCCCTCTCCCTCCCCCCAAAAAAGAAATCAATGAAATCAGAGGGCCTGTATTCTTATGTCCCAGTGAAAATAATCACCCCCCCCCCAAAAAAAAAAAAAGATGCAGGATAAAGGAGAGAAAAGAGAGAGAGAGAGAGAGAAGTGATGCAGATCCTCTTACCAGAAGATGGACAAATCAGAATTTGAGGAAAGGCATGATAAAAGCACATGCAAAGTGGAAACTGAAAAACGATTCTCTCTATCAGTAGGCAGAAAATCCCAAAACACACAGTGGTAAAGCCTTGTGGAAAGAAACATCTTGGAAACAAAGAATTTTATGATTTTCATATTGTAGGGAGCCCTTCAGGCGAATGGCCTATAATATTTCTTGCTTATGTACACAAGCACCTTGAAGATCACAGTGCGAGGACGAGGGTCAGCGTCTCTCAAGGGACCCAAACGGTAAGCCCTTTCTATCCTCAAAGGACCTAATCCCATAAACAGATTCAGAGAGACAGCCACTGTTCCAAGAAGGTTCTGAAGTCTACCTCATGGATAGTCTCTGGAAAGCCTACCAAACTGAGGTTAGCTTAACGTGACCTGTTCTCTAGATCATCAAGCTTCTTCTCCAGCCTAGCTATCATGGCCTGCATAGCCTGGTGTTGAGACTCTTGCGCATGAAAAGAGTCCTCCATATCTGACAGCCGCTGCTGGTAAGTATGGAGGTTGCACTGATGTGGCTATAACTTAGTGTCGACTAAGTCTAATTTGTCCACAATCTTCTGTAACTTCTGGTCGAAGGAGGATTCTAAAAGAGCCTGGATCTCCGAGTCTACTTCTGCTGCCCAAGCGTAGCTTATCATAGCCGGGCCTGCCGAGTCATCATCCGCCACCTTTGCTGAACTGTCAACTGCCCACCCAATCTTGTTGGGGGATTCTAGATGTCATATCTGCCCAAAGTCAGAGTGCAGATCAGTAAAAAGGGATCAGGAGTGATTCCCCCAGCCGTATGAGCAAAGTCAGAGTGGATAGAGATTCTTGGAGGGAAGTCTTAGCTGGAAAGGTATGGGAACTCACATCACCAATACCCGCTCCCTAACTTGGCGTCATATGACCCTCTTTTTAAATATTTATAAATGATCTAGAAATAGGAACAATGAATGAGTTGATGAAATTTGCAGTTGAGAAAGTTATTTAAAGTTGTTAAATCCCATTCTGATCATGAGAAATTAAGGAGAGCCTTGGGAGAGTAGAAGTGAATCCAAATGGCAGATGAAATTGGAGGCTCATTTTCAAAGCACATAGACTTATAAAGTTGCATATGTTACTATGGAGCTTTGTAAATCTATGTGCTTTGAAAATGAGCACCTTAATGTACAAAGTGATGCACACAGGGAAAATAACCCAAATTATAGCTACAAAATGCTAAGTTCCATATAAGGAGTCATCACCCAGGAAAAGGACCTGGGTGTCATCATGGACAACATGTTGAAAACGTCTGCTCAGTGTGCAGTGGCAGTTAAAAAGACAAACAGAACATTAGGAATTATTAGGAAAGGAACAGATAATACAACAAAAAATAAACATAATACTTCTGGATCACTCCATGGAATGACTGTACTTTGATTATTGTATGCTATTCTTGTCATTGCATCTCAAAAAAAGATATAGCAGAATTAGAAAAGGTATAGAGAAAAACATTATACCCAATTCTAATTTTGGTAAAAGCCTTTTTATCAAGCATGCTCCTTAAAGAAGGGTAATCTTCTACTGAGATAGCGAGAACAGAAGAAATTCGTGCTACTAATGTAGTGATGGAAATTTTGCAGGGCTGTAAGTGTAAAAAAAAAAAAAAAAAAGGAAAAATGAATTAATTATCTTCTGTGAGTAATGTTTCCCAGGCTGTTCCACAATAGACTGAAATAGAAATGCTATTGCTGAATAGAACGATCTGATTGTTTCAAAATGATATAGATGGGAGCCGCTGTGAACGTTGTTTAAAAAGAATACAAGGAAATTTTCAAGATTTCAGAGATGTAAAAAATTTTATGAAGATCTGCAGTAGTATTCTTCTCTAGGATGAAAAGTATTATCAGATGGCTGTTTCTATTCCTTCTGTAACTACTGAGGAAAAAAAAACTCAGCCAATTTAAGAATTACTCCAAATACAGCATGAAGTTTGTGCATAATTACTAATTGAAGAATGGTGCTTTGGCTTCTGAAATTTGATTAAAATTATACACTTACCACCTGTGGTCCACCAACATATCAGTTTGACCAACCTAAAATAAACTCAACAGCTGCTACCTACTACACTGCTTGAAAGGTAATAATTTGTGATGCATCAAAGGATTTTGAGGCATCCATTACTCCAAATTTCCTGAGGTTTCTGCAAACACCATAACAAGCCTTATTGTCACACTTACAAGAGAGATTACAGACATAGTTTAAAGCTGGTTTGATTCTTATTTTCCTAACTGCTGTTTTAGGGTCTCTGTAGCCAATGGAATTTCTAAACCTTATAATTCAGCATGAGGTGTCCTTCAGGGCTCATTGCTCTCTCTTACAATTTTTCTTATTTTTACTTCTCCACCAATCATGTGTATTCAATCATTAGGCCTGAGTCAATATATCTATGCAAATGATGTTCAAATATTAGCCAAAGTCAATACTCCCCTTGACTCTATGGCCTCCTTAAATACTGAATTGGCTCAGATAGTCAACTGTACATAAACTGGTTTTAAATCCATCTAAATGTGAGGTAATCTAGTTTACAAAACATCATATACCCCCTCATTCTATAATGTGGGTGTCTAGATATGCATGCAATTTTTTGAACTCGGATTATAAAATGCTAGCACATATGCTCATGGATGATAGATGGATTATTTACTTATTTATTAAGGACTTACTATATTGTGTGAAAACCCTGAGTTCACTGCTCTTCAAGCACCCAGAAGTATAATCCTTGCAGGTCTATTTAGAGTTCAAGCCAAGGCCTTAAAATAATCCAATCCAGGTTTTCTGCCTTTATTCATACCCAAAGCATAGCAACAGTTCTAGCAAACAAGTTATTGGACTAGAATTCCTTTACCTTGACATGTCCACAAGGTGAGCACAGTTTTGCCTTTTAGGCTTCACAACAGTCTTGCTACTGTAGCCCTCCCTACTCTTGTGGGACTGGCAGCGCACCTCTCACTTCACAGATACACTTTCACTGTGACCCTCCATGGCTGCCCTTTAGCTCTACCTTGTTTTGTCCTCTATAAAGTTTCCCATTCCATTTTCATCCCTCCAGTACAGTGGGGCATTCCTTCTACTCCATGGCCTCAGTGTCCTAGAGAAGCAGCTCCGCTCCAACAGTTCAATCTCATCCATTTTCAACTGCTCTGGGGATAGCCCTTCCCCTCCAGCTTCCTTCTGGAGGAGGCATGACATACTGCTTTCTTATCCAAGGGAAAATGGCCTTCATCCCTCTCACACCCTCTGTGTACCCAGTGGGGTAACTCGGTCCCTATCTCAGCGGGGAGAATCCTGGCCTTCCCTTCCCAAGGACTCTCTGGCTTTTCCTTTTCTCCCTTAGCAATATGATGTTTATTTACGGGGGTTGTTTTACTTAGAACCTGTGCATTAGGGGAGGCCTTTGGGGCCACGTCATCACATATACCCCTCCTGAAGCTATTGCAACTCCCTAATCTCCTTAATGTTTCTTCAGGAGAGTTCGCAATATGCGATAAAGCATCAGCATTACCATGTGGTTTCCCTGCCCTGTGTTGGAAGTGAAAAGAGAGAGCCTGCAAGGGTAAGTACTATCTAGTGAGATGTGACCTGGTTTTTAATGTCCTGCAACCATTTTAAAGGGGCATGACCTGTTATGACAGTGAAGATATGGCCCTGTAGGTAATATTGCAGAGATTCTATAACCAATTTCACTGTTAGACAGTCTTTCTCTACAGCTGCATAGTGTCTCTCCTATGGTAGCAATTTCCCACTTACATATAAAATAGGGTGTTCTTCTCCCTTAAACTCTTGGGACATATGGCACCTAATCTCCTATTGGAAGCATCAGTTTGTAGCAGGAAAGGTCTCTTGAAATCTATTTCCTTTCGATAAGGGATCCCTACATAGATTGTCCTGGAGTTTCTTAAAGGAAGTTTTTATTCCTCTTCCCACACCAAGTGGTTCAGTTTTTGAGATGAATCTTCTTCTATGATATCCCACCAACCCCAGGAAGCTTGTAAGCTATTTCTTGGTTTGAGGTTGGGGCAATATTTGACACACACACACACACACACACACACACACACACACACACACACACACCCTGCATCTGCGGCAGCGCTTCCCAGACGCTGCCTACCGCCGCCACGATCTACCTCCTCCCTCCTCTCACTCTCAACAGCAGCGGTAGCATCGTGATTCAAACACGCTGCCTCCTGCTTCTAAGCCGGAAGCGTCTCCGCTTCCGGGTTAGAAGCAGGAGGTAGTGTGTTTGAATCGCTACCGCTGCTGTTGAGAGTGAGACGAGGGAGGAGGTAGATCGTGGCGGCGGTAGGCAGCGTCTGGGAAGCGCTGCCGTGAGAGAGAGGGCGGGCAGGTGGAATGGGAGGGAAGGATGCATGGGGGTGAAGGAGAATCGCTGGACACATGGATGGGAGCGGGAGGGGAGAGAGGAGAGTCACGGGATGGATGGATGGAGGTGGGGGTCGGGAGAGAGGAGAATTGCTGGGGATGATGGATGGATGGATGGAGTTGGGGGCAGGGGAGAGAGGAGAATTGCTGGGGATGATGGATGGATGGATGGATGGATGGAGGTGGGGGGCAAGGGAGAGAGGAGAATTTCTGGGGATGGATGGATGGATGGAGGTGGGGGGCAAGGGAGAGAGGAGAATTTCTGGGGATGGATGGATGGAGGTGGGGGGGCAGGGGAGAGAGGAGAATTGCTGGGGATGGATGGATGGAGGTGGGGGGCAGGGGAGAGAGGAGAATTGCTGGGGATGATGGATGGATGGATGGAGGTGGGGGTAGGGGAGAGAGGAGAATTGCTGGGGATGGATGCAGGTGGGGGGCAGGGGAGAGAGGAGAATTGCTGGGAATGGATGGATGGAGGGGACAGGGGCAAGAACAGAATTGCTGGGGATGGATGGATAGGGGCAGGGGAGAGAAGAGAATTGCTGGGTATGGATGGATGGAGGGAGGGGAGAGGAGAGTTGCTGGACATGGGTGGATGGAGGGGAGGGAAGAGGAGAGAGGAAGGTTGCTGGACATGGGTGGATGGAGGGGAGGGCAGGGGGCAGAGGAGGGTTGCTGGACAAGGATGGATGGAGGGAAGGGCAGGAGAGAGGAGGCTGCTGGATATGGATGGAGGAGAGGGAAGGGAGAGAGAAGAAATGCTGGACATGGATGGAGGGGAGGGAAGAGTGAGGAAGGAGATGAGATGAGGGAAAAGGAAGAGAGGAGAAAATTGCACATGGATGAAGAAAATAGGCAGAAGCTGGATCCACTGGACAGTCAAGTCTGCGGAGGACCCAGAGCAAGAAATGAAGAAGAAAGGCGGAAAGTAAAGAAATAAATGGAAAGGAAGCCCTGGAAACGGAGTAAAGAGGACAGATAGCAGCAGAATCAGATACTGGGCCAGTATGATCAGAAAAACAAAGTCACCAGATAGCAAAGGTAGAAAAAAATCATTTTATTTTCATTATAATGATTGGAACATGTCCACTTTGAGAATCAGGTGCTCAACATTAAAAGTTTATATTTATTTACTTATTTATGGCATTTTATCCCACATTAAACATGAATTAGATTGGAACCTGGGATCATTTAATGTTTTTTTTCCTGGAGAGAGTAATGCATTGCCTCCCCCACCCCCCAGGCTCTCTCCCCGGCTATAGCCAGCTCTGCAATTTTGAGGGGAGGTGCACAGGTGGATAGGGGGGGGGGGCGCAGAGGTGGACCGGGGAGAGAGCCTGTTGTTAAACATTTACCAGCACACCACTGTCTAGTGCCCACCCATCCAACCTGTTGGCCCACCCAAAAATTGACTTGTGGCTACGCCACTGCTTCTATTACTCCCATTTCTTTCATCTCCATAACTTGTCTAATAATTTCCTGCCAGCACCTAATCTCTTTCCTTCTAACATATCATGAACTTGACAGAAAGACCCACTCAAGAGCCAATCCTCCACTCTCTCCTCCTGGCATATTATCAGCTGCTGAAGACCTGATCGTCCCCTGCCCTCCTATTGCTCCCTTCCTGGTGTACACCCCTCCTAAGCTCCCAGATTTATACTAGAGTGATTATGCATGAGAGAGATTTTCAGGCACATTGCCTCTAATACATGCACATCAATCTTAGGCATATTCATAAGGAATAGCCAGAAAACCCGATCCATTTACAGTCCTGTAGGACTAGAAGTGAATATCATTGAAATAGCATGTGAAGAAGAATATAAAATAAAATCTGAAAATTCTGCAAAATTCTGTGCACAAAATTAGCAAATTCTGCAAATGTATTAGTCATAATGTAACCAATAGTACAGCTCCCCCTCCCTGTAAGCAGATACCATATTTTACCATATTTTTTTCTAGACCCTTCCCTGCACCCATACATAACATCCACCTTTATAGCCCCTCCCTCCCTCCCTCCACCCACCCACCCACACATAACATCCACCTTTTTTACTGCCCTCCCTCCACCCATAGCATCCACCTTTTCACAGCTCTTTCCCTCTACCTACCCACATATAGCACCCACATTTGTTTTACAGCCCCCTCTGCCCAACAGCATCCACCTTTTTGTTTTACAGCCCCCTCCACCCCACAGGAGCCACCTTTTTTTACACCCCCCCCCCACACACACATATAGCATCCACTTTTTTTACAGCTCCCTCCTTACTTACAACAGCTCCCTTCTTATAGCCACTTCCATACTTTTTTTTTGACCTACGAGCATTTCGCCGGCTTTACTTGGTCCCTTTTTTTTCACGACCAAACTTCAAAAAGGAGCCCCAACTGACCAAATGACCACCAGAGGGAATCGGGGATCACCTCCCCTTACTCCCCCAGTGGTCACCAACCCCCTCCCACCCAAAACAAAACTTTTTTGCCAGCCTCTATGCCAGCCTCAAATGTCATACCCAGCTCCCTGACAGCAGTATGCAAGTCCCTGGAACAGTTTATAGTGGGTGCTGTGCACTACTTCAGGCAGGTGGACCCAGGCCCATTCCCCCCTACCTGTTACACTTGTGGTGGTAAATGTGAGCCCTCCAAAACCCCCAAAAATCCCACTGTACCCACATCTAGGTGCCCCCTTTCATCCCTAAGGGCTATGGTAGTGGTGTACAGTTGTGGGTAGTGGGTTTTGGGGGGGGGATTTGGGGGGCTCAGCACACAAGGTAAGGGAGCTATGTACCTGGGAGCTATTTATTTTTAATTTTTAGAAGTGCCCCCTAGGGTGCCTGGTTGGTGTCCTGGCATGTGAGGGGGCCAGTGCACTACAAATGCTGGCTCCTCCCACGACCAAATGCCTTGCATTTCGCCGGGTTTGAGATGGCCGGGCCCGGTTTCCATTATGGCTGAAAAACGAAGCCGGCCATCTCCTCTACACCCGGCGATTGATTTAGCCAGCCTCAACCGTATTTTGAAAATACGGTTGGCTCCGCCCCTTGCGGAGCTGGCCCCGAAGATGGCCGGCCAGCTATTTGGCCGGCGCCGTTCGATTGTGCCCCTCTATGTAACCACATAAAGTTAGGACAGCAAAACAACTCTCCTAACTTTATGCAGTGAATTATCCAGGCTCAGGTCTGAATATTGGCTGGTGCCCATCTAACGTTTGGGTCAGCGGTCATACCCGGAAATTCAATGCTGGGAGCCACGCATGCCTCAGCATTGAATATCTAGAATAAGTTCAGCCCTTCAGCCAGAAGCGGCTTGTCAGCTACTTACCGCCATAGGCTGAATATAGGGCCCATAAATATCTATCCCCCATGATCACTAAGCCTTGCTAGTGGCTGCCACGCAGCAATGACGACACAACCCATTCAAAGTGAATAGATATAATTTTGACTCTTTATGACAGAGTTGTTAATAAGAAGTATTATATTTGTGTCTCTCTGTGCAGATTACTTTAATTTGGGGGATTTTTCCTAAAATTGTGACTCAGCATGCACTCTGCCGTGGACAAGCCTGCAACTGAATTACATAACAGTAATTATTTATTTATTCAAATTTGTTATATACTGTCTGAAAG
Organism: Microcaecilia unicolor; assembly: GCF_901765095.1. Taxonomy (NCBI): domain Eukaryota; kingdom Metazoa; phylum Chordata; class Amphibia; order Gymnophiona; family Siphonopidae; genus Microcaecilia; species Microcaecilia unicolor. The sequence goes on along the minus strand of NC_044031.1, from coordinate 372,063,268 downwards.
GTATTGAAGTGGTGTACATTCAGGCACAGTAGATATGTTCATTCTTGTCCTCATGTGTACTTTTATGTATGGAATATTTTTATAACAGATATTTTATACATGACAGACCTCATCGACCTACCAATCAGAAATACAACCGGGTCAACATGAACACATCTAAACCTCCGCTACCCAAGCTGCAAAGGACTCAAATACAAATCAACATATGCATCCAGCTTTTCCTACATAAGCACACAACTATGGAACACACTACGAAAAGCTGTGAAAACAACATATAGAGTGGAGGAGTGGCCTAGTGGTTAGGGTGGTGGACTCTGGTCCTGAGGAACTGAGTTCAATTCCCACTTCAGGCACAGCTCCTTGTGACTCTGGGCAAGTCACTTAACCCTCCATTGCCCCAGGTACAAATAAGTACCTGTATATGTAAGCCACATTGAGCCTGCCATGAGTGGGAAAGTACAGGGTACAAATGTAATTAAAATAACCACCTAAACTTGCGGAAATCACTAAAAACTTACCTGTTCAAAAAGGCATACCCTGCCAACCCTACTTATATACCTGAACCCTGCAACACTACAAAACCAAAGCATGTAATGGACATAACGTAACTCTTCCTCTATACGATTCCCAAATATATTTGTTCCACATGAACCTTATTCTACCACAACATCACTGTGTAACTGTTTATACAGGAACTGGCGAACGCCTTTACGGTACTATGTAAGCCACATTGAGCCTGCAAATAGGTGGGAAAATGTGGGATACAAATGTAACAAATAAATAAATAAATATATGCACTGGGCATGTATGTTGGATTGGGCTAATAGAGAAGCTGTCAAACCCACTGAGGAGAAAGACTGATGTCTTTAACAGTATCGGTGATAAGTTCTGGAAAAAAAGAGATGAGTTTAATCTCTGGAGGTGGTGAAGGGTGGGGGCAAGTTTGGACAACGGTGACTTCCTGGTGGGTATTGGGGAAGGGAGGATGTCATATCATATTGCTCCACATATGTCTATATTACATTTCTATTAACTAAACAGTTTTAAAAATGCACCCTTAATGGTGCAATTTGAATATTTTGCTGAGAAACTTACTGAAAAATGATATTAATTACCTTAATCAAGTCATTTTACCCTGTCCCTTTAATTTGGCTTATGGACATATATACAATCTGGAATGAAAGCATTTTTTTTTTTTTTTTTTTTGGTTTGCTTAAAAAGAATCATAAATTGTAGCATAACTGAAAGATGTCTTCTGTCTCTGCTATTTTTCCTGCTTCAGCATGTCTGCATGCATAACAGATGCACACAAGTAAACTTTCAGTTTTAAATGCAGAAGAGGCAAAATGTGTTTGATAAAAATGGGAACATAAAATGATAATTAGGCCACTGTAAGTTGTCTATACACTGCTTTGTAGAATGGCAGATGCTTTAAAGACATTATCATTACACAATACAGATGTGATGAAAGCATAATGCCATTCCCCACTGTAGTCATTTATGTGCCAGTTGCCTGATAAATCTCTACTGTACTTGAATATTTTATAGCTCTTAGTCTGTCATTGTTCAAAGGTGCTCAACATTTTTAACCTTTTTGGTAATGACAACAGAGCACATTCACTTTGGCTTCTGTGGGGCCAGTGTAATAAGCAACACAATCCTTTAGCTTAGCGGTTTACTAAGAATTTTCCAATGGTATCGCTACCTGATATACCCCCCTGTTTACTAAGCCATGCTAGCGGCTGCTGCACGGCAATGCCGACGCAGCCCATTCAGAGTAAATGGGCTGTATCGGCATTAGTGCATGGCAACTGCTAGTGCGGCTTAGTAAACAGGGGGGATAATAAGGTTTACTAAAAAGCGAAGATACTTACCTGTAGCAGGTATTCTCTGAGGACAGCAGGCCTTATATTCTCACAAGTGGGTAATGTGGCACCACGTTGCATGATCTGGAGCTTATGACAAGCTTTACAGAGCTTTGTCGAGCGCAAAACACGTTCCACCATGCATGCATAGGTGCCTTGCCGCCCGCTACGAGGGCGAGGTTGCCGCAGTTTACAGTTTACAGCATAAAAAGTAAAAGAAAAAATAGGAGACAACTCCTAGGAGAGATAGGAAGGTTTGTGAGAATATAAGGCCTCCTAGCCTCAGAGAATACCTGCTACAGGTAAATATCTTCACTTTTTAGTAAACCTAACTCCTTATTATCCCCCCTGTTTACTAAGCTGTGCTAGCAGCTGCTGCATGGCAATGCCGACGCAGCCCATTCAAAGACTGAACTAGGCCATTGCTGTTCCTCCTAGAGTCTATCTATTAATGCTGTGGCAGAAAATTCAAGTTTTAAAACTATGAGTGAAAGGGTATGGAGACTAGCTAATGAAGTTTGCTTTTTTTTATCTCTCCTTTCCCCAATATATCTGAAAAAGGTCTTGTCACCTCTCTTTACATCTTTAGCCATTTTTTTCTTCTGCCTGTGCGTTTGCTAGCCATATTTCTCTCTTTGTTTCTTTGAGTTTCATCCAGCAGTCTTTTGTGTGATCCTCATATTGCATTCTTCTGTATTTCTTGAATGAAGCCTCTTTTGCCCTTATTTTTTTGGCCACTTGTTTGGAGAACCATATAGGCTTCCTGTTTCTCTAGTTTGTATTTACTTTCCTTGTATAAAGATCTGTTGCCATGTTTATAGCAGCTTTCAACTTGGACCACTGTGCTTCCACTTTGCCTATGCCTACCCCTGCCATCAGCTCCTTCAGGTATTCTCCAATTTTACCAAAATCAACATGTCTGAAATCCAGTACTTTGAGTTTTATGTGTCTGCACTCCACTTTTGGTCTTATATCAAACCATATCATATGATGATCACTATTGTCTAGGTGGGCACCCACCCGGACATCAAAAATGTTTTCTTCATTTGTGAACACTAGATCCAGCATCAACCCTTCCCTCATGGGTTCTATCACCATGTGTCTGAGCAAGGCATTGTGATAGGCATTCACAATCTGTTGACAAGATGTTCCAATCCACATCAGGCAAGTTGAAATCTTCCAGCTAACAGCGTCTCCCATTTTATTCCAAGCTTATGGATATCTTAGATCAGATCCTTATCCAGCTTCTCTATTTGTGCCAGAGGTCTGTAGATAACACCAGGTGGATACAGGTTCCATCTTCTGTTTCTAGAACAATCCATATAGCTTCTTCATTTCCACAGGTTCCCTGCATTTCAGCTGCTCTGATATTATTTTTCACATTCAGTGCCACTCCTCCACCTCTTCGGCCCTTCCTATCCTTCCTAAAAGATTATAGCCCAGTTTGGTCACATCCCATTCATGGGACTCATTGAACCATGTATCTGTAATAGCAACAATATCCAAGTCTTCCTCAAACATCAGGGCTTGCAAATCTTGAACCTTTTTACTTAGACTTCAAGCATGTGTGCTCATTGCTTTCCATGTGTTAGGTGAGTCTAGACGTTTTTCTATATTAACATTACCTTCCCCACTGCCATCATACTTTTTCGGGAGGTGATTTCTGAATTCTCTTGCTTCATTTTGTCACCCTCACCCTCTAGTTTAAACATCTATGTCATGAGCTAGGGAGGATAAGCCCTTCGGCAGCAGCCGAGTTTATGCTGCCTAACTAAGCTGGAGGCTAGGTAGGCTCCGACTGGAGTCATACCCAGGCTAGAATCAGGGCTGCCTTTTTGCAGATTACACAAAGATAGCCAAAAGAGTGGATACCCCGGTGGGAATAAAAACCTTGAGAAGAGGTCTCCAGACATTAGAAAATGGTCAAAGGTCTGGCAGTTAAAATTTAAGGTGCATGACGATAATGGACTAATTTTATAATACAGCACAAGTTGGAACTGTGCAGTAGTCTCTTGGATAATGTTTTGAGAGATCACTTTAAGAGTTGAATATCTTGTCTGTTTTGAAGAGTTTGAACTACATCACTGGATTTTACACTAATATGCATATAGATTGTTATTATTAAGGTTATATATATAAATAACAACTGATAAGTATTTTTGGATGAGGTTACATGTGTTCACTCAATTGTCTGTAGGTTGGTTGTTTGTTTAGTAAGAATTGGATAATTTTAATTAATTCATATTTACAGTGAAGTATGTGAAATAAATATTTGATAAATGTTTGATACTTATCTAACTATGTTCTCATAATTTATTTAGTTAAAATTTTATGTCAAGAAGTGTAGAGCGGTGCACTTGGGGTGCAGAAATCCACAAGAGATGTACTAGATAGGAGGGGAGAGATAGATAAGCGCAGTTCAGGACAGGGACATTGGGGTGATGGTGTTTGAGGATCTCAAGGTGCCAAAACAATGCAACAAGGTGGTGGCCACGGTCAGAAGGCTGCTAGGATGCATAGAGAGGGGTATAATCAGCAGAAGGCTGAACACACAAATTCTGCCTTGTCATAGATTCTGTGACTGGTTGCAGGGGGCCTGGCTATTGTGGAGTGAGTCCCTCAGTGATCACCCCACCCCTGGAGGGTGGCCTGGCATTTGAGTACCGGCACCTTTTTTGCCCTGGGTAAATGCCAAATGTTCTGAAACAGAACCCAAACTTTTTGCCTGCTGTGCATATCCCAAGCAAAATTCATTCATAATTTTCTTATCAATGCAGTTTCAAAGGCTGATTGTAATGGGAAAACAAATGCTGGCAGATTCATTGGTACAAAGCACTCACACATACTTACTGATCTGTTAGCTACACAAGAAAACTGAAAATTCTCACATTAAGGGTAGATTTACTAAAATGTGATAAACCATTTATTGTTTCGAACATAGGGGCCCTTTGACAAAGGCGCGGGAGGGCTAACACGCGGGTAGCATGCGTCCAATCGGCTCTACTGCTGGGGTAGTGCATGCACCCGGTGGTAATTCTGACTTTGGTGAGCAAAGAATCCCGCAGTGCAAAATAATTTTCTATTTTCTACCATGGGGGCGTTCCCAGCAGTAACTAGCAGCGTGCCAACATTGGCATGTGTTGTATGGCTACAGCGTGGGTAGCACATGAACACCTACTTCTAGGTCAATGAGTGGTGGTAAGGGATCAGGCCATAAATAGGCGTACGCTAGTTTTAATATTAATGCAGGTCCATTTCCGGCCCATTAAAAAATAGCCTTTTTCCCAGCCTCGGTAAAAAATGGCCCAGCAAGCCTAAAAGACTTGCCTATACTACCACAAGCCACTTTTTACCGTGGCTTTATAAAAGAACCCCTTAGTAAATGATTTTCCCTAATGTATATCCTATTTTGTTAACATATGGTGAGATCACTATCACAGGTTCCTATGCAAATATGACCATGCTAATGAAGAAGAATAAATAAGGGGTCCTTTCACTAAGCTATGGCAAAAAGTGTTTTTTTTTTCCTACACACTAAGGTCAGTTTTACTGCAGTTGTAAAATGGCCGATTTTTTCTATTTTTGTATTAATAGCCACGTGCTAATGTTGCCATTAGTGCATGGCCATTACAAAAAGTTATGGCGTGAGGCTTACAGGCTCATTTTTGAAAGAGAAGGGCATCCAAAAGGCGACACATGAGCGTCCCCGTGAAAGAAGGTCGCCCAAATCCAATAATCGAAACAGGGCCGTAAGCGGCATTACGAGATGGGCGCCACCAGTGTATAAATGCTAGCGAAATGGTTTTGCATGGGTGGGAACATGGGCGTCCTTAGTTAGACCTGAAATAAAAGCAACCAGGGTAAGGGGGAAGTCGTCTTTAGACCCACTAGCGATTTTGTGCATTTGGAGAGTGGCTAGAACGTTGTTGGGAGTGAAAGCTGAATCGTTGTATACTTTTGTGTATACCCATGGGAATTAAAAGAGCTTCTTTGCATTCAGCACACTGCTAATCAGAAGTGCCACTTTGTAAAAGGAGACCTTTATGTTTAACATTCCTAAATGACATCATAAAAGGCTAACAAATGCACATCCCTAGTATTCTGCTGGTACATACTATAGAGTGGCAAGTGATGTGGTAATTAGCATGTGGTATTCAGCTTAGATAGGATTTGTCTTTCGTCTTCTTTTCTTTTTTTTGGGGGGGGGGTGGGGGGGTGGGAGGTGGAGAGAAAACCCAGTCATCACTGTTCTTTTTGGGAGGCCATCTTTTGAACTGTAACATCAGCCAGCACTGGATGAATAACAGCCTAATTGTGATAGCTATTGAGATTATTTCATGACTTGGTGGTAAGACATGGAAAAGAATTTGGGATACTGAATTAAACAGGGAAATTGAAAACAAACAAACAAAGAGTAATGCCTGCCATGGCTTACCTGTAGAGATTGTGGAGGCTTGCATTGTGACAGTACTTAAACATGCTTGCGACAGATGTAGAGGATAGTGGTAAGAATGGAGGTGAGAGTTCGAATATTAGACATTGGACGGATTGAGCAAATGTTGGTTTACGTATTAGAGGAAGAACTGATTGGGTGGATTAAGTACCCCATATCTGCTTTTTTCTAATATGTTACTATGAGATGATGACATCTAGGTCTTTTTTGAGGTAAGGTCTCCAAATTGGTTAGTTTTGCACATACAAAGACAGGAATGAACCTTCCTGTAGGGTATGTTGGCAATCATCTCTGTCTCTCAAATTTACTGTTAGTACTCATCTCTGTTATTGCATTAAACCAAACGCAGTCTTCATCCGGTATTCATAAGATATAATATGAACAGACAGCATATTAAGCTTTTTAAAATCAGGGCAGTAGTGCCTAATACAATTAGGATAATTTTCCTACTTTTTACTCACACTTTCTTGCTCTCAGAAATATAGAAACAGAGAAAAATGTAGGCAGATAAATACCATATGGCCTATCCAGTTTGCCCATCCATGCCGTCGTATTCTCCCTATCACTCTCATAGAGATCCTATGTACTTGTCCCAAGTTCGCTTGAATTCAGATACTGTTTTCGTTTCCACTACTTCCACCAGGAGCCCATTCTGTGAATTCACCACCCTTTCCATGAAAAAGTATTGCTTCAGGTTACTTCTGAGTCTATCCCCTTTCATCTTCATCCTATGCCCCCTCATTCCAGAGCTTCCTTTCAATTGAAAGAGACTCACCTCCTTTTATACCGCATAGTTATTTAAATGTCTCTATCATATCTCCCCTCTCCTGCCTTTCTTCAAAAGTATGCATATTGAGATCTTTTAAGTCTGTCCACATACACTATATGACAAAACCCATTGACCATATCAGTAGCTGACGTCTCTGATCATTGACCTATTTAAGAAGTCCAGGGGAGCACTGGGCCACACATTAGTGGTATGATGATCATGGGGAATAACAACAACTGAAAACTGGCAGCATCTTTCCATAAATAACGCATCTTGCAAGGTTAAATACAAGCTGTGTTGTTCAATGTGCATAACAAGAAGGCATTTTACATGAAATACAGTTTTGCATGTCTTTGTTATTTAGGGGCCCTTTTACTAAGCCACATAAGCGTCTACGCGTGCCCAAATGGAGTTACCACCCGACTACCACGTGGCTCTTGCGGTAATTTAATTTTTGGCGCACATTCAATATGTGCATCTGAAAAATATTTTTTATTTTTGGCCACGTGTAATGGACGCTCGCCAAGTGGCATTTGACGCACGTAAGTCATTACTGCCCGGATTCTTTACCTCTAGGTCAATGGCTGGCAGTAAGGTCTCAGACCCAAAATGAATGTGCAGCAATTTTGATTTTACAGGCACACTAAAAAATTGATTGGCGCAAGCTCAAAACCCACATCTACACTACCGCTAGCCATTTTCAGCGCGCCTTTGTAAAAGGACCTCTTAGTTTGCATTGTGCCACCATTATTTGGGGCACGTGCCATTTCTGACCCTCCGGGACATTTTTTTCCTTAGCGTGGCACTAACCCAGTGGTAATAGGGCATCACTGCGCACTGCCTGGTTACTGTTGGGTTCCCATGGGAGCCCTTACCACTACCTCAATGTGTGGTGGTAAATGCTGCCCGCCACATGGCCACCCGGTAAGAGTTATCTTACCAGCTGCAGTAAAAATGGCCCTGGTGCATGGGAAAAACAGCCCTCGCCACTACTGCAGGGCCCTTTTTCTCGCAGCTTAGTAAAAAGATCCCTCCTATTTGGCCAAAAATTGTGCATTATTCCCTTCCTTATTGCACATTACTGTATTTTCATGAATATAACCCAAGGGGTGTACACATTTTTATGTCCCAGAATGACCTGGTGCAGGTTATACTTGACTTTATGTTTCAAGGTCACTGAGGAGGAGACATTCAACATCTCTTCACGAATATAACCTACAGGGTATACACAGTTTTACGTCCCAGAATGACCTTGTACAGGTTATACTTGACTTTACATTTCAAGGCCACTGTGGAGGAGACATTCAATATCTCTTTATGCAAACCTCCCAAATGGTTTGACTTGGTTTGCATAAAGTCTTCATAGCTGCTTTTGATAGTATGCAAATAAAAAGCTTATAAGGAGGCATTTTATAGATCTGTAACAAATAAAAAACCTCTTATGGCATTAATACTTCATAGTGTCTCAAACATTTTCCTGTTTTTGTCGCTAGAAGGAAAACCTTCAAAGCCTGTATCATCATTGGTGTAGTTGAAATGTTTTGTTTGGGGAATAAAAAGGTACAGGCAATGCAAAACAATTTTTACAGTGTCCTTTCTTTTCTGTGGAATATATGAGTGCGGGTTATATCCGTGTGCGGGGTACATACGTGAAAATACAGTAAACCGGACCACACAAATAACAGGCCCAAGTTAATGGGATAAGATATTCAGTCAAATTTAACCTGCTATATTCTGTGGCACCAACATAACCAGTTATTAAGTTTCTTCTCCAGTCACTTGGTGTTGCCTTTTTTCTGTCCTCCTTCCACCCTGCCACGATGCAGACAATGGTGGAACTGTTAGATGGATTTTCACCCCCCATAATGGGATCAATTCTACAACTGAGTGCCTTCATTTAGGTGTGCCAAGAACATGAGGTGGGAGTCTATTCTACGACTGCATTTAGGCTCCTATATTCAGTTACAGAATACTAGCATAACCCAGTATGGTTGCACCCAAGACTTATATATCCGCATTTACAGTAGCCATCGACCTCACATAACTGCAGGTGTGTGAATGCAGCAGGTATGCATGTAATTTAAGCACTTAAGTGGAAGCCCCACTCATGCCCACCTAAACTCTATCTATCTATCTATCTATCTATCTATCTATCTATCTATCTATCTATCTATCTATCTATCTATCTATCTATCTATCTATCTATCTATCTATCTATCTATCCCCTTGCATTTACACATTATTCCCTTAATTCTTTACAAGTTGCTAAAAATTGAACGCACAAATTTGGGCATGTGCCCAAGTTGCACATGCAATGTAATTGAATAATGAGCCAATTAGCACCAATAATTGGCATTTTAGCAAGCATTTATCATTGCTAATTCAAATCAATTAATATGTACATGCATCAATTTAGGCGCGTAATCTGCACCTAAATTTTACATGCAACCGGAAAAAGGGGTATGGAAATGGGAGAGTCATGGGCATTTTGGAGCAGAGCATGGGCGTGGATTCCAGTTATGTGTGCCATTAGAGAACAAGGGTGTTCCATTTGTAAATTTAGGTGGGGGCATTTGCACCACATTTTCGTTGGTGCAAACGGATGCATCTAAATTTACATGCGACCCCTGCACTTAAGCATTATTCTATAAACCATGCTTAACTATAAGTGCAGATTATAGAATAGGACTTAAGCATTTTTTTGCACTGATTTTTAGGCACAATTTATAGAATCCACCCCTATGCCACGTACACGTGCTATTCCAGAATAGTACTTAGGTGCACTGCTGGCACTTTCACAAGTAAGAAGTGCGTTTTTTCTAGCAAAAAAGATGCAGGTACTCAAATGCTGGGCCACCATTCAGGGATGGGATGATCACTGCGGGACCCACCCCACAATGGCCTGGCCCCCTGCAACCAGTTACAGACTCTATGACAAGGCAGGATTGGTGGGTAGAGCCTGAGCTCTTTCAATAAAACTTGGGGACTATGGCTTAATTTTAGCAGACAATGGAAAAGGTGCCGGTATTCAGTACCCCCAAGTACCCCCTCAGAAAAAGCTCTGCAAGTAAGTGTACATTTATGTGCATAAGTGCTAGTATACTATACATTTATGTGTGCAAGGGACACATAAATGCTGATACCTAGTTTATAGAATTGACCTTTATCTGTATAGGAGCTGAAAGTCTACTTATAAGGAAATTATATATTGCCAGCAACTAGTAAACATATAGGAACCCTTTTACCAAATAGTAGTAAAAAGTGATCTTAGCGTGCTTTTACGTGGATCAGTCCCACACGTGAAGCCCTATTTTGCCATTAGTGCATGAGCTCTTACTTCTACCCATTATGTAGCTGGTAAGAAATCACGCGCTAAGTACCCATTAATCGATTTGTACATGGCAATGTAGCTGCTCTAACCGATTAGCACAGAATATGCCCAATCTCTGCCCCAGACACACCCCCTGCACCAAAAAGTAAATTTTATTTTTTAGCATGTGGGTAGCATGAGTAATTGACCCATATCTACACAAAGAGCAGATATAATTTGCAACATTCAATTTAGAGGTTTCAAATTATATGTGGACATTCAGTGGCACCACATAAACAGATAGCACTGCTGAGCACAGATACCATATGAAACTGTCACAATTAGGCGTTTCAAATTATGCGTTCTCTGTGTTACTAAATATCGACCTCAGTGCTTCTGTTCCTGTTTAAGGCACAGGACTAGGTTGTGGTCTAATACTATCATCCAAAGATGTCATAAACATCACCAGAGTTAGTGCATTAAGGTTAAACAGAGACCTCCTCCTCCAATCTGGATAAAATATGGTCAGATTTATGGTTTTAAATTCCCATGTGTTCACAATCACTTTTATTAGCTAAATAAACAACAGCTTAAGCAGTTTCATGTGCATTCATTAAAAAAAAAAAACCTGCACAATGTCAAGGCTTGTTTATTTATACAGTATGGAAATCAAATGGTAAATTACAGAAGAATGCCATTGACAGGAGGTAAAATAAATAGAGAAGGGAGTCTCAGTGTTTTTCAAGGTTGCGAATTACAAATGAGCTGTACTTATTAATAATGTCGACATAGTGTTGTCAAAGCTGCAAATGGTGGGCTGGTAGAGTCTTGACAAGCATGTAATTGCACCAGCACAGGAGGAGGCTTGCTTAATAGGGACAGAGAAACCTTAACAACTTTTCACTTTTACCATCACAAATTACTTTCAGCAGGTTTCTGCAGCATTTAGAAGTGTTTGTTTCAGCCATAATGGTTTGGAGCCTGTGGTTTTGTCTCCTTTATTTTATAGCAGGGTGATCATATATATTCAGTTCATTTGTTAACATGGGGTCCTTGTAATACAGGATATAATGAGTCAATTCTCTTGTTCTTGATTCAAAATGTAAAAGTATCAGTTTTTTCCCCTTCATTTTTATTTCATGAGTTGAGGTTGCAGGATGGGACATTTAGAAGCAATGTCAGGAAATATATTTTCACAGAAAGTGATGGATGCCACGGGACATTGTGAACACAAAAACAGTAATAAATAATGGGACGATACCACTATCTTTGAAACAAATAAAATTTTGCCATCCGAAGTGGTTCAATCAATAAACAGTTGCTCATTCAACTTATTGCTTGTTCAACTTTTTCAATTTTTACATGTACACCCCATTGTTTTGAAGTGTTCAAATATTTAACTTTTTTTTAAATTTTTTATGAAGACATATATAAAAAAGAAGGAAAAAGCCTCTGTATTCCCGTTTTCAGTACATGTTAGTGTCTGTTAACCGGGACAGAATCTTCATAGGCTCAAAAACCTCCTCTTATTTTTAATTAACAAAACCAAGTTATTATGACGAACACTTATCTTTTAGTGCCGTCCTTGCCGTTGCAATTTAGCTTCACTCTAATATGCCGACGGGGTCCCGTTTCGCCGTGCAGGCTTTCTCAAGGGAAACATCTGTTGCTACGATGTCAGTCTGCTTCAACAAACAAAAGTATGAATTAGCCTCTGCGTTTATGCCACCCTCCTACTTATAATAACGCTTCATAATCTACTTTTCTTGTTCTGACCTACTTATTCAGCCCTGCCGTGCTCACTATCTGAACATCGCTATCTTTGAAAATGGCGCCTTTACGCTCCTCCGCTATGACGTCACTGTTCTCTAATTGGCTGACTCTTTGTCTACAAACTTTAGACTAAATCTTAAAGGGCCCTTGTTATAAAAACGTGGCCCATTGGATTGTGGTGTTCAAGCCATTGGGTTCGAGAGACTTGAGTCTAAAGATCCACCTTTGTTCTGCTTGTAGAAGTAATCTAGCTCTATGGCCCCCCCTAATGTCCGCCACCACCTGATCGAGTACTAAGCATCTATAATCAGCAAATTCATGTTTAAAGATGTTAGAATGGGCTACCAGGGGGGAACCTAATTGTTTTCTTTTCAAGCAAGATTTATGTTCTAAAAGTCTTGTATGCAATTGTCTAGTGGTTTTACCCACATAGATCTTCAAACAGGGGCATTGTAATAGATAAACAACATGATCCGACTTACAATTGGTATGTGAATTGATCTGATATTTTACCGTATCTACCGGATTTGTAAATTCCTTACATTCCAACATCATGTTGCAACTACTACAACTATTGCATTTCAAATGCCCCCTTGTTGTTATAGAATTAGATCTCTCCTTTAATCTAGCTGGACTCAAATGTTCCTTTAAATTCTTTCCTCTAGAGTGTGCAATGCGTAAAACCTTATCAGCAAACAATGGATGAGACTGTACTATATCCCAATTTCTCCGTATAATGTTAGAAATTTCCTCTCCGCCCCTTGTGAAATTCAAAATGAAAATTTCTGGTGTCTCTTCTGTGTCCCTTACTGGATCCTTATCTAATAGTAAATAGTCCTGTTCACTGTATTTGGCTCGTTTGTATGCATCTTTTACAATTTTAGCTGGATACCCCTGGTCCATCAAATTTTTTGAAAATCTCTTAGCTTGTGTCTTATAATCCTGTCTTGTGGTACAATTCCTCCGGAAACGCAAAAACTGAGAATATGGTAAACTATTCTTCAAAGATTTTGGATGGCAACTCTGATAGTGTAGTAATGTGTTCCGATCAGTTGTTTTCCTATATACCGATGTTCTCCAACCCTCTTGTGTTCTCTGTATGTTAACGTCTAAGTAATGAATATTATCCTTAGAACTATCAAATGTGAATTGTATCGCTGAACTCAAAGAGTTTAGCCAATCCACAAATGTGATAAGACTGTTATTATCTCCTTGCCAGATAGTACAGTCTCATCCATTGTTTGCTGATAAGGTTTTACGCATTGCACACTCTAGAGGAAAGAATTTAAAGGAACATTTGAGTCCAGCTAGATTAAAGGAGAGATCTAATTCTATAACAACAAGGGGGCATTTGAAATGCAATAGTTGTAGTAGTTGCAACATGATGTTGGAATGTAAGGAATTTACAAATCCGGTAGATACGGTAAAATATCAGATCAATTCACATACCAATTGTAAGTCGGATCATGTTGTTTATCTATTACAATGCCCCTGTTTGAAGATCTATGTGGGTAAAACCACTAGACAATTGCATACAAGACTTTTAGAACATAAATCTTGCTTGAAAAGAAAACAATTAGGTTCCCCCCTGGTAGCCCATTCTAACATCTTTAAACATGAATTTGCTGATTATAGATGCTTAGTACTCGATCAGGTGGTGGCGGACATTAGGGGGGGCCATAGAGCTAGATTACTTCTACAAGCAGAACAAAGGTGGATCTTTAGACTCAAGTCTCTCGAACCCAATGGCTTGAACACCACAATCCAATGGGCCACGTTTTTATAACAAGGGCCCTTTAAGATTTAGTCTAAAGTTTGTAGACAAAGAGTCAGCCAATTAGAGAACAGTGACGTCATAGCGGAGGAGCGTAAAGGCGCCATTTTCAAAGATAGCGATGTTCAGATAGTGAGCACGGCAGGGCTGAATAAGTAGGTCAGAACAAGAAAAGTAGATTATGAAGCGTTATTATAAGTAGGAGGGTGGCATAAACGCAGAGGCTAATTCATACTTTTGTTTGTTGAAGCAGACTGACATCGTAGCAACAGATGTTTCCCTTGAGAAAGCCTGCACGGCGAAACGGGACCCCGTCGGCATATTAGAGTGAAGCTAAATTGCAACGGCAAGGACGGCACTAAAAGATAAGTGTTCGTCATAATAACTTGGTTTTGTTAATTAAAAATAAGAGGAGGTTTTTGAGCCTATGAAGATTCTGTCCCGGTTAACAGACACTAACATGTACTGAAAACGGGAATACAGAGGCTTTTTCCTTCTTTTTTATATATGTCTTCATAAAAAATTTAAAAAAAAGTTAAATATTTGAACACTTCAAAACAATGGGGTGTACATGTAAAAATTGAAAAAGTTGAACAAGCAATAAGTTGAATGAGCAACTGTTTATTGATTGAACCACTTCGGATGGTAAAATTTTATTTGTTTCAAAGATAGTGGTATCGTCCCATTATTTATTTAAGTTATTCTTACATATTAAGGACACAAATGGCCACCTCATGGAAAACGGGCTATCGGTTTTCACCGGAAGCCACAGCTGACCTTCTTCAAAGCTCTGATATTTTTGGCACTTCCGTCATGGGCACAATGAGACAAGAGTGGGATTCCCTCTTAAACAAATTCAAATCAATGATTAAGATGGAACTGAATAGTGGAGCATTGATTGAATATTGTAAAACGGAACGCATTCCTAGGGGTATGCGTATTAATAAAGCTCCGCAAGTTTTCAAGGAAGATGAAGATTTTCTGAATAGATGGAACATGATATTGAATCATTGTTCTCTGGATCTCATGCTTTTAATCATCGAGAAAAGTAAAACCATAGTAAACAAGGAGCGTGAACAATTAGATATACAACTTAAACAACTTCAAGAACAGTCTATACCTTTAGAGTTTGAAAAAGAGCATAATAAATTGAAAGAAACATTGGAGAATTTTCGAGCTGAAATTAAGAGAAACAAATTGAAGAAATTTGATCGAGATGAAAGAGACTATCAACAGAATAGGGTTTACTCTTGGATATACAAAATCAATAAAGAAGAAAGCACCAACATTGACCAGGAGTCAGAATCCTCATCCAGCAGTGGATCATTAGAAAGTAGAAAGGAAGTTTTTTTAGGAGAACGCCGAGGCAGAAGAAGCAGAGGACAGAGAGGAGGAACCACAAACATACAGAGGGGCAATCAGAATCGCCCGAACACACGGACACAACGAGGGACCAATCAGTGGTAATTAATCTTTCTTCACATGTCCTGACACCCTCAGAAGAAAAGTTGCTATCTAGAGGTTTATCCTTTGTTCCGGCGAGCAATTTTGACGCCTTTCAGTTTAACATTGATTTAGAAAGATTTATTAGGCGATTACAACTCAGAGTTTTTTTTGCAAAGAGAGAATTCGACATGGATAGATCAAGAGTGCCAATCAAATTAACTTGGATGCCCCCCATACCTCTCGATCCGATCATAAAAATTTTTAAAGAAGTAGTAACACGGGAGGTGATGTCGACCAGTAAATCTCTCTCATTTAAAGATAACTTAACGAAAGCCGAAAGAGCCTCTTTGAAGTCGCTAAAAGAAAATAACGAACTGGTCATTAAAAAAGCAGATAAAGGGGGTGCAGTGACAGTGTTAAATAGAGAAGATTATGTCCAAGAAGTAATACAACAATTAGAGACTGAGGGAGTCTACAAAAAACTGACGGAGAATCCAACTTTAAGATTACAAGAGACCATCAAAATGTTAACATTAGAAGGATTGGAAAAAGGGTTTCTTACGAGAAAAGAGTTTCGGTTCTTGAACAAAGAGGGCCCTTTAATTCCAGTCCTATATTGTCTACCGAAAGTTCATAAAAGTTTACACAAACCTCCAGGGCGTCTCATTCTATCTTCTAGAGGATCGCTGTTGGAACCTTTATCAATTTTTGTGGATCATTTTCTGAAGCCTATGGTGGCCACTATGCCATCGTATATCAGAGATACGAAGCATTTTCTTCAAATTATACATAAGATTTCCGTACCGACAGATACGGAGATCTTATTGGTGACTTTAGACATCAAATCGCTCTATACATCTATTCCACAACAAGAAGCTTTGGGAGTGATTCAGTTATTATTAGATAAAAGACCACGCCCCGTAGAGGTACCTACTGAATTCTTAATGCAATTAAGTACTTTGGCTTTGACAGAAAATCATTTCCTATTTCAAAATAGTTTGTATTTACAAACTTCAGGGATAGCCATGGGGGCGACGTTTGCACCCTCAGTAGCAAATCTTTTTATGTCCCATTATGAAGCATACTGGCTACAGAATTGTCCATGTGATCATAACATCATAATATGGCTGAGGTACATTGATGATGTTTTTCTGATCTGGCAAGGAGATAATAACAGTCTTATCACATTTGTGGATTGGCTAAACTCTTTGAGTTCAGCGATACAATTCACATTTGATAGTTCTAAGGATAATATTCATTACTTAGACGTTAACATACAGAGAACACAAGAGGGTTGGAGAACATCGGTATATAGGAAAACAACTGATCGGAACACATTACTACACTATCAGAGTTGCCATCCAAAATCTTTGAAGAATAGTTTACCATATTCTCAGTTTTTGCGTTTCCGGAGGAATTGTACCACAAGACAAGATTATAAGACACAAGCTAAGAGATTTTCAAAAAATTTGATGGACCAGGGGTATCCAGCTAAAATTGTAAAAGATGCATACAAACGAGCCAAATACAGTGAACAGGACTATTTACTATTAGATAAGGATCCAGTAAGGGACACAGAAGAGACACCAGAAATTTTCATTTTGAATTTCACAAGGGGCGGAGAGGAAATTTCTAACATTATACGGAGAAATTGGGATATAGTACAGTCTCATCCATTGTTTGCTGATAAGGTTTTACGCATTGCACACTCTAGAGGAAAGAATTTAAAGGAACATTTGAGTCCAGCTAGATTAAAGGAGAGATCTAATTCTATAACAACAAGGGGGCATTTGAAATGCAATAGTTGTAGTAGTTGCAACATGATGTTGGAATGTAAGGAATTTACAAATCCGGTAGATACGGTAAAATATCAGATCAATTCACATACCAATTGTAAGTCGGATCATGTTGTTTATCTATTACAATGCCCCTGTTTGAAGATCTATGTGGGTAAAACCACTAGACAATTGCATACAAGACTTTTAGAACATAAATCTTGCTTGAAAAGAAAACAATTAGGTTCCCCCCTGGTAGCCCATTCTAACATCTTTAAACATGAATTTGCTGATTATAGATGCTTAGTACTCGATCAGGTGGTGGCGGACATTAGGGGGGGCCATAGAGCTAGATTACTTCTACAAGCAGAACAAAGGTGGATCTTTAGACTCAAGTCTCTCGAACCCAATGGCTTGAACACCACAATCCAATGGGCCACGTTTTTATAACAAGGGCCCTTTAAGATTTAGTCTAAAGTTTGTAGACAAAGAGTCAGCCAATTAGAGAACAGTGACGTCATAGCGGAGGAGCGTAAAGGCGCCATTTTCAAAGATAGCGATGTTCAGATAGTGAGCACGGCAGGGCTGAATAAGTAGGTCAGAACAAGAAAAGTAGATTATGAAGCGTTATTATAAGTAGGAGGGTGGCATAAACGCAGAGGCTAATTCATACTTTTGTTTGCTGAAGCAGACTGACATCGTAGCAACAGATGTTTCCCTTGAGAAAGCCTGCACGGCGAAACGGGACCCCGTCGGCATATTAGAGTGAAGCTAAATTGCAACGGCAAGGACGGCACTAAAAGATAAGTGTTCGTCATAATAACTTGGTTTTGTTAATTAAAAATAAGAGGAGGTTTTTGAGCCTATGAAGATTCTGTCCCGGTTAACAGACACTAACATGTACTGAAAACGGGAATACAGAGGCTTTTTCCTTCTTTTTTATATATGTCTTCATAAAAAATTTAAAAAAAAGTTAAATATTTGAACACTTCAAAACAATGGGGTGTACATGTAAAAATTGAAAAAGTTGAACAAGCAATAAGTTGAATGAGCAACTGTTTATTGATTGAACCACTTCGGATGGTAAAACACAAAAACAGTGACAGAATTCAAGAATATGTGAGATAAACACAGAGGAACACTATAAATCCAATTAAAGCAAAACTTAAATGACTCATAATTGGAGTTAGCTTTGATGGCAGTTTCAGAGGTTGGGAAGTAAGACTAATGCCAGGCAGACCTCTATGATCTGGGTTCCATCAAAGGCAAAAAACAGATCAGGATCAAGGCTGGAGTGGACTTTGATGCAACTTCAGTAGTTGGGTATTAGGGAGACAGACTTCTATGCTCTGTGCCCAAAATTGGCAGGGAGAAAAAAAGGAGTAGCATTTTTTATATGACATCTAAATCCGATTTTGGATGTTTTGCAAAAAATGTCCAAAAATTCAGTAATGAACATGGTCATTTTCAAACCAGAAAAACATTCAACTTTTTGATTCAAAAATGGCCATTTGCTAGTTGTGCTCAATGTGTCTTTTAGGACCATTTAAAAAAATGCCAAGAGAGAAGATCACGTGGCGCCATGGGGGAGAGCGGCCGCTGAAAAGCCGAGCACCTACACTTCCTCTTCATTGAACTCACTAAACTAGCTTAAAGTGGATGGTTTTTTGAACATGCAGCCTCCTGAGATATCTGTGAAGGGAGCGGGAGAGAGAATTTGGTATCAAACGACCAGTGCGGCACACGATGGCAGCAAAACTACAAAAAAAAGACAGGGAGAAGAACAAGAGCGTAGAAGCCAAATGGCGGACACTCAACTACAGCAGTGTTCCTCAGTGTGCTCTGCATGGACAGCTGAAATAATGGCAGACGTTACAGCAGCGGTTGAGGCCGCTTTGGATAAAAAACTACAAGCTATATTTGATAGAGCTGAGGCAGCTCATGAACGTTTGGATGGATTTCATTTAGATCTGGATCACATGCAGCAGAGAATTAGTGATATCAGGGACTGCATGGCGGAAACCGCAGGACCAGCTGAGGATCTGCAAAAGAAAGTAGCTGAATTGGAACAGAAACTGGACGACCTGGAAAACCGTTTGAGACGTAATAATCTGCGACTCATAGGTTTACCAGAACATCTGAAAGACTCAGAGTTGGCGGATTTTCTAGAGCGATGGCTTCCCCAGGCACTGCAACTCAATAACTTACAGGGGCCCCTGAGAGTTGAGAGGGAGCATTGGATAGGCCCGAGAAGGTCTGCAACTGAACGATCGAGAGCAGTGATTATGAAAATTTTGCATTATGGACACAAACAAGCGATTTTGAGGGTGATTAGGTCTGGTCAACATGATGGTAAGAAAATTCTATGCTTTCAGGATTACTCAGCGAGAGTGGTGGCGACGAGAAGGGCTTTTGTGCCAATTTGTGCTGAGCTATATGATCGGAAACTCAAATTTGCATTGACCTACCCAGCTAAATTGAGAGTATTTCAAGATGGAACAGAGAAGAACTTTGAGTCAGTGGATCTTGCAAGAGACATTGTAAAAACTTTGCCACCTAAAGCAGCGGCGTGAGGAGCTTAATGGATGGCTTGGGTTTTTGCCCAGGCCCCCCATGGGAGTGAGTGGCAGAGAGGTAATTCGGCGAATGCTGCTTGCAAATTTGGACAGTGAACCAGTGATAAGGCACTGCTGGGTTTGAGATGACTCTTAAATTTGGTTGGTAGACCATCGGGTCTAATCGAACATGGTCAGGGTCTCATGGAAGAGGTTGGATAATGTTTATATACCCTTGCCTTTTTACCAGAAGGCAGACTGGTACGGTATAATTTTCTAAATGTAATAAAAGCAATGATGTTATCTAAGTTCTAATGTTTTCGATATTCTTGGGTTAAGGTCAGAGAAGGACGATACAAGGCAGGGGATTTACGTAATTTGCCTTAATGATAGTATCGGCGATTATGCAATTTTGCTGTTTATTTTTGTCACACCCTTATCCCTCTCGCCCTTCTACCCTACCTTTGAATGAGAAGTATTGTTTGTAAGATTATGTTTAAGCAATCCACTAATAAGCATTGGTCCTTATTCGGGAGGAAGTGGGGTGCCTATAAGTGCAGAGTTCTTTTTAGAACTCATTGGGGATGTTGGGGATAGATGGAGGGGTGGTAGGAAAAGGGGGGGTAGAGGGGAGGGGTGGGGGAAGGAGAGGGAGGAGTACTCCATGTTGTACGGAGGGTTGGTAAAAACAGGGGTAGGAAAAGGGTTGGAGTATTGTTTCTAGGGGGCAAGGAGAGGGGTGAGCTGGGACGCCTCTTCTCTAGTGAAAGTGAGTTAAACTGGATAATATACCAGGAGAGCGAAATGAGGGAGCACTATGGTTAAAATAGTGTCATGGAATGTGGGAGGCATAATCTCACCAATTAAACGCTCTAAGATTTTACAAGTGTTCAATAGACAAAAGGCTCATATAGTAATGTTACAAGAAACCCACTTGAATGCGGCTGAACACAAGAAGTTATGTCGATGGTGGGTTGGGGACCTTGTAGATAGCCCAACACAAAATAAAAGGGCGGGTGTTGTTCTCTTATTTCAAAAAGGGTTGCAGTTTGGGATGAATCGCAGGATTATAGACCCCCAAGGTCGCTACATAATACAGCAAATTACTTTAAACAATAAACCACTATTGTTAGTTAATATTTACGTGCCAAACCAATATGCTAAACGTTTTTTTTCAGAGTATTATTAAACATATACGGGTCTTTGACCAGATGCCAATAATTATGGGAGGAGACTTTAATTTGGTTTCTGACCCTTTGATGGACAGTACTGGATCCTCATGGGTGCGGCCGGTGAACTAGAGGAGTGCCTTGGGTGTGTTCAGCTTTAGATTTATTAGATTCTTGGTGTCTCTTGCATCCTGAGGAACGTGATTATACCCATCTTTCTCGGGCACATGGAACACAGCCGCGCATAGATTATTTACTGGTGTCAAAGAGTAACTCGACAATGTTAGAGCAAGCAGAGATAGGCACAACTCAAGTGTCAGATCACGTAATGGTTTGGATTTCGCTGGATTGGAATAAGGAAGGGAATAGAGTCTTTCGCTGACAATTTCCTAGAGCTTTGTATTATGACCCCAAATTTCACCCCTATATGCAAACAAAATGGAGAGAATACACTAACAAGAATAGTTATCAGTCGGACCCTGTACTTTTTTGGGAGGCGGCCAAAGCGGTACTGAAAGGGGATATTATATCTTACTCGGTGCATAAAAAGAGGGCGAAAGATGTGGAGTTACTATGTTTGGAGGCATGGGTGAGGAGTGCTAGGCAGGTATATGGTCGGTTGCCAACTGCAGCGCATAAGCACCAGTTTTTGGCCTCTCAAGCAGAATTAAACCAATTGATACAGTTGAGGACGCAAAAGTCTGTGATATACTTTCGGTATCAGCTATACAAGCATGCTAATAGGCAGGGTAAGATGTTGGTGAGGCTGGTTAAACAAGTAAGGGGGATGAAATGCGTGTCTCAGATTCGGGATGGATGGGGGGTATACCATCACAGAAATTAAGGCATTAATAAGGTGTTTCAAGAATTTTATGCTAAACTATATTCTTCACCTGCAGATGAGGGCCTTGAAGCAGAATCATATCTTATGGGCCAAGAACTTCCTAGGATTAAGGATGGCCAACGAGCCATACTTAATGTGGCTATTGTGGAAGATGAGGTCCGATGGTACATTAGAAATAGTCCACTATATAAGTCGCGGGGGGTGGATGGATTCTCCTCTGAATTTTATAAAATCATGGTAGAAGAGGTGGCAGCTTGTCTGACAAAGGTCTTTAATGTCTTCGTTCAGAAAGGGGAGCTTCCTGTGTCGCTAAGGAAAGCCCAGATCATTGTGTTATTGAAACCCGGAAGAGATCCGAGTAGAGTGGAGTCGTATCAGCCAATCTCATTACTACCGTTTGAAGCAAAATTGTTTGCAAAAATCATGGCGAATAGGTTAGCTAGAGTTTTACCTGAATTGATAGCGACACCACAGGTGGGCTTTGTTAGAGAACGGTCAGTAGCACGGAATTTGAGAAAGATCTTGATATCGCTGGAACACTTACAAAGTAACCATACCCCTTCCTTGCTTGTTAGTTTTGATGCTGAAAAAGTATTTGATCGAGTTCACTGGAATTTTTTGTTTGCGAAATTGAAGGCATATGGTATGCAAGGGTTCTTTGAGGAGGCTATAAAAGCTCTTTATAAGGACCCAGTAGCGGAGGTATCGGTGAATGGACTGTTATCGGCCCCGTTTAAGATAGCGAGTGGTACGAGACAGGGTTGCCCCTTGTCTCCTCTTCTCTTTGCCCTGCTGTTAGATCTGCTGATACGAGATGTCATGGGAGCTGAAGACGTGAAAGGCGTTAAGATTTGGTCAGAACATTTTAAGATATCAGCTTTTGCCGATGATCTGGTGGTGATTTTGCGGGAGCCACAAATTTCCCTGTCCACACTTTTGGAGATCTTTGTCGAATTTGGAGATTCCTCAGAGTTTTGCATTAACTTGGACAAATCGGAAGTCCAGACTATCCATATGTCAGAGGCAGAGTGGAAACAAGTAAATTGCTCGCTTAAGAGAACTAGGAATTCCTTTAAATACTTAGGCATACAGCTTCCGGGGAGTCCGGGGCAGATGTACCAGCTGAATATTGCTATGCTGTTTTCCTTCACTAAACAACTTATCGAGAGATGGGGTGGTTTACAGATATCATTGTTGGGCCGTATATCCTTGTTCAACATGATTATTTCCCCCAAATGGTTATATTGTTTTCAAATACTGCCACTATGCCTTACCAAGAGAGACTGGAGAAGCTTGATGGGAATGCTTTCTAGATTTTTCTGGAATAAGAAAAGGCCACAGATTTATTTACAAAATATGATGGATGGCTGGAGTAAAGGAGGATTGGGAATTTTGAACGGATTAAGGTATAATAGGGCCTGCTTGTTGAGGCACTTGGGGGATTGGTTGCTGGGAACCAATCATATTATACTCCGTTGCGGATGGAGGTGGACTGGGCCTACCCTCTGCATCTACATTATGTCTTGTAAGCCAAGTCTTCGGCTTTGCCGTCGTACCTCCGTGTTAGTACTTTAATACGACCTTTACGGGTGGTATAGGGAGAATTAGCGCGAATTTGGTCTTTCGATCCGTGTTGTAGCAGTTTGTTGCCTGTTACGGGAAATGGAGGTTTTTTGCTGGGGATGGAAAACTCGCGCATCAGGGATCTGAGAGATAGAGGGCTTCAAAAGCTGCAAGATTTTTTAGACCCCATAGGAAATATCAAGAGGCTGGAGACTCTGGGGCTTGAAACAATAGAATGGGCAGATAGGTTTGCCTATAAGCAAGTGTCCCATTATATTGCAATTTTGCCTAAAGCCTCATTGGTCGTTGATGTGGCCGCCAAGATTCGTGTCCTTTATGAAATGCCTACGGCGGAACCTATTTCGATTTCATTGTTACACAAAAGGCTATTGCAGAATGTCCAACATAGAGAATTGGATCTTCAGGCTTTGAAGTGGTCGGAGGATTTGCAAAAAGGGGTTACATCGGAAACTTTAGTTCGTAGCCTGAGCCACATACCAGGACGGGTCTGCAGTGCCGAACTTAGTGAGTGTCAGGGTAGAGGGATTTTCTGGGCATACACTTTTTTGTCGAGGTTGCATTGTATGGGAGGCATAGATTTGCCCCAATGTAGTAGGTGTGAGGGCCATAGATGTACTTTCTTTCACGGGATGTGGGCTTGCCCAGGAGTCCAAAGTTTTTGGTAACAAGTGTATCACTTCATGGAGAGACTTTAAATACTAATTTTACCTGAAACTGTTTTGTTGGGAGTTGACACTCCATTGGGGGCGGGTGCTGTTTATCATAGCTTATTACTGTATAAGGCGTTTCTGATAGGGAAAAAATGTATCTTGGCAAACTGGACAAAGTCGGATGTCCCTTCATATTGGCAATGGCGTAATAGACTACATACATTACTTTTATTAGAGCTTCGAGATTCATACTTAAAGCCTAAAACACAACGTAAGTTCTATTTAATATGGGAAAAATATATTCATATTTTGGCTCCCCGGGCTCGCAGTTCTATTCTTAATCAACTGGGGATGGTTTAGGGGCCCAGGTTTAAGAGGGATTAGTGTAAGGTAGCGTGCCTTTGTACTTCTGCAATTGGCAGGGACAGCATGGAGGTTGGGGGGGGGATAAGGGGAGGACGGGGATGTGAGGGGAGAAGGGAAGGGGATGGGAGTAGGGGAATAAAAGGGAGGGGGATACAGAGGGGATTTGGGGGGGATTAGGGATTTTTGGGAGAGGAGTTAGATTTATTAAATACAATAATATTTTTGGTGTTCTCATGATTTCAAAGAGATACTGGACGAATGATAAACAAATTGATGTGGTTTGAAAATGTACCTGTATTGTTTGACTGAACATAAATAAAAATTGTTGAAACATAAAAAAGGCCAAGAGAAAGACGCACAAAAACAATCCTTTGGGATATATGGGGGTGGGCAGCATTCTTAGGGGTACGTTTACTAAGGTGCATTAGCATTTTTAATGTGCCTGTAAATTTAAGGCACGTTAAATGCTAACGTGACTATACATTTCTATGGGCGCGTTAGCGTTTAACACGCGTAACCATGTAAGCGCATTAAAAATGCTAACATACCCATAGCGCTGCTTAGTAAACATGGGCGTTAGTGCACTGGCCACACAGACATTCCAGTAGAAGATTGGTGCATCCTAGGAGGCACTGCAGTGGACTTCACATAAAAGGTCCTGGGCATACATCTCACCATTACCCCCTTATATTGTATGGTGAACCCACCAAACACCTACTGTATCCAACTGTACACCACTACAATAGCCCTTATAGCTATAGGAGTCATCTATATGTAGGTACAGTAGGTGTTTGGTGGGTTTTGGAGGGCTCACACTTTCTACCACAAGTGGGATATGGGCCTGGGTCCCCTTCTCTACATTCCACTGCACTGACCACTAGGCTATTCCAGGTTTTTGAACTGGGGTTGGACTGTGTACCTACTGAAAGATACAATCCCTTTAAAATGAGAAAAAATGGCTCTCTTTGTATGTAGGAACATACACAGTGATGCATGCCTCTTCCCTGAAGAAGAATATCGAAACCTGGCCATGTCGGCGGAGGTTTGAGCTGGGAGGAAAAGCGCTGTTGAATATATTCAAAAGCTAAGTAACAGTATATAAGTTAATGAATTGTAGGGTATTGAATTCGGAATCATATCGGACTTAAAGGAGATGAGAAGTTGTAATGACAATGTAAAAAGAAAAAAAAATTTGTAGAAAAATAGAAAATCACGGGTTGATCCATGACGATGTAAGCAACACCACTAAAATACTGGGGCATAGCTCCTGGATGGTGGAAGTGGTTGATAATCTGAAGATCCCCGTTTGATTAACTATGATAAATGAACCATTACACTGTGGTAATACCTGATAAAAAAATCCTGCATAAAGGTGGGCAGGTCCAGACTAGATAAATATGTATCCGGGTCCAAGCTCCCCTCAGAATCCCCACTGTCTATAAAAGCCCCTAAAAATATCAGTAATCCCCTGAGTATTATGAATCAGGCGTCCCCCGCCCCCCTTCAATGCCAGAATGGTAGATGAGGCACGGGGTGGCTATACTAAATGTGCCAACAATCTTCCACTTTTATCCCTATGTTTATATAATTGATATTGGTAATAGGCTGCAGACTTCTTAGCTTTCTGATGTATTAATTCATTAAGTGCAGCTTGAGTGGCCAAAAGTTGCTCATTATGATCTGAATGCCGAGCTGATCTCGCCCCCCTATGAAGGCCCACCAATTTTTTCTCAAGCTGAAGAATAGTTCTATCACGAACCTTCCACTTATTTTCACAATACATTATAATATCTCCTCTTAAAACAGCTTTAGCCACATCCTAGAACAAGACAGGTGTCATGTCCCCTACCTCAACGCAAGCGGCGACCTCGGGCTGTGCAGGGCCCCGTCGACACGCACACTTGACTGGCACAGCCCTGAGCCATGTGTGTGTAGTTCTTCTCTGGCTGCAGGCTCCTTGATTGCTTTGCTTCCATGCACCTGGGTCTGCTCTCTCTCTGCCTGGCTTCTAGGCTCCTTGATTGCTTTGCTTCCATGCACCTGGTCTGCTCTCTCTCTGCCTGACTTCTAGGCTCCTTGATTGCTTTGCTTCCACGCACCTGAGTCTGCTCTCTCTCTCTCTCTCTGCCTGGCTTCCCTTGCTTCTTTCCTATTGGTCTTCCGGTTCCTCCTTCCCCCCTGCTCTTGTCCTATGGCTGTGCTCCTTCTCCCTGATGGTCTCTGCTGATGTCAGATGCCAGCACTTTATCAGCTGAGCTCTTCCTGGACTCCATGCTTTGGCTTCTACTTTGGTAGGTGTTACTTGCTCAGTATTGTGCTTCTTCTCTACTTTGTCCCTCGTTGCTGACTTTGCCTGTGCCTGGATTACTCTTTAGCCTGCTGCCTGCCTACTGACTTCGCCCGTACCTGGATTACTCTCTTGATTTGCTGCCTGCCTATTGACTTTATCTGTGCCTGGATTACTCTCTTGCCTGTTGTTTGCCTATTGACATTGCCTATACCTGAATCACTCTCCTGCCTGCTGCCTGCCTGTTGACATTGCCTGTTCCTGGATTACTCCCTTGTCTGCTGGCTACCTATTGACTTTGCCTGTACCTGGATCACTCTCTTGCCTACTGCCTGTCTGGCTGTTACGTTCACCACCCCGCTTCCTGCTCCGTCTCATAAGTCCAGCAGGCCGCCTGTACCTAGGAGCGCAACCTCTGGGGAATGGCATAGGTGAAACCTGGGGTTGTCCGGCCGCCAAGCGGAACCTGGTCCGAGTACCGGCTCAGCAGCACTCTACTTGGTACAAGAACCCACAAGTCTGACAACAGGGTCTTCCTCTTGAGCAGTATTAAAGGTTTTATATGCCTCCCATTTATTCTTAAGATAATCCGGGAATTGGGGATCGGTATAGAGATCAAGAGGAAAACTCCACCGAAACGTCCTACAATCATCTCCTCTGCTACGAAACTGTAACCACACTATAACATGATCTGAAACTTCTGTTGGTCCTATCTCTGCTTCTAAAATCTCTGAAAAAAAGGACTGATCTATCAACAGATAATCTATTCTGGAATGTGTCATATGTGCCCTAGAGAGGTGGGTATAGTCACATTTAGTGGGATGTAACAGTCTCCATACATCTATCAAATCCAAAGACTCACACAACAAAGACACCCCTTTAGTCTTGTCTACCTCCTGATGACGGAGATTATGAGATCTGTCCCATTCCGGGTCCACCACAATATTGAGATCACCTCCCACGATTCTAGGATGAGATGGAAAGCGATGAAGTTATGTCATTAATCGCTTATAAAAGGACATCCTATAGTCATTGTGGGCGTAAACATTACATAAGATCAAAGATCGACCATCAATAATCACATGAGCTGTAATAAACCGTCCCTATGGATCAGAAAATACCCTCTTAGTCTCAACATGCAATAATTTATGAAAAAGAATAATTACTCCAGTCTTCTTTGCCACTGCTGGAACCTCTAAATACGTACCCACTCACCATTTGAGCAATTTCTTATGTTCTGCAGCAGTAAGATGGGTTTCCTGAAGAAAAGCAATGTGCGCATGTGTTTTTTTTTTTGCAGGGTTTGAAGGATCTTCCTCTGTTTTATAGGGTAAGAGATGCAGCCCATATTCCAAGTAAAAAGGTTAGTAGACATTACGTAACATCACCAATATAAGATAGGTTTAGTAACACAGGTAAGATAGCGATCCCAGGGCTCTCGTCCCAGCCACTGGTCCCCCTTCCCATCTTCAACTTATCAAGCCTACCTCTGATCCACTCCCCCAAATAGTATGCCTCTAAAAACCCCCATCTCTGACCTCTCCTGAACCAGATAAAAGATCACAAGCAGTAACAAAGCCCCATAACAACAATCCCAGAAAGAATCCCTTCCCAAACTCCCCCTTCCCTCCCCAGTCTCTTATCTCTAGCCATCCCCATCTACCTTCTAATAAGCCCCAATAAAGGGGCAGGTCACTCAACAACCCCTTCACGCTCCGCCTGCTAATCTGTGATAAAGAAGAAGAAAAGAGAGAGGGAAAAGAAAAAAAAAAGAGGAAGGAAAAGAGGGGGAGGAGAGGGGTGGAATCACTATTAGTATACTATACAATACATAAACCACCACAATTCCATCCCCACTGAAATCAATAAGTCCCCTCTAATAACAAACTCGAACAGGAGGATCTCAGTGCTTCTAACTGCAGGTACTCCTCTCCGCTCCACCCCCAGACTGTCGCTTCTTATGCAGTTCAAAGATCAGCTCTAAAGAATGGTCACTTCACTCCATTCCATGCCCAATCTGTCACATCATTTGTGGCTCAAAAAAAAAGGGTCTAAAGGAAGGATGCCCCTGCTCAGTTTATGTCCAGTCAGTCTCTCCATATCCAATTCAAGGAACATAGTGCTACTAGGCGAGGGCAACTCCCCCATGGCCCATGGCCAGGTTAACGCTCCACACACAGCTCAAAAATCAGCAGTTTGTGGGGAAAAACATACCAAAACATAATCTTACAGCAGCCTGGTTGCCAAGACCCTGCTCATTTGTCTCAAAATGCCAAATGCTCAAAGGGAAAGGGAAATGTGACTTTATACCACCTTTCTGAGGTTTTTGCAACTACATTCAAAGCAGTTTACATATATTCAGGTACTTATTTTGTACCAGGGGCAATGGAGGGTTAAGTGACTTGCGCAGAGTCACAAGGAACTGCAGTGGGAATTGAACTCAGTTCCCCAATATCAAAGTCCACTGCACTAGCCGCTAGGCCACTCCTCCGCTCCAGCCTCCAATATCATCCAAGGGAGAAGTAAAATCCTCTAAACAGTCTCAAGCCTCAGCTCCCACTGCAGAGAATAACTCTGGAAGTCCATTCATAAACGCCTGTGAGGCAGCCACTGTCTCAAAGAACTGGACTTTATTTGCATATGTCACCTTTAAACGTGCAGGGTACTGAAGCATAAACTGAATTTTACATGTCACCAACTGAGAGCACAAGGGCACAAAACTGCGTCGTTGGGCCACCACTTTAGCTGAATAATCTTGAAAGCACAATATGCTATGGTTATGATAAGTAATTTCTTACCACTGCGGATCGCCTACAAGATAGACATTTTGTGGGCATAATTAAGAACTCTAAGGATGACCACGCGAGGGCGAGTAGCATTTATATTGTGCTGTCCCAGTCTATGAGCTCTTTCAATGTGCAGCGGCCCCTGATTTAAAGACAATTGCAAATCTTGAGCGAGCCAGTTCTATAAAAATCCTGTAAGCTCCATCTCCTCCACGGTATTGTCATGTATTTCCTCCCAAACTCTTTCCTCCTCAAATCACTCCTACCTCATTCATTCATTAACTTTCTCCCATCATGCAATGAGTAGGCTTGGACTCAACCACTTTCATCAGCTTGGGACCCCTTTTATCCATTAGTGTCTCTTAAAATTGATGGATAGAGCATGTATCCATATATTATAGAGGCTGTTACTCTATAGATGTGTTTTTGTATATTGGGCCCACTGATATTTTGCAGAGGTACCGAGGCTAGCTGCTACTGCTTTTTATTTTTAAATGGGAAAGGGTAATGGGACTTGATATACCGCCTTTCTGAGGTTTTTGCAACTACATTCAAAGTGGTTTACATATATTCAGGTACTTATTTTGTACCAGGGGCAATGGAGGGTTAAGTGACTTGCCCAGAGTCACAAGGAGCTGCAGTGGGAATTGATCTCAGTTCCCCAGGATCAAAGTCCACTGCACTAACCTCTAGGCTACTCCTCCTGATGAAAAGAAAACCCAGAAAACATTTAGGGCTCTGTTTACTAAGGTGCATTAGCATTTTTAACACACCTACAATTAGCACATGTGCTAACCATGTAGGCGCCTATAGGGATATTGTAGGCGCATGCACAGTTAACTTGCGTTAAAAACGCTAATGCGGCTTAGTAAATAGGACCCTTAATTCTTATTGTTTCTGTTTTATTTTGGAATGAAAGGAAATTAAATTGGAAATTTTATTTGAGATTTTCTATTTTATTTTATGTGAAAGTATACATCCAATGGCAGACAGAGCCAAGACCTGAACTGCTGCTACTGTTGCAATGCACCATTTGAAGAAACGTGGATGGGAAAGTGAAGCAGCTTGCACTTGGTTACTACTGGACCACACAATGCAGGTAATTTTAGAACTATTCCAATTTCGGTTCCACAAATATGGTAGTTTGCTCTTACCCTCATGGTCTCTCCTGGGGATATACTGTAGGAGTACTGCAAGAGAACTTTTGAAAGAATTAAAAAATATAACATAGTACAGTTGTACTTCAATTGGCATAGATTGAATATAACTTGCTACCATATGTTCTTTCAAAACAGTTCAAAACAGAAGGTAGAATCCTTATCCAAAAATTAATGTCACATAATTCCCACAGACATAATTCTGAATTAGAGACTCATTTTTTAAAAATGTAATATTAAATCATCTCTCATTTCACACTGGAGAATGATTGTTATAATCACAATTTAATATTTAAAAAAGACCCTTTTCTCCACATATTTAACATTTCATGAATTTGAAACCATATGTATTAATAAGGGCACAATATAAAGTGGTAGACATCCACAGTCTGTACCCTAAATAGGCTTTGACAGCAACTCCAGCAGTTGGGAAGTAAGGCCAGTGTTGAGCAGACTTCCAATCTGTGACCCCAAAATAACAAGGGCAGATCAAGAACAAGTATGTGTATTTTATATCACATTTATATCATATACTATGAGTGCATCTCAGAGGGGGAGGGGAAATATTTTAAGGTTGATATAACAAGTAAATTGGCATCAGTTTGCAACATTATTAGATTGGTGCTTTAATCAGTTATTGACAGTGAATGTGACTATGCTGCAACCAAAATTATAAAACCACTCTTCCAAGACTGTATCAAATATAATTGTCTATGGGGTCCTTTTACTAAGGTTCGCTGAAAAATGGATTGTGGTAGTATAGGTGCGGGTTTTGGGTACATGTCAATCCATTTTTCAGCACCCCTGTAAAAAAGGCCTTTTAAACATTTTTGCCTGTAATACAAGTGAATTTTAAAGATTGTTTTACAACTCTGTCTTGACCGACCAGTGCACTCAGGGTCTGTATTGTTGGTTAGAAGTAATTCTGTTTAAAAATGATTGTTTAACTTTGATTGTGTGAAAATAAGTTGGAATGCAGAAGATAAGACACAGCTCTAATTAATTTGGTATGTGAAGGGGAGGATGGTGCTTGTTTTTGGAAGTTCAGCTTGGCCACCTGGACTTGGAAAACATGTGACCACGTTCCCACAGTATGGCTTGTTTACCTAAATAGAGAAGCATTCTGAAATGTTCCTTAGCTCTGCACATGAGCTCTAAGCCTAATAAAAAGGGGGGGGGGCTTGTTACAGTAGAGTGGGGACTCATCTGTGGGTAGATGTATCACGCAGAGGACTTGTTCCTGGTCAAGAAGCTCCTGGCTCTCGCTGTGAACCCAGCTGATGTTAAGAGCCTGGATAATGTAAGGACCAGTGATGTTGTATGTATAGTATATTATTGCTTCTTTCCCGGGTCTAAGAACTCTTAGCATTGCTTAGATGTAGAGACCAGTGATGTAATGATTGTTTATATAGCTAATCATTGTGTTTATATAGCTAATCATTGTATATACCTTAATCATTGTAGAATTTAGCACCTCTAATAAAGGTTTCATTTATCTAATACAAATCCAAAAGAAACCACAGTAATTATTGAGTAGTCTGTGTTAGTGAGACAGGCTGTAAATCCATAGCAGTACATTGCCGAAAATGGAGGTGTGGCAAAATCAAAATTGCCATTTTAGGTCTGTGACCTTACTGCCAGTTATTGACCTAGAGGTAGAGATTCATATGGTAACAGGGCGGTAATGACCTACGCCCATCATATGCCACTTGGCACGCGTCCAGTATGTGCATCTGAAAATAAAAATTATTTTTCAGCTGCGCAATTGGACATGCACCAAAAGTGAAATTACCGCAAGAGCCACACGGTAGCCAGGCAGTAACTCCATTTTGGTGTGTGTTGGGCGTGTGTAGATGCTTACGCAGCTTAGTTAAATGTTGTTGCTATTATGGCAAATTGCTGACTGCCGTATTTGTGATGCTGGTGTTTTATTATGAAGTGTAACCTGCATAGAGTGGTAGGTACAGCTCTAGCTGCCTTGTTGGTCAGACTGAATGGACTGTGCAGATCTTTTATGTCCTGTCATTTACTATGTTACTATGGTGCTAATTTTCAAACCAGATGCACACTCAAAATGCCTAAAAAAAGTCCAAATTCTAAAAACATCCAAATCCCATTCCTGGAAAGTCAGAATTTGGACATTTCACATTGCAGTTCATCCAAATAGCAAAGGGGCACATTCTAGGCAGGACTAGGGAGGACTCAAAAGTAGAATGTCCAACAGCAATTTTCAAATGGAAAAAAATGGCCATGTCTAAAAAGGATATTTTAACCAGTTTCAGTCACATGCAAGTTACAAAAAAATGCTCTGATTGAGCTGCTGGAGGGATTAAAGGCATAACCCCTCCTTAATCCCTCAGTGGTTGCTATCTGCTTCCTTCTCCCTTGAAAGTGAAACTGGAAAGGAAAACCAGGTGCTATGTCAGCTGCAGGTATTATGACCATTCTGAACAAAACATTGAGGGGCTCTTTTACAGAGCAGTGGTAACTGAAAGTGGGCTTACTTCTCGCTCCTTTGGGATTACTGCTTGCCCAGTGCAGCTGCTGGTGGCAGTCCCCCCCTCCCCCCCCCCCCAGGCGTGTGCCATTTTTGGGGGAAAAAGAAAACCCGGCGATAATCGGTCATCACACGGTTAGCTCGGGAGCCCTTATCGCCACCTCACTGTCACATGGCTATGCAGTAAGAGTTCTCTTACTAGGTAGCCATGTGTGCCTGGGGTCTTTTTACCTGCATGGAAGGGATAGGGGGATTTAAAAAGTGCAACCATGGTCTGGAAAGACATAGGAGTAAAGGAATCAAACAAGGTCACTATTACAGTCAAGAAGCATTTCCCATATCAATCAAAGAAAATTGCATAGTTGATATTACAACTTATTTACTAATACTGATTTAAGGCTTGATTTTTCACTGGGGACTTTTTTCTTTCCAAACCCAAGTGCGAAAGACCATGGGGCCTATCTGCTTAAGTGTAACACTTGAATGGTAACTGATGGGGGGCATGCGCAGCATTTGCTCTGTAGTTACTGCACAGGGTAGATGTTTAAAGGGCAATTCTATAGGAGGAAGTGACATCACTTCCTTGAAAGGAGGGTTAGAACTTGAGCTCCTGATGCACCCAATGTATACCCTTCCAAATCAGCGTGTTTTCTCATCATTGCCCTTCTTACTTTTGCCTAAAGTTTTGTTGGATCTTTGGAGATGTTCCAAAAGGCTAAAGCAACTGAGGTGAAGGACAGTGGTAAAATGACTCTACAGACTAGTAAGAGAGCCTCCCATTGGCACCTGGTTTGGCCTCATACTCTGACTCTTCATTATCCATTGGGGAACATTTTGAGACCAGCAAGTTTCAGGTGTGAGGTTAAAACTTTAAACATTATCGCAGTGAAATTCACAAAGATATTAAAGCAATGAAAACCAATATTTTTGATCGGATTGAAAATCTGCTTGCGTGCAGAACTCAGTGGATATATGGAGGACCTAGAAGTTCATACCAATGAGCAAACCAAATCCATACTTGCTCTGTTAGAGCATAAAAAAGTTCTCACTACTCAAGATGAAGACTTGCAGAATAAAATGGACATTTGGAGAATCAAGGTAGGAGGAAGAACTTCTCTATTCATGGAGTCCTTGAGTCAGAAGGCAAAGAGAATGCGCTGCTTATTGTTAGATCTTTGTGCATGCAGATCATGGAGGGTAGTGAAGACTCATTGATTCCAGAACTGAACATGTCTACCACACCCTTGGCATTCTCCCAACCAACAAACCAATGGATATAATTGTGTACTTCACAAAGGTTCCAGTCAAAGAAAGTATATTACAGACTGCTAAACAGTGTGAAACCCTCACCTTCAATGAAGCACCAATACAAATATTCCAGGACCTTTCTGTACTGACCCTCCAAAAACACAGGGTCATGTGTCCAGTGGTTGAGATATTAACTATTAAATTACAGCAACTGGGCTTTTCCTTTTCCCCTCTGCTTTATAACATAACAGCAGAGAAGTTACCCAAGGGCTATACCATCGACAAGCTTGGAAGATTTTGCACAAATCAGGTTTTGCACATTCGGATAGGCCAGTATCTACCATGGAGGTCAGAATTAGAGTAAAGGTTTATCAATGTCAGCAGGTCTTCATTAAAACTAAGAAGAAGCATGTTGGAACAGCCAAGGCCTCAGCATGACTTATTTACCACACCTCAGTTCAGATGATATGTGGTTGGTTTGAGCAGTGACTTTTGTTCTATATGTACTTGCGATGCAAAACACAGTCTTGGAAATGGTGATAAGTATACCGTCAGTTTATATCCAATAAAGAAAACAGGCAGATGATGTGCAAAATCCAGAACAGCAGCAAAAAAGCAGACTAGGAAAGAATGACTCTACTCGAGGTTTATTCACCACAAACAATGTAAAAGCATAAAAAATCTAAAAACCTGACACATCCATGTTTTGCCCTCCTAAGGCTTGCATCAAGGGCAAAATGAAACTGTTAAATGAATATTGTCTAGAAGTCACCATCCTCTCATGTACCCTTCTAAGATGGATCTCCTGGATAAAACAGATGACACCCCACAGTCTACCCAGCTCACAAAAAAGTGGACTACGCTTCCCAGGTGAATTAAGACCTTCCACATTATAGGAAATGATTCAGCTGCTATTCAGTTGTATGTTGGACAGACTGGATGGACCGTGCGGGTCTTTCTCTGCCATCATCTGCTATGTTACTATGAATACATAAAAATGTTAGTATAAATCATAAAACATATAAATAAACCACAAACTACTTAATTCAATCCTAAAATTAAAGTTAAACACGCATAAGCTCAAATCATAATATGACCAAACCATAATATAAATACATATAAAACATGGGATAAACAGTCAAAAATACTCTCAATCAAAAGATATTTTTGCATAGAGGTGAAAAAGCTGACATACCCAACAGGTGTGATTCCAATGTATCACCTATGTGGTTGAAAAGTAAAAAATAAATAGAAAAGTCTTTTGTAAAAATATCTAGTCCTTTAAGTAGACACCACTTGGAAACACTTCAGTTATAAAAAAAAACAGATGGATAAAATCATGCCAAGAAAAGCATTTGCACTAATGAAAAAAATCCCAATTCAGCACTTACGAGCTCCCTGTGCAATTACAGCTTCTGCTTGCAGTGAATCTGCCTTGCTGTTGAAAGATTGCTTTCATGTTTGAGTAGAGAGGGTCAGAGATCATATTTGTGACTGACTAAAATTTAAAACTTCACTTAAAAAAATATAAAAAAGGATTCTCAAGAATACTAAAAACATGAAGCCCTATAAATTAACTAAGAAAAGCAATATTGCGAGAGGAAGTGACGTCATCGGCAAAGATGGCAGCCTGACAGGGGCTCTGTTTGAGTTGCAGCTGTTCCCCCTCCCCCTCCCAGTGGAAGTATTGCACCTGGATGATAGCAATTCCAGTCTCAATCTGCGTCTTAATACCTCAGTTATCTGATGGCATCCAAAACTTGTGGCAGAGAGGGGCACACACAGTGAAAGCCGGAAAGAAGACTTCAATGAAGGGACCATGTGGTTAGGCAGCTGTGTGTGCGCTGGACCCACGGTGGATGTCTTTGTCGGCAGCCGGAGGAGATGTGCAGACAGCGGAGTTGGCGGTCCTGGCGGGGATCACGGCTGCAGAACTACAAGCTTGATTTGGAGATTTGAAAACTGATATTGCCTCAGTCATCAAGACACAGATAAAGGATGCAGTTCAGGAAATTAAATCTGACCTGACAACAATGGGCACCTGTTTAGACCAGGTGGAGGAATGAATCAATTATCGTGAAACGGGAGCACGGGAAACGCAGCGTCTGGTGATGGATCTCCAGGAAGAACACGAAGACCTTCTTTATGAAATTGAAGACTTAGAGAACTGCACACGGTGTAATAATGTGCGGGTAAGACTAAGAGGCATTCCTGAAATGGCGGACTATAAAGACTCAGGTGCTATAGGACAACAGTTGTATGTTTGGTTAATATTGTCAGACTCTAAGATTGGAACTGAGATGCCTATGATTGAGAGGGCGCCTAGGGCATTGGGCCCTCGGGTGAATGGCAAGCCCTGGGATATTGTCGTCTGCTTCCTGTGTTTTCAAGATAAAGAAAACATGCTGCACAAACCACAGGAGCAGGGGCGCCTCCGATGGAAAGAACTGGAGGTGGCGTTGTTTCAACAAAGGTCTTTTCATGAGGTGACCCGAGCATTAACCAAAGCACAGTTGAGGTACCGCTGGACATTTCCATTTGGATTACTAGTGGTGATTAATGGAGTTCCACTGAAATTTACTTCTCTTGCAGTTGCATGGGAAGCCTTGCAGAAAGTGGCAATCCAAAAGCCATCTGTGGACCAACACCAGGAGGAAATTCGTCAAAGACTGGCAGGGTATCTCTGGCAAGGAGTGGGTGGGGGGGGGGGGTCATCAGTGTTGACCCAGGCATGAAGGCAATCAACCCCAGCAGGGATTTCCAGAGAGACACCTTGGAACTTGGACTGGGACATAGGCTGTATCTGTTACTCCTATGCACTGGAGGGTAGTCTTGTTTTGGTTGTAAATTGAGTAGCTGACTGGGAGAATGGATGTGGGTAATGATGAAGATGTTAGTGTGTGAGTTTTCATTGTGGGATATAGATGTCATTGAGGTGATGTGGGAGTGTAGGGGGAAATTTTGTATTTTTTTTCTCTTTCTCACTTTAGGGAATGTTTGTCTATGAGACATTGACTCTGGAGTTTTACTTCCTTGTCTCCTAACCCTTATTCACTTGTTCAGAACCCTTATTTCATCATCCTCACTTTAATATTCCCTTATCTCTTGTTTGTTCTGTTTGTCTGTCTGTCTGTCCTAATTAGATTGTAAGCTCTGTCGAGCAGGGACTGTCTCTTCATGTTCAGGTGTACAGCGCTGCGTACGTCTAGCAGCGCTATAAAAATGAGTAATAGTAGTAGTAGTATATGGTTTTGGTTCTGCCATAGGGGTGGGGGATGGGTGGGGGAATTGGGGGTGTGTGGGAGGGATAGGTTTTGGATGGTTAACATATGAGTGGGGGCTGGACTACATTGATAGGGAAATCTGAAGTGAGAATCATTTCCTATAATGTGGAAGGTCTTAATTCACCTGGGAAGCGTAGTCCACTTTTTGTGAGTTGGGTAGACTGTGGGATGCCATCTATTTTATCCAGGAGACCCATCTTAGAAGGGTACATGAGAGGTTGGTGACTTCTAGACAATATCCTTTTGGTTCTGGGCTGCCAATACACAGGAGTCTCGTAGGGGAGGGGTGGGCATTTTGTTCTCTAAGGATATACAAGTTGAGATTAAATTGATTAAACAGGATGTACAAGCTCGCTTTCTTTTGCTGGTGGTAACCCTGGCTGGGAGTACCTATACCTTAGTTAACATATATGCCCCAAATGTGGGTCAAGAGTGGTTTTTGGATACTTGTTCATTGGAAATTTAACATTTACAAGAAGGGGAGCTGATCATAGGGGGTGATTTTGTGATTTTAATCTCACATTGACCCCCATGGTTGGATAATTCATTGGGGAGAGGAGACAGTTATAGTAAAGGGGGTAGGAAAAATTTTCAAGCATTTCTGGCTACATTAGATAGTAGATGGGTGGTGGATAACATATAATCTAGAGAGGGATTTTACATTTTTTCCCCAGTACCCCAGAGTTATTTGAGGATTGATTCAATTTTTGTAATGAAGGGGCTGTTTCTGGGGCAGCGACAATCCGGTATTGAGCAAATAGTATAGTTGGACCATGCCCTAGTGTGGTTTAGACCTGTCGACTGGTCTCGATTTGGGGGGGGGGCAGCAGTATTGGGAGACTGAACACACAGTGTAGCTCCTATCGTCCCATCTCCTTGTTGGGGACTGACACCAAAATATTTACTAGTGTGTTGGTGGATCGTTTAGCGCGTATCACTCCAGGGGTTATACATTCAGACCAGGCTGGGTTTATGAGTGGACGTCAGATGGGGGATAATATTCAGAGGGTTCTTAGTGTGATACATAGGGTGCAGGGGACGGGTCAGGACCTTCTTCTGCTGTCTTTAGATGCGGACAAGGACTTCGATCGAGTATTGTGGGTCTTCTTGTTTTGGGTATTGTGGGTTTTAGGGTTTAGCTCCAAGTTTTTGAATTGGATTCACATGGTATATACTAATCCAGTGGCCTGTATTAAGGTTAATGGAGGTTACTCTGAGATATTCGGTCTTAAGAGGGGCACACGTCAGGGTTCTCCCTTATTGCCATTACTTTTTGCATTGGTTATTGAACCTCTGCCCCATAGAATTCAGGTAACGTCTTGATTTCAGGGATATGGGTACATGGGACATAGCCAAAGCTCTGAAAGCCCTAAGCCAACAAGAATTTAAAGGGATAGGCTGGCGTCAGTGACCAAGTGAACGCTGCCGGAGACACAATACCGAGACCATGTGATGCCCCCTACAGTGGAGGAAAGTCGGGTTTCCAATTGCTGTTGAGTGCTCCGCCCATGCACTGCCACAGCACTTCCAGGTGAGGAGCATGACAATGGGAAAGACAAGGTCTGGTATATATGGGACAATTTTTTGATGGTGATAGGGGGACAGTGCGGCCTTTTGGAGAGTCGCAAGTGAGCTATCAGCTAAAATCCAGGGATTTATTCCCCTATCTCCAAGTTAAGCTTTATCTTGCTGGGCCTCGAGTGGTAGAGGATTTATGGTGAGGCAAGGGCCCTTCTGAAAGGCTGTTAGAACCACTGGTATAAAAGGGGGCACTCTCTCAAATTTACCAGTGTCTTAACTGTAAGGAGTAGAACAAAAGTATATGGGACAATGGGAAATTGACCTGGGGAGGAACTTGGGTTTAGAAGAGTGGGAGGTATTGTTGGAACGTAGGGCCAAGCTGGGTACCTCCAAGGTAATGGTGGAAAATGGCTATAAGATAATGCTGAGATGGTATTATACACCAGTGCTGCTTAGGGCTATGGGGTTTGCTCCACGGATCAGTGTTGGTGTGGATGAGCCCTAAGGGGACATATAACCATATGTGGTGGGAATGCCCCCTAGTGAGAGCTTTTTGGCAACAAGTATTCAGGATGTTTTCACAGATCCTGCGGGAGAGTTTGAATCCTAGTATGGAGCTGGCTCTTTTGAATACACCACTGCCCCAAATCTCAGAGAGTGCAGATTTGTTGTTCAGACTGGGCATGACAGCGGTGAAAGTGGTGGTGGCAAGTAAGTGGAAGATGCTCCAGGTCCCCAGCCTTGAAAAAGTAGTGCTGAGGCTGGACCAATGGTATACCATGTATCATGTGACATCTCTACACCGCTGTCGGGTGACTTCCTTCGACAGATGATGGCGCCTATACAGACATTGGAAAGAAGTGGGTAGAATAGGCAATATGGGTACCCTAATGCCCTAGGGTTTGATCTAGTACTACAGTAGGGTTGAGGGAGATGGGGGGGGGGGGGGTAAGGGGGGACTTTGGGGACTGTTCATAGGCAGTTAGGAAGTTTGTATTAGCTAGATACACTGAAGAAACAACTGTGTATCTGTTATCTTTTGCATATTGTTATTGCTTTTTACTGCAATAAAGGAAAAAAGAAAAGCAATATTGATGCATAAAATGATTGAGGAGAATCAAAGGGGTGTATTTGAAAGGAAAAAATATAGGGAAAAATAGATGCCATTAAAGATGTGCAGGGTACGGTTCACATTGAACAAAAGGCATTATCAGATCAGTTTACCCGTTTCTATGATCAGCTTTATAGTGCTGAGGGACCTGCTACTCTTGAGCCCTGTGAAGCCTTTTTGAGTAAACTGGAAAGACCTATTCTTTCTGAGAAAGACAGTTTGGAACTGGATAAGGTAATCACACTGGATGAGTTAGTGAAGAGTTTCGGTATGCTCCAAAATGTGAAAACACTGGGTATGGATGGACTCACAGTTGAATTTTACAAGGCATTTCAGCCACTGTCGCATCCTCATTTATTAATCACATATCATCATATGATCTCCCAAGTTGCCATTAGTGACACTATTGGGTATACACAAAACCGCCCAATTATCCTTGGTATAAATGACAATCCAACTTACAATAAACCAAAGATCATAATCAGTGGCATAGCAAGGGGGGGGGGGGGGCGGGAGAGGCGGTCCGCCCCGGGTGTCAGCCCGGGGGGGGGGGGTGCTCCCTGCCAGCTCCTCCCCCCCTAGGTGCATCGACACCCCCCACCAGTGCTCCCCCTCCTCCGTCCAACCAGCTCCCCCTACCTTTAAAAAAATATCGGAATCCGAAGCGAGGCGCAGAGCCTCACGCCTGCACGTAAAAGAAATGTGCAGCGTCTCATCAGGCCTTCTCTCGCTCTGTCTGTCCCACCCTTGCGGAAATAGGAAGTTGCGTCAGCGGAGGGCGGGACAGACAGAGCGAGGGAAGGCCCGATGAGACGGTGCACATTTCTTTTACGTGCAGGCGTGAGGCGCTGCGCCTCGCTTCGGATTCTGATATTTTTTTAAAGGTAGGGAGCTGGTTGGATGGAAGAGGGTGGGCACTGGGTCGGGGGGGTGTCGATGCGCCGAGGGGGGGGGTATGTCATCGTGCTGCCACCGGGGGGGATGGTGCAACGGCGAACCGCCCCACCCCGCCCCGGGTGGCAGCCCCCCTCGCTACGCCACTGATCATAATTGCTGATATATAGGCTAATAGCACTTGTCATACAAGCTTTTATTCACATCATAATACTTTTGAATTATTTAGAAGAGAGCCCTCAGACAAAACCACTATCAAGGCAAGATCATCGGTTTTTATCGGTCTTTTGCCTAGTGGCCTAGCACATCTATCATCGAGCTATCTCTTACCATGTGAAAATAAGTGCTATGACCAAACACTAAAGTGCTCAAAATGAATGTGCTTACAAAAGAAAAAATCGTGACTTATCTTAAAACGTTGTTATTCATCAAATTTTTCTTTGTTCGTCTTTTGTCTTTTTCTTCTACTTTATCTTGCGACACGATACTCAGTCCATCAAGTCCACAAAGTACATAATCCGCTAAAGTGTACCCTGGTAACGCCCGACACCGCGGGTTTCAATAATTTCCTCATGGACTCGGGTTAACATATTGCAGAACTTTCTGAACGATTCCAATGCTATAGGATCAAAAAACACGTATTTTACAGAATTTAATTTTACTACACATTTACACGGAAAGTTTAACCAGAAAAGAGCACCCAATTGTTGTATTGTTGGGCGTGATTTAAGAAATTCTTGACGCCGCTTTTGGGTTGGTTTAGAAACATCCGGAAAGATTCTTATTTTGTAATTCATAAAGAGCTGATCTCTATGAAGAAAAAAATGTTTTTGAAAATCCAGTCTCTATCTGGTTGCAATACAAAGGAAACTATTAAAGTCATTGGCTCTAAGCCTAAATTGTCGTCTTCCAAAGTCTGTGTTAAATTTAAATCCGAAGTATGGTAACAGGTAATAAATTTTTTATATCGGTGGATATGCCTTCTCTGGTATCTCCAGAACTTCACTCATATATCTTTTAAAAGTTATTAGTGGGGCTATTAAAGCCTGTTTTGGAAAATTTATCAGTCTAAAAGTGTATTAGACCTCTGTGTATTCTCCAAAATTTCTATTTTGTTCTGAAGATATAAATTCTCCTTAATTAAATTTGCTTGTACCTGTTGAAAATTTTGTATTTCTTTCGTATTAATCTCCATTGTTTTCTCCATAGCTTGTATTTTTCCCTCTAACGTTGGTATTTTTCTCAGTAGAGTCTGAGAGTTATCAATTAATGGGGAAAGTTTTTGAGAGAATGAAGTTTCCAGGTTCTTTAAAGCTTCCCAAATAGCTTCCAAAGTAATTTTATCTGTTTTTTCCCCCAAGAAAGACTTACTTGGTAAATCTACGTGTATCAAGGGTTTTTCCCATAAGCCCTGTATCCTTCATCAGATGGTTCCTAGTTAGAACACTTCCTTCCCATGAATCCAGAAGTCCTTGTGTGGCTACCATTGGCGGGCTTCCATCCGGGTTGGGTCCCGCGCCAGGAGGCCCTATCGCCACTTGTGAACCAGGGGTTTCCCGGCCCCTTCTCGGCGTGTCTGCCGGCATGGGAGGAGCTAACCGTTGTTGGGCTTAATGATGTCTCTGTCTTCAGATGGAGGGGCGGCTCACCTCTCCCTGCACTCTCCAGCAATGGAGTCACAGCTCCCGATGCCATTCTGGGATTGAGGAATCGATCCAAATAGCCCACTAACGGCGAAACAGAAGCCATGGGACCTGCTCGTTGTTTGCCCCTCCTCTTAGGCATAGTAGAAGAAAATACTGTCTGTAAAAAATCTGAGGTAAGTGGGTTAGGAGCGACTTCTCAACTCTCTCTCCCGGTCGCCATCTTGCCTCCCTGTTGCTTTGTTTTTAATCATTCCCAGTTCAGGGGCGTAGCCAGACACCCAATTTTGGGTCGGCCTGGGCCCAAGATGGGTGGGCAGAAGAACTCTGCCCTGTCCCACAAGTGATTTGGTCTCTCCCTCTCTCGCCTGCATGCCATATGGTCTCTCAAACATCCCCCTCCCCCCATACCTTTTAAATAGCAGATTTTCACTTGCAGCGAGCAGCAACTAATATACACTGCTCATGTTGGCCCCACAGCCTTCCCTCTGATGCAACTTCCTGTTTCCGCATAGGCGGGAATACATTAGAGGGAAGGCTGGTATGCAGGAAGGACAGTTGTTGGGAATTTTCGGCTGGTGGGGCTTGGGGATCCCTGCCAGACACTTCATAGGTGTGCTGCTACTGGGTGGGCCTGAGCCCAAAGTGGGTGGGCCTGGGCCCACCCTTGGCTACGCTACTGATTCCCACAATAAGTAATTCTGTAACAGCATATTTGCCCTGTATGTCTTGAACAGATTGTAAGCTTTGTCCAGCAGGTACTGTCTCTTATGTGTTTAGTGAACAGCGCTGCATACTTCTAGTAGTGCTATAGAAATTATCATTATTATTATTAGTAGTAGTAATAGTCACGACTAGAAGAGCTAAAATTACTAGATTGAAAGAAAAAACAAAGATGCAAAATCATCTTTTATATAGGATAAAAAGTTTTAGAGATTTGATCCTAATGGTGGAATACATTTGTCATGCTAAAAGGCAGCTTTGTACTTGTAAACAGCAAGCTTAAATGTCATTACAATATTAGCAGGTGCAAACAAAGCATGTTCAGTGCCTACTTTTGACTAATTAGATAATGATAATTGCAAATCAGTTGTTAAGCGTACTAAACTAGATGTTTTATACTAAACTTTAATTGTGGTTCATGACAGGTATTAAGTTCATATAAAAAAGCAATATAAAACTTTAAATTTAAATTTCTGCTATATATTGTGCTGACAAAAATTAGACTTTACTATTTGAACTCTAAATTCATCCTTGTCTGTGCTTTGAACAATTGAAAGTGGTGCAAGCTATTGAATATTTTTAAGGAAAAACAACACAAAAATAGCACAACTTAAAAAGAGAGAAAAATAACCTTAACAAAAATCGGATTGATGAAGATACGCACATTGTTGCTCTGGCACAATCCAGTTTAAGCAATAATGACACTGTGAGGATCCTGTTAACATAGTAACATAATAAATGACGGCAGAAAAAGACCTGCATGGTCCATCCAGTCTGCCCAACAAGATAAACTCATATGTGCTACTTTTTGTGTATACCCTACTTTGATTTGTACCTGTCCTCTTCAAGGCACAGACCGTATAAGTCTGCCCAGCACTATCCTCGCCTCCCACCACCGGCTGGCTCTGCCACCCAATCTCGGCTAAGCTCCTTAGGATCCATACATACATACATTTGTTGAATTGTTATTGCTTCTTTAAGTGGAATAATTGGCAGGAGTATATCTGATTGCTACTTCATTATATAATACAGTTGCCTGGGATAACTATTAGGATAGAACACATCTAAAGTTAGGTATGATTCCTGGGTGCAAACGCTATTCTATAAAT
This sequence comes from Microcaecilia unicolor, assembly GCF_901765095.1. Classification (NCBI taxonomy): domain Eukaryota; kingdom Metazoa; phylum Chordata; class Amphibia; order Gymnophiona; family Siphonopidae; genus Microcaecilia; species Microcaecilia unicolor. The sequence goes on along the minus strand of NC_044031.1, from coordinate 372,018,675 downwards.
CGCGCCTTATAGAATAATACTTTTTTGGTGCTGATGTTTTGGCACTATATTTAGAATCTAGCCCATAACATGGGTAGTCAGCCCATTCTATAAGAGCACTTAAGCATGTAAATGTTCTTATTCAGAGGAATACTAGCATGAGTAGACATCAACATGCCTACTTCTTCAGGGGCCCTTTTACAAAGGTGCGCTGAAAAATGGCCTGCGGTAATGTAGACTTGTGTTTTGGGCGCGCGCAGAATTATTTTTCAGTACGCCTGTAAAAATTGCCTTTTTAAAAATTTTTGCCGAAAATGGATGTGAAAAGGAAAATTGCCACACGCCCACTTTGGGTCTTAGACCTTACCGCCAGCCATTGACCTAGCGGTAAAGTCTCACACAGTAACTGGGTGGTAATGACCTACGCGCATCAAATGCCACTTGGTGCATGCCTAATACGCGCGTCCGAAAATAAAAATAATTTTTCAGACACGCGTATCAGACGTGCGCCAAAAATGAAATTACCGCTATGCGGTAGTCAGGTGGTAACTCCATTTTGGCACACGTTGGGCGTGCGTAGATGCTTAAGCGGCTTAGTAAAAGGGCCCATCAATGACTAAATAGCAGTCCAAAGTTTAAATTCAAATGTTATAACTTGTCTACCTCTGCAATGCTGATTTTTTTAAAATGTTTATTAAAACTTCCATCATATAATTACAATATAAAGTCAGGAAACACCAATATGCAAAGACATCAAAATAAAATAAAGATAAAAAATAAATTCCAAGCCCTCATCAAGGAGAAAAGCCCGATAACAATAAACAATCCAAAAATCTACTTGGAGACTTTTCTGATGAATAAGTGAAGCGGGGATTGAATTGCTTTGATTTTGCTTTGCTGGATCTTGGGTGTTTTGTGAGTAATTTTTTTTTCAGTGCTGAAAATTTGACTTAGAGGTCCTTTTACTAAGCTGTGGTAAAAGGGGGTCTGCGCTAGCATCCACGCGTGTTTTTGATATACGCTCAGGCCACCTTTTACTGTAGCAGGTAAAAGGCTGTATTTTTTTCTGGAACACAAATGGCCATGTGGTAAGTGAACTACTTGGACTACATTTGACTAACTTTCGGAGAGCAAACCCCGTTCCTCAGGTCAGGATAGGATACTGTAACAGCAGTATACTCTATTGACCTGAGGAAGGATGTTTTGACCTCTGAAAGCTAAATGTATTAGTCCAATAAAATTGTATTATTTTATTTTCTATATTTGTTTTATTTTTATTTGTTAATTTGTAAAGTGGTGATTGGTATTTGTTAGTTTTTTCAAATTTACATCTGCTGTCTTTATATTTTGCACAGTATTAGGGGACATTTTCTGTTTCTGTGGTGTGTTGCATTGTATACAGAATCTGGCATCTTGAGGGCTCAGTTTAATTTTTGTCTAAATAGAAAGTTTATGGTTTCTTATTCTATAGTGGATTAGGGTGTATCTGTGTCTGTGAAAAAGACATGGCTTTCAGTTGGCATTGACTGTGCAGGATCAACAATCTTTACTATTCTGGCTGGTTTCATTTTACAATAGGTGAATTGATGTTCTAGTGCTCACTGCAGTGTTTAAGATGCTTTCGTTTTCCTTGTGTGACTCGTACAAATTACTGGTTTTGGTATGGTAGAATTGCTCTATAGGTCCCGAGTGTTTTGTATTCTCGGTATGCCTAGTACTGGATTTTGGAGGGGGGTGTTAAAAAATGACCAGCCCCGGGTGTCTCATACCCTAAGTACGCCATTGGCAAAAGGTCACAGATTATCCAGCTATAGACGGAACCACCAGCATTCAACCTGGCACACACAAGCACATTTTGGGGCATTTGGTGGCCTTGGTCAAAACATAGTGACCCCTTTACTAAGCTGCATTAAGCACTAACATGCACTTAGTGCAACTTAAAATGGTGTACTGTGGGACATGCTCAAACATCCTCCGGTAACTGCTAAAAATGTGTGCACAAACTGCACATTAAAAAAATATTTTTGGAGGGAGCATGGCAGAGGGCAAAGAGTGGGCATTCCTCGACTTGACATTAGTGTGAGCTAACTGGTTAGCGCGGGAATACCACATGAATCCTTACCACCTACAAAATGGATGGTGGTAAATGCACAAGCAGTAATTTTTAAAAATGGCCATGTGCTAATGGTTACATTAGCACATGCCAAATATGCAAACAGTGGATCAATAATTCATCAAATATACTCCAGAATGTGAAATATATAATATATTGTAAAGTGATTATGCAATCGCACAGTTCTTATGACAACTATTCGGTGTCCTTCTATTACATTACTTTATTTTAAATGTTTGTTTTTTCTTTAAAGTTTATAAAAAGGAGGAAAAAGACCTCAGTTGACTGTGATTGTCTTGCCTAATTGGAAAAAACAGGCAAATCTGCAATCAGGTAGACACTTTTAATTTATGAACAGCTCACAGTTCTCTATCATTGGTCTCAAAAAACTGCCATAATTTTTTATTCAAAATAAACACAAAAGTTCTTCTTAAATCCTTTCAATGAGAATGAATATAAACTGTGTGTGTAGAAAATCACTGAGGGTCCATTTTACTAAGCCGCGTAAGCATCTACGTGCACCCAACATGCACCAAAATGGAGTTACTGCCTGGCTACCACGTGGCTCTTGTGGTAATTTCATTTTTGGTGTGCATCCGATATGCATGTCCGAAAAATAATTTTTATTTTCAGATGTGCATATTGGGTACACACTAAGTGGCATTTGACATACATAGGTCATTTCCGCCTGTGGCTGGCGGTAAGGTCTCAGACCCAAAATGGACGCGTGGCAATTTTCATTTTGCCACACGTCCATTTTTGACAAGAATTTTAAAAATCCATTTTTACAGGCGTGTTGAAAAATGATTCTGCGCGCGCCCAAAACATGTGCAGGCCATTTTTCAGTGCTCCTTTGTAAAAGGACCCCTTAGCTTCAAAGCAGGCACGGTCCCAACGGGGACCCATTTCACCACATAGGCTTCCTCAGGGGAATAAGCTCATTGCCAGCGATTCAGGCTGTAAAAGACAAATTCTATTCAAAAAAACTGGAGACCACAGCAGCGGCATGCACAGGATATTATTTGTGGCACAAAATTATGCAAATTGAATCCAGGTAAACTTACATTGTATCTCCCCTGCCATTGCTTGTTGGCAGACTGCAACGCATTCAAACTGAAAAGGCGCTACTAACCTGCAGGTTTAAAAAGACGCCGGCATATGCGCAGGAGTGTTTTAAGATGTCATTAAATAGGAAACCCCCATAATTCAAATTTTGGCGCATTTACATTAGCACATGGCCATTAATAGGAAAAATAGAAAATTTGCCATTTTACAGTTGCGGTAAAAATGGCCATAGCAAGTGGGAAAAACCCCATGTAAGGTTTGTTCAGTGCTAAGGCACTTAGGAAAAGGACCCTATTTACCTTATTTACCTTACCTTGTTGGGCAGACTGGATGGACCGTACCATATAGATCTTTATCTGCCATCATTTACTATATTACTACGACCCCATAGCTAGCTAAGGGGCCCTTTTACTAAAGGGTTTGCGTGCAGCAATCTGGAACCTACTGTCGGAGCCCAGCAGTAGCTTCCACCCCAAGTGCATGCCATTTCCGGTGCTACAAAAACATTTTCTATTTTTGTAGCACCTGTGTTTACCTGGTGGTGATTGGGCAGTGCTGCAAATGTGTGAGCCCTTACCGCCACAATGGGTGGCGGTAAGAGCTCCTCCCCGCCCCCCCCCCCCCCTGAAATGGCATGTTAGAGTATCCTATCCTGACCTGAGGAACGGGGTTTGCTCTCCGAAAGTTAGTCAAAATGTATTAGTCCAAGTAGTTCACTTACCACATGGCCATTTGTGTTCCAGAAAAAAAGACAGCCTTTTACCTGCTACGGTAAAAGGTGGCCTGAGCGTATATCAAAAACACGCGTGGATGCTAGCACAGAGCCCCTTTTACCACAGCTTAGTAAAAGGACCTCTAAGTCAAATTTTCAGCACTGAAAAAAAATTACTCACAAAACACCCAAAAATGCTGTTACAATATCCTATCCTGACCTGAGGAATGGGGTTTGCTCTCCGAAAGTTAGTCAAAATGTATTAGTCCATGTTTTATTATAAACATTTATTAACACAGCTACAATACTACTTTATCCTAAAGGGAAAAAAAGAAAAATATATTTTATTTACAGTTTGTTGTCTCTGGTTTCTGCATTCCTCATCTTCTCTTCACTCTCTCCTTTCCATCCAGCATCTGCCTTTGCTCTCTCCCTGCCATCCAGTGTCTGCCTTCTCTCTCTCCCTGCCATCCAGTGTCTGCCTTCTCTCTCTCCCTGCCCCTGCCATCCAGTGTCTGTCCTCTCTCTCCTGTCCCCTCCATCCACCGTCTGCTCTCTCTCTCTCTGCCCCTTCCAACCACTATTTGACCTCTCTTTCCCTTCCATCTAGTGTCTGCCCTCTATCTCTGCCCCTTCCCTCCACCATCTGCCCCTGTCTGCCCTCTCTATCTCCCCCTTCCAACCACTGTCTGCTCTCGCTCTCACCCTTCTATCCACTGTCTGCCCTTTATCTCTGCCCCTTCCATCCACCATTTGCCCTCCTCTCCCATCCATCCAGCATCCAGGGTCTGCCCTCCCCCTCTCTCCCTTCCATCCAGGATCTGTCTCCCCTCTCTCTCTCTCTCTCTGCCCCCTCTTTTCAGCCCCCTGTACCAGCCCCATTATCCCACCTGCCCTCAGTTCTAGCCCCAGCCCACTTCTCCCACCCTTTTCAGCCCCCAGTTCCACCCCCACTATCCAACCAGTCCCCAGTTTCAGCTCCTAGTTTCAGCCCCAGCCCTTTTTTCCCGCCAGTCCCAAACTTCAGCCCCAGCCACTTTCTCCCTGTCCCCTTTTCAGCCCCTAGTCCCCACAGTTTCAGCCCCTGCCCCTTTTCAGCCCCCAGTTCCAGTACTAGCCCCCTTATCCCACCTACCCTCTTTTTAGCCCCCATTTCCAGTCCCCTTCATTCACCTGCCTTGCATTATGGCCCCACTTTTCAGCCCCTGCCCCAGGCATGGCCCCATTCTCCCTCCTGCCCCCTTCTCAGACCCTAGTTCCAGCTCCAGCCCCCTTCTCTCATCTGAGCCCCCCGACCCAGACCCCACCTGCCTACCCTCAGCTCCCTCAACAGCCCCCTTCTCTCTGCCACCCAGCCCTCTGCAGATTGCCTCATTATTGGACCTTCCCTCACTGTGTCCCACCCTCCTCTGTTGTAACTTCCTATTTCAGCGAGGGTGGGACACAATGAGGGAAGGCCTGACGAGGCTATCTGCTTCTTTCATAGGAAGATGTGAGGCGCTGCACTGCCGATTCTGAGATTTTTAAAATGCAGGGGGTTGGGTGGTAGAGAGAAGGGGCTGTCGAGGGAGCTAAGGGTAGACTGGTGGGGACTGGGTATTACGGCGCCAGTGGTCTTTGGGTCGGGAGCAGTGGGAGCGGAGCACTCCCTCTCGTGCTGACACCTGGGGCAGACCGCCCCCACCGCCCCATCCTTGGTACGCCACTGCCTTTTACAAATCCAGTTGATCCAGATATCAGTGAGTAATGCAGACAATTCCACGTTTTAACAAGATAAATACTGCAAAAGTTTTTGAATATTGACTCAGTTCCTGAAAACAATATAATGTTAAGTAACAGATTGCAAGTATTATCCAGCAAGTTGATTCATTATTATTGCAAAAATTTGGCAGAAGATATTTGGATATTAAAATATTTGATTATTTTTTATATCTAAATTATGTAGAATTCACTATTTTGTATAGTACAATATTTGTATCCTTGTTGGTCTAAGTAATAATATTACATAAGAATATAAGAATAGCCATACTGGGTCAAACCAGTGGTCCATCTAGCCTGTATCCTGTTTCCAACAGCGGCCAATCCAGTTCACAAATATTTGGTAGAAACCCAAATAATAGGAACATTCCATGCTACCAATCATGGAGCAAACAGTGGCTTCCCCTTGTCTGTCTCAAAAGCAGACTATGGACGTTTCCTCCAGGAATTTTTTCCAAACCTTTTTTAAACCCAGATACGCTAACCGCTGTTACTGCATCCTCCGGCAAAGAGTTCCAGAGCTTTGAGTGAAAAAATATTTCCTCCTATTTGTTTTAAGAATATTTCCATGCAATTTCATTGAGTGTCCACTAGTCTTTGTACTTTTTGAAAGAGTAAAAAAATTGATTCACTTCTACTCGTTCTACACTACTAAGGATTTTGTAGACTTCAATCATATCTCCCCTCAGCCGTATCTTTTCCAAGCTGAAGAGCCCTAACCTCTTTAGCCTTTCCTCATACGAGAGGAGTTTCATCCCCTTTATCATTTATTAAAAAGTTATTTGCATTCCATATTCATGAATCAATAGTCTAGCTAGCATCTGTAATCCTCCAAACAGCATGAACAACTGCTTAGGAATTCTGTACCCATAAAGCAGGCATAATTTCCATGTTGTAAAAACCTGAAAGCTAGCATTATTTGCTGTAATTATTTGAGCTGATTATGTATTACATTTCTTCTCAAAAGCATTTTCTTTCCAGATGGCTTATACAACTACTTGCAAAAAAAAAAAAAAAGAAATTCTTGTATGACATCGTCCTTAAGATAAAACTGGTGGGTCTTGTTCAGTAAAGATTATTTCTATAAACACAGTGATATTTATTGTACTGCATTACTAATAATATGGTATGCCATTCTGAGCGTTATTTAGAAAAATGGGATAAAAAAAAATCCAAATTATTATAATGATTATTATTTTTATTATAATTGGTTTCCCCGGAATTTAACTGTTAATTTTAAAAGCAGTTAGCACATTACTTTAATAACTAGCATGTTAACTGCCACATTAAACACTTAAAACAGAATTTCATCTTAGGAATGGAGAGCCGGGAGTGTGCCTGGCAGTTAATAGGGGTGCCTTTACTGCATGCTGACTTGTAACACAGCAAATAACATGGAACTTTTAAACATAACTCCAGAGATTTAGTTTATTTCATTCTATATATTTTTTTTGTTACATTTGTACCTCATGCTTTCCCACTCATGGCAGGCTCAATGTGGCAATGGAAGGTTAAGTGACTTGCCCAGAGTCACAAGGAGCTGCCTGTGCCTGAAGTGGAAATTGAACTCAGTTTCTCAGTTCCCCAGGACCAAAGTCCAGCACCATAACCACTAGGCCACCCATACCACTAATGTGCAGTAGCAACCAATGATCAATGACCCAGAATGACAACTCCCCCGAACTATCATGAACACCCCCAACAATTATTATGGAGGCTTTTCCAGGCACAGATCCCCAAATGAGCCTACTGGGCTCAGGCACAAGGACCCAAAGGTCTGGGGAGACCCTTCTCATTATCAAGGTGGACTTTGTGTAGCAGCTTAACTGTACAGTCCGGTGGTTGTGTTAAACGTGATAAATCTATTTATATACTCTGCTGAAACCCTGCTGTTTATCATTTGTTAATGTTCATGTCAATGCTGTATAACACTAAAGGTAACTTGACCATGCAAAATATTTTTTCCATCTACCAATATCTATGTAGACTACATTTTGTACTCTATGCAACCAACTTCTGCTTACGTCATTTGCATAATTTTGTCAATTGTTATTGATACTGTTATTGTTAAATTGATTGTAAGGTTTTAAGTGGCACTGCTAAGCACAAACTTTGAAAAGAAAAAGATAAAGAAGAATCAGAATTGTTAAAAAATGTGAAACCAATATTGTCTTTTGGAGGTTAGACACAGAGAACTGTAGGGTGGTAGGGAGCCCAGACATCACCATCCAAAGATAAATACCAATTGAATGAAGGCTGAAGCTTTGGGGAGGGGGTAGAATTAACCTCTTCCTCCTGAACATATTTAAGATGGGTAGCTACAATGACTGAAGCTGTTCTAGTAGCAGGTGTCTCGACTCCACAACCTGAACAAGAGGGAAACTGATATTAGTGGCCTATCCACCCTCTCTCCCATATCTGCAGTCATACTCTTACCAATATGAGGTGTGGTCTAAAGTCTAATAGTAACATTAGCAGTTAGTGATAGGGATGTGCATTCATTTGAAATGAGATGGGAAGTGCATTATTTCCCATGTTGTTTCTAATCCAAACCAACAGGAAAAAAATCTGAAATACAAGGGTTTTTTCCAGCATTGCAAATATTATCAGATAGGAGCCTGCCTCAAACCAGTGGCATTTGGGTTGGAGGGCACTTGCCTTCTAGAAGTTGTTATTCTTACTCTTGGGAGTCTGATGCTAGCCAGCCCATTCCTGGGTCTTGTATTTCTAGTTTTCATAGTTTCTGTTTCCTGACTTGGGACTAGCCGAGGACAGGCTTGGGTATTTCAGTCCCACCTCTAGGCTTCTTCCCTGCTGCTTCATTCCTGTTTTTGTGCAGCTATGAGTTTGGTTGTTGCTTCCTAATGTCTCAGAATACCACCTTTGTGTCAAGTATTTTGTTTCCAGTAATCCTTCTGTCCTTGGATGAGTAGGGACAAAACAGGCTCTGCATATGGCACTGTAATGAAGCACTATTCTACACTGCGAACCTGACTTTTACAGACTTAGGCCATGTCAGCTGTCATGCAGAGGCTTGGTACTGTAATAGACCTCTAATACATTGCTGACACGTCAAGGCTAATAGAGGCAAACAACTGTTGACAACAACCTTTGTTTACTGTGCCGGGCCTTAATGGAGGAGAAGAAAACATCTATGGTGGCAAGAGCAGGGTCACACAACACTGGAAAGCACCGCAACTTGTTGTTCTACATAAGTACATAAGTATTGTCATACTGGGACAGACCAAAGGTCCATCAAGCCCAGCATCCTGTTTCCAACAGTGGCCAATCCAGGTCACAAATACCTGGCAAGATCCCAAAAAAGTACAAAACATTCTATACTGCTTATCCCAGAAATAGTGGATTTTCCCCAAGTCCATTTAATAATGGTCTATGGATTTTTTCTTTAGGAAGCCGTCCAAACCTTTTTAAAACTCCGCTAAGCTAACCGCCTTTACCACATTCTCTGGCAATGAATTCCAGTGTTTAATTACACGTTGAGTGAAGAAAAATGTTCTCTGATTCGTTTTAAATTTACTACATTGTAGCTTCATCGCATGCCCCCTAGTCCTAGTATTTTTGGAAAGCGTAAACAGACGCTTCACATCTACCTGTTCAACTCCACTCATTATTTTATAGACCTCTGTCATATCTCCCCTCAGCCACCTTTTCTCCAAGCTGAAGAGCCCTAGCCACTTTAGCCTTTCCTCATAGGGAAGTCGTCCCATCCCCTTTATCATTTTTGGTGCCCTTCTCTATACCTTTTCTAATTCCACTATATCTTTTTTGAGATGCGGCGACCAGAATTGAACACAATATTCAAGGTGCGGTCGCACCATGGAGAGATACAAAGGCATTATAACATCCTCATTTTTGTTTTCCATTCCTTTCCTAATAATACCTAACATTCTATTTGCTTTCTTAGCCGCAGCAGCACACTGAGCAGAAGGTTTCAACGTATTATCAATGACGACACCTAGATCCCTTTCTTGGTCTGTGACTCCTAACGTGGAACCTTGCATGACATAGCTATAATTTAGGTTTGTGAGAAAAACGTCCAAATACAGACATGCCACTTTTTGGTCATTTTTCTCTTTTGAAAATGAGCCCGACAGTGTCTTAAATGGAGGTGAGTGCAACAGCTAACTGAGAACAACCGTATTGGTTGTATGGCATGGTCAAAGCAACTCCTTCGCAAGTACACCCTCCCCTCCCATTTGCTGTTGATGTCATTTGGTTTACAGATGAAAAAACCTTTCATGGATGAGTCACTTATCAATACCCAAAATGACCAACTTTACACACAGACTGCAGTGAAGAAGTGTGATATTGCTGCCAATTGTCATCTGTGAACTCACCAGACATTCAGCAAATTGGTCATGGAGCTTTTCTTTATCAACCCAGATGCAAAGATTAATGTTTTACTCTCCAACAACTGCTACCAGCCATTCGGCATAGCGCTGGCAACGTTTACATGTTTCAGCAAGACAGTGCATCTACTCATAGTGCTTATGAAAACCATCCAGTTGCTGCAGAGAATAACTCTAGATTTCATTTCGCTGGAATTGTGGCCCCCTTAACAGTCCAGACCTGAACCCTATTGATTACAAGATTTGGGGTCTTATGCAGCAGCATGTTTATGAAAGGTTGATTCATGACGCTGACAATCTCAAGCAGCATCTGGCTGAGATATGAGCCAACTTGAATCAGGGTGTCATTGATGTTGTGGTTGATCAGTAGAGAAAATGTTATGTGCGTGCCAACGAGGGCCATTTTGAATATTTGCTGTGGGCTTATTGCAAATTTATTCAGGATTATAGATCCCAAATTTTATTGTAATTAGTCAAATTTTGACAGAGTTATACGTGGAGGGGCATAATTGAACGCAAACGCCCATCTCCATGGGCGTTTATCTCAGAGGACGGGTCCATGAAGGGGCGGGCCAGACCGTATTTTTGAAAAAGATGGGCGTGCATCTTTTGTTTTGATAATACGGTTTGTGCCGAGCAAATGCATTGCATTTGGGCGGATTTGTGCTGGGCAGTATCGGTTTTCAGTGATAATGGAAACTGAAGGCGCCCAGCTCAAAAATGAACAAATCCAAAGCATTTGGTCGTGGGAGGGGCCAGGATTCGTAGTGCACTGGTCCCCCTCACATGCCAGGACACCAACCGGGCACCCTAGGGGGCACTTGTAACAATTAAAAAAAATTAAAATACCTCCCAAGTCCATAGCTCCCTTACCTTGGGTGCTGAGCCCCCCAAATCCCCCCCCCCAAAACCCACTGCCCACAACTCTACACCACTACCATAGCACTTATGGCTGAAGGGGGACACCTAGATGTGGGTACAGTGGGTTTTGGGGGTGGTTTGGAGCGCTCCCATTTAGTAGCACATGTGTAACAGGTAGGGGGGGGGGTGGCCTGGGTCCACCTGCCTGAAGTCCACTACACCCACTAACAACTGCTCCAGGGACCTGCATACTGCTGTGATGGAGCTGGGTATGACATTTGAGGCTGGTATACAGGCTGGAAAAAAAGTTTTTAAAGTTCTTTTTTTTTGGTGGGAGGGGGTTAGTGACCACTGGGGGAGTCAGGGAAGGTCATCCCCAATTCCCTCCGGTGGTCATCTGGGCAGTTGGGGCACTTTTGGGGAACTTGTTTGTGAAAATAAAGGGTCCAAAAAAGTGACCCAAAGTCTCGCTTCTGGCGCCCTTCTTTTTTACATTATTGGCCGAGCGCCCATCTCTCCTCGGCTGATAAACACGCCCCAGTCCCGCCTTCACCATGCCTCCGACACACCCCCATCAACTTTGTCCGTTCCCGCGACACACTGCAGTTGGAGGCGCCCAAAATTGGCTTTCGATTATACTGATTTGGGCGCCCATGAGAGAAAGGTGCCCATCTCCCGATTTGGGTCGAAATATGTGCGTCTTTCTCTTTCGAAAATTAGCTGGATAGTATTTTTGTTGAAATGCAGTGTAGTGATACAGAGTATGAAGAAAACACCTTTAGAAAATTATCCCACTGTCTATCTTTCTGCACAGGTGTCTTTCAGAAGCAATTTATATCAAGATAAATTTGCAATGGAATATGACCCGCTAAATAAATAATGAAAAAGGAATATCTCTAGAAATACTTTTTTAATTAATTGTGAAAAAAAGCAAACAAAATCAATTTTCCTTCTTTCACTGAATTCAAAGGGATGTTCCAGTGCAGTTCTATTACTTGCTTTATTTGACCTTTTTAAAAGTTGGTATTACAATGCTAGTTGGCCAAGTGACCTCTTTGGACATCTCCACCTGCTTTATGATTAGATCTTTCTCTGTTTACAATTTCAGCATGTCTTCTCAATTGTTATGCCTAGGAAGAGTGCTTGTAATATTTAGCACCAGATGTTGTGTATATAGAATATTGACACAGGTTAATTGGCAATTTAATGTAGTATGCTGAACAGTGTTCTTCCATTAAATCAAGTGAAAAGAGACTGTCTCATAGGAAACAATGACTTCTAGCAATGTTAACTTGCATTAGAACACTCCAGACTTGTCAAAAATTATTATAACAAGTCGATAATTATCTTTTATTTCTACTGTATAGTATCTGTTATTCCTTAGACAATTCTCATGTATACGTCATACTTAGCTTGGTAAACTTTTCTATTTTTAGTAGCTGCGTGCTATAAGAGGGTAGTTTTATAAGAGGGTACATGGAAATACTTTTAAAACAAATAGGAGAAAATGGGGGGGGGGGGGGGGGTTTCACTCAAAGACTAGTTAAGCTCTGAAACTCTTTGCCGGAGGATGTGGTAACAGTGGTTAGCATATCTGGGTTTAACAAAAGTTTGGTCAAGTTCCTAGAGGAAATGTCCATAGTCTGTTATTGAGATGGACATGGGGGAAGCCACTGCTTGCCCCGGGATTGGTAACATGGAATGTTGCTACTATTTGGGTTTCTGCCAGGTACTTGTGACCTGAATTGTCCACTGTTGGAAACAGGATACTGGGCTAGATGGACCATTGGTCTGACCCAGCATGGCTATTCTTATGTTCTAAGTCTGTGAAGATATATAGTTGTACACAATGGGAGCAATTCTAAAACAGGGTATCTAGAATTAGGCATCCAGAGAGTGCATGGGAGGAGCCTATTCAATAAAGGAAGGTAGGCGCCTCACTTCCTTGATAAAAGTCTAACTTTACTGGGTACTAACATGCCTAATATTTAGGCACAATCGACCAAAAATAGGTTGTAAAACAAAATGTTCTGCTGAATCCATATCCAACACTGTATCTCTTTAGGATATACAATCAATCTTTTTGAATATCACTCTGATTCAGCCAAAAAGTGTTGACTGTGCTTGGCAAGATGTTGGCAGGCTGATGGATATAGATTCATAGGGGACTTCCTTAATAAAGTGTCTAGCAAAACGTGGTCCGACTACATTGAGAGTTTCCTCTTTAAGATGAGTATTGACTAAAAGTTAAATATGATCAGACAGAAGATATAAAAGTAATAATGTAAAAAATTAATTCATAAAAAGGAGGTGGAGGATATTGAACTGATGACGATTGGAGTACATAAGTCTCTGCATGTGAGTTAATGAATGCAGTGCAGTACAACTGAGGTTCACGAACCAACACTTTTTGACTGAATCAGAGTGATATATTCAAAAAGATTGATCACATATCCTAAAGAGATATAATATTTAGGCACAAGCATTTATGCCAGCTATAGAGCTGCTGTAAGTGTGAGCACCTAAGTGCGATGCGTACAGTATTCTGTAACTTAAGCTTGTAACCACAGCCTTACCTATGCCCTGTCCATGCTTTACCCCTGTATATGCCCTCTTACAAATATGCACTAACCCTCTAATTCTATAAAAAGTGCTAAAAATTGCATGTGTAAATTTGGGCATGTATCCGAATTATGTGCACAATTTAATTGAGCAATGAACTAATTAACACAAATAATTAGCTTTTAACAAGTAATTATTGGTGCTAATTGAAATCAATTAAACAATTAACGATGCTAATTGAAATCAATTAACATGTATGCACATAAATTTAGGCGTGTGAAACTAGGAGAGTCATGGGCATTTCAGAGCAGAGTGTGGGTGTGGATTCTAGTTATGCATTCAATTATAGAATAAGGGGGTTCTGTATGTAAATTTAGGGTCAGGCATTTGCACCACATTTTCATTGGTGCAAATGAATTCACCTAAATTTATGCGCGACCCCTGCGTTTAAGTGCTATTCTGTAAACTGTGCCTAGCATTAGTGCTTAAGCATTTTTTTCCTGCTGATTTTTTAGACACCATTTATAGAATTCACCCCTATGTAAGTTAAGCAGGTTTTTGCATAATAGGGCTTGATGCATGCTGACATATGCATGTGTATATGCTAATATTTAAAACATTTGCATGCACAATATGCACATAAAAGTTAGCACCTAGGTTATAAAATAACCCCCATTGTCCATATTTTATAAAGGTTACAAACTGTGGTGTTGAGAGGAGCAGTCACAGGTAACCCATCCCACTTCTGCTTGGGTTGTACAAAGAAGCCTTAGGAGGGATTTAGAGCTCGGGAGGGAAAGAAAACATGGAGCATAATTCCAAAGATTGATAGGAGTTTTAGTTTTCCCTAAGAAACAGGGAAGCCACCTAAAAAGGAGAATCTTCTAGTTTCCCTAGACTCCTGGCTGTCAATAAAGTGAAGGAGGAGCCCCAAAGGGAGGGGTTTGAGAACTCCTGAGTAGAAAGAAGGGAGCTAAAGGGACAGAGGGAGGAGACCCTGGAAGACAGAAGGAACCAGTGGAAAGAGCTCCCTCACAGCAACTGGCCAGGAGTAAATTGGCTAACTATCCAAGATAACGAGGACCATAAAGTGAAGACTGGACCAAGAAGCTGTGGACACTGATGGCCAGTAGGAGTGAATGGGCAACCTAACCCAGGGCAAAGAGGGTCTTAAAGTAAAGGCTGGACTAAGGAGTTATGGATGTTGGTAGCCAGCAGGAGTAAATGGGTTTCCTAAGTGGAAGTACCCCAGACAGGATGCTGGACTTAAGACCTTGGAAAGAGGTGAGGCTCGGCTGCTCAGCCCATATGCCTAAGCTCTGAAAGCCAGGGCTGTAATTTATGTTTGAAATGTGCTGAAAAGAAGAACAGGGAACTGTGTAGACTGTTATGTTTGAGGACTTTGTGTTCATTGGACACTGAAGTAAGAATATATCTGCCAAAGATGAAGCTGTGTTTATTGTTTGGGAACTGTAGTGAGAATATATCTGCCAAAAGTGAAGGTTGTGTTTTGTTTGAGAACTATAATAAAGCTCCTTGGCATATTTCTAAGAGCTGTTCTGTGTCACTTATGTCTGGGAGGGGGAAAAAACTAGAGAAAAAGAGCTAAGCTTTGTCAGATTCCCCCTTGCCGACAACAAACTGTATCTATTGGGAAGCAGACAGAGACATGTTTACCTATTCTGAAGAGGCACAAACTGCTCTCTTAAGTTAGCATAGATTTGAACATATTTTATAACATACAGGAGTAGTCGCATACAGGTTATAGTTAACAGACTGCTACCACAACCAGGATGGGTATGGTGCCCTTTTTGGGCTGTACTGATGCTAAATATATACCTGAGTATTCTCCATGTGAACCATTGTTCCAGTAGAATGTCACAATCATTCTGCAGGTAGGGGGGGATAGGTGTTATGTATCCTCAAACACACAGTATTCCCATGACACACTTCAACTGTACACCTTGGCCATTGTCATGTCCTTGAAGTGAGGGTAACAGCTCAGAGCATAATATAATAGCGACAATGGGAGTGCTGTGGGAATGACTAGATAGCATTTGACTACAGTTCTTAGCTGTCAGTTCTTAGCAATGGTGCCTTTCTGGAGGCACAAATCTGATGGTCCTCCCTGACTGCTGACAGCATAGCTTCTTCCATAACACATTATAGATGTCAGTGGACATGAAAGTGCTAACATTTCCATTTATTGGGCAGCGTAACAGTAAGGATGCCATGCCCCCAAATATGCAAAGGCCTTCTAATGTACATCTCAGGTCCTGATGTGACTGTCAGTCCATATTGGCAGCTCATTTCTCTTTACCTGGTCTGTTGTGGCTAACATGACCTCCTCAGGTATGTATATTTGTTTCACACTGTTCTTTTATCAAACCAAGCACAGCGGTGACTCACTCCATACACATAGGCCCATGCACACATATGCTAGTAAATGGCAGAGAGGGGTAGCACAGGCATGCTGCATAGGTACACATTCCAGGAGAATTGTTTCCTGCTCCAGGATTTGACCCAAATCTCTCCTGGAGGATTAGGGCACTTGCAACAGGAAGTTCTACAGCCATGTTTTTAACCAACCATTCCTACTGTGCTGTCACAAAATATCTGGCCAATGAGCCCGAGCAGGCACAGCTATAAAATTCACATCATCAGTCCTGTGCCTTTGAGCAGCAACCTCATCAAGATGTGACACACTAAGTTACAGAGGGGGCCAGTTAGCTTGATGGTTAATGCAGCGCCATTTGATCCAAGCGATATGGGCTCAAGTACCACAGCTCCCTGTGGTACTATTATAGTAATAATACAATTAATGTATTACTTTTTTTTACAGAGTGGCTTTGGATGGGAAATGCTGGTGCAAGGGTGAACTGCCCTACTACACAAGCCTGCAGTGATTTAGGGAAAAACACTGTCTCTCCAGTAGTAGGGAAAGCCAGACATTTAGCAATAGCAGGCTATGCAGGCAGAGCAGTGAGGCCAGCATTGGACTATGTATAATGGAACAGGTGGGCAGGGCTGCTTTGATCGTGGCATTATGGCAGTTCACTGTTATAGTCTAGGGGAAAGTGGCCCCTGAGCAGTGGTGGACTATCTAGACAACCAGCTTGAGACTGCTTGGTAAGTGCATGCTTGGACTTCGTGATCCCGGTGACTGCCTGGTCCCGGGCGTGGGAATGGCAGACATTTTTCATCACCAAGATGGCCGGTTCAGGATTGAGAGACCCACCAAGCTTCTTGAGACTCCCATTTTTGAAGTTCCTCTTCCTTTGGGTGCAGTCCACAGGGGAAAGAATCACAGCATCTCACTTTATCTTCTAAGGGTGCCATTGTCTACAGCAGCTAGGATCAGGAAATGGGGTGTACAAGTTAAAAAAAAAAAACCCACACAAAAAATTGAGATGGTACCAATTAAGAGAAATGGTTGTTTAATAAAAAAAAAAAAGAGGGGGGGGGGGGGGAGAGATGCTTGCTTGACTCTGGCCAGCAGATGGCTGACCCGTATCTTGTAGTTTACGTGCAATGGATGGTTCGAGGTTTTTCTGTTCCTTGTATGGGCCTACCTCTGGCTCATTTTTTGCTCGGCAGGAATACAGGTGGCGATGTATAGTGCTGGAAGGTTCATACTGTGGTTGATGAAAGAATATACGTAGTAAGTTAGAAGAGGTCTTGCTAATGACCTGTAACAAGGCACTTCTGTTTGTTATGCTTTTCAGGTTGGCAGAAATTTTCAGGTTGAACCCCAGAATTTCTCTGGTTCTGACCACCATCTTATTAAACTTTTCACTGTTTAGGAGTTCATCAGATATGTCTAAGATCAGTCTTTTTTTTATGTACATCAATATCTCAACATCCATCATGTACTGCTTTCTTAGATTTCTGCATCCTAAGTTCCAAACCCTGTCATGCCTATCGTTTGCTACTTTTGACAAACCTTTAACTTTGATTATCATTTTGCAAAATAGTTAAATGGTGTCTGAGGAGTCTGCAATGATTTATCCCAGCAGTGAGGCCATATACACTGAAACTGATTTTTCTGAACTGGTTTCCAGTGGCTGATGGCAGTACTCAAAAATTTTCTTGGAGGTCCCACAATCAGTTGGGTTTTCAGGATACCTACAATGTATATTTTTTCACGGAGAGAGTAGTGGATGCTTGGAATGCCCTCCCACGGGAGGTGGTGGAAATGAAAATGGTAACGGAATTCAGACATGCGTGGGATAAGCATAAAGGAATCCTGTGCCGAAGGAATGGATCCTCAGGAGCTTAGTCAAGATCGGGAGGCAGGGCTGGTGGTTGGGAGGTGGGATAGTGCTGGGCAGACTTATACAGTCTGTGCCAGAGCCAGTGGTGGGAAGCGGGACTGGTGGTTGGGAGGCGGGGATAGTGCTGGGCAGACTTGTACGGTCTGTGCCAGAGCCGGTGGTTGGGAGGCAGGGCTGGTGGTTGGGAGGCGAGGATAGTGCTGGGGACTTATACGGTCTGTGCCAGAGCCGGTGGTTGGGAGGCAGGGATAGTGCTGGGCAGACTTATACGGTCTGTGCCCTGAAGAGCACAGGTACAAATCAAAGTAGGGTATACACAAAAAGTAGCAAATATGAGTTATCTTGTTGGGCAGACTGGATGGACCGTGCAGGTCTTTTTCTGCCGTCATCTACTATGTTACTATGTTAGCCAAATCACATACAGAAATTCTTATATTTTACTACACGATGTTAAATTGGCATCCTGATGTCAGGCACATGCTAATGGCTGGCATGTGTATATGATATGGACACATACATTTTGTCCTCATTGTGTGCCCACAAATGCTATTTAAGGCGTTACAGTGGTTGGCGGGGGACCAGTGCACTACGAATGCTGGCTCCTCCCATGACCAAATGGCTTGGATTTGGTCGTTTCTGAGATGGGCATCCTCAGTTTCCATTATTGCCGAAAATCGGAGATGACCATCTCTAAGGACGACCATCTCTAAGGTCAACCTAAATTTTGCAATTTGGGCGTCCCCGACCGTGTTATCGAAACGAAAGATGGATGCCCATCTTGTTTCGATAATACGGGTTTCCCCGCCCCTTTCCCGGGACGTCCTGCGAGGACATCCTCAGGAAAACTTGGGCGCCCCTTTCGATTATGGCCCTCCACGTCATACTTTGTATTATTTGAATATTTTTACTTCTGTAATTGCCTATTGCTCATGTTTGATCGATTCTTACTGTACACCACCTTCAGTGAATTCCTTCAAAAAGGTGGTAAATAAATCCTAGTAAATAAATAAATAAATATTTATATTCATTTTTAGGCTTATATTTCACTTTATCTCATTTGTATTGATTACTATGTATGTAACTTTGAGAACCACTTTGGACAAATGGAAATTATGGATTAGTGGGTTATGAAGACTAAATAATTTAATGTAATCATCATCATCATGAGTTGCAGGTGTGATCCCTGTAGTGATTGAGACCATTGGAGCTATACTGAAAGACCTTGAACCCTGGAACAACATCTGAACACACTGACCATTTACAAAATCACCATGTATCAACTACAGAAGATTGTGCTGCTTGGAACTGCCCGCATCCTGCACCAGTATCTCTGAATTTCTTATGTTTTGGGAAGGACTTGATTTTAGAGTGCCAGCCTCAGCCAAAAGCATCTAGCAGATTGTGCAAAACCACAATAATATTAAAGATAGATATGTAACTCCCCTTCCACACTTTAACCAACAAGGAGCACATCAGGAGACTGTTGGCCTAATCAAATATACTGTAATACAGTATATAGGGGCTTCCTTCAAATGTAAATCCTTTTCAGATAATCCTAGGAACTCCTCTTCTAGATATTTGAAACTAACAGGCTGCATTTTCCTTCTCTTATGAATCAACAGGGCAGTCTCCATTCACCTGAATGAGGTGTTTCTCACACTAGTGGTTTCTTCTCTGAAATTTCCTTTGATAGTCTTCTTTATAAAGACACTCAGTGCCAAACGCTTGCATGCAGAACCACTTCATTTTGTAGATATGCATGCAAGCATCTTGGGCTACTCCTGAATGTGGTTCCACTTCACCACATACTTCACAAATCCAGATGTCTTCCAACAGAGTACAAAATCCAGGATAGATTCCTACTTTAAATGACTCACAGCTGCTTTAAACTTTTATGTCCTGTCTTCCAGGGGCTCTGATCTTGTGTCTTGGATTTCTTTAGGAGAGACAGCCCAGAAACTTCCTGAGCTCCATATTTTATTATTTACACAAAAGTTTGGCACTTTCTGTGGGGAGGCATCTGAACACAACAACCACCTCTTCCCTGATATATTGCCAACTGTCCCTAAGCAGACACCTGCATCATTAGAAAGCAACAGAGACTTTCAGACCCCCCCCCTTAAAGTCATGAATTGTTCTGGTTTGTATACATTAAAAGATGGAGCATGACATACATTTTAAACATTCAACATTTCAGTGACTTTTCTCTTGAATTCATTTCTCCTCTTCTCTTCATCTCCCTTATTACTTGTATCTGAAAGAGAAAGTATCCACTGAACATAAGAACAGCCATACTGGGTTAGACCAATGGTCTATCTAGCCCAGTATCCTGCTTCCAACAGTGGTTAATCCAGGTCACAAGTACTTGACAGAAACCCAAATAGTAGCAATTATCACTGCTTATATTATGCAAGCAAGTGCTGTTTGTGCTGCATATGACCATCAATCTACTTTCCATGACTCAAAATTGCCAAACATTGGTTACCTCTTTCTGCTAGAATTAGGTTTAAACTTCTCACCTTTGCTTATAAGAGGTTATTATCCTCTGCTCTGGACTACTTGTCTAGCCTTTGATACCCTCTAGCTTAACCTCACCCATCATTCTGCCTTTTCCTATGCTGGCCCCCTTTGTGGAATAAGCTACCAGTGGACATCAGGACTAAACCCTCCATTGCCAAACTTAATAGGAAACTCAAAACCTGGCTGTTTCAAAATACTAACAGTCCTTCCTAAACCTCCCCCCTTCTCCTCCATCTGGCTATGAAACTTTTGTTTTTCTTCCTATCTCTTACCTTCTTTTAACTTTTGTAAACCACCTAGCTACAGAATTGTGCAATGTGTGGTATATCAAGGATTTGTAAATAAATAAGTTAATTGCTACTGTAATCTGCCAGACCCTAATAACACCATTAGGTAAAATACCCAAACTAGGTTTTGCCCTTCAATGCAATATGTTGCCCACTGAGCCATAGCTTCAGCTTTGTTATAGAAATGTTAGCTATTGTGATATACTACATTTTTCAAACCGTATGGTCTTTAACATTCTGTTGTAGATCAATCTAGCATGTGCTTTTCTCTTTTTGATGGAACTTCAGATTGCAAATAAGTCTTTCAATGAGAGACGTGGAAGGGTATTTTTGATATGATATCCAAATCTGATTTTAAATCCAGTGCCAAACATGGTAATTTTCAAATCAGAAAAAGTCTTTTTGGTTTGAAAATCATCCTATTTTAGATGTGTTTATGCTCAGTGTGTCTTATCTTTAAGGGCTGTTTAAAAAAATAAAAGCATTCAAGGGAAAGAAACACACAAAAACAAGCCATTAGGGTGTCTGGGGGCAAGCAGTCTTACTAGACTAACCATACAGACATCTCAGTAGAGCAATGGGGCAGCCTAGGGGGCACTGCAGTGAACTTCACATAAATGGTCCCAGGTACATATTACATCATAACCCTCTGGTGAGCCCTCCAGGAATAGCAAAAAATGTACTGTACCCAACTGTACAGCACTACAATAGTCCCTATGCCTGCAGATATCACCTATATGTGGGTACATAGAAACATAATGGCAGATAAAGGCCATTTGACCCATCCAGTCTGCCCATCCTCTGTAACACCTAACTCTACCTTTTCCTAAGTGATCCCACATGCTTATTCCATGCCTTTTAAAATTCTGGAACAGTCCTCAACTCCACAACCTCCACCGGGAGGGCATTCCACGCCTCCACCACCCTTTCTGTGAAATAGTACTTCCTTAGATTACTCCTAAGCCTATTCACTCTTAACATCGTCATATGTCCCCTCATTCCAGAGCTCTCCTTCAGTTGAAAAAGGCTCTCTAAATGCCCTTGAGGTATTTAAACATCTCTATCATGTCTCATCTCTCCCTCCTCTCTTCAAGTGTATACATGTTGAGGTTCATAAGCCTGTCCCTATAATTTTTGCGTTCAAGACCGCTTACTAATTTTGTAGCCGCCCTCTGGACCAACTCCATCCTGTTTATATCTTTCCGTAGGTGCGGTCTCCAGAACTGCATGCAGTACTCCAAATGGGGCCTCATTAGAGACTTATACAATGACACTATCACCTCCTTTTTCCTGCTGGTCATGTTTCTCTTTATGCACCCAAGCATCCTTCTGGCTTTGACTGTTGCTTTTTCTACCTGTTTGGAAGCTTTAAGGTATTCAGAAGGTATTTTATGGGTTTTGAGGTGCTCATATTTTCCACTAGAAGTTAGAGTGGGATATGAGCCTGGGTCTCCTTCTTTACAGTTCACTTCACCAACCACTAGGCTGCTCTAGGGACCTGCTTACTACATAATATCTGCAGCTGTCATAGAGCCTGGTATGTACTGCCATTTTCACCTCTTAGAAAGGAGAGAGGGAGGGAGGGGGTCAGTGACCACTGGGGGATTAAGAGGAGAGGTCATGCCTTTATTCCTTCAGTGGTCATCTGGTCAGTTTGGGCACCTTTTTGGCACTTAGTCATTTTTGAAACAGGTCTAGCTAAAAATGTTCTATTTTTTTGCCTTGGACGTTTTCACAGTGTTCTATTATCGCAGAAAAATGTCCAAATTGTAAGCCTGCCCTAGTCTCACCCAAAACACACCTCCAACATGCCCCCTTGAGATTTAGATGAACTGCATTGAAAAAGTCTAAAAATGAGTTTTGAAAATAGTGATTTGGACGTTTTTGTGAAAAATTGCCCATTTGCTGCTTTGTGTCAATTTTTTTTGACATTTTTCTGTTTTAAAAATAAGCCTCATAGTATTGCAGACCATTTAAAAATATGCTTCAGTGGACAGTTCATCAATTGTACAATACTGTAACATCAGTCTGAGGAAAATTCTAATGTAATTAACTTTACTTTGCTCTCATACATCTCATTAAAAACAACTTTAAAAGCAGACACTGATTTTTAGTCCAAAGTTAGATTGTGCCAACATTTCCATATGTTCATGTGCTGCAATAAGAGTTCTCACTCTCCACAGACCCAGATGGTGCTTTTGTGATGTACATCTCAGATCATGTTTGCTGTCAGAGCTGGGACTAGAAACAGTTCAGTGTGTGTGTGCATGTTTATGCACGCACACTTTCATGACTATCTAACTCACACTTAAATAAATAATCCATTTACCAGCTAGAAAGGGAATACACTTGTAAGCGGACCAACAGCTATGGACACAAACTAAGAATTTGATTAATCAGAATGAATGCTGAAGAATTTGGAATTTGGACCATATATACAGTTAACTAGAAAATGACTATAATGATATGTAAAATGCTGAATAACCAATCAAAATAGTATGTCTACTTCAGTTTATTTATTGTGATTGTAAGTTTATTTAACTGATCTCCTTCTTATGGTCCCTCACAAAACACTGCTGTGTAAGATACATATGGCGTTGGGAGAATATATACACTGACTGTTGAAGTGGATCCCCACCTGAAATCCCCTTTCTAAGTGATTTTTATTGCAAATGTATTTATGCATATAGATTTAGTAGATTCATAGATAGATGGAAGAGGAAGACATTCAAAACAGAATCAGCTGTCTCCCTACACTTCCTGGTTATGATGACAGGCAGGGAAATCTTTCCCAACAAGCCCCAGTCTTTCACATTGATTCAAGTCTCTGTGGTGGTACATGATACACTTGGGGGAAAAGAGAACCTCTGAAGAACAAAGAGCAAGGATAATGGCCAACTGGCCACTGAGAAGAAAACAGACTAGTAGCTTAATGGGTGCCTAAACTGAAACATGGAAATCAAATAAGGATGTGTAGTCATTAGTATGAGTGGTAGAAGTATGCAACAGCCTTCCAGTGGAGGTGGTGAAGATAAGAACTATACCAGAAGTCAAGAAAGTATGGGAAAAGCACAGAAGATCTTTCAGGGAGAGCAAGGGATTAAAGACCTTAGTTGGTATGGATGGGCAGACAGGATAGGCTGTTTGGTCTTTATTTATTATCATTTTCTATATTTCTACATGTGTATTCAGTTTGCTAGGGTACATGAAAAAATGTAGTACATGCTACTGTTAATGGTGTAACGCAGGATGTGCGCAAACATTACTTCTGCCATCTGTATGTAGTAACTGCCTATTACACATAAAAAAAAAATAATTTCAGGGGGCACGATGGGGTTGAGAGTGGGTATTCCTGCATTAACCAGTTAGCACATCTACATTGTCGCACGCTAACTGCTTAGCAGGCAGTAAGGGTTCATGCATTTTTTTAAAAAATTAGCACATGGCCATATATTCAAGAAATTGAAAAAAGTATTTTTATATGCACACGCTAGTGCAGTTAGTAAAAGGGCCCCATAATTGTTTAAAATGTCAAAAGGTCAAAACAGGTAGATAAACAATTATTTGCTGGCATATAAATGTTTCTTATAGAATAACAACTTAAATTTTTATGTGCCAGAGCAAATATTAGCCATTTTAGAAGAAAAAATGATTATTTTTCATGAAACTGTCACACAGACCAGTATCTCTTGCCAGTTTCACTTTTAGGGGGCATCAACCACTGGGGAATTGAGGGGGTGACCTCTTCTAAACTCTCCAGTGGAACACTGTTCCAAGCACCTTTCTGAAACCTAGATATCAATGGTAGTATATATAAATCTCGAAGTTGATGTTTTTGGGCATAGATGTGCATCCCTTTCTGAAATGGGAAATACATATTTATTTTTGAAGTCTGCCCTGCTCCTGCCCATAACATGCCCAAATGGCACCCCCTTAAAGAAGCACTTTTTAAAGTATTAGATGTGTATATCCTGTCTTGGTAAAATCAAGATTTAGATGTTTATATGCCATAAAAATATCTACCTGCTGGATTACGCCCATCTAAATTCCAAATAGTGCTTCTTTAATAAGCATCATTATAATTTGTGGGTAGTAGCAACAATGTACCTTTCATGGCATATATTGATGATATATTCTCAGATACATAAAACAATTTCTAAAACACCAGTATTACCATGGAACAACTGATATAAACGCAGAGCTTTATTTATGCCAACATAAAAGCATTCATAATGATACGATGTTGCTAGTACATTCATGTATGCCTGCTGCTCTAGCTAAAGACATACATTCAGGACCCCTTTTACCAAGCTGTGACAAAAGGGGGCATGGACTGGTGTCGGCGTGTGTTTTTGATGCGAACCGAGGCCCCCTTTTATCGCAGCGGGTAAAAAGTAGGTCTTTTTTCAGCAAGTGAAGCACTTGCTGCGTGGCCATTTGGGGTGGGGGAGCACTTACTTTCACCCATTGAGGTGGTGGTAAGGGCTCCTGCGCTAACCCGGTGGTGCTGCTTTGGAGTAAAGGTAAGATTGTGTTCTTGATTTGGCAGAAATTATTTATTAATAGACACAAATTTTTAGTGAGGCTTAATATAAATGTTAGTGTGGTGTGTTATAAGGACTCATTGCCCAGCTGCACTGCTTATGGTGTGATATATATATATCTACAAATAATGATATAGGAGCTTCTCTATTTTTTTCTCCCAAATCAGCCTGATGCTCCCTTTTGATCTTCTCCACAGTTTTGAGCTTGTGGAAAGACAGTAATGCAGCCAGTTGCTCTTTTATGACAATATCATTTTGAATTACTTGGTCCCTAATGTCTTTCACTTCTCCTTTCAAGTCTGGCACTATGTGAGAGGTGTCAGATCTGATCGGGTTAAACTCTTCCATTAGTTTGAGGTTGTAAGATTCAAATGTCATGTTGGTTTCTTCACTGTCTGTCAGGAATGTCCACCTTAGCTCTGATGTTTTCCTCCTTGATAAATATTGATAATGTGGATGTGAGTTTATGTACTGTACTTCAGCTAAAGAGAGGAGAAGGTTAATTCACTTAGGGGCTTGTTTACTAAAGTTAGCTTGAGTTATCTGCAGCAGGGTCCATTTTATTCCTATGGGCCCTGCTGCAGATAACTCAAGCTATGCTTTAGTAAACAACCCCCTTACTGTTGAGGAGTGCAAAATAAATTCACTATTTCATGTTCTGAACAATTTTTCACTGTTCTTTCTTTACCATTTCTCTGAGCTTTCAAGAAGTTAGCTAGGTTGGGACTAGATTTAGGGTTATACATTTCTACACTTTTCTATGTGATGTTTTACAAGTGTTTATTTGTAAATTACATAGAATTGTCTGGTACTGTCTTCAACAGTAAGAATTGAGGAGTCCAGAAATCAGTTTTATGGGGCAAAATGGAATGAATAAATAAATAAATAAGGCATTTCTTTCCCAGAATATATTTTACAGTATGGGGTTCTTGTTCAAATCCTCAAGAAGCAACTTTACTGTACAATTATTTAGAAGAATTTTCAAAACTAGCAATTTTGGCACAGCAAATGTGACAAAGCCCATAAGAACTGAATGGCTTTGCAAAAGAAGCCCTATGTGAATGCAAAGTCAACGGTTTGCATTGATTCTCACAAAGAGGCACACGCTTTCCCTTTTGAAAACTGCTTAGGGAAAATACTCACAGAGACTTGCACCTTCTGTTTCTGCTGAAATTTGTTTTCCTAAAAAGAAAATCCCCTCTCATTCTACAACTTGACATCTAATGGTAGGCACCAAAGAAAACAGCACTTATGCAAGTCAGAGGCACCAATAATTGATAGCTATATGTGTATTTCACGCACTAATAGTGCTAGGCCAAAGCCCAGATTCTATATATGTGTGCACAAATTTAATTGTGCACCCAATTTGTGCATGCAATTTTAATTGGTTAATGATCCAGTTAGTGCCCATAACTGGTAAAAGTCTGGATTTACGCATGCATCTTGCTAAGCGCTATGCTATAAAGATGCACACGTAGATTCTTTAGTGTGCATTTGGGCATGGCAATGGAAGAGGCATGGGTGGATCAGGAGCATTCACCAGAGATGTGCACAGTATTATGGAATTGGGGGGATCTGCATCTGTTAAGCATGAGGATTTACACCAGCTTTCAGTTGGTGTAAATCCTAGTGCCAAAAGTTGAGCACAGATCCCAGCACTAAGCACAATTCTATAAACAGCGACCAACTTGGAGCACTATTTATAGAATAATGCTTAGTACAGTTTTTTCAGTGTCCAAATTTGGATGCCATATTTAGAATCTGGGCCTTAGTGTATAACTGCGATAGAGATGTATATGTGGACAGAGCACAGGTGTGCATGGCTGTGTTGCTAAGTGACACACACAACTTAAAGAATAGAAAGAAACAGAGAAAAATTAAGACAATGACCATATAGCCTATCCAGTCTGCTCATCCATGCTATCTACTATCTGTTCCTCTCACTTAGAGATCATATGTACTTGTTCACAGCAATACAATGAAATGCAGCAAACACTAATGGAAAAAGAGGTAATCTAATACTAAGAATATACAAGTATTAGCATATATTATTCAAAAATACTGACAAAATCTTTTTTTTTTTTAGAAAAGCCCTCAGAAACTAAAGGACTGTAGCTTTTAGTGAGACATGGTAAGACATTTAAAACCAGTACTTCATTTCTATCATTGGGCTGAAAACTCAGTTTTTTTACTCTTTTATATATGTGCAATCATTTGAAGTTCATCTATGAAAACTTACATGAACTCTAATAACTCTTCCAAATGGTTTCAACCCAATGATAGAAATGAAGTACTGGTTTTAAATGTCTAACCACATCTCACTAAAGGCTACTGTCCTTTAGTTTCTGAGGGCTTTTCCCCCCAAAAAGATTTTTTCAGCATTTTTTAATATTATATGCTAATGCTTGTATATCATATGTGCTTGTCCCAAGCTTGCTTGAATTCAGTTGCAGTCTTGTCTCATTCACCTCAACTGGGAGGCCATTCCATAAATTCACAATTCTTTTCATGAAGAAGTATTTTCTTAGGTTACTCCTGAGTCTGTCCCCTTTCACCTTCATCCTATGACTCCTCATTCCAGAGCTTTTTTTCAGCTGAAAGAGACTCACCTCCTGTGCATTTATGCCATAGAGGTATTTAAACATCTCTATCATACTTCCCTTCTCCCACCTTTCTTCCAAAATATACATATTGAGATCTTTAAGTCTGTCTCCATATGCTTTATGATGAAGACCACTGACCATTTTAGTAGCTGCCTTCTGGAATGACTCCATCCTGTTTATGTCTTTTTGAAGGTGTGGTCTCCAGAATTACACCAGAGACTTATACAGAGGCATTATCACCAAATTTTTGCATCTGGCCATTCCTTTCCCTATACTGCCAAACATCCTTCTAGCTTTCACCATCATTTTTTCTACCTGTTTGGCCACCTTAAGATCATCACATACGATCAGCCCTGAGTCCTGCTCTGCTTTCATGCACAGGAGCACTTCACCCCCTAAACTGTACCGCTCCTTCCAGTTTTTGCAGCCCAAATGCATGACCCTGTATTTTTGGCATTAAATCTTAGCTGCTAAATTCTGGACCATTCTTCATGCTTCACTAGGTCTCTCCTCATGCTATCCATACCATCAGGGGTGTCTACCCTATTGCAGATTTTGGTATATTCTGCAAAGAATCAAACCTTACCAGACAGCCCTTCAGCAATATTGCTTATAAAAATGTTAAAAAGAATTGGCTCAAGAACCGAACCTTGCTGTACACCATAGGCAATATCCCTTTCCTCAGAGTGGGCTCCATTTACCATTACCCTCTTTTACCTTCCACTCATCCAGCTCCTAACCCAGTCAGTTAGTTCTGGACCAATACTAAGGGCACTCAGTTTTTTTTATAAGTCATCTATGTGGAACCACTTCAAAAGCCTTGCTAAAATCTAAATTCAGCACATCTAGTGCTCTTCCTTGATCCAACTCTCTGGTCACCCAGTCAACAAAATTAATCAAATTTGTCTGACAAGGCCAGCCTCTAGTGAAACAATATTGCTTCGGATCCTGTAATCCATTGGATTCCAGAAACCTCACTATTCTCATGCATTGTGCTTCTGAAAGATGGATGTCTTCCCCATTCCTAGGTCTGTGCCACGGTGATTTTTCTCCAAGAACTGCTTACACTGTCACCATCTATCTTTTCTTTGACATCCACAAATCTCCCTGTCCTCACTGCTACAAAGCATCTCCACAACATGATGTTCCTGCTACCATATTTCACTGTAGGGATGGTGCTAGCAGGATGAAGTGCTGTGTTTGGTGCCACTTGTATCGCTTACTATTGAGACCAAAAAGTTCCAGTTTGGTCTCATCAGAACCCAAAACCTTCTTCTTCATGTATTCAGTGTCCTCTGCAGCCTCTATGCTTTTTTTTCATCAGTAGCTTCCTCTTGTACCTTCCAATATTAGCGAAGTTTGTGGATTAATCTTCAAATGGTTGAATAGGCTACTTTTTCCACAATTATCCAGAGACCTCGTCTGTTCCCTAAGTAGCCATGGGTTAAATAAATAGCTGAGGAAGGTCACTGTGAGGCCTAGGCCACACAGTGACCTTCCTCAGCTATTTATTTAACCCATGGCTACTGTCTTTAAAGGGATAGCCTAGCTGAGGCAGTGTCTTAGGGATGTCAAACTGTTTCTACTTTACAATGATGGTCCACATGGAGGGGCATTATCGAAAGGGACGTCCATGTTTTGATATGGACGTCCTCGCAAAACCTCCCGATCCAGGGGCGGGGAAGCCCATATTTTCAAAACAAGATGGACGTCCATCTTTCGTTTCGAAAATGCCGTCAGGGACATCCAAATCCTTAAATTTTGTCGTCTCTAGACTTCGTCGTTTCTGATTTTTGGTGATAATGGAAACCAAGGACGTTCATCTCAGAAACGACCAAATGCAGCCCATTTGGTAGTGGAAGGAGCCAGAATTTGTAGTGTACTTGCCCCCCTGACATGCCAGGACACCAACCGGGCACCCTAGGGGGCACTGCAGTGGACTTCATAAATTGCTCTCAGGTACATAGCTCCTTTACCTTGTGTGCTGATCCCCCAACCCCCCCAGACCCACTACTGTACATCACTACCATAGCCTTTACGGGTGAAGGGGGGCACCTAGATGTGGGTATAGTGGGTTTGTGGTGGGTTTTGGAGGGCTCGCTGTTTCCTCTACAAATGTAACAGGTAGGGGGGGTATGGGCAGGGGTGTGCTGATAAATTTTTAACAACGGGCTCTCTCTCTGGGCATAGCTGGCCCTGAAATTCTTTTTTTGTGGGGGAATACATGCCTCTCTCTCCCCTCCCTTGTTCAGGCACGCTAGGCATACCTTTGCCGAGCCCCACCAGCCAATAAATGGACTGCCACCATTCTCTGCTGCTTGTTTCTGGCTCTGAGCAGCATGATGGATCCTTCTTGCGCTTGCATGGAAAGTCTCAGCCTGATGATCAGAGTCAGAAAAAAGGAGCAGGGAGCAGCAGCAGCAGCAGTCTATTTACTTGGCTGGTGGGGCCAGCATTACTGCCAGCAAAGTAAAAATGAATTCAGGAGGGGGCCCAAGCCCACATTTTGGGAGTCAGTTGTTAAAGTAGCCATGGGGAGGCCTACTTTAACAACCGGCTCCCAAAATTCTTAAAAACTTAACAAACGGCTCTTGCGAGCCCGTGAGAGCCTGCTCCAGCACACCACTGGGTATGGGCCTGGGTCCGCCTGTCTGAAGTGCACTGCAGTACCCACTAAAACTGCTCCCGGAACCTGCATACTGCTGTGATGGACCTGAGTATGATATCTGAGGCTGGCAATCAATATTTTGAAAGATGTTTTTTGAGGGTGGGAGATGGTCAGTGACCACTGAGGGAGTAAAGGGAGGTCATCCCCGCTTCTTTCCGGTGGTCATCTGGTCATTTCGGGCAGCTTTTTGTGCCTTGGTTGTAAGAAAAACATGACCAGGTAAAGTTGTCCAAGTGTTCGTCAGGGACGTCCTTGTTTCTTTCAATTATGGGTCAAGGACATCCAAGTATTAAGCACACCCAAATCCCGCCTTCGCTACGCTCCCGACAAGCCCCCTTGAACTTTGGCCATCCCTGCGACGGAAAGCAGTTGGGGACATTCAAAATTGGCTTTCAATTATGCTGATTTGGATGACCCTGGGAGAAGGACGTCCATCTTCCGATTTATGTCAATAGATGGGCGTCCTTCTCTTTCGAAAATGAGCCCGATAGTGCGTCAGAGGATGTTCAAACACATTGAAAGTTTCTTACAGCCTTCCTCCATATGTATCCTTAAATAATTTTATTCCAGATGTCTTTTAGCAGCTCCTTGTTTGGCATGGATAGTCAATTAACTTCACACAGGGGCATCAAAGTCCAAAATGAGACATTTTACCAAAAATGTTTAGCACTCAGCTATAATCGAACCAGAAAAATGTCTATCTGTAAGTACCATTTAAAAAAAAATCCCAGGGGACAACATAGAAAAAAACAGCCATAGAGAGGTCATTCTGGTCATTCTGGCAGCATTCTGTGCAGTGGGGAAGCCTAGTGGTCAGTGCAGTGGACTTCACATAAAGGGACCCAGGCACAAATTCCACATAAGCCCCTTCATGTTGTATGGTGAGCCCTCCAGGAACAGAGAAAACCCACTGTACCTAAAAGTCCACCACTACAAAAGCCCTCAGGCAGGCTTGCAGGTCACTTATATATTTAGATACATGAGGTATTTCTGTGTTCTATGAGGGCTCACATATTTGTACTGAAATGAGAGTTAAAGTGGGAATTGAACCTGGGACCCATTGTTTACTGACCACTGCACTGACCACTAGACTACTCCATCCACTTGTTTGCTGCTTTCTTAAGAGTGGCCATAGTACCTGGAACTGTCATAGAGCCTGGTATCTACTGTCAATATCACATCTTTGGGGGGTGAAAGGGGGTCAGTGACTACTGGGAGATTAAGGGGGAGGTCATGCATTAATCCCTCTGATGATTAACTGGCCAGTTAGGGCACCTTTTTCTGACTTAGTGGTGACAGAAACAGGTCTAGATAAAAACATAATTCTTTTGTGCTGTGGACCTTTTTTTCTGTTCCATTATTGCAGAAAAATGTTCAGATTTAAAGTCTGCTCAAGTCCTGCCCAAAACATGCTTCCAACACCCTCCCCCCTTGCAATTTATACAAATTGCAGAGTAAAACGTCCCAATTCTGAGTTTTTAAAATCTCAACTTAGATATTTTAGTGAGCAAAACATCCATCTGCCACTCTGTGCCACTTTTAAGATGTTTTTCTCTTTTGAAAATGAGCGCCATATTCTGCAAGGCTATTGAACCAGTGTACATTCAGGAACAGTAGGCATTATTTTGTCCCTGGACGGTTCATAATTTAAGAACAACAAAATCATGGGAGGTGTGAACCTGCACTGCGAGTGTCTTACCTGCTGACTGAAGTAATTTCCTAGAGATATGCCGCACATAAAGAGGAAGGGAGTCATTTGAGACATCCCTCTGCTTCCCGAACTTCTTCTTCTGTCCAGGAGTTGATTACTTGATATGCAGTACCCCCGTTTTGAAAACCCGAGAGCGGGACCTGGATGCAGTAGAGGGTGGAGGACAGCCCTCTTCTCTTGGACCAGATATTTCTCTGTCACCTCCGGAACTTGCCCGACCGTTGCAACCTAATGGTATTGACGGTGGTAACCTCCACAGAAGGCACTTGTGGGAAGCCCTGTGCCAAGGCGATTTAGCTATCAGACGATGTGGAGAAGAGTAATAAATCAGGGACCAGCTAGCTTTGTACAGACTGGCTGTGACGCCATCGCTGGAAAACATATGGAGAGTTCTCCAGAAAATGGATGTGTCTGTTGAGAAATCCTCAAAGGAGCTTTCTGCTATCGTGAGTCAAAGACTTTGACTGATACAAGGTGAGACGTTTCTCAGCAGATTTCAACCTTCCTCCATATGGACCCTGATGTAAAATTTTTAAGGAAGTCTCTTCTGCTTGATTAAAGATAAGATGTTGCTTCATAGGAAGGTTGAGCAGATTGAAAATTTCAATCAAAAATTAAACTTACATTGTTTGAACTTTCCTAAGGCTACTGGAATTTCACCTCTTGATTGCTTCAGAAAATATTTAGTAGAAGTTCTCAAATTCTCCTCTGAATCTATTCCTCTGTTACATAAAATTTATTATATTCCTTTTAAATCTATGAATATTTCCAGAAGACGTTGGTTACAAGAACATAGTAACATACATAGTAGATGATGGCAGAAAAAGACCTGCATGGTCCATCCAGTCTGCCCAACAAGATAACTCATATGTGCTACTTTTTGTGTATACCCTACTTTGATTTGTACCTGTGCTCTTCAGGGCACAGACCGTATAAGTCTGCCCAACACTATCCCCGCCTCCCAACCACCAGCCCCGCCTCCCACCACCGGCTCTGGCACAGACCGTATGTCTGCCCAGCACTATCCCTGCCTCCCACCACCAGCTCTGGCACAGACCGTATAAGTCTGCCCAGCACTATCCCCGCCTCCAAACCATCAGCCCCGCCTCCCGATCTTGACTAAGCTCGGGAGGCGGGGCTGGTGGTTGGGAGGCGGGGATATTCCACCAGGAATTTGCAAAAGCTCTGCATCAAAAGACACCTCCAAAGAGCATGTATATAAGAACTAATCTTTGGAGGTGCACTCAACACAGAGAGGTGAGGGTGCTCCCCCTGCATGATACAACTGCGTTTGGGCACAATAAGCCTGTACACAATATTCCAAATGAGGTATTACCAGAGTCTTAGGGCAACTAGAGAATTTGAATGTATCCGCTTAGAGAGTTCCCTGAATGAAAACTCTGAATGTTCTGCATTGATTGTTTGAGTAAGATCTTAATGCTGTTATGAGATTATTTATTTTTGTAACTCTCAGATACCTTTTTGTGGAATGAAAATCTGGATTTTTACAGATGTTACAAAACAGACTCAGGATCACAGAAAGGCCTATTTGAGGTTTTGTCAGGATACATTATCTTTGGGTGCAGCTTTTCTTTTGGTTTACCTTTGTAAATGTATATTAAAGTATATGGGGGTGAAATATACTTTTTTTCAACCTGAGCAGTTAAAAGTATTTTTGGATGTAAAGAAGATCACTCACAGGACTTTATGAGCAAGTGTTAAAATTCTAATAATCGAGTTATGGCACTTTAAGGCCATTTCTGATTTGTTTATTTTGCTTCTTATTGACCTCCTTGTCTTTCTGCTACTCCCCCTAATTGTTATGGTCTAAGAAGGATTGTTGTTTTCTTCTATATCTTACAGATTCTGAATTATTTCCATTTTTCTGTATCGTGTTATACTTGTATCATCATTTAATAATCTGAAAATAAAAAAAAACAAGAAACAAAATCACAAAAATTTGAACCAGATTTTCTGGGCTCCGTGCCTGCTGCTCTAACTATTATGCTATTCCTCTCCTCCACATGGATTTCTATGGAGCTGTTTTATAATGCTCTAGGGGAATATCTGTGACACCACAATTAATTGCTGCTGAGTGGGCTAATGCGCCAAGAGCCGAGATACCTAATTTGAATTTATTATACAATGAACCCAGTACATTATTATTATATTTTTGTAATTCTTTATATTTATGCATTTTGAATGTGGCACTAAGCACTTTAAATCACAGTGCACCCGTTGAAAGGGAGTCCTGTGATGGATGATTATAATATTTTCAGATATAGCAGCCATTATGCTTAAAAAGTTTGTTTAATGGGTGAAATACAATTCTGAGGGCACCCCCTATTCACAATATTATTTATTTTATATACTATGGATATATTTTGTTGAGTGTTATATATAAAATAATTTATTGACATTGTAGGACACTGGTCTTTTATATTTTAGTTTATTTGTCCAGTGTTTGGGGATATATTCAGTTTTCATTTTAAACACATGGACATTCCTATCCTACTACAATGACATCCAAGTCTCTTGTTTTGCCCCATTCGTAGTTTGGATGCTTCAGTTTGTAAAATGAACGTACATGCTGGATGTCACCAGCACATGGACATCTATTTCTCATGTATTTTAGGACATACTGTATGCTGGCAAATCTTGTTCTAACGTACTAGTACCAACCTGGATGTCCTTACTCTGAGTTGGACATCCTTTCAAAAATTTGCTTCTACATGTAGTATTTTTTTCTAATTTTTTAATGTTATTTTTAATGAAATTTCTAAATATCAACCAAGTAAATACTTGTACAGCAAAGTGATAGAAACAAGACAACAATAAACAAAAGATCACATTTCAGTAATCTAAATATAAAGAAATATCACTCAAGTCCACAAAAATTGATCCAAGACTACAGAAAAGAGAGGATCTAAATAAAAAGAAACTATCAAGAAAAAATATTAACCTGAAGTGCTGACGTATACATCTATATTCAGGAAGAGTTAACTAACTATTGAGGTAGCACCCTGGTTACCTACTACATGCTCAGCCACTAAAAAGGCAGAGAGATGAGAAGGCTCAAAGAAAATATACTTCATAGATTGGTATCTAACAGTGCATTTAGAGGGGTATCTAAGAAAGAAACTGGCACCGAGCTGAAGTACACCTGCAGGTGAATTTTCGAAAGAGAAGGGCGCCCATCTTCCGACACAAATCGGGAGATGGGCGTCCTTCTTGCAAGGTCGCCCAAATCGGCATAATCGAAAGCCGATTTTGGGCGCCCTCAACTGCTTTCCGTCGCAGGGACGACCAAAGTTCACGGGGGCATGTCGGTAGTGTAGCAAAGGTGGGACTAGGGTGTGCTTAGGAGATGGGTGTCCTCAGCCGATAATGAAAAAAAGAAGGGTGTCCCTGACGAACACTTGGGCGACATTACTTGGTCCATTTGTTTTCACGACCAAGCATCAAAAAGGTGCCCGAACTGACCAGATGATCACTGGAGGGAATAAGGGATGACCTCCCCTTACTCCCCCAGTGGTCACTAACCCCCTCCCACCCTCAAAAAGTTTTGAAAAATACTTTATTGCCAGCCTCTATGCCAGCCTCAAATGCCATACTCAGGTCCATTGCAGCAGTCTGCAGGTACCTGGAGCAGTTGTAGTGGGTGCAGTGTACTTCAGGCAGGTGGACCCAGGCCCATCCCCCCTACCTGTTACCTTTGTGTTGGTAAATGTAAGCCCTCCAAAACCCACCAGAAACCCACTGTACCCACATGTAGGTGCCCCCCTTCATCCCTAAGGGCTATGGTAGTGGTGCACAGTTGTGGTTTTTTTTTTTGGGGGGGGGGGGGCTCAGTACCCAAGGTAAGTGAGCTATGCACCTGGGACCTTTTTCTGAAGTCCACTGCAGTGCCCACTAGGGTGCCAGGTTGGTGTCCTGGCATGTTAGGGGGACCAGTGCACTACAAATGCTGGCTTCTCCCACGACCAAATGGCTTGGATTTGGTCGTTTTTGAGATGGGTGTCCTCGGTTTCCATTATCGCCAAAAACCTGGAACGACTATCTCAAAAACGACCTAAGGATGACCATCTCTAAAGTCGACCTAAATTTCATGATTTGGGTGTCCCCGACCATATTATCGAAACGAAAGATGGACGCCCATCTTGTTTCGATAATACGGGTTGCCCCGCCCCTTTATGGGGCCGTCCTGCGAGGACGCCCTCATGAAAACTTGGGTGCCCCTTTCGATTATGCCCCTCCTGGTCTCATCAATAGGAACTGTTTACGTCTCTTTTTAGTATCTCTGGCTACATCTGGGAAAATCTGGACTTTAAAGACCCAAGAAGATCTTATTTCTATTACTGGACAGAGGAAGAGCATGCAAGGGAGTAGAATTCTAGCCACAAGGAGGAACGGAACACAGAGAGGGATGCTGGGTGTGAGGAAAGGAATAGGAGAGACTCTGGAGACAGGGAGGGAGAGGCCACATAGGAGCTGTGGATGAGGGAAGGAATGGGAGAGGATTCTGGGCATAGGGAGGGAAAGGACACAGAGAGGGGGTGCTGGGAATGAAGGAAGGAATGAGAGTAATCATGGCCACAGGGAGGGGACAGGACACAGAAAGGGTGTGCTGGGCATAAGGGAATTAATGGGGGAGATTCTGAACATATGGAGATACAGGCCACAGAGGATGCTGGTAATGAGGGAAGGAATGGGGGAGAATATGGACATAGAGAAGGATAAGGGAAGGGTCATAAAAGTGAGGTGCTGGACCTGGGGAGAAAACAGATACTGGACACAAGGGAGGATAAGGTGAAAGACATAGAAGGGAGATGGATGTTGGACATGAAGAAAGAAGAAATGTCAAATGGACAAGAGATCTTGGAAAAAGAGTTAAGAGAAGACAGAGGAACCAGAGACTGAGACAACATAATTAGAAAACAAATGACCAGACAACAAAGGTATAAAGAAGAAATGTATTTTCTATGTAATGTTTGGAATATGTCAGTTTTCGGAATGTATAGAGCTGGTGTTTGACATGGCTGAGGTCCAAGGCAGAAATTTGGGAAAGGACCTCAAAGCCTGTGCCTTCTTTAGCTTCAGGCAGGCCTTAGGCCCTCTCGGGACTGGGGACCTA
Organism: Microcaecilia unicolor; assembly: GCF_901765095.1. NCBI lineage: Eukaryota > Metazoa > Chordata > Amphibia > Gymnophiona > Siphonopidae > Microcaecilia > Microcaecilia unicolor. The sequence goes on along the minus strand of NC_044031.1, from coordinate 371,981,514 downwards.
GAATAATTGCCCTGGTTGCAACTATCTCCCTCTCCCCTTCCTCCCAAGCGCTGACCCTGACATTTGATATCTTTATATTTTATACAGTACCAAAGGGAATTTTTTTTTTTTTTTTTTTTGGGGGGGGGGGGGAGAGGGTTGGTGGTATACTTCACTTTTCTAACCAAGGGTTGGTGGATTAAGGATATCTTCAGCTGGCAGGGCTGATGATCGTCACTAACTGAGGTATTCAATTTTTAAAGTCCGGGGGATTGGGGGGGGGGGGGGGAAGAAACTCACGCCCACCCAACCTACCCATTGACCCACCCAAAAATTGCCTTCCGGCTATGCCACTGGTAAGAAGTCAAAAACACATTTCTACATTAGTAAAAGGACCTCTTAACAAATTAGGCCCTCGATAAGTCTGCCCATCCCTGAGAAAAATTTATTAAGGGGTCCTTTTACTAATGTACATTAAGATTTTGCACTTATCTCAGTTTAACAGCAAACACTGGCACACAGTAAGTACAAAGGCTATGCAGTTACTGTTGGGTATGTGCCCCACATTTCCTCTGTGGTTATTGTACTGATTTTTTTAAACACAAGTTAAGACTGTTTGCAATTAGAGGTCATTTACTAAAGTGTGATAAAGTTTGCACTTACCACACCTTAACTGCATCTCTTAAAGAGGCTTTAAGTGAGCCTGTTGTTACTGCTCAAGTGACAGCTCACACTAAAAGCACCAATGTGAAGTCCATTCCCATATTCTGCATACAATCCACCCAGTTCTCAACTCTGGACACAGCATGCAGTTAACATGCAAATTAGAGCATGCTGTCATGTTAGCATGATAACTGTTACCATGCTTGTGCGGAAACTGTGCAGAGTATACTAGTTCTCATGTTAACTGCATAAGTTTAAGTTTAATTAAAGCTTGATATACCACCCACCTTTTTCAGACCAGAATGGTTTACAATAAAAATATACAATTTTGCATAAGAATAGGAACTCCATTAATAAATAAGATTCTCACGTCATCTCAGTAATAGCTATGTACATCTCTCCAGTCTCCACTACCAGGCGCATTGTGAAATAACATAAAACCTGAAAAAAATCCTAACTCAACATACTTGTAGCAAATCTACCATAGAACAGTATGATTTAAACAAGAACTCTACTTAAGAACAGGCAGCACTACTAATATTACACAGGGCTCTAGAATACCAATAAAGCTACTACTTGTAAAACAGAACAAGTGTGACTGCTACAGACTTCTACCCAGAAACTACTTGCCAACAGAATACCACACCTCAGTCACACACCAAATACAGAACAAGGGATCACAAATTAGAAATATAAAGACAAAAATTGAACTGGGAAACCCAAGAAGTCAAACTAGGTGTGTACTACAACACAGGAGAAATAAAAACAGAAATGTATTTCCTCTTGCACTGAAAGAAAATAAAGACATACATGATGCACATTTCCCAAAGCTAACATATTCCACCATATAAATTGAAAATAAAACACTTTTTTCTACCTTGGTTGTCTGGGTACATTATTTTTTTAAGTATGTTGGTCCCAGTTTCTTCTTTTCTGTTTTCTGTCTGTCTCTTTCCAGTGAGTGCAGTCCATTTGCCGTTTCTCCACTTTCCTCTTATCTTTTTCTATTCCCTCACTATATCTGTCTCTGATATATTTCTTCTTTCTCTCTTTTCTGTCTCTCCCCCTCAAATTTTACCTTCTCACTCCTCAGTCCCCCACCTATATTTCACTTGTCAGTACCTATCAACTTTCCATCTCCTCCTCTTACCCCTACATCTCCTGTCTCACTCCTTCCTTGGCCTCCTATGCCCTTCTCTTTCACCCATTCCCCATTAGTATAATTCTGCCTTCTGTACTTAACCATCCTTCTCTCACTCATTCCCTTAAGAACCCCAATGGTCTCTCCCACATGGCTCCACCATGCCAAATATCTCCTCTTCTTACACCCTTATAACCCAGCATCTCTCTGTCATCCCCCACCCTCCTCTCTCCTCCACCACTATGGTCCAGTATTTCCCTATCCCCTGTCCCTTCCCCTCCACCCCTATGCTGCAGCATGTTCTCTCTCTCTTTTCCCTTTATAGTCCAGCAGCTCCCTGTCCCTCTTCTCTCTCTCTCCTTTCCCCACCCTTCTCTTACTCACTCTCTCCCTCCACCTATGATTTGTCACACCTCCCTCTGCCCAGCACCTCCCCCCCAATAGTCTGCCATCTTCCTCCTCTCCACCCAGTTCTCTCACTCACAGTCTGGCATCTCTCCTATCCCTCTACCCCTGCAGTTCCAACACCTGTCCCCTTCCCTCCCTCTTCCCCTTCAAGGGGGCGTGTCGGCGGCAAAGCGAAGGTGGGACATGGGCAGGCATGGGCGTGGCTACCAGATGGCTGCCTTTCGCGGATAATGGAAAAAAAAAGCGGCGTTAAGCAGTATTTCGCCGGCTTTACTTGGTCCTTTTATATTCATGACCAAGCCTCAAAAAGGTGACCCAACTGGCCAGATGACCACTGGAAGGAATCGGGGATGACCTCCCTGTACTCCCCCAGTGGTCACCAACCCCCTCCCACACTAAAACAATAAAACTAAAAACCTTTTTTGCCAGCCTGTATGCCAGCCTCAAATGCCGTACCCACCTCCATGACAGCAGAATGTGTTCTATCCTCTGACAGCCTTTTCCTGGTTGTGATGTGGCTCTCGGGTGAGTGTGACACCTTTTCTGTTAGGTGCACTGCAGAGTCATATCAGCAATGCATTGTGGTGGGTGTAGGGTAGTGGGCTCTACTCCCATGGTGCTTTTCCCCCTGCTAACTGGGTCAGAGTGTGTCCAGTTTTGTTTCCGGTAGTCCATGAGGTAGTGGCCATTTTTGTAAGCCACTTTTAGATCCCTTTCATGTGTTACCCACGTTACAGAACTTAGTTATTACCTTGAATGTGGCTGAAAGAGGGCATTGTACACCATTCTGCCAGCTCTGACCTACTGCTCATCTCAGTACCAGGGAGACTCTTTGCCAGTGGGGCACAACCTCTGATCTGCAGTTAACTGTGAGTAAATGTGCTTATTCAAATAAAGGACTTTTTCAAAGAGATTAGTCTTCAGGTGTCAACTGGTGTGCCAAGGTTACACAGCAGCAACAAGTCCTAGACCTGCGTGTATGCAGGTCCCTGGAGCACTTTTAGTGGGTACTGCAGTGCACTTAAGGCAGGCGGACCCAGGCCCATCCCCCCTACCTGTAACACTTGTGCTGGTAAATGGGAGCCCTCCACAACCCACTGTACCCACATGTAGTTGCCCCCTTCACCCCTAAGAGCTACGGTAGTGGTGTACGTTTGTGGGTAGTGGGTTTTGGGGGGGGGGGGGTTGGGGGCTCAGCACCCAAAGTAAGGGAGCTATGCATGTGGGAGCTTTTTCTGAAATCCACCGCACTGACCCCTAGGGTGCCCAGTTGGTGTCCTGGCATGTCAGGGGGACCAGTGCGCTACAAATGCTGGCTCCTCCCACGACCAAATGCTTTGGATTTCGCTGGGCCGGAGATGGCCGGCATTTTCTTCCATTATCGCTGAAAAACAAACCCGGCCATCTCAAACCCGGCGAACTCCAAGGCACTTGGCCAGGCTAAACCGTATTATCGAAAAAAAAGTTGGCTGGCCTTCTTCGATAATATGGTTCCGGCCAGCTGTAGCGCCACCGCCAACATAGATCGCCGGCAATCTATTTGGCCGGTGACGTTCGATTATGCCCCTCCACGTTACTATGTTAGGAATGTGCACAGGTTAATTTTCTTTTGGTGGTATCATTTTTGTTGAATTTGCTTTCTTTATTTCCATTTAATGCAAATAGCATATGCCATATGGTATTTGCAAATAGTTTTCAACTATTTGCAAACAGTACACACTAAGAACAAAACAAAAACAAATCTACTGCAGTTTGTATTTTTAAATAAGCCTTTGTCTTTACATTTTTAATTTTTTCAAAATACATGCAAATCTCTGATTCCCAGCAGATATGTAAGAAAACACCCTTAGTTACATATTCTTGAAACACAAGATGGAAACATTGGACTCCATCTTAAATAAAATAAAAATAACAATGAACAGTAAATGACGGTCATTTATAACCATTCTTTTGGATTTATGCACTAATTAAATTACCTTTTCTTATTCTATTTCATAATAAACATTATTCTTTTAGGAGAATTTTTCTTCCTGTATAACAAAACAATTCACATGTCTCCACCTCAACTAATTTTGACTCATTGGCCATTACACACCTCACTAAATCATGCTTTTCAGTACAAAGTGAATGTGGATGCAAAATCCTGTACAATCATAGAATAATCTTCTATATAATCATGGCATGCAAAATATACTTTTTATATAAAAGCTTCATAAAGTAAGATATTATTTTTTGTGAAAAAAAAAAGCTTAACTTGTACTGTATATTCCATTTGGTGCATGAGGATAATAGTCAGAGCAGAGAATGACTGTTGGGGCACTGTTTATTAAAGTACGCTAAAGTTTTCAGCGTACACTAAAAATGAGCGCATGCTAAATGCTAGAAATGCCCATGGCATCTCTAGCATTCAGCATGTGCTCATTTTTAGTGCGCACTGAAAACGCTAGTGTTTGGTGCGTGCTAATTTTTAGTGTGTGCTTAAAAGGCTAGCGTGCCTCTAGCCAGTGGTGTGCTGGAGCAGGCTCTCACAGGCTCGCAAGAGCCGGTTGTTAAGTTTTTAAGAATTTTGGGAGCCGGATGTTAAAGTAGGGCCCTCCATGGCTACTTTAACAACTGGCTCCCAAAATGTGGGCTTGGGCCCCCTGCTGAATTCTCTTTTACTTTGCTGGTGGGGATGCTGAGCCCTGCCAGCCAAGTAAATAGACTGCTGCTGCTCCCCGCTCCCTGTTTCCAGCTCCGGGCAGCAGGCTGGGACTTCTCCAGCATGTGTGAGAAGTTTCAGCATGCTGCTCAGAGCAAGACGTTGGGAGTGGTGGCAGTCCATGTATTGGCTGCCAGCAAAGGTATGCCTAGTGTGCCCGCACGAAGGGAGGGAGGAGAGAGAGGCAAGTGTTGCTCCCCCACCGCCGCCCCTGGCCCTTCCAACTGCAGAGCTGGCTACGTCCTGAGAAAGAGCCTGTTGTTAAAAATTTACCAGCACACCCCTGCCTCTAGCAAAGCTTAGTAAACAGGGCCCTTGCTCTCTCCAACATGGCAACTTCAAAGGTCAATATATGCTCAATAATTCAACACAGCAACTCTAGAGTTCTTTGATGTGTGAGTTTCACTTAAAGGGCTTTACATGTAGATTGGAAGGGTATGTGGTTTAGGTAGAGCTTAGTGGCCTTAGTGTACCCCTACTTGACTTTCCCATGCACAAAGACCAATTTTACTGCCACTGTAAAATAGCTGATTTTCTTTTTTTGTTTTTTTTAGTGTGTGTGTTAGTGGCCATGCACTAATGTTGCCATTTTCATGTGGCTATTTCAAAAAAGTAATGTGTGAATGCTTACCACCACTCATTTTCTAGGCAGTAAGGGCTTATGCATAATGCAACATCCCTGTGCTAACCAGTTAGCATGTGGTAAAGGCCAGGAAGAGGTTTCAAAATGAAAACACGAAAGGAAATACCCATGTTCTTATGTAGCCACCAAAGAGTAGTGGGAGGAGCCAGCATTTGTAGTGCACTGGTCCCCCTGACATGCCAGGACACCAACTGGGCACCCTAGGGGGCACTTCTAAAAATTAAATAAAAATAAATAAAAATAGCTTCCAGGTGCATAGCTCGTTTACCTTGGGTGCTGAGCCCCCCAAATCCCCCCCAGGCCTATCTCCCCCCTACCTGTTACACTTGTGGTGGTAAATGTGAGCCCTCCAAAACCCACCTGAAACCCACTGTACCCACATGTAGGTGCCCCCCTTCACCCATTAGGGCTATAGTAGTGGTGTACAGTTGTGGGGAATGGGTTTTGGGGGCTCAGCACACAAGGTAAGGGAGCTATGCATCTGGGAACAATTTGTGAAGTCCACTGCAGTGCCCCCTAGGGTGCCCAGTTGTTGTCCTGGCATTCAGGGCTCCAGAGCACTACGAATTCTGGCGCTTCCCATGACCAAAGGGCTTGGATTTGGTCGTTTTTGAGATGGGCATCCTTGGTTTCCATTATGGCCGAAAACCGGGTACGACCATCTCTTAGGTCGACCTAAATGTTGAGATTTGGGCGTCCCCGACCGTATTATTGAAACAAAAGATGGATGCCTATCTTGTTTCGATAATATGGGTTTCCCCGCCCCTTCACGGGGGCTGTCCTGCAAGGATGCCCTCATGAAAACTTGGGCGCCCTGTTCGATTATGCCCCTCTTTGTGTCTCTGACCTATATTTCACCCCATCCACTTGGTGGTCTAGGAACACAACTGAACTGAAGGAAATGTATCATCCACTAAATGGTAGTGCAGACACTCAAAATTCAAAATCCTGTAGTTCAAACACGTTGACTTTAATAAAATGTGAGACTATCTAATGATAGGCTGACAGGATGGGGAATAAGAGAAATGGAAAGACAGTGGTCCAAGCTGAAAGAAGCTATAAAACAGCAACAGATCTTTATTTATTTATTTATGTATTGATTTTAAAAACTTCCACTTATTCTTGATAGCACTATGCTCTATACAACACTTCTAAAATCCCTCAAAGTAAATTGGCTTTAATCTATATAATAAATGCAAATGCTGAAAGGAGGACTAACGGGCTCATTTTCGAAAGAGAAGGACGTCCATCTTTCAACATATGTTACGTCCCTCACCTCATGTGCAGGCCGCATGGGCAGCTCACCGGTCACACTCACGGTAGCGGTGGCCGGCCATGGGCGGTATGGTTCCGATGGCCGGCCATGCCTTGAGGTCGTGGTGTCTGGGCTCGATGGCCGGCCATGGCAGTGGTCATGTTGGTCAGGGTCTTCCCGGCCTGGTAGGCTGGCCAATTCGATTCAGCCTGATGGTCGGCCACGCGGGCTGGCGGTGTCTTTTGGGCGGAGCTTCTTTCCTGTGTGGTTTTCTTCCTCGCGTCTGGTTCTACAGGATTGGCTGCTTTCTGCTGTTGCTCCGCCCCTCTCCCAGCGATCTCCAATCCCCGATTGCTCTTGCCAGCTAAGGTTGCGCCCAACGAGGGGGCTATTTAAGAACCGCAGCAGCCTTCAGTCTTTGCTTCGGCTTCTATTTGCTATAGAGGTTTGGTGCTCGAGACTGCATGCTCTACTGTCTACGTTCCTGTTTAACCTGACTACCGGACCGGACCTGACTACCCACTGTGATTGCTGCCTGCCTTGACCCCTGGACTGAACTTGATTACCCGTTGCATTGCTGCCTGCCTAGACCCTTGGACTGTACCAGATTACCCACTGTGATTGCTGCCTGCCTTGACCCCTGGACTGACCTTGATTACCCGTTGCATTGCCGCCTGCCTTGAACCTTGGACTGTACCTGACTATTCCTTGCTTCCTGCTGGCCCAGACTCTGGGAGTGAATTCGCTATCTCCTTTCAGCTGTTGTTCTCGACTCGTGGAGTACATTCCCCGCCAGCCAGATCAGTGGCTGCCCAACCCGGTCCGGATCCCAAAGTCCTGGTGGCCACCTGTACCTGGGGGCTCAACTCCCGGGGAACGGTGGTCACTTCCCAAGTGAAGCTAGGGGTTGTCCGGCTGCCTGACCGAGTGCGGCGCTGCTCTTCATTCACCGTGCTCAGTCGTGGCACAAGGGCTCACTACCTGAGTCTTAACAACATAAATCAGAAGATGGACATCCTTTTCCCAGAGATGTCCAAATTGGTATAATCGAAACCTGATTTTGGACGTCTCCAACTGCAGTCCATCGTAAGGATGTCCAAATTTCAATGGGGCATGTTGGAGGCATAGCGAAGGCGGGACTTGGGCGTGCCTAACACTTGGATGTCTTTGACCCATAATCGGAAAAAACAAGGACGTTTTCACCCGGACGTGTTTTTATCACGAATAAGGCACAAAAAGGTGCCTGAAATGACCAGATGACCACTGGAGAGATTCGGGGATGACCTTCCGTTACTCCCCCAGTGGTCACTAACTCCCTCCCACCCTCAAAAAACATCTTTCAAAATATGTCGTGCCAGCCTCAGATATCATACTCAGGTCCATGACAGCACATGCAGGTCCCAGGAGCAGTTTTAGTAGGTCCTGCAGTGCACTTCAGACAGGCAGACACAGGCCCATACCCCCCCTACCTGTTACATTTGTGGAGGAAACAGCGAGCTCTCCAAACCCACCACAAACCCACTGTACCCATATATAGGTGCCCTCCTTCACCCGTAAGGGCTATGGTAGTGGTGTGCAGTTGTGTGTAGTGGGTTTTGAGCGTTTTTTTCGGGGGGGGGGGGGGCTCAGCACACAAGGTAAGGGAGCTATGTTCCTGGGAGCATTTTATGAAGTCCACTACAGTGCCCCCTAGGGTGCCCGGTTGGTGTCCTGGCATGTCAGGGGGACCAGTGCACTACAAATGCTGGCTCCTCCCATGCCCAAATGGCTTGCATTAGGACGTTTTTGTCATGGACGTCTTTGGTTTCGAAAATCGCCAAAAGTTACAAATGTCCATGTCTAGGGACGGCCAAATCTAGGGATGTCCAAATTTAAGGATTTGAACATCTCTGACGGTATTTTCAAAGTGAAAGATGGACGTCCATCTTGTTTCAAAAATATGGGTTTCCCCGCCCCTGGATTTCGCCGTTTTGCAAGGACATCCAAATCGCAACTTGGACGTTTCTTTCAAAAATGCCCCTCCACATCACTCACAATTTATATCAGGAAAGTGAACAAAAGCAAGAGAAAAAGGAAACCAATATGATTTTCTAAAAAAAAGTGACTGAAAAAATAAAGGCAAAAGAGGCTGTGTTCAAGAAATAACAAAGCAACAAAAGGAACATGGAAAATAATACAGGATAAAACTCAAAGAAACAAAGAAATAAATACAATTGGCAAAAGTACAGGCAGAAGAACAAATGGTTGGAGATGTAAATAGACGCCGCAAGACTTTTTTTTTTTTTTTTTTAGGTATATTGGAGAAAGGAGGAAGGCTAAGAATAGAACTATGAGACTGAAAGATGCAGAGAATTGCAATGTAGAGACCAGTGAGGAAAAAACAAACATGCTAAATACGTCTGCTGTGTTTATGGAAGAAAATCCTGGAGAAAGACCTTGGTTGATGGACAAAGATATCTATCTATCTATCTATCTACAGTGGGGGAAATAAGTATTTGATCCCTTGCTGATTTTGTAAGTTTGCCCACTGACAAAGACATGAGCAGCCCATAATTGAAGGGTAGGTTATTGGTAACAGTGAGAGATAGCACATCACAAATTAAATCCGGAAAATCACATTGTGGAAAGTATATGAATTTATTTGCATTCTGCAGAGGGAAATAAGTATTTGATCCCCCACCAACCAGTAAGAGATCTGGCCCCTACAGACCAGGTAGATGCTCCAAATCAACTCGTTACCTGCATGACAGACAGCTGTCGGCAATGGTCACCTGTATGAAAGACACCTGTCCACAGACTCAGTGAATCAGTCAGACTCTAACCTCTACAAAATGGCCAAGAGCAAGGAGCTGTCTAAGGATGTCAGGGACAAGATCATACACCTGCACAAGGCTGGAATGGGCTACAAAACCATCAGTAAGACGCTGGGCAAGAAGGAGACAACTGTTGGTGCCATAGTAAGAAAATGGAAGAAGTACAAAATGACTGTCAATCGACAAAGATCTGGGGCTCCACGCAAAATCTCACCTCGTGGGGTATCCTTGATCATGAGGAAGGTTAGAAATCAGCCTACAACTACAAGGGGGGAACTTGTCAATGATCTCAAGGCAGCTGGGACCACTGTCACCACGAAAACCATTGGTAACACATTACGACATAACGGATTGCAATCCTGCAGTGCCCGCAAGGTCCCCCTGCTCCGGAAGGCACATGTGACGGCCCGTCTGAAGTTTGCCAGTGAACACCTGGATGATGCCGAGAGTGATTGGGAGAAGGTGCTGTGGTCAGATGAGACAAAAATTGAGCTCTTTGGCATGAACTCAACTCGCCGTGTTTGGAGGAAGAGAAATGCTGCCTATGACCCAAAGAACACCGTCCCCACTGTCAAGCATGGAGACGGAAATGTTATGTTTTGGGGGTGTTTCTCTGCTAAGGGCACAGGACTACTTCACCGCATCAATGGGAGAATGGATGGGGCCATGTACCGTACAATTCTGAGTGACAACCTCCTTCCCTCCGCCAGGGCCTTAAAAATGGGTCGTGGCTGGGTCTTCCAGCACGACAATGACCCAAAACATACAGCCAAGGCAACAAAGGAGTGGCTCAGGAAGAAGCACATTAGGGTCATGGAGTGGCCTAGCCAGTCACCAGACCTTAATCCCATTGAAAACTTATGGAGGGAGCTGAAGCTGCGAGTTGCCAAGCGACAGCCCAGAACTCTTAATGATTTAGAGATGATCTGCAAAGAGGAGTGGACCAAAATTCCTCCTGACATGTGTGCAAACCTCATCATCAACTACAGAAGACGTATGACCGCTGTGCTTGCCAACAAGGGTTTTGCCACCAAGTATTAGGTCTTGTTTGCCAGAGGGATCAAATACTTATTTCCCTCTGCAGAATGCAAATAAATTCATATACTTTCCACAATGTGATTTTCCGGATTTAATTTGTGATGTGCTATCTCTCACTGTTACCAATAACCTACCCTTCAATTATGGGCTGCTCATGTCTTTGTCAGTGGGCAAACTTACAAAATCAGCAAGGGATCAAATACTTATTTCCCCCACTGTATCTATCTATCTATCTATCTATCTATCTATCTATCTATCTATCTATCTATCTATCTATGGAGAAGGAGTAGATATTGCACCTTTCATGTGTTTATGAACTTAAATAACTGAACATAGACAAAATCATGGAACTAGATGAAATCCATTCCAGGATATTGGGGGAACTCAGAGAGATCCAGGTGGGTTCTCTTAAAGATTTATGTAATAAATCCATGGATTCCATGAGGTTGGAGAAGAGCAGATAAAATCACAAAAGTGGTGAGAGAGAAGAAGTGAGAAACTACAGGCCGGTAAGCTTCACTTTGGTAGTTGGAAAAGTAACGGAGGCCCTGCTGAAGGAATGGATAGTAACATTTCCAAAATCCAATGAGTTCAAGATCTGAGGTAGCATGGTTTACCAAAGGAAAACTGTACCAGAGACTTGAAGACACCCTAGATGTAGTCTACTTGGATTTCAGCAAAACCTTTGACACAATTCCTCATTAGGAGGCTTATAAATAAACTCAGCGGACTGAAGTTAGGACCCATAACAGTGAAATGGATTAGAAACTGGTTGATTGACAGATGATAGCGGGTGATGGTAAATGGAATTTGCCCTGAGGAAAGAAAGGTGAGTAGAGGAGTGCCTCAAGGATTGGTACTGGGGCCAATTCTATTCAATATTTTTGTGAGTGACATTGCAGAAATGTTAGAAGAAAATGTTAGAAGTTCTTTATTTCCTGATATACTGCCCATCAATAGAGGTCGTAACTGAGCAGTTTACAATTCATAACTACAATGTTAAAATCAAAGTTAAAATGAAACAGAAATAAATATCTAGTAGAGAAAATAAAAGGATAGAATTTGCTTCAACTTTGGATCCAGATCTAAAAACTGTCACCATTTATACTCTTTACTTCCAGAAAGTGTCTATTAGTTGAAAACGTTTCCAAATAAAAGGGTAATAAGGGCAATCTTAAACTTTTGATAGGAGGCTTCTTAAACGCAAATAGAGTGACAAGGAGTTCCATAGCAAAGTATTCATTACACAAAAAACTATAGTATGTCACATCAAATACCATATGATGAAAAGAAGGGACAACCAAGTCTTTGTTGACTGAAATGGAGGGCTCTGGTAGGAATGGAGGGCTGAAGCAGAAATAGCACCAGTGTTAGAATGTTATATGAGATCCACGCAGAAATTGGTAACCAATGTTCCTGTCTAAGTAAAGGGGTAATGTGATTTCTTCACTCCTAAAATCAACTTCACAGCAGTGTTCTGTATTAATTGTAATTTTATGATAATAAATTTGATGAAGGCCTTGAAATAAGGAATTATAGTAGTCAAGATGTTCTAAGACAAGAGCATGAATCAGCGTACATAGTGATTTATGATCAAAAAAAGAATGGACTGAACACATTTTTCTTAATTTGAAAAATATACTTTTGCATAAGTGATGAAATATGTAAATGAAAAGATAATCTATTATCCAGTATAACACCTAATACCTTCCATGAACTGACTATCTGAATGTTTTTCAGGCTCATTTTTGAAAGAGATGGACGTCTATCTTCCGACATAAATCGGTACTTGGACGTCCATCTCTCAGAGACGTCCAAATCGGTATAATTGAAACCTGATTTTGGACATCTCTAACTGAAGTCCGTCGCAAGGACATTCAAATTTCAAGGGGGCACATCAGAGGCGTGGTGAAGGCAGGACTTGAACATCTATGAACCATAATCGAAAAAAGCAGAGACGTCCATGACTACAACTTGGACGTTTTCACCTGGACCTGTTTTTATAACGAATAAGGCACAAAAAGGTGCCCAAAATGATCAGATGACAATCGAAGGGAATCGGGGATGACCTCCTGTTACTCCCCCAGTGGTCACTAACCCCCTCTCACCCTCAAAAACATCATTAAAAATATAACGTGCCAACCTCTATGCCAGCCTCAGATGTCATACTCAGGTCCATGACAGCGCATGCAGGTTCCCTGGAGCAGTTTTAGTGGATGCAGTGTACTTCAGACAGGTGGACCCAGGCCCATACCCCCCCCCCCCCTACCTGTTACATTTGTGGAGAAAACAGCAAGCTCTCCAAAACCCACCACAAACCCTCTGTACCCACATATAGGTGCCCCCTTCACCCGTAAGGGCTATGGTAGTGGTGTACAGTTGGGGGTAGTGGGTTTTGGGGGGCTCAACACATAAGGTAAGGGAGCTATATACCTGGGAGCATTTTATGAAGTCCACTGCAGTGCCCTCTAGGGTGCCCATTTGCTGTCCTGGCATGTCAGGGGGACCAGCGTACTAGAAATGCTGGCTCCTCCCACGTCCAAATGGCTTGCATTTGGATGTTTTTGACTTGGACGTCTTTGTTTCAAAAATCACTGAAACGCAAAGATGTCCAAATGTAGGGACGTCCAAATCTAAGGACATCCATGGTATTTTCGAAACAAAAGATGGACGTCCATCTTTTTCTGAAAATACGCTTTTCCCCGCCTACGTATTTGGACGTTTTACAAAGACGTCCAAATCCCAACTTAGACGTTTCTTTCAAAAATGCCCCTCTATATCTGTGATAGTCAAGGAGCAGGCAATGTGACTTCTCTATTACGAGCAAATAGCAATGCTCTGTTTTTTTATGAGTTAAGTTTCAGTCTGTATCAGTATAGCTATTCAGTTATCTTAGTACTTGTCTAGGAGTGGCCTAGTGATTAGGGTGGTGGACTTTGGTCCTGGGGAACTGAGTTCAATTTCCACTTTAGGCACAGGCAGCTCCTTGTGACTCTGGGCAAATCACTTAACCTTCCATTGCCCCATGAAAGCCACATTGAGCCTGCCATGAGTGGGAAAGCACAGGGTACAAATATAACAAAAAAAATTTTAAGGCTTCTTTTACTAATGTGCGCTATTTGTTAGAGTGTGCTAATGCTTTTAGCACACCTTATTAAAAGGACCAATTAATGAGGTAATGCCCTATGGAGAAATAGATTCCATGACTACTAATAGCTAAATATCTTCCGCATAGAAAAAAAAGGTGATTGTAAGTGACTGAATTAAAGTTGCAAAAGGTACCATAAATTTGTTAAATAAAAGTGGTGCCAACACCGATCCCTGAGGAACGGGGAGAGGGACCTTGGGGTGATAGTATCTGAGGACCTGAAGGCGACAAAACAGTGCGACAAGGCGGTGGCCGTAGCTAGAAGATTGCTAGGCTGTATAGAGAGAGGTGTGACCAGCAGAAGAAAAGAGGTTTTAATACCCCTGTATAAGACGTTGGTGAGGCCCCACCTAGAGTATTGTGTTCAGTTTTGGAGGCCGTACCTTACGAAGGATGTTAAAAAAATGGAAGCGGTGCAAAGAAAAGCTACAAGAATGGTATGGGATTTGCATTCCAAGACGTATGAAGAGAGACTTGCCGACTTGAACATGTATACCCTGGAGGAAAGGAGGAACAGGGGTGATATGATACAGACGTTCAAATATTTGAAAGGTATTAATCCGCAAACGAATCTATTCCGGAGATGGGAAGGTGGTAGAACGAGAGGACATGAAATGAGATTGAAGGGGGGCAGACTCAGGAAAGATGTCAGGAAGTATTTTTTCACAGAGAGGGTGGTGGATGCTTGGAATGCCCTCCCGCGGGAGGTGGTGGAGATGAAAACGGTAACGGAATTCAAACATGCGTGGGATATACATAAAGGAATCCTGTGCAGAAGAAATAGATCCTCAGAAGCTTAGCCAAAATTGGATTGAGGAGCAGGTGGGGGGAAGAGGGGTTGGTGGTTGGGAGGCGAGGATAGTAGATGGCAGACTTATACGGTCTGTACCAGAGCCAATGATGGGAGGCGGGTTTGGTGGTTGGGAGGCAGGGAATACTGCTGGGCAGATTATACGGTCTGAGATGGAGATGGGAGGCGGGACCGGTGGTTGGGAGGCGGGGAATACCGCTGGGCAGACTTATACGGTCTGTGCCCTGAAATAAAATAAAACAGGTACAAATCAAGGTAAGGTACAAATCAAGGGCAGACTTATACGGTTATTGCCCTGAAAAAGACAGGTACAAATCAAGGGCAGACTTATACGGTCTGTGATGGAGATGGGAGGTGGGACTGGTGGTTGGGAGGCGGGGAATACTGCTTGGCAGATTTATACGGTCTGTGCCCTGAAAAAGACAGGTACAAATCAAGGTAAGGTATACACATATGAGTTTATCTTGTTGGGCAGACTAGATGGACCATGCGGGTCTTTTTCTGCCGTCATCTACTATGTTACTATGTTTAACCCCTCAGGAACTAGCATAAGAAGGAGAGATGAATTTATTCCAGAATGTAATGGTAATCCTAATCCTATCAGAAAGGTGGGAGTGGAATGAAGCCAAAGATGTTCTTTGCACTCCTATGTCTTGAGTCTATTATTAGGAGAGCATGTCCCACAAGATCAAAAGCTGCACTAAAATGCAATGAAATTAGGATGACAGTTTTGTCAGAGTTTAAATAGGTTTGAATAAAGGTTGTAATACCCAAGAGAGTGGTTTCTATAGAATGATAGGCTCAAAAGCTGGTTTGATTTGGATGTAAGGTGTTAGTTGATGGGTTGATTGGCAACTATACTTTCAGCGATTTTAGATACTATATATGCCCTAGTGGTGAGATGATGTAATTACAATGAAAAATATTCTTGATAGAATTTGTCAGTCTCTGGGCCCCACTTTTGCTCGTACCACTTAGGGGAATCATACAAAATTAGTAATGGGTTCCAAGTATTTGGTATGGGTGTTCGGAACAACTAAATATCGGAAGCCTGGATTACACATTTCTTTTTGTTGTAAGCAAAACCAAATGTACTGTTACAGACAATATTTCAGGTGTACTTTTAGGAACAACATCTACCACAATACATTTTTTTGTTATTTTTATGCCTTATTGTATCTAACAGTTTTGTGGAACATTTAGCTTTGAATAAATAAAAACAACAGTTTGTTTGGGACAGCAAAACAGCTGTGTACTAAAATGAATTGAAATGAAGTAGACAAGCTTGCTTATAATCGAAATAGAAAAACGCCTATATTGCGACCCAAATTGGGAGATAGGCGTTTATCTCACAAAAACGAATAAAGCGGTATAATCGAAAGCCGAATTTGGACGTTTTCAACTGCACTCCGTCGCGGATGCGGACAAAGTTGATGGGGGCGTGGTGAAGGCGGAACTGGGGCGTGGTTATCGGCCGATCAGAGATGGGCGCCTTTCGCCGATAATGGAAAAAAAATATGCGTTTTTAGAAAGAATTTAGGGCACTTTTCCTGGACCCTGTTTTTCCACGAATAAGGCCCCAAAAAGTGCCCTAAATGACCAGATAACCACTGGAGGGATTCGGGGATGACCTCCCCTGACTCCCCCAGTGGTCACAAACCCCCTCCCACCACAAAATATGCTGTTTCACAACTGTTTATTTTCACCCTCAAATGTCATACCCACCTCCCTGGCAGCAGTATGCAGGTCACTGGAGCAGTTATTAGGGGGTGCAGTGGACTTCAGGCAGGTGGACCCAGGCCCATCCCTCCCCTACCTGTTACAATTGTGCTGCTTAATGCTTATTAGTCGTCCAACCCCCCAAACCCACTGTACCCACATGTAGGTGCCCCCCTTCACCCCTTAAGGCTATAGTAATGGTGTAGACTTGTGGGCAGTGGGTTTTGAGGGGGATTTGGTGGGCTCAACACACAAGGGAAGGGTGCTATGCACCTGGGAGTTCTTTTACCTTTTTTTTTGTTTTTGTAAAAGTGCCCCCAGGGTGCCCGGTTGATGTCCTGGTATGTGAGGGGGGACAGTGCACTACGAATCCTGGCCCCTCCCACGAACAAATGCCTTGGATTTATTCGTTTTTGACCTGGGCGCTTTCATTTTCCATTATCACTGAAAAACAAAAACGCCCAGCTCACAAATTGTCGAATAAAACATGGACGTCTATTTTTTTCGAAAATACGGTTTGGTCCGCCCCTTCACGGACCCGTTCGCGGAGATAAACGCCCATGGAGATAGACGTTTTCATTCGATTATGCCCCTCAAGGTGTCAAAAGTGCACAAGTCATTAAAGTTTTCACAAAATTGCATGAGAAATTCTTGTTATTTCACAACAACTGTTTCAGTCAAGAAAATCTCAGGATTATTATCAAGGTTGCACAGTAATCACTTTGGGGCCCTTTCACCAAAGGGCGGTAGGATACCATCAGCTTGGCGCATGGCAAATCAGCCCTCCTGCCGTACTTGCCCAGGAGCCCAGAGGAAGTTCTGGTTTTCCTGCATGCTATTTCTGGTGCTAGAAAATACCTTTATATTTTCTAGTGCCGGGGATGTGCCCAGCGGTAATTGGGCAGCACCGCATGCTGCCCGATTAATGCTGGGTTACCACCGGAGCCCTCACTGCCTCCTATATAGGAAGTGGTAAGAGCTCCAGCAGTAAATGGCCATGTGGCAATTTTTTAATTACTCTATAGAAAAGCTGAAGAACCAATAATGACAATACTCCTGCAATAACCTATCAAACAATATTTTATTGCTAGGAGGAAAAGACCTCAAGTGTCCTTAGCTAGGCGGTAGGCATACAGCTTAATGCCAGTTCATCTTGGACCTCCTGTGCTCCTCCCGCAAATATTTAAATTTTCTCTTTTTGTTTTATTATTTTTTTTGTATTTTAATTTTTTATAATGGATTTTTGTTCAAAATACCAACACTTAACTGTGTTTCAGATCAGACTTTAGGTGCACTGTTACTTAGATTACAGCACTTAGCTTAAAGCTCTTGTCCAAATGGGGCTCTCTGTTTCACTCTCTCGATGAGCTTCTTCAGGGGACTAAGTGCTAAAAGTAATACTGTGCTTCTCTTCTAAGATGGCGTTCCTCTGGCTGTGTGACGCAGACCTCTCCGCCTAGCTAAGGACATTTGAGGTCTTTTCCTCCTAGCAATAAAATATTGTTTGATAGGTTATTGCAGGAGTATTGTCATTATTGGTTCTTCAGCTTTTCTATAGAATCTTATAAAGTGATATCACTGAAGTGAGTCTGTTGAATTTACATTTTTAAATTATTGCATGACCATTTACTAAGGTGGTAAAAGGTGGTCTCGGTGCACAACAATTTCATGCGCCGGCATCGCCATGGGTCATCTTTTACCACCATTTGGTAAAAGGACCCCTTTAATTTTTCCTCTAAGTATTGGTCCTTTATGTTCACTTTCTCCAAATATCACCCAGAATCAGGATTACACTTCTTCTCAGGCGAGTTTGAACACTGAAGTAAGCATACTCCCGAAACAGAGTCCTTTGCCAGTGTCTCCCTCTTTCCTCCTTGTAATGTCCATTGAAAAGCAGCAACCTCTTATCTGTAGGCCTTGCTTGTATCCAGGCTTTGGTCTTTCGATGGGGCCCAGTGCAATTCATCAATGTTGCTTCCACCGCACTCCTTCAGGAACACTTACTAGCCTGTCTATATGAGCCAAAAAGGAGAGAAAACCCTATCTCCCTTTTTCTTGCTTCAAGAACAGGATCACTATCTAATGTCTTTTAATTTTTTTCTGTAAACAATGTTTGGACATGCCAGATAGTCAAAATCAAAAAAATAATTGACTTTCTGCTAAGGTAGAATCCTGAGCGAAAACTTATTTCCCTACACTAAAAGTACATAAGTACATAAATATTGCCATACTGGGAAAGACCAAAGGTCCATCAAGCCCAGCATCCTGTTTCCAACAGTGGCTAATCCAGGTCACAAATACCTGGCAAGATCCCCAAAGAGTACAAAACATTTTATACTGCTTATCCCAGAAATAGTGGATTTTCCCCAAGTCCATTTAATAATGGTCTATAGACTTTTCCTTTAGGAAGCCGTCCAAACCTTTTTTAAACTCTGCTAAGCTGACCGCCTTTACCACATTCTCTGGCAACAAATTCCAGAGTTTAATTGCAAGTTGAGTGAAGAAAAATTTTCTCTGCTTTGTTTTAAATTTACTACATTGAAGCTTCATCGCATGCCCCCTAGTCCTAGTATTTTTGAAAAGCGTAAACAGACGCTTCACATCTACCCGTTCAACTCCACTCATTATTTTATAGACCTCTGTCATATCTCCCCTCAGCCGCCTTTTCTCCAAGCTGAAGAGCCCTAGCCACTTTAGCCTTTCCTCATAGGGAAGTCGTCCCATCCCCTTTATCATTTTCGTCGCCCTTCTCTGCAATAAGAGAGGACTTACCAAACTTTCAGCACACTGAAACTCACCAGCACAAATTTCAGACTTCCATGTAATACAATCACATTGTGTGGCCATTAATGAAGTAAATGTAAAATGCATTCATTTTACAGCTGCGCTAAAAGTGTCCTCAGTGCATTGGAAACCTACATGCTTGTAACAGAGCAGGACACTTTTTAGTGCAGCTTAGTAAAAGGGCCCTAAAATTTCTTAAGCTCAATAACTCCTCAGCACCATTCCTTGGGACCCCTAGATCACCTGATTGCAAAATAAATAAATAAATAAATAAAGGTCCCCTGGAGCCTGAGACCACTGGCTGCAAAAATTGCTTTTAAAAATTAAAATAATTAAATAGGATGCCCAAGACATCTATTAGGCTTCCCACACCTCTGGATTTGATCTTTATGTACCTCTATTGAAATCAGGTCTCTGGTGCTATATCTCATGGGCTCCAGAGTTGTTCTGAGCATGTGTGGAAACTCACACATGCTTAGAACGCTCCTGGGCCAGACCAGGCCTCATCCTTTTCTTTTCCTGATGCGTCGGCCACATGTTTCTTGGCATGGACAGCGAGTCCATCTGCCGGCCATCTTGAAAATCTGGGACAGTCCCGAAGGACCCAGGCTACCTCAGCTCATCATTACCTGCCCCAGGAACCCCCGGGGATCACCAACTAACCTCAAATTTTTAACCCTTTACAATACAAATGTTGAGTATGGGATGATAGTTTGTGATGTCAGTTGGGTCCTTCAAAGAGTCTTTTATTCTATATTACAGTTGCTAAAAGTGCTATTAATATGTTTGTTTGTTTTATGCAGATGACAAGCACATTTGCAACAAAGGATACCCCAGAGGGGTGAACATGAGAAGTGATCTACAAAAATTGGAAGAATGATCTAATGTTTGGAAGTTAAAATTTAATATGAAGAACTATAGAATGATGCACTTAGAGAGTTGAAATCCAAAGGAGCTGTATGTGCTAGTTAGCGAGAGGCTGATATGCGTGGACTAGGAGAGGGACCTGGTGTCACAATTGTGACTATTTTCCCTGTCTGTTCTCACTTTGCCCCTTGGTGGCCGGACACTGTGGCTGCTATAAACTGTTTTCTTGCTGTTCCCCAAGCATGTTTCAGAAGTCATTCCAGTCCGGTTCGGATCTTTCTGCTTTTTTTTTTTTTTTTTTTGTTAAATTTGTACCCTGTGCTTTCCCACTCATGGCAGGCTCAATGCAGCTTACATGGGGCAATGGAGGGTTAAGTGACTTGCCCGGAGTCACAAGGAGCTGCCTGTGCCGGGAATTGAACTCAGTTCCTCAGTTCCCCAGGACCAAAGTCCATCACCCTAACCACTAGGCCACTCCTCCTTGCTTGCCAAACTTGCTTGGCTTGTTTGGAACTAAGCAGCACCCTTACTTGTGACCTCACTTGTAATTGCCTTTATTATGCACCTGGCTCTTTCAGCTGGGCCTTTGCAACGCCAAAGGTTGATGTTAGTTGGTGTGCTCTTAGGAGCACTTCTGCCTTGCTTTGTTTGAGCTTCCCTGTTTTAACCTTTTGACTTCCCTGCTTTACCCTTTGGTGCTGATAGGAGCACTTCTGCCTTGCTTTGTTTGAGCTTCCCTGCTTTACCCTTTTGGTGCTGATAGGAGCACTTCTGCCTTGCTTTGTTTGAGCTTCCCTGCTTTACCCTTTTGGTGCGGATAGGAGCACTTCTGCCTTGGTGTTCTGCTAGGAGCACTTCTGCCTTGCTTTGTATCTTGTTTCGGTGCCTGTGGGCACTTCTGTCTTGAATCCTGAACCCTAACCCTGTTTCAGTCAAGTTTGTTCTTGAATCCTGTATCCTGTGTGAGAACCCTGAGTCCTAACCCTCTTTTAGTCAAGCTTGTCTTCGTACCTTGTATCCTGTATGAGAATCCTGAACCTACCCTGTTTCAATATTCTATACCCTGTGTGAGTATCCTGAGTCCTGTATCCTGAATCCTGTTTTGGTCAAGCTTGTTTTGTATCCTGCTCCGTACTGTAAGTCCTGCAGGCCACCCACACCTAGGGGCTCAACCTCTAGGGCAGCGCAGGTGAAGTCTGGTTGCTCCAGCCCTATTTGTCCAGTCCTGGTTGGGGAATTTTGCCTGCTGCTGCCGCTTCTCGACAGTAGCCCAAGGGCTCACGACGTTCCAGTGTCCGAGAGCCTGAGACCGTGACACCTGGGGGTGATAGTGTCTGAGGATATCAAGGCATTGAAACAATATAATAAGCAGATGGCCAAAGTTAGACAGCTGCAGAAGAAATGAGATGTTAATGCCCCTGTGTAAGCCATTGGTGAGGCCCCACTTGGAGTATTGTGTACAGTTTTACAGGCCATATCTGGTAATGACATAAAAAGACTTGAAGCAGCTCAGAGGAAGGTAGCAAAAATGGTATGAAGTTTGCACCAAAAGAAGTATGAGAAAAGACTTGAATATGTATAACTTAAAGGAAAGGAAGGATGGGGGATATGATACAGACATTTAAATACTTGACAGGTATTAATATATAAACAAGTCTCTTCCAGAGATGGGGAAGCGGTAAATTTAGAGGACATAAATTGGAGTTGCAAGGTGGTAGACTTAGAATAACATCAGGAAATACTTTTTCACAGAGAGGATAGTGAAGACCTGGAATTCACTCCCAGTGGAGGTGGTAGAGACACAGATAGTGACAGAATTAAAAAATGCATGGGATAAATACAGAGGATACTTAAATAGAAGATAGTATCAAAACAAAACCTGGATGACCTTACGGCTGTTGCTGTGCTATGATGTTCGAAGTGGTGCTGTGACAGCAATTCCAGCAGTGGGGAAATAAGGTCAGTGCCGGGCACACTTCTATGGTCTCTGTCCCATATATAGAAAGACAGTTCAGGATGGGCAGAAATGAGCTTCAACAACTCCAGTAGTTGGGAAGTATGGCCAGTGCAAGAGAAATGTTGTTAATTACATTGTTGGATTATTGTTTTAATCATGAATTGATAATGAATGTGAATGTTGGGCAGGCTGGATGGACTGTGTAGGTATTTATCTGCTATCATCTACTATGTTACCATGTTATGTGATTACAGGGTTCTTGAGAGTCAAAGAACACCTTAGCTGATCTCAACTGGAAAGGACCTGCACCTGAGTCTCAGGGTCCCTGAGTCTAATGGCAGCCAACCTATGTCTGAACTATAAGTGGAATCTAAGATAAACTGTATTGCACTGCTATCCACAGTAGCAGGCATTGACTTAAAACAGGGGTGTAGCCAGACAAAGTGGGTGGGTATGAGAACCCTTCCCCTTCCCGGCCTCTCTCCCTCCCCTCACCCCCAGGCGATTGGGGGGACTCTTAACTCTGCTCCTCCAAACCCCCAGTACCTTTTAAGTCCTTTAGTTCTTCACCAGCAGTGAGGAACAGCTCATACCTGTTGCTTGCACTGGCCCCGAGTCTTCCCTCTGATACAATTTCCTGGTCTCGTGAATAGGAAGTTGCATCAGAGGGAAGACTTGGGGCTGGTGTGAGCAGCTGGTATGAGTCATTGTTTTCTGTAGCGAAGAACTGAAGGATTTTAAAGGTACCAGGGGTTGGGGAAGTAGAGTTAAGAGACCCCTGATTGCCTGGAGGGAAGGGGAGGGGGAGTGCCAGGAGTCTTCAGCTGGTGGGACTTGGGGATTCCTGCCAGCCACGTCACAGCTGTGTTGCTGCTGGGTGGGCCTGAGTTCAAAGTGAGCTTGTGCCCACCCGGGCCCACTTGTGGCTATGCCACAAGCTTAACCCCTTGTTCTATTTCTCAGTAGTAGAAATAAGGAGATAAGGAAAGTTGGATTTTCTCTGAAAGTAGAATTGGAAGTGAATAACTTCAGAGATTTTACCACATTGTATTATGACTTCCAAGTAAGTGACTTAAGTAAATATTTGGCTCAGAACAGCAGTCATTGTGAGAATGGATAAAAGGAAAGAGTGTGGAAGCTGTTTATCGGGCTTGTAAGTATTCTGGTCTCATCCCTGGTCCCAACAAATGAATATTATTTATGTAAATGTGTTTTCCACAATCTGAGTACACATTAGGTCTCTGCCAAGGTAAAAAAACTGACCCACGTTACAACTGATGATGTTATTTAGGGTTTTTTTTTTTTTAAATTGTATTTATTTATTTTTAATATGCCCTGATTCTGCTGTCAAACAGTTTTGTTCTATTTTTATTAACCCTGGTGGTTTTGCTATTACAAAGAAAACATATGGTATTTCTGGTTGTTTAACAGTTTTACCAGCCCTAGTTGCTATTCTGTTGGGTATAGAAAATATAGGAGTTGATATGCAGTTGGTGGCGCTCAGGGTTTTGCCGACCTCTGCCAGTGTTATACCCAGAAATTCAATGCTGGGCCATGTCCAGGCTCTGACATTGAATTTCCAGTTTTCCAAGCCAGCTACACCATAGCTGATTAAGTGCGATATTCAACACTTAACCAGCTCTGGAGTATTGTATAAAGATAGGACAGACATTTATACGGTCCTGTTTATGTGGTGACCTTAAGTGCTCAATACTGGGACTTAACTGGCCAAGTGCCAACTCTACCCCCAGAAAGCCCCGAAAATAGATAGTTTTGCTTGAAGCAGCAGCAGTAACTGGTTAAGCGCCGCTGAAAATGACTGGTTAACCAGCCAGGAGCCATTTATAGTTGGCTAAATCGCTTTGAATATTGACCCCATGGCTTTTTATTTGGAAGGCACTAATGCAATTTTAATTATTCTGAGCTCCTCCCTATGAACCCATTATTGTTATGGATGTATGCTTATCTAAAGTATGGGTAAATAGAATCAAGGTTTCAAAGATGCCAATATGAAAGTACATTTTGGGTGTATTGATACATTTGGCAAGTATATGGGAAGAGTGGAAGAAGTTAATGGATCATCTGTGGTGGCTGATCCTGCTTCCAGTCCAGAACCTTTTAATAGGCTGTAATGAAAATATTTTCTTTTTCACCAATACATGGTCAACGTGTTCTTGCAGTACAGACACTTTTCAGTAAAAGCGGATTATTTCACACACTTTGCCCTTGAGGTTGGAAGGGGCACTAATTGATGAAGCTTGAAAATAATAAGAGAAAAATTGTGTCAACTGTGTACAATACTATCTATAGAAAAACAAACTGGAAAGTCTCTCCTTGAGGAACCATCTCTTTGTTTGTCTGAAACCTCTGCTTCTTTAACCCGAGTGCTTTCTTTCTTTTTCTCCATTCTACTACTCGTTGCTAGGTAACCATTATACGTATCTCTAAGAGCTAAGAATTAACTTCCTTTGCCCTTCACTTGTGTAATTTACTTTATAAGTTGGGAGAAAGCGCATAGCATATCCTAGCTTGTTACTAGAAGGTGGCTGCGTTCTTTCTATGGGAAGGATGGGATAAGTGCAACACTTGTTTTTAAAGACCTGCTATTCAAAAATCATGCACAAGCTAGAAAGCAGTGGCGTAGCCAGACAGTCAGTTTTGGGTGGGCCTGAGCCCAAAGTGGGTGGGCACAAAATTTTCTCTGCTCCGCCCTCCCTCCACCACTATACCCACCATTACTCCCTCCTCTCCACCCCTATGCCTACCATTTCTCCCCCTCCCCACCTATCCCCTCTGTATCCCCTCCACCTCATGCACAGCCAAGACTTCTCCCTTCCTCACCCCTCCACCCCTTTGCTGCATCTCCCTCACCCACCAACCAAGCCTCATCTTTCCTCCCCTCTGTGCAGCATCTTTCTTTCCATCTTCCCTTCCCCCTGTGCAGCTGCTGTGTCCCCCCTGTCTTCCCTCCCCCATGCGACATCTCCCCCCCCCCCCCCCCCGTGTAGCTGCAACATCTCACCCTCCTTGCAGGCCCGCCCAGCAGGAAAGTTCCTGACGGTGATTCCAGTCGCAGCGATTCCCACACGCTGCCTGCCGGCTACCGCTCAACAATCTCCTCGCGCTACTAAGCGCTAACCCGGAAGTCTCTCCTCTGCAGGAGAGGGACAAGTAGTGCAAGGAGATTGAGCGGCAGCCGGCACTGGCAGGCAATCGCTGCAACTGGAATCTCCATCAGGAACTTTGCTGCTGGGCGGGCCTAGGCCCACCTGGGCCCGCCCGTGGCTACGCCCCTGCTAGAAAGTACTTAATTTAGCAACATGTGATTTAGAAACTTTGCAAGACTAGGAAGTTTTTTTTGTTACATTTGTACCCCACACTTTCCCACTCATGGCAGGCTCAATGTGGCTTACATATTGTATACAGGTACTTATTTGTACCTGGGGCAATGGAAAGTTAAGTGACTTGCCCAGAGTCACAAGGAGCTGCCTGTGCCTGAAGTGGGAATTGAACTCAGTTCCTCAGGACCAAAGTCCACCACCCTAACCACTAGGCCACTTCTCCACTCCAATTAAAGGAAAAAAATGATAATCAAACTATCATACCTTTTGAAAAGTTCACAAATTGTGCCAAATGTAGAAGCAAAAAAGACAAATTGTTGTAAGTCAGCATGTGTGCTAGTGTGCATTAGCCGATAGCATAGACCTAAGCTAATGCCTACTGCCTGCTAATGGCTACTACATGCTAAGACCACACAGTAATAATCACATGTTAGCTGCTTACTGCAGGTAGGAATGGGATTAGAGGTCAACCAAATTTCGATTTTGGTTATGGTGCTGAGGCGCTGCTCTGACCTCTAATAGTAATCTTTTGAGACTGCCACAAGAGGTTACAGCAGCTATTGTGAGAGTAGAGCTGACATGGGCAAGAGCAACTGGTGATCACTCCTGTCCCAACTACACCACCAGACCACAAGGAATTGTAAGGTAGTCTGGGTGGAGGGGAAGCTGCTCTTTGCATTCTTTGTGTGTGTGTGTGTTTGTGTTGTGTGTGTGTGTGAGAGAGAGAGAGAGTTTATATGGTAAATAGATTATGCTAAATAAATACTTTTGATATAAAAGTATAGAATGAATTTGTGTGTAAATTTGGGAAGATAAGCTCCTTAGGAATTAGCTTCTTTCTGGAAATATGACATCAGCTTTCACTCCAAATGTGGCACAAAAGTCAGCCATTGTAAAAGCACTGTGGCTTTTAGTTTCATTAGCTGAGGTCCATGTGTGCAGAGGCTATTTTGCTTGGAGCTAAATATAGTCCTTCATTATTTAAATTTTTATATATATTCTGGCTTGGATATGATTTTGGTGATTCTAAAGAATTTTCAGGCTCAGTTGGGTATGATGAAGATGTAGCATTTTAATCAAACTTATGGCGTGCAGAACCCAGATTCTATGAGAATGGAACCTGCAGTGATTATTATTATTTTTTTTATTATTATTTCTTTATTCATATATTTCAATATATCATCACAATACGTGAATATGCAATCGGCATTTATACAAGAGGCAAAAATAAGAAATAAAAGGAAATATCATTAACAGCCTTTCTGTCCACAAGTTTAGGAAATTTGGAATCCAAGAATTTAGAATTTAAAGTAAAACATATAGCAATAATTACGGACTAGTGGTTGCAACCTCTGGTTCAGACCCTAGCCTGCATTTAGGGAGGGCACACAACATTCAATTCCACTCTAGCATCTAGAAATTGTTTTAACTGTTTTGGGTCTACAAATTGAAACTGTTTACCCTCAAGCATTACATTACAATAACAAGGAAAACGTAATATAAAAGTTGCTCCCAGTGCTACCACCCTAGGGTGGAGTTCCAAAAAGGCCCTCCGTCTCATCTGTGTAGGCCTTGAGAGATCAGGAAAAATACGAATTTTTGAGCCCCAAAACAGATTTTCTAAGTGTCTCAAGGAAAGCCTTAATACGGCATTCCTATCAGGCTCCAGCACAAAAGTAACAAGCAGAGTCAACCTCTAAATAATTATCTCCAATGAACTTTCAAGGAAAGAAGTAAGATCCATTCCTTCCCCTACTATCGGGGGATTTTCTTCCACCACTCCACCACTCCTGATGTAATAAGCCCGAGTAAGGGGAGGCAGTGAGTCCTTATCCATTCCAAGAATATCAATCATATATTTTTTAACCATGTCTAAAGGGGAAATTAAAGGCGATTTGGGAAAATTAAGAAACCTGAGGTTAAGTCTTCTAGCCTGGTTTTCCAGATACTCCAATCTTTTATGTAGGAAATTATTATCCTTAACCAAAGCCGTTTCTACAGATCCCATTTCTTGAATTTTAGTATTCACAGTTTCCAAATCTAAGGTTTGCTGTGCAGTCTTTTGCGCCTGAAGCAGGGCAGCCTCAGAAAGAGTCTTTATATCAGAAGTATTCATTTTTAAAGTAGTTTGCATAGAAGTGTGAATGCTGTAAACCATATCCCATAATGACTCTAATGTCACAGTTGCTGGTCTATTCACACCACTAATGGCTGGAGAAGGGTGAAGTTGATCTTCAACACGAGCAAGTTTAGAAACTATGTCCTGGGGCAATACCTTTGAAGCTGATTGTAGCAATAGTTCTCGGCATTGAGATTCAGCCTCCGTTACTGCAGACACTCCTTCAAACAGGTCGGGCTGAGCCCCTTCGGCTTCCTTCCCTGTCAGAGCTGCCAGCAACTCCCCTCCAGGCTGGGGTGGAGCAACTCGTTCCACGGGGCTCAGGGAAGCCCTGTTTCCATTCTCAATCGATGCCGAAGCGCCGAGAGTTGCAGAGGGGGTCGAAAAGCCCTGAGGACCTGGTTGCTGTCTGAAAAATTGCAAAGTTGTCTGCCTCGTCACTGAAGAAGTCACAGGAGCTGAGGGATGTTCCTTCACTTTTCCCCTCCGTTTCCCCATGCTTGATGAGGCGACAGAGGCACCGAAGAGAACCTACAAACAGAGCAACTTCCAGGAGCTAACACAGGTGCGTCCATTCACAACGCCATCTTGAATCGCAGTGATTATTTTCAAGCACAAGTACTGGTCAGCTTATAGTGTTAGTAGGGAAATGATATTATGATGAAATTAAATTTTTACATATTAGAAAATGATTTGAGAAGTGTATAGCTCTAGATTGTAATTTTTCAGAGCATATAGTCCTCATATTCAGTAACATCAATGTGCTATTTTATTCTTGATTGTGCATCAGGCTGGGATAATGTCCACAGTGTAGACCAGTGTCTGGACTCCTTTACCCTATTTTAGAAATAATCTATACCATGCTTTTCCCTTTAAATACAAAACAGGAAACATCTCAATGCTACTTTCTCTTGCTACTTCTGCACAGTTTGGGTAAGCATACAAAACTGGCAATCATGATTTTTTGTTTTACATGTTCACACAAAGTTCCTGTCTCAGAGGATATTTAATTACATCTACATTGACTTGGGAACCTAACATG
Organism: Microcaecilia unicolor; assembly: GCF_901765095.1. Classification (NCBI taxonomy): domain Eukaryota; kingdom Metazoa; phylum Chordata; class Amphibia; order Gymnophiona; family Siphonopidae; genus Microcaecilia; species Microcaecilia unicolor. The sequence continues at coordinate 371,953,085 of NC_044031.1, read as the reverse complement.
CCAGACTTGTTGAGAAGACCTTGTTAAAATGGCTCTCCCTGTTGTCAGCCTGTGCTTGCGGTTCTTGGAACTGGATGGTAATAATCTCCTGTGGGTTTTGCAGAGGGCTACTGAGTGCAAGCTCTGACAATCCCAAGTAGGCCTTATAGGTTAATATTCACACCACTAATCTTTAGTTTTCAGCTTCAGCTGAAACCAGGCGATAAGTTCCAGCTGCATTTTTGGTTTTGGCCGAAACTGAAAAAACTGTTCCATTTGGCATCTACAAGAAGTGTGCCTCTCCTGTCAGCAGACGAGGACATTGGAGAAGCACATCAAGATGGTATTTCAAGAGATGAGGTAATGAAAAGGATGGCTGAAATAATGTTGCAATCTTTAAACCATCCACCTGACTCTTCAGATGTCCCCGTTGGTACAGTGCCCGGTATGTTGATGCTCATCAGTTGTGAATGTCTTCTTTTTATTGATTGGTACTGTTTGTTATTGCCAGAGATGAATAAAGATTTTCGTTTATCTTTTCTCCCCAGAAACCCTTCATAATGGAGCTTCTCCTGTTTTAACAACCCCCTGCTCCTCTCCTTTATGCAGGTAAGTTTCATTTTATTTGCCAATTGATCCCCCATTGTTACTTGAAGAACCCCCCACCCCCACAATATTATTTTCCCCTGTCTTCTGCAAACAGGTACCCCTCACAATGCCCTCTTAGGTTCCACATATCCCACTTCACCTCTCCTTTTTGTAGAATCCTTTTCATTTGCCAACTGATCCTCTGCTGTTACCTGAAGAACCCCCTCCTATGCTCTTTCCCCTCTGTTTTCTCCCCAGAGATACTCCCATAATGTCCTCTCTGTTTCCACGTATCCCCTTTCACTTCCCCTTTTTGCATTGCCAGTTGATCCATGCACTGCTTGTTATATGCAGAGGCCACCTCTACATAGGTTTTCTCCATAGTTGCCCACCACAGTTTGGTCTCTCACCAACACCCTAGAATCTTGCCAAGCTCCATACTTCTATTTCTGTACCTTGTAAGTTCTTGCTCACATGTTCTTTTTGTGCGATCCCCTAGAGTCAGATGGCACCCCTGATGGTTTTTTAGTACTTTATTTCCATAGGTCTCCAGGATTTAAGCATCCACTCCTCCTTCTCCATTAAAGCAGCTAGGGCTCTTCAGCTTGGAGAAGAGACGGCTGAGGGGAGAGATGATAGAGGTCTATAAAATACTGAGCGTGGAGTGGAACAGGTAGAGGCGAATCACTTGTTTACTCTTTCCAAAAAGTACAAGGACTAGGGGGCACACAATGAAGCTACTAAGTAGTACATTTAAAAGAAACATGAGAAAATATTTCTTCACACAACATGTAATTAAACTCTGGAATTTATAGCCAGATAATGTGGTAAAAGCAGTTAGCTTAGCAGGATTTAAAAAGGTTTGGTTAATTTCCTAAAAGAAAAGTCCATAAGCCATTATTATGATGGAGTTGGGAAAATTGATTGTTTATTTCTAGGATAAGTAGCATAAAATCTGTTTTACTGTTCTAAGATCTTGCCAGGTACTTGTAACCTGTGTTGGAAACAGGGTACTAGGCTTGATGGACCTTCGGTCTGTCCCAGTATGGCAACGCTTATGTTCTTAAGTTGATCCTTTGCCATAGAAGGAGTATCACCTGATTGGTTTTGCCTTTTCAGTAGATTGCTGGGAGGTCCAAAGAGTCTTTTACATGTGGATGTTGTCTGGTCTTTTTCTCCTGTATCCACAGGCGCTGCCACTGTGGTATTTTGGGGGCCTCATGGGTCACTAGACTGGATGGGCCTGAAGCAAGAATTGGTGGGCCTATGCCCACACAGGCCTACTATTAGCTATGCCACTGGGGTATTCATCACAGATTTTCTGTCCTCCTCCATGAAAACCTGTCCCAGAATGCAACACTCACCAGTGGACATATGGAGGTTCCATCCTGCGTGGGTTCCACTACCAACTGCTGGAATAGTTCTCCCTGTAGAGAATGCAGGATCTCCCTCCTTCTAAATTACACCACAGTAGGGATACCCCAATCGACATCTGGCATATTAAAATCACCTATTAGTTGTACTTCCCCTTTCACAGCTATATTTTGAATGTCTTCAATTAAATCTGTATCCATTTCTTCTGTCTGTGAAAGAGGCCTCTATATCACACCAATGTAAATATATTTCTCTGAGGACAAGCAGGCTGCTTGTTCTCACATGTGGGTCGGTGTCCACGGTGGCCCAGGAAACGACAAATTTTTCTACAGCAAAATTTAAAACGTTTTTGCCAGAGCCTTCTAACGCGCGAACTGTGCATGCGTGAATGACTTCCCGCACGTTGCGCGAGCATTCCCACTCAGTTTTTTCTTGTCCGCGGTGAGGTGAAGAGGTTCTTCCCTGTTTGCTTCGCTGGCCCAGGAAAGAGAGTCTTGACGATTCTTTTTATATTTTTTTCTTTTCTTATATCGCTATTCGTTTTTCTTTTTTTTCAAAAACGGTATTTTTTTCTTAGTTTTTGGCACTTTCTAAGTTTTCTTTCTTTTCAACGCGGCTGGCCTTAGGCTGCGTGGTCGGGTTTTTCCCCTTTTGTGCCCTTTACCTTTTTGGCATGATCGCGTCATTTAATTTCGCCGAAGCCATTTTTCCTTTCATGTCATCGAAGACACCCAGTGGCTTCAAACGTTGTACTCGGTGCAACCGGACCATCTCGGGTACCGATACCCACGCTTGGCATATCGAGTGCCTTGGGCCCGACCATAGCCCAGCCACTTGCAGTCTGTGTCTTCGCATGAAGAAACAGACCCAAGTGTCTCGAGCAGCCCAACAAGAGAATCTTTTTGGTACTCGGTCCAGTCCTTCGACGTCGACATTGACATCGGTACTGAGGTCGGCGGTGTTGACATCGACATTGAGGGATGCATCAACGTCGGAAGCGAAGGTAATAGCAACGTCGGAAGCGAAGGTAATAGCTGCAGAATGACCAACTCGTGCTGGGAGCAGTGAGGCATCGAGTGGGTCTTCACCTGTCTCTAAGCCTCCTGTTATGCAGGACCCCGGGACCGACCTTCGTTGGACCCGGCCCCGAGGAGACGCGAGGATTCCACGTCTTGCTCATCAGTACCGAGGAGTCTCAATGACAGGTGTCAAGCGAAGGAGAAGAAGCACCATAATTGTTCTCCTTCGACACACGATGCCAGGAGCTCCGGGGCGTCGAGGGATTCGGCACCCGAGAAGCGTAGGCTTCGAGAGGATCACTCTCCCTCTATTCAGGAGGTGCCGATGCGTCGGTCTAGCAGCCCGGTACCTGCTCCCGAGCCTGAACAGATTCTGCCACCGGCTCCATTACCGAACCCACAAACTTGTCCGATCGTGGCTCTCGACGAGCGCATCAGGGCCCTGCTTCCAGAGCTTCTGGAAGGGTTGCTGCACCAGTCTGCTTCGGTGTCGGAGGTGCTTACGCCTTCCATACCGTCTGCTGCAGCGGCATTTAGCCCTTCGCCTGTGGTGAGGTCCCCGACCTCTGTGCCGCCTGCGGCATCGGTGTCGGCTGCCACCCAGGTCGACTCCCCTTTGTGAAAATGATGAGGCTATTGTGAGGATGAAGCTCCCACCTCAGGATCCCAGATCCCTCTTTGTAGCACACAGCTCTAGACACACAGTCTCTTCATCTTGGACACACAGTCCCTCTTCACTGTTCTAGACACACAGTCTTTTCCTCTGGGACACACAGTACCTCTTCACTGTCCTAGACACACAGTCTTTTACTCCAGGGCCTTCTTACCCCAGCCAGCTTCCTTCTTGGGAACACACAGTTCTAACACCAGTCCAAAGGGCACAGCCCGTACTTCTCATGGGGATCCCTCTGCTTCAGTTACCGGCCCTCTTCTTCAGCTGCCAGCTCTCCCTCTTCTCCCTCACAACTCAGGTGGGGTCTTAAGTGGTTAATGGCCAAACAGGACCCAGCCCATAACCTGCTGCACCTGTTTCTATCCCCAGGACTCTCCCTGGTCCTAGCGACCTCCAGCTATACCTCCCCTTTCTGGCTCCCTTTAGTGACTCACCCAGCCCTTCTCCCTGGACATTTTAGGGGGAACAGCGCCCTCTAGGGGCCTAACCAGGGTAGGACAGCCTCTTCCTTCTCACATACCCCCACCCTTAAGATAATTGCTGCTCAACCTCAGCAACTCTTTTAGCCTTTTCCACTGAGGAGCAGCAATCCCTCCAAGAGGGCATACACTTTTCCAGGCTCATCCCTATTCTATCCCTGGGCCTCACCAACCCCCCCCCCCCATCTAGGCTCCTCATCCCCCTCTTAGCACATCCCATGGCCCCGGGCCCTTCCCATTCACCAGGCCTTGAGGGGTTCCCACTGCAGCGGGCCCTACATGACCCTCTTCTCCTGCAGCCCCCTCCCACCTCTTGGGCACCCGACGCTACCATGAGCCCTCCGAGGGAGGGGTCACCTAGCTCGCCTAGGTCCCTTATCTTTCTCTTAGCACCTCACATGGCTTGGCCCTTCCCCCCGTTCCCGGGGACCTGAGGTGCCTAACCGCAGCAGGTCCTGTCTGACCCTCCAACTGCAGCCACCTCCTACCTCCTGGGGCATCCGACCTCACCACGCTCCCTCCGAGAAAGGGGTCACCTGATGACTCTTCTCTTAGCACCTCACATGGCCCGGGCCCTTCCCTCTCACTAGGGTGCCCGCCGCTACCATGCTCCCCCAGGCTGGGGCCCCTGCAGTAGGTCCCTTTTGACCCTCCCCCTGCAAGTCCCAAAACCTGGTTCTTAACTCACATACCTCACATGGCCCGGGCCCTTCCCTCTCACTAGGGTGCCCGCCGCTACCATGCTCCCCCAGGCTGGGGCCCCTGCAGTAGGTCCCTTTTGACCCTCCCCCTGCAAGTCCCAAAATCTGGTTCTTAATGTCCAGCTTTAATAGATCCTCTCCAGCGATACTTGACTCAGGTGAGTGTTCTTGCCTTCTCCTCTCCGGCTTGAACTTTTCTCCGGCTTCTCAGGCCTCCATCCTTCCTGGCCGTCCGATGGGGTGCAGCCTGCAATCACAAAAACAAAATCCAAGTGTGGCCTGTTTTCTCTCCTGGCCCCCTCACTTGTGCTGCACCTCCCTGTGTGTCCGTCTCCCCTCCCAGGGAGGGTCTTGTGGCCTCCTCCATCCCCTACAGCCACTCCCAAGCCTCCAGATCTCACTTATGTATCCATTCTCACCTCCCCCCTAAATACCCTTTACCTGGGGTAGGTGAGCAAAGCGCTTTTGCTAGTGTTGGCCCCCTCGACGGGCTTCTGGAACCACAGCCTCTGGAACCTCCAGGGACACCTCCATCTCACGCCGACCCCTCATCTGGTCTGATCTGGAATCCGACTGTTCCCACGTGGATGTTCAGTGCAGATCCCACCACTACCACCATTTGTGAAGATGATGAGGCTATTGTGAGGATGAAGCTCCCACCTCAGGATCCCAGATCCCTCTTTGTAGCACACAGCTCTAGACACACAGTCTCTTCATCTTGGACACACAGTCCCTCTTCACTGTTCTAGACACACAGTCTTTTCCTCTGGGACACACAGTACCTCTTCACTGTCCTAGACACACAGTCTTTTACTCCAGGGCCTTCTTACCCCAGCCAGCTTCCTTCTTGGGAACACACAGTTCTAACACCAGTCCAAAGGGCACAGCCCGTACTTCTCATGGGGATCCCTCTGCTTCAGTTACCGGCCCTCTTCTTCAGCTGCCAGCTCTCCCTCTTCTCCCTCACAACTCAGGTGGGGTCTTAAGTGGTTAATGGCCAAACAGGACTCAGCCCATAACCTGCTGCACCTGTTTCTATCCCCAGGACTCTCCCTGGTCCTAGCGACCTCCAGCTATACCTCCCCTTTCTGGCTCCCTTTAGTGACTCACCCAGCCCTTCTCCCTGGACATTTTAGGGGGAACAGCGCCCTCTAGGGGCCTAACCAGGGTAGGACAGCCTCTTCCTTCTCACACCTTCGACGTCGGTGGAGGAAGCTTCACCGGAGTCCAGGTGGGCGTCGACTTCTCGGCACCGTCATCAAGGACGTCGTTCCTTGGCGTCGAGGCAGGCTCAGTTTCGGACTGCTCTGAGGGATGTCTTGTCCGATACTGAAGATGAGCGTTCATGGGAGGAAGAGGAGGATCCCAGGTACTTTTCTTCTGATGAGTCCTATGGGATTCCTTCTGAACCTTCCCCTCCACTAGAAAGGAGACTTTCTCCACCAGAGAGTCTATCCTTCACCTCCTTTGTCCGGGAAATGGCTGAGGCTATTCCCTTCCCTATGGAGGTTGAGGATGAGCTCAGGGCTGAGATACTCGAGGTCCTGGATTATCCTTCTCCACCTAGAGAGGCTGCAACGGCTCCTTTGCATAATGTACTGAAGGAAGTCCTTATGCAAAACTGGTCGTTCCCTGTCTAATCCCGTGATCCCGAAAAAGACTGAATCCCAATATCGGATCCACGGGGAGCCTGGATTGATGAAGTCTTAGCTACCTCACAATTCCATGGTAGTGGACTCTGCTCTCAAAAGAGCTAAGAGTACTAGGGACTATGCCTTGGCACCCCCAGGCAGAGAATCTAGAACTTTGGACTCTTTTGGGAGGAAGGTGTATCAGGCCGCTATGCTCGCTGCCAAGATCCAAACTTACCAGCTCTTCACGAGCATCCACTTGCAGACTCAGTGAGGCAACTGTCTAGCTTGGTTGATGCACTCCCTCCGGAGCAGGCCGAGCCTTTTTGCCAGGTGGTCAGGCAGCAGAATGTGTGTCGAAAACTCCTGGCCAGGGGTATGCGCGACACTTTTGATGTAGCATCCAGGATCGCTGCCCAAGGTATAGTGATGTGCAGACTCTCATGGCTGCATGTCTCTGACCTGGATCATTTGGTCCAGCAGCGGATGGCGGATGTTCCTTGCTGGGGGGATAACCTTTTTGGTGAGAAAGTAGAGGATGTAGTTGACCAGTTCAAGAAGCACAATGATACTATGGATTCTCTCTCCCGCCGGGTGTCTTCTGCTACTACCTCCTCATCTAGGAGCTTTTTTGGAGGGAAGAGGTGCTCCCTATTTCTATTCTAGGCGTAGATACACTCCTGCTTCTCAGCAGCCTGTCCAGGCTCAGTCCCAGCACACTCGTTCTTGTCAACAGCATGCGCCTAATGCCTCTGTGGCTCCCCAGCAAAAGCAAGGTATGGGCTTTTGACTGGCTCCAGTTCAGCAAAGCCTCAGTAAAAGTGTCCGTGCCGGACGACTTGCCGGTTGGAGGGAGGTTGATATTTTTTCACCAAAGGTGGCCTCTCATAACCTCTGACCGGTGGGTTCTTCAAATAGTCCTGTCAGGATACACCCTCATTCTGGAATCTAAACCTCCAAATTGTACACCGGGAGCTCATTCTTACAGTTCCCAGCACAAACAGGTACTTGCAGAGGAACTCTTCACCCTTCTGAAGGCCCAAGCGGTTGAACCCATACCACCAGGGGAAGAAGGGCTGGGATTCTATTCCAGGTACGTCCTTGTGCAAAAGAAAACAGGGGGGATGCGTCCCATCCTAGACCTAAGGGACCTGAACAAATTTCTTGTCCGAGAAAAGTTCAAGATGGTTTCCCTAGGCACCCTTCTTCCCATGATTCAGGAAAATGATTGGCTATGCTCTCTGGACTTAAAGGATGCTTACACACACATATCTCGATACTTCCAGCCAGTGGCGTGCTGGAGCTGGCTCGCACCGGCTCCGGTTGTTCAGCACGTCGAGCCGGCTCCAGTAAATGAGGTAAGCATGGCAGGAGGGCGCCACAAGCCATGCTTACCCCGTTTACCTCACCTCCCACCACTTCCCTCGTTTGCCTGCACTGCCCTGGGGGGGGGGGGGTTAAATCGTTTTTATTACCTCCGTCGAAGCAGCCACGTCATTGAAAGCCATGCCCGTCTCTAGCCTTCCCTTTGTGAGCAGATAGGCTGCAGAGAATACCTTCTCCTGCTTTAGACTTAATCCTACCCACCCTACCCCTCTACCCACCCACCCCTAGAGTGACATGTCTTATATAACCTCCCTATCAACCCACTCATTACTTTACCTCACCCATTTCTATTCTTCTATCACCTTCTCCCACTACTCCAACCAGAGTTACACCTAATCACACTGACCACCCTTCAACATCTTCTGTCCTTCTGTGACTGTTCTCTTGTGCTTGACTGCTTAAATATTTTAAATTTAAATGCTTTACTTTTTGTCTATTAGATTGTAAGCTCTTTGAGCAGGGACTGTCTTTCTTCTGTGTTTGTACAGCGCTGCGTACACTTTGTAGCGCTCTAGAAATGTTAAATAGTAGTAGTAGTAGTAGTAGTGAGTTTGTTTCAGAGTCCCGCCTTCCAACATCATTTCCTCTTTCTGAGAGGGCAGGACTGTGAGGGAACGAACTCACGAAGGGAAGGCTAGAGACGGGCAGGGCTTTCAATGACGTGGCCGCTTCGATGGAGGTAATCAGGGGAGAGAGGAGAATCGCTGGGTATGGATGGCTGGAGGGGGGGCAGGGGAGAGAAGAGAATAGCTGGGTCTGGATGGCTGGAGGGGGGGGCAGGGGAGAGAAGAGAATAGCTGGGTCTGGATGGCTGGAGGGGGTGCAGGGGAGAGAAGAGAATCGCTGGGTCTGGATGGCTGGAGGGGGGCAGGGGAGAGAAGAGAATCACTGGATCTGGATGGCTTGAGGGGGCAGGGGAGAGAAGAGAATTACTGGGTCTAGATGGCTGGATGAAACTCGTGTTTCTCCTCCAGCAGGCCCCTCCAAGCGGGTTGAGTCGTTGGGGGTGGATCGCCGGCCATTTTGGCAGAGCCGGCGCTGCCTGTACCTGAACTACTCCCTGGCTGCTGCCTGCCTCTGCTCACTGCTTGAACCCAGAGTTTTCTCTGCCTGCTGCCTGCGGCCGTCTGACTCCTGCCTGCATCTGGAAGCCCTGTCAGCTGCCTGCACCTGGGGGCTGCCTGCACCTCAGGGAACGGCGGTCATCACAGGTGAAGCCTCGGGGTTGCTCGGCTGCCCTATAGAGCGCAGGTTCGAGTCTTCGTCTCTGTGTTCCGCCTGGGCTCAAGGACTCACGAATACGACACAGGAGACAGAAGAGAATCACTGCGTATGGATGGCTGTAGGGGGGGCAGGGGAGAGAAGAGAATCACTGGGTATGGATGGATAGAGGGGGTTAGGGGAGAGAAGAGAATCGCTGGGTATGGATGGATAGACGGGGCATGGGAGAGAAGAGAATTGCTGGATATGGGTGGATGGAGGGAGGGAAGGGGAGAGGAGAGTTGCTGGACATGGGTGGATGGAGGGGAGGGCAGGGGAGAGGAGAGTTGCTGGACATGGGTGGATGGAGGGGAGGGCAGGGGAGAGGAGAGGAGGGTTGCTGGGCATTGATGATGGAGAGGGAAGGGAGAGAGAAGAAATGCTGGACATGGATGGAGGGGAGGGAAGAGTGAGGAAGGAGATGAGATGAGGGAAAAGGAAGAGAGGAGAAAAGCTGCACATGGAGGAAGAAAATAGGCAGAAGCTGGATCCACTGGACAGTCAAGTCTGCGGAGTAGGACCCAGCTTTTACTTACGGATGTAGGGCAAGAAATGAAGAAGAACGGCGGAAAGTAAAGAAATAAATGGAAAGGAAGCCCTTGAAATGGAGTTAAGAGAGCAGATAGCAGCAGAATCAGATACTGGGCCAGCATGATCAGAAAAACAAAGTCACCAGACAACAAAGATAGAAAAAATCATTTTATTTTCATTATAGTGTTTGGAATATATCCACTTTGAGAATCAGATGCTCAACATTAAAAGTGTATATTTATTTACTTATTTATGGCATGTTATCCCACATTAAACATGAATTAAATTGGAACCTGGGATCATTTCATTTTTTTTCCCTGGAGAGAGTAATGTATTGCCCCCCCCCCCCCCCAAGGCTCTCTCCCCGGCTATAGCCAGCTCTGAAATTTGGGGGAGGGAGCGTAGAGAGGGGTGCATAGGTGGACCAGGGAGAGAGCCTATTGTTAAATATTTACCAGCACACCACTGCTTCCAGCTCACAGGAAGTATCTTCGATTTCGGCTGGGAACACAGCAGTTTCAGTACTGTGTACTGCCTTTTGGGCTGGCGACTGCGCCCAGAGTGTTTACCAAATGCTTAGCTGTAGTCGCAGCGTCGCTATGCAGACTGGGAGTACATGTGTTTGCTTATCTCGATGATTGGCTAGTGAAGAGCACCTCAAAGGAGGGTGCTCTGGAGTCCATGCGAATGACTATTCAGGTGCCAGAGTTACTTGGGTTCGTCATAAATTATCCCAAGTTCCATCTCACCCCAGTCCAAACATTGGAATTCATTGGAGCCCTGTTGAACACTCAGACAGCTCGAGCTTATCTTCCTGAGACAAGAGTGGACAACCTTCTGTCCCTGGTGTCCATGGTTCAAGCATCTCACCAGGTCACGGCTCGGCGGATGTTGAGACTTCTGGGGCACATGGCCTCCACAGTTCATGTCACGCCCATGGCACATCTACATATGAGATCAGCTCAATGGACCCTAGCTTCCCAGTGGTTTCAAGCTGCGGGGGATCTAGAGGATGCAATCCAACTGTCCACCGGCTTTCGGAATTCTCTTCACTGGTGGACGATTCGATCCAATTTGACCATGGGACGACTATTCCAAGTTTCTCAGCCACGAAAAGTGCTGATGACGGATGCATCTCTCCTGGGGTGGGGAGCTCATGTGGATGGGCTCCACACTTAGGGAGCCTGGTCCTTTCAGGAAAGAGGTCTGCAGATCAACCTCCTGGAATTAAGAACGATCTGGAACGCTCTAAAGGCTTTCAGAGATCGGTTGTCCAACCAAGTAATCTTAATTCAGACAGACAATCAGGTTGCCATGTTTTACACCAACAAGCAGGGGGGCACAGGATCTCGCCCTCTGTGTCAGGAAGCCATCCAGATGTGGCTTTGGGCTCACCGTCATGGCATGTTTTTCCAAGCCACTTATCTGGCAAGCGTAAACAACAGTCTGGCCGACAGGTTGAGCAGGATAAAGCAACCTCACGAGTGGTCACTGAACATGGGCGTAGTCCGCAAGATCTTCCGAGCGTGGGGCACCCCCTTGGTGAATCTTTTTGCCACTCAGATCAATCACAAGGTCACTCAGTTCTGTTCCAGACTTCAGGCCCACAACAGACTAGCGTCAGATGCCTTTCTCCTACATTGGGGGATAGGCCTTCTGTATGCGTATCCTCCCTTACCTCTAGTAGGAAAGACTTTGCAGAAACTCAAGCAAGACTTAGGAACCATGATCTTGATTGCACCCTCCTGGCCGCTTCAGATTTGGTTCCCTCTTCTTCTGGAGTTGTCCTCCGAAGAACCGTGGAGATTGGACTGTTTTCCAACCCTCATCACTCAGAACGAGGGGTCGCTTCTACATCCCAACCTCCAATCTCTGGCTCTCACGGCCTGGATGTTGAGAGCTTAGAATTCGCCTCCTTGGGTCTTTCAGAGGGTGTCTCCTGAGTCTTGCTTGCTTCCAGAAAAGATTCCACGAAGAAGTGTTATTCTTTCAAATGGAGGAGATTTGCCGTCTGGTGTGACAGCAAGGCCCTAGATCCTCTTTCTTGTCCTACACAGACCCTGCTTGAATACCTTCTACACTTATCAAAGTGTGGCCTCAAAACCAACTCAGTAAGGGTTCATCTTAGTGCAATTAGTGCCTATCATTGCCGTGTAGAGGGTAAGCCTATCTCTGGACAGTCTTTAGTTGTTCGCTTCATGAGAGATTTGCTTTTGTCAAAGCCCCCTGTCAAACTTCGAGGGCGGAGCAATGGCAGAACAACCTAGGGGTTGGCAGGGAGGGAGGGAGGCGGGGGGTGGGAAATCGCTAGGGGCCCCGCCCTCGCGACAAACATCATGACGTTGAGGGCGGAGTAATGCCACAACAACGAAGGGGTTGGCGGGGGTGAGGGGGTGTTGCCGACGAAAACCTTGCTAGTGCCCGTTTCATTTGCTCAGAAACGGGCCTCTTTTACTAGTTATTTAATAATGTTAGCATTATAGGGAGTAGTTGTAATTGTGGAATTTTCAGCCAGGCTGATGGAAAGGGATCAAGTGAGCATGTGATAGCTTGTATTGCCGAGAGCATCTTGGAGAGGGAGTGTACAGTTTGGGGATGAAACACAGACCATGATGGGGAGCCTTGCATACTTCAGTTCTTCTCTGACATTGTTTAATTTCTTTCTTACAGAAAGGATAGTTGGCAACAGAAACTCACTATAATAGTTCTTTTCAGCTTGAAGAATATCCAAAGCATTGGCAACTGGTTTCATTACCTTCCAGCATTCTCTAAGGAAGATCAATTCTGTCTGAAGAAAATATGGTAGTTTCAGTTTATCACAGACAACCCGCAGTTTATTTTCTGACTCTGATGCTAAGGCATGGATTTTTTCAGTGCCATTATACACAGAATTCAAACGAGTGTCATTTGGCACTATGAGAGGTGTTTTGTAGCTCTTTATGAACTACTTCAGCAGCTCAAACACTTCTGCCCACTTTATTCCACAGAGCAAAGCACTTAGGCATAGTGAATTTTCTGCAGCCTTTATAGAATCTTGTGTAGCAATGAAATTCATTGTGGGAAGCACATGGTTTGTGTGGTGGTAGTGAGTACTGTATGTCAGAAGAATTATCCTGGAGGACTCTCTGCATATCAGTGAATGCAACAGCATTTTCATCCACTCCCTTGTTGCTTTCTGAAACTTTGACACCATCTTGAAAATCATGAGTATCAGCCAATTGCTCAAATGATGCTCCAAAAGCCTTAAATGCTTTGATGAAATTTGAGCCGTTATCTGTTATTGGGACAGTAATCTTACCTTGGAGTGGAAACCTCATATGAATTTGTTCTAGAACACATGCAATAGCATCAAAAGAGTGTTGTCCTGTAAATCTGACACAGCTAAGAGCAGCAGAATGGTGCACAAGAGTCTTTTCATTAATCCAGTGTGCTCTTGTACCTAATAACTCCAATTATAAGCACTCTATACATCTGCCGTATTGCAGACATACCAAAGAATAGAGAAATGCGCTGCCAGACTATTGCACATATTTTGTATCTCTTATCAATGACAGAAACCAATGATTTTGTTTAACATAGTTTTGTTTGGGTGTAAACCCTGTTATTAATCTTATAAATGCAGTATGTTCCACTAAATTCTGTGACTGCATATTCTCGACTATAAAATCAGTTATCAACACATCAATACGGCCTTGTGTCAAGCTAAGAACTTTATCATTACTTGATGCAGTTTCATTTGTTATGCATAACTTTTTACTCTGGGAATTCCTATACTCCACTGGAATTTGTGCCTATCTTTTATTTGAACTGTTATCCAAATTCTCTTCCTGTTTTTGCTTGTAGTACTCTGACAAAACTGATTTGATGCATTTTCTAAAACAAGATAAATTGTCAGTAATTTAAAAAATAAAGGGTTCCTTTTACAAAGCTGCGCTACTGATTAGTGGCATGGCATAGGGTCCTTTTACTAGGCTGCAGTAAAAGGGGGCCTATGCTGGCATCAGTACGTGTTTTTGATGTGTGCTGAGGCCCTCTTTTACTGCAGTGAGTGAAAAACTGTTTTTTTTTTTTCTCAACAAGAAATGGCCATGCGGTAAGTGAACTACTTACCGCGCGGCCATTTTGAGGAGATCACATATCTCTACCCATTGAGGTGGCAGTAGGGGCTCCCAAGCTAACCCAGCGGTAAGTGGGCAGTGCAGGGCTGGGCACTGCTTGATTACTGCCAGGTAAGCACTGGTGCTACAAAAATAGAAAATATTTATGTGGCACTGGAAATAGCATGTGCTGGGAGTGGGAGCTATTGCTCGGCTCCTGCGTAGCCCAGCAGTAGTTCCGGATTGGCATACAGCAAGCCCACTGCTTTACACCAACCTTTTAGTTAAGGCCCCCTTAATGCAACGAAGCCCATTTTATTCCCTTGGATTTCTTCACATTCAGTGCGCTGCTAATGGTAGCGCAGCTTTGTAAAAGGAGCCCATCCTAACGTTTTCTTTTAAATATTTTAACATTTATACATCATCCTCATATTTAAAAACTCAGTACTTTATTTTAAATATTTTAATATTTGTAGAAAGTTTTTAAAAAGTAGATTTTAACATTTTTACATCCTCTTTTTATTTGAATAGCAAATTGTATAAGTTAATGCCATTGTTGCTTTACAGTTCTTTACTCATCGATAATGTTGGTTCTTCTTAAAAGTTAAAATGTATATACAAAAGTCGGACAACAATGTAAATATGAGTACCTACCTCTAAGTATTTTTTAAGGTTTAGCATGTTGTTCATGGATGAACTAAGGACTTTTGGCAAAGGCATACATAGCTTGCACTTCACTGAAATGTTTTTATTGGCTTGCTTTATAAATGCAAAAAATTATTTCCAGTACCAGGAATCGAAAGCAGATTTTGAAGAAGTTGTTTCAGACGTTGTGCATATTATTTGCTAAGCACATTAAATATCAACTGAAACACCAAATCAAGTGAAGCAAAGAAGAAACTTCTAGAAAGCCATCGCAGGAATAGACTTGTAAACACCGTGAGGGAACACAGTGACCATTTTATTAGATCAATTGAGTGAGTTTTATTGCAATCATAGGTCTGCTGTTGACTGGGATTATACCCTCAAACTGCCCAGAAAAAAACTCTAATCCTGGATTAGTTGATACTTAGAAATCTAGTTCTACTCAGCTCACCAGCACTAAAAAGTCTTCTATCAGCAATATGTGAGAGTGGACTTAGCTTTCAAAAAGCAGCAATGGTGACGACAACATCAACAAAATTCTTGAATGATACTATTCAAAGAAATAACTCCATATAACATGACCTGGGTCACAGATGCAAGTGAATATATTTGGGAAGTTCAACAATAAAAGTCTTTTAAGGGAAATCGGTTTAAAGTCTGGAGGTAAAAAAAAAAGCACTTGGAAACTTTATACTTGTGTCCATGGTTTTAAAGTTTTCTCCCTCAAATTCCTGCCTTTCCTTGCACAGAGAGATCCTGAGGCCATGGTTCATGTTGGAATGCTGGTAACTCTACAGTAACATCACCTCCCAGAGGAAGACATTGTACAGCACACTGCAAGAGCCCTGACTGTTTTTCCATGCCTGGAAAAAGGGGGCATATTTTGTGGAACAACTGAAAATACAAAGAGGGGCATTTTCGATATGACATCTAAGTCTGACTTTGGACGTTTTTTGCAAAACATCCAAAATCTAAATAGCAAAGAAGTTCACTTTCAAAAAAAGAAGAATGTCTATCTTTTTTTTTTTTCGAAAATACTGTTTAGAACAAGGTTTTGTAATTTGGACGTTTTGTTTTTTTTAGTCCATTTCCGAAAAAAAAGTCCAAATGCAAAACACACAAAATCAAGTCATTAGGATGTAGGAGAAGCCAGCATTTTTACTAGACTGATCCCCCTGGCATTCCAGGATAGCAATAGGGCACCCTAGGGGGCACTGCAGTGGACTTCATAAAATGCTCCCAGGTACACATCTCACCATTGCTCTCTTACCTTGTCTGCTGAGCATCTCCAAACCCACCCAAAACCCACTACCCCCAACTATACACCACTGCCATAGCTCTTACGGGTGAAGGGGGCACCAGTATGTGGGTACCGTGGGTTTCTGGTGAGTTTTGGAGTGCACACAGTTTCCTCTACAAGTGTAACAGGTAGGGGGAGGTAGAAGCCTGGGTCCACCTGTCTGCAGTGCACTACACCACTACTAGACTACTCCAGGGACCTGCATGCTATTCTAATGGACCCGAGTATAACATCTGAAGCTGGCATAGAGGCTGGCAAGTAATGCTTTTAATCACATTTTTGGGGGTATGGGAGGGGGTTAGCGACCACTGGGGGAATAAAAGGAGGTTATCCCTGATTCCCTCCACTGGTCATTTGGTTATTTAGGGCACCTTTTTGTGCCTTATTCGTTATAAAAACAGGTCTAGCTCAAAACGTCTTAGTTTTAGTCCTGGATGGTTTTGTTTTGTTCCATCATGGCTGAAAAACGTCTAAGTCTTAGGAACATACAAGTCCTGCCCTGACACGCGCCCTTGAGATTTGGACACACTTCTGATGGACTTCATAGAAAAACGTCTAAAAATAGGTTTCGAAAATGCTGATTTGGATGTTTTTGTGAGAAAAACGTCCAAATGCTGCTTTATGCTACTTTTTAGACGTTTTTCAGTTTTGAAAATGAGCCCAAAAGCCAATTAAATAAACTCATACAACACCCCCTGTACAGCCTGCAAAGGCCAGATAGATGCATTTGAAGTCTTTATAAGCAACATGTGAGAGCAGACTTCAAAGAGTTTGTGAGAGTATAGACTACTGAAATACATCAGAGGCTCTGGCAGAGATCCGTTTACAAAGATGTATTCTTCCCAATCAATATTTCCAAACTAACAAAAGCACTTTATTAATTTGGAAATATTAATTGGGAAGATTATATACTTTGTAAACGAGTCTCTGCCAGAGTCTCTGATGTATTTTGTACATATAGAGGGGCATAATCAAACGGGGACGACCATCTCTAAGGGCGCCCATCTCTAAGGATGTCCCGGCGAAGGGGCGGGGAAACTGCTATTATTGAAACAAGATGGGCGTCCATCTTTCGTTTTGATAATATGGTCGGGGATGCCCAAATCTCAACATTTAGGTTGACTTTAGAGATGGTCTTCCCTGGTTTTCGGCGATAATGGAAACCGAGGACGCCCATCTCAAAAACGACCAAATCCAAGGCATTTGGTGGTGAGAGGAGCCAACATTCGTAGTGCACTGGTCCCCTTCACATGCCAGGACACCAACCGGGCACCCTAGGGGGCACTGCAGTGGACTTCAGAAATTGCTCCCAGGTACAGTGGGGGAAATAAGTATTTGATCCCTTGCTGATTTTGTAAGTTTGCCCACTGACAAAGACATGAGCAGCCCATAATTGAAGGGTAGGTTATTGGTAACAGTGAGAGATAGCACATCACAAATTAAATCCGGAAAATCACATTGTGGAAAGTATATGAATTTATTTGCATTCTGCAGAGGGAAATAAGTATTTGATCCCCCACCAACCAGTAAGAGATCTGGCCCCTACAGACCAGGTAGATGCTCCAAATCAACTCGTTACCTGCATGACAGACAGCTGTCGGCAATGGTCACCTGTATGAAAGACACCTGTCCACAGACTCAGTGAATCAGTCAGACTCTAACCTCTACAAAATGGCCAAGAGCAAGGAGCTGTCTAAGGATGTCAGGGACAAGATCATACACCTGCACAAGGCTGGAATGGGCTACAAAACCATCAGTAAGACGCTGGGCGAGAAGGAGACAACTGTTGGTGCCATAGTAAGAAAATGGAAGAAGTACAAAATGACTGTCAATCGACAAAGATCTGGGGCTCCACGCAAAATCTCACCTCGTGGGGTATCCTTGATCATGAGGAAGGTTAGAAATCAGCCTACAACTACAAGGGGGGAACTTGTCAATGATCTCAAGGCAGCTGGGACCACTGTCACCACGAAAACCATTGGTAACACATTACGACATAACGGATTGCAATCCTGCAGTGCCCGCAAGGTCCCCCTGCTCCGGAAGGCACATGTGACGGCCCGTCTGAAGTTTGCCAGTGAACACCTGGATGATGCCGAGAGTGATTGGGAGAAGGTGCTGTGCTCAGATGAGACAAAAATTGAGCTCTTTGGCATGAACTCAACTCGCCGTGTTTGGAGGAAGAGAAATGCTGCCTATGACCCAAAGAACACCGTCCCCACTGTCAAGAATGGAGGTGGAAATGTTATGTTTTGGGGGTGTTTCTCTGCTAAGGGCACAGGACTACTTCACCGCATCAATGGGAGAATGGATGGGGCCATGTACCGTACAATTCTGAGTGACAACCTCCTTCCCTCCGCCAGGGCCTTAAAAATGGGTCGTGGCTGGGTCTTCCAGCACGACAATGACCCAAAACATACAGCCAAGGCAACAAAGGAGTGGCTCAGGAAGAAGCACATTAGGGTCATGGAGTGGCCTAGCCAGTCACCAGACCTTAATCCCATTGAAAACTTATGGAGGGAGCTGAAGCTGCGAGTTGCCAAGCGACAGCCCAGAACTCTTAATGATTTAGAGATGATCTGCAAAGAGGAGTGGACCAAAATTCCTCCTGACATGTGTGCAAACCTCATCATCAACTACAGAAGACGTCTGACCGCTGTGCTTGCCAACAAGGGTTTTGCCACCAAGTATTAGGTCTTGTTTGCCAGAGGGATCAAATACTTATTTCCCTCTGCAGAATGCAAATAAATTCATATACTTTCCACAATGTGATTTTCCGGATTTAATTTGTGATGTGCTATCTCTCACTGTTACCAATAACCTACCCTTCAATTATGGGCTGCTCATGTCTTTGTCAGTGGGCAAACTTACAAAATCAGCAAGGGATCAAATACTTATTTCCCCCACTGTACATAGCTCCCTTACCTTGGGTGCTGAGCCCCCCAACCCCCTCCCAAAACCCACTCCCCCAAACTGTATACCACTACCGTAGCCCTAAGGGGTGAAGGGGGCACCTACATGTGGGTACAGTGGGTTTCAGGTGGGGTTTGAAGGGCTCACATTTACCAGCACAAGTGTAACAGGTAGGGAGGAGATGGGCCTGGGTCCGCCTGGCTGAGGTGCACTGCACCCACTAAAACTGCTCCAGGGACCTGCATACTGCTGTTATGGAGCTGGGTATGACATTTGAGGCTGGCATAGAGGCTGGAAAAAAATCTTTTAAAAAATTTTTTTAGGGTGGGAGGGGGTTGATGACCACTGGGGGAGTAAGGGGAGGTCATCCCCGATTCCCTCCGATGGTCATCTGGTCAGTTTGGGCACCTTTTTGAGGCGTGGTCGTGAAAAAAATGGACCAAGTAAAGTCGACCAAATGCTCGTGAGGGACGCCCTTCTTTTTTCCATTATCGACCAAGGACGCCAATCTCTTAAGCACGCCCCTGTCCCACCTTCGCTACGCCTCCGACACACCCCCGTGAACTTTGGTTGTCCCCGCGACGGACTGCAGTTGAGGATGCCCAAAATCGGCTTTCGATTATGCCGATTTGGGCGACCATGAGAGAAGGACGCCCATCTCCCGATTTGTACCAGAAGATGGGCGCCCTTCTCTTTCGAAAATGCCCCTGCTAATGATTCAGTCTAATTCTCCCTGACATATAATATTTCATTATTTTGAACCACATATTTAATTTGTGTTCACTTTAATTGACTACATTTTGCAATACATAAAAACATAGAGGGGGAGATCCAAGATGGCCGAATAGACAGGAAGCAGAGATTTTTTGCTCCCCAGAACTATTTTCAAATTTCAGCGTTATCTTCTTTTTTTTTTACCCATAATTCTGAGAGAGCATGCCTAAGCGAAAGGGGAAACCGAAGGGACCTCCTCTCCCTCGGACAGAGACCCCAGGACCGAGGCAAACATCTATCTCAGCTTTCTTGGCGTTTACACCTGCGGGCGTATCCGCTGCCAGTACGAGGGACAATACTGGCTTGGAGAGCGATCTTTCGCTCAGTCCGCTGGGTCCTGCTACCCCACTAATCCCACAAGCTACCGGAGCATTGTTTCCAGAGGCTGGAAGTGTAGCGCCCCTGAAGGGGAGGCAGGCTTCGATGGAAACAGCAGCTATGGGAGAGAATTGGGAGGAGAGCCAGCTAATGCGAGCCCCAGAGACTGACGCCGACCAGCAAGCGGAATTTCTGCTTTGCGCGGAAGCGCTTCAGCCCCTGAAACGACCGGCCGAAATATCGCTGGAGGCGATATGGACTGCTCTAGAAAACCTTCATAAGGTTTGTACATCCTTTATTACAGTATCATTGAACAATTCTTCTCAGATTAAAGACATGAAAAGCAAAATGGAACTTTTTTCCGCTAAACAACTGAATAACGAACAGAACATTTCTAAAATACAAGCTACTCATTCGCAATTGGTGGCTGAAAAATTGTTGATCTCTAGAAAAATTGAGAATTTAGAGAATAACTTGAGAAATTTGAACTTACGGTTACTCAATTTTCCGGTGTGTGCCATGATCTCGCCGAAAGAGATGTTTTTCAGACTTTTGAAGGAACAATTAAAATACTCTGAAAAGATGTTACCTCCATTACAAAAAGTATTATACTTACCGGTGAAAAATACTACAGAAATTTTACAAGAGCCTCAATCGAAAGGAGAAACGCCCACGTTAGATTTAACGGCTCTCCTGGAGCAATCCAGGGAAGAGATAAAACTGAGATCAACATTACTTGTGACATTTGTCTTCTTGCAAGACAAAGAAATGCTGTTAAAGAATTATTTTCAGAAAGCAAATGTAGATTTTCTTGGTGGTAAAATTTCTATATTTCCTGACATATCGAAATGGACTCAACAACGTAGAAAGAAATTTCTCGAAATGAAAACGGAAGTGCTTTCTTTACAGGCACGTTTTCAGCTTCGTTTTCCATGTAAATGCTTAGTAATGTTTAAAGATCGGAAATATATTTTCTATGATGATAAACAACTGAATGATTTTCTTAAAGCCCAGAAAGTCCATACGTCTTAGCAGAAAATAGATAATGTAGAGCCTGAGATGTTATCAGAAATTGTTTCCTATTATGCCAAGTCCCTTTGGTTTAACTTTGAATCTTGGATCCCCATAATGTGGGCTAAAATCACCAATTGTAATTTAGTTTTTCCTTGTTATAAATTTTCTTTATCATATTTCACTTATTGGTGTGTTTTGAAAAGATTGTATGTCTTGAATATTATTGCAAAATATAAATAAATAATTAAAAAAAAAAACCATAGAAATCTGCATGCAAGCATTGTGTAGTTGTGCAGAATTTCCTGAGGAGTATTAGATACTAAGGAGATCCCATATGCATGACATAAGGACATAGGTGCCAACATTTCAACAGAAACCTCATTTTAATAGCAAAAAAACTTAAAGAACACTATATCCCACAACAGTTCCTTAATCGCCACTTAGCAATGTGTATAAAGAGAATATATTTGAACTGATTTATCCTCAAACTTTTGCTACTCAGTATGAAATGCAAGTGCCTTTATTCCAAAGAGGGGCCCATATCTCTAGAAATATATGATGCTTTTTTTTTAGCAACCAAGTCATAACACTTACTGCTTTGGTAGCAAACCACGGACCACACAGTTAACTGGCACCGTGCAGCAAGCCTTCCAAGTCCTTGCTTGAATAATTCAACTCAGCTGCACTTGCTCTCTTCCCAGGCTGATGCAGCATGGCTCACAGTGAAACACACGTGGGCCAGCAGCATCAGAGGTCACCTGATCTACTGGTACATGCATGTGCTGACATTCACGTGCAGTGATCTCTTGACTGCATGTGAAGGTTGCCATAAGCACATGCCAGTAAAGCAGGTGACCTCTGATGTTGTTGGCCCGTGCTTGTGTCAGTGTGAGCCTTGCTGAATCAGCCTGGGCAGAGAGCAAGTGCAACTGTGATGAATTATTGAAGGGAGGAGGTGGCGGTACTTGGACGCTTGGAGGACCCTGGGTAGCCTAGCAGTAGTGGTCACTGGGGCATGTTCACTCCCATAGAAACCATGCAGGAACTAGTTACTTCCTCTATCTCTGTTGGGTTAGTCATTTGGTTTAATGTTCTACCATTGTGCTACTGGAAAATAGGGATTCTGAACAGTGGCGTAGGAAGGGGGGGGGGGGGTGGGAGGGGCGGTCCGCCCCGGGTGCATGCGCTCGGGGGGTGCCGGCCCTGCTGGTTCCCTGCTCCCTCTGCCCCGGAACAGGTTACTTCCTGTTCCGGGGCAGAGAGAGCAGGGAACCAGCGAGGCCGACGCAGCTTCGAGTGACGTGCACTCGGGGCGGATCGGCCCTCCCGCAGGTAAGAATGCGGTCCGGGGGGGGGGGGGGGGTTTGCACTCCAGGGGGGGGGGGGGCGTCGCAGAGGGGAGGGTCCTGCCGTGCTGCACCGGGGGGGGGGGGGGGGGTGCGCAGCGGCCACCCGCCCCGGGTGCCGTTAGCCCTCGCTACGGCACTGATTCTGAAATGCCTGTCTCCCCTGTAAAATCTAAGCCAAGCTGGGCTTTTTGCTTTGTTTTGCTGCTGCCTGAGTTACTCCTTCTCACTAACCCTGCCTTGCCCGCATGGTAATGTCACCAATGATGGAGTAAAGAGGCTGTTACTGTGATGAGAAGCATCATGCTGAAGGGGTACAACAAAAGGGCATGTCCCATGTGTGCACCTTCATGGGATCTTGTATTGAATTTTGTGTTAAATTCTGCTGGGGTGTCAGAAAGGAATTGTGGGTAAGGCTGGGGTTTGCTGTATATTCTTTGAAATGTAATGTTTATTGTAAGGGATTAGAGGTAGCTGGAAAGGCTAGAGGTTGGTAAGTGGTACAGGGCTGGCCCCAAGGGTATCTGATGCCCTTCAGCCATGGCTCCCCTCAGGGGAGATACTAAACATGGGGACAGGTAGAAAGGGGAAGTGGATATACTGGAATATAAATGGAGCAGGGCCATTTATACTCCAGTATCTCCCCTTCTCCTTTCTACCCTCACAGGTGGCTATCATCTCTGCTTTCTCTCTCTAACCCTCCTCCCCAAATGGCCACCATATCCTCTTCCCCTCTCTACCAATGGCCACCATCTCTCCGTCCGTAACCCCTGAATGATAAGCATATCTTTTTCCCCTCCCTAACCCATCCAGATAGCATGCTTCTTGTCTATACTTCCCTAATCCTGCCCCCATGTTCAGTATCTCCCCCTTCTTTCCTTCCCTGTACAATTCTGCTGTTTCCAACACCTTATCTCTTCCCAATCCAGGCCAGTGCTGTAAGGTGACTCAGCATTGTGCAAACTCTTTAAGCTCAGGCCTATACTCAAGCCCTGCTGCATCCTGGCTCTTCTCTGATGCATACTTTCTTTTGGAGGGAGGGCAGGACTGGGCAGCATTTGAATTCAAGTCTGTGCTTAAAGGTCTCACACAGCACTCATTCTTCTTACAACTTTGGACCCATCCCTGGAGGAGGTGGGGTGGTAGTGGCAGCAAAAGTGTAGGGAAAGAGGAGTAAAAGTGCTGGGATGGTTTATGGGCTGAATGAGTGAGGCATAGGAAGATATCCAGAAAGCAGTGATATTCAGGCCACTATCTAGACAGCTATCTGGATAAAGTTAGATCAGAAGAAATGCTGTCTTAACTTTATCCAGAGAACTTATCCTTATAGCCATTTAAATATCACCACTGTGGACAGTAGCAGCATCTGGATAACCAGATTATCTTGAAACATTGCTGCTAGCATCAACTAAACAAAACAAAACACAGTCACTTAGCATTAAATATTGACCTGCATAAGTTTGACAAAAGTGGGTACTTTGATTATTTATGTCAGACCTGATAGACCTACCATGCAGGAACGCCAAAAAATCATCCCACACATTCCTTAATCTTCACTTCCCCAACTGCAAAGGTCTAAAATACAAACTAATGCATGATTCAACCTTTTCCTACTTGAGCACACAATTCTGGAACACGCTGCCGCACAACTTAAAAACGCTCTATGAACTAACCAACTTCCGTAAACTACTGAAAACCCATCTCTTTAACAAGGCATACCACAAAGACCAACAAATATGAACTCCAATACAAATATCCAGAACTGCCTTACAATATTTGCTTGTTAAACTACTAGTATGTTGTAACATTATCATGTTTGCTTGTTAAACTACTATTATGTATTATCTTTTTCATGTTACCCAAGCTCCTTCTATAATGCTAAATGTATATCTTCTTATAAGCTTCCACTATTCATGATGTATTATAAGCCACATTGAGCCTGCAAAGAGGTGGGAAATGTGGGATACAAATGCAATAAAAAAATAAATAAATTTACCCATAAAGCATAACATGTACTGCAGTCATTATTATTCTTCATGACGTGGAACTAGAAGTTTATTTTCTTCTGTAATGACATAAAGTAATATTCATCTGCACTGCAGAATTTCCTCTTTTTTTAGATGTTGTGGATTTCTTTTAACTATATCACTTTTTTCTCTGACAAATTGTTTTATGAATATGTATTTCTTATTTTAATTTTTCCTTCTATACAGTAATAAAGTACATGCCCAATTCATATAACATTGTTACCATAACAAGAATCTACAACCACATTCAATTCTACTCAAAGAAAAAAGGGCAACTACGCATTGCTAGGTACTGTATATAATACCAATGTATGCTTCTGTTAAATGTATGAAGTATGCCTTCTAGATAAATATAAAGAGCATCATTAGCCTGTCAACTCTTAAAATAAATGTTCTGTCATAAATATCAAAATATAATATATATGCCAAGACAAAATTGCATGAATTCAAATGCTTGTTAATTTTATGTTTGATTTATTCCAGAACATCAGGGAAGGTAAAATTTGTATAGCAAGCTACATTTTTTATTCTTTGATGCTAGCAACAAGCAAAGCTATCTGAGGCAATGCTTTACATTACATTACTAAGGGGCCCTTTTACTAAGCCACGTAAGCGTCTACGCACGCCAAAATGGAGTTACCACCTGGCTACCACATGGCTCTTGCAGTAATTTCATTTTTGGCATGCATCTGATAAGCATGGCCAAAAAATAATTTTTATTTTCTGACGTGCTTATCGGATACGCGCCAAGTGGCATTTGACATGCATAGGTCATTACCGCGTGAGACTTTACCACTAGGTCAATTGGTGGCGGTGAGATTGCAGACCCAAAATGGACACGCGGCAATTTTGATTTTGCCGCATGTCCATTTTCGGCAAAAATAAAAAGAAGACCTTTTTACAGGTTCGCCCAGACCCACTGCAAACTGGATACATGTCCCAGTCATCTACTCAAATCTGCCCCAGACCGCCTCATAACAGGCCTTACATCCCGCCTTACATCCCATCTAAACTTCATGTTACAACAAGGTCTCTTCCCTGAGGAACGTGGCAACATCCTACTCACCCCAATACCAAAAGACGCCAAGAAAAACACAAATGATATCACCAATTACTGCCCAGTTGCATCTATCCCATTAGTAGTAAAAATGATGGAGAGCTTCGTGACTTAACAGATTACGGAATGCCTGGACAAGTTCTCAATACTACATAATTCACAATCAGGATTCCAATCCCACCATAGCACTGAAACTGTCCTAGTCACCCTCCTGACCAAATTCAAGCAGGAGATTGCCACAGGCAAGAGCATACTCCTCCTCCAATTTGACATGTCGAGCGCATTCGACATGGTAAACCACAGCATACTACTAAGAATACTAGGCCACTTCGGGATTGAAGGAAATGTACTTAGCTGGATCAAAGGCTTTCTAAACCAACAGAACTTATCAAGTAAAATCAAAGTCAAACATATCACCACCGTGGAAAGCAGCCTGCGGACTACCTCAAGGATCACCATTATCACCAATACTCTTCAACATGATGATGATTCCACTGGCACAGTCCTTATCCAACCGAGGCCTTAACCCATTCATTTACACAGATGATGTTACAATATACATCCCCTTCAGACATGATCTGACAGAAATAACCAACAAAATCAACGATAGTCTAAACATCATGGACTCCTGGGCACACTCATTCCAACTGAAACTGAACGCCGAAAAAACACATTGCCTCATCCTCTCCTCTGCATATAACAAATACAAACCCACAACCATAAACACTCCAAGACATATCCTAACTACCTCGGACAGTTTGAAAATACTCAGTGCCATACTTGATCGCAAACTAACCCTCGAGAGCCAAGTAAACTACTACTACTACTACTACTACTATAAATCACTTCTATAGCGCTACCAGTCATACATAGTGCTTTACAATTGAACATGAAGAAAGACAGTCCCTGCTCAAAAGAGCTTACAATCTAAATCAGGACAAACAGACAGGATCAATAAGGATAAGGGAAGAACAGACAGAAGGACACAAGGATAAGATAAAAGTGACAAGTCAGGAGTCGAAAGCAGCATCAAACAGGTAGGCCTTTAGCCCGGATTTGAAGGCAGCCAGGGATGGAGCTAGACGTAATGGCTCAGGAAGCCTATTCCAGGCATAAGGTGCGGCGAGATAGAAGGAGTGGAGTCTGGAGTTAGCGATGGAGGAGAAGGGCGCAACTAGGAGAGATTTGCCTAGTGAACAGAGTTCTAGGGAAGGAGTGTAGGTAGAGATGAGGGTGGAGAGGTAGTGAGGTGCTGCAGAGTGAATGCACTTATAGGTCAATAAGAGAAGCTTGAATTGTATACGGAAATGGATAGGGAGCCAGTGAAGCGATTTCAGGAGAGGGCTGATATGGGCATAATGACTTTGGCGAAATATTAGTCGTGCGGCAGAGTTTTGAACAGATTGAAGAGGAGAGAGATGGCTGAGCGGAAGACCTGTGAGAAGCAAGTTGCAGTAGTCTAAGCGAGAGGTGATGAGAGTGTGAATGAGGGTTTTGATAGCGTGTTCAGAAAGGAAAGGGCAAATTCTGGCGATGTTATAAAGGAAGAAACGACAGGTTTTAGCAATTTGTTGAATATGGGCAGAGAAGGAGAAAATGTTCTATGCAATATGGAAGCTCAAATGATTAAAACCTTTCTTCCCAAGAGCAACTTTTCGATACCTAATACAATCAATGGTCCTAAGCCATGCAGACTATTGCAACGGAATCTACGCGGGCTGCAAAGAACAACTCATGAAAAAACTCCAGACCGCCTATAATACAGCAGCCAGGCTGATATTCAGCAAAACACGCTTCGAAAGTGCCAAACCCCTCCGAGAAAAGTTACATTGGCTCCCAATCAATGAACGAATCATCTTCAAAATCTGCACCTTAGTCCACAAAATCATATACGACTTACCAATAAGAAACAAAGTCAGATCGTCAAGATCTTACCTAAATGTACACTACCCAAATTGCAAAGGACTGAAATACAAAACAACTTACGCAGCCGGCTTCTCCTACATAAGCGCACAACTATGGAATGGGCTCCCAAAAGATGTGAAAACAATCTACATAAGTACATAAGCACCGCCATATTGGGAAAAGACCAAGGGTCCATCAAGCCCAGCATCTTGTCTCCGACAGCGGCCAATCCAGGCTTCAAGAACCCGGCAACCCCACCCCCCCCAAAAAAAATAAATTAATAATTTTCAATGGACTTTTCCCTCAGGAATCTGTCCAAACCCCCTTTAAATTCCATAAGGCCAGCTGCTGTCACTACATTCTCCGGCAATGAGGTCCAGAGTCTAACTACACGCTGAGTAAAGAAAAACTTTCTCCTATTTGTTTTAAATCTACCATATTCTAGCTTCATCTTGTGTCCCCTGGTTTTGTTGTTGTTTGAAAGTGTAAACAAACGCTTTACATCTGTCCGCTCTACTCCGCTCATTATCTTGTAGACTTCTATCATATCACCCCTCAGCCGCCTTTTCTCCAAGCTGAAGAGCCCTAACCTTCTCAGCCTTTCCTCATAGGGAAGTCATTCCATTCCCTTTATCATTTTCATCGCCCTTCTCTGCTCCTTTTCTAATTCCTTTATATCTTTTTTGAGATGCGGCAACCAGAATTGGACACAAAACTCAAGGTGCGGTCGCACCATGGAGCGATACAACGGTATTATAACATCCTCGTGTCTGTTTTCCATCCCTTTTCTAATAATACTCAACATACTGTGCGCTTTCTTAGCCGCGGCAGCACACTGGGCAGACGACCACTTGAACTTCAGGAAATCACTAAAAACCAACCTCTTCAAAAAGGCCTACCCCAGCGACCCCATGTAACCCTCTTCACCTACCAACACAGCATGACTATGATCGAACAGGACAACACGCAATCTTCATCCATTCCAACTCTCCACTTATACCTCATATGATCACTATACAACTTTGTATTTGCTAGCCACCGACTGGGCAAATGCCTTTGACGGTACTATGTAAGCCACATTGAGCCTGCAAATAGGTGGGAAAATGTGGGGGTACAAATGCAACAAATAAATACAGTCATTTTCATTTTAACAGAGGTTTGAAGATTTGAATGTTTGAGATATGTACACAGTTTTTTCACTGTTCACTACTGGACCAATGATGATGTGTGGTGTGGAAAGATGACACATTTGATGGTCAATCACTACATTTTATATTGTTCTATTTGTGGGAATTATATTTGTTGTTTTATACAGGCTTCTAGAGTGCCCCCCCCCCCCCCACACACGTGCATAGTGAACAAATTCTCATGTACAAACTTACACATAAAATAAGACATAAAAGTGTGCATATAGTATGTGTCTACATGGGCTTTTCTGATATAATGTGTGTATACTGCACCTCTGCACCAGTTCCATCCAATGTACACCCCTGGTAATGACAATACATTTATATTACATTGAAGGGCAACTTTGGATTGTGTAAAGTATGTATGTAATGGATCTTCGTAATGCACTTGTTCTAATACTTAGAACAAGTAAAAGTAGGCACAATCTGGTGGTGCACCTTCTTTTTATGAATGTATATCCCTGTGTCGTTTTATGAGTCATTTTCTTCATGCAAAACATGCTTTATATGCTGAAAAATCATTATATGTTACTCCTTTAATGCACAAGTGCATTACGAAGATCTATTACATACATACTTTACACAATCCAAAGTTGCCCTTCAATGTAATATAAATGTGACAGTAAATAAAAATTATTGATTAAAATGATTTTAGATGATAAATCACGGGTCATGGTTTTGCTGAGGAAACCTTGTGCTTACTACTGCCGTGCATAACAGAATTTCAAGTTGAGTTTTCCACAATCTCCTTTTCTTAAGATGCATCTGACAGACAGGCTAGCACATTTTACAATGGCAGCCCACTTCACTGTTATTTGATTATCCTACAATATTCATGGCAAACACAAGTGATATTTAAATAAAAGTTCTAGGGAGAATCTGTGAATGGGAATAGACATGTACCTTGTTGAAGCAGAATAGATTTATATTCATATAAAACAGATTTAGATTCTTCTAAAACAAATGCAAATGTTCAGTGCCTCTGATTACTCAAGTAATATCACAGCAGTTGCCTCCTTCAGAAGCCTTAACTTGCTACCAAATTTTGCATAGATTAATTAGAAAAAAAGAAACATTGACCTTTCCTTTATTTAGAGAAAGATTTGGCACCTTTATAAATTCATGAGATGAAATTATTCTGCATAATACACAATATCATAATTCTCATTCAGCCCTGTTTTCATTTTCCACGGCCCTAGCTAACTAACTGTATTTATAGGATGGAAGGTAGTGTGATTTATCACTTATGTTCTTTTCCACATTTATGGACTGAATACATCCTCACTGCCAATCATATCATAATACTTTTGCCATAAAGAATGTGGATGGTTTAGTCATTTATATCATGTAAATGCCTTCACCTACACCCAAACACTCAAGGCAAAAGCAGCAGTAATGAGTGGGTAAGGTCATTTCAATAATGATAAAGACCTACTTGGCAATCAATTTCTGACAGTTGCTTGGCAATCATGAGAAGTGAGATCCAATTATTTACTAATCCTTGAATTAATGAATCTTTAATTAATGTGTTAAACAATCAAATGCCCATCTCTATGCTGCATATAGTAATTAGGTTCACAGAAGTTCTGATTTCCATTAAAATGTAGGCATCTACTACCCTCCTGATTAAAAAAAAAAGAACTAATGCTTAGGTATCTTTTTAGGCTGATGAAGAAAGTATAGATAGCTAGTCGTTAGCATTATCATTGTTTTAAGATAGATAAACATGAGCTATCCATTCAGTAATTAATGAATTTATTCTGGTTACTCCTCACTAGAACATATGGAAGTTTTCAATAAAAGACACTTATAAACAATACTATTACCTAGGATAATCTTAGAGCACTATTTACTAAAGTGTGCCAAAATTAACCTGTGGTAACTGCAGAATTTCTGTGTTAACTGTTAGGGCCGTGGTACTCAACCAGTGTGTCCTGACACTTAACAGCTGGGAAGTGTTTCACTGAAATTTTGAAAAACAGCATGGTTGTGTTTTTTCTTAACAACCATGTGTGCTGAAGATTGAGGAGAGTTGAGAACCAGGAAGTCAGGTACATGAAATCTTCATAACAGGTTCTTACTTCTGTCAATATCCTCAAATGAAAATGTTGCAGAGGCTAAAACTCACAGTAACAATGTTTTCAGGTACATGAGAAGCAGTAAGCCTGTGAGGGAATCCATGGGACTGTTGGATCACAAAGGAGCAAAAGTGGCACTCAGGGAGGACAATCTTGGTGAACCTGGAAGATGTACTGAGTCAAATTGACCAATTAAAGAGTAGTAAATCACCTGAACCTGATGGCATACATCCAAGGGTACTCAAAGAACTCAAGCATGAAATTGCTGGTCTGTTAGAAATATGTTTTACTTGGCATAATTGACTACATTTAGTCGTGTGGATGGACGCTCAGCATATTCTATAATCTGTGCAGAAATGTAGGTTTATTTTCTAAAGTACGCCTAAATTTAGGCATACTTTATAGAATATGCTTAGGTGTATTTTTCAGCGTGAAATTTTCAGGCACCATATATAGAATCTAGCCTATAACACTTAAATTTAAGCACTCTGTTATAGAATGAGGGGGATGCAGGGCAATTCTATAACAGGGTGTCTCCAATTAGACACCCAGAGGGCACTTGGTAGGAACCTATTTTATAAAAGAATGTAGGTATCTGCTTTGTTTTAAAAATACTAACGTAACTGGGTATAAGCACACTTAAGTGTTACGCATGAGAACTTATGCCAACCCTAGAACTGGTCTTAAGTATCAGCACCTAATCAGGTTGGGATCTTGCCAGGTATTTGTGACCTAGATTGGCCACTGTTAGAAACAGGATGCTGGGCTTGATGGACCTTTGGTCTGTCCCAGTATGGCAATACTTATGTAAGAACCCCTTTCAAGCTCCACCCAGGCCACGCCCATGTGTACATCCCTTTGAATAGCACTTAGGTGGAATTTTGGCACACATGTATGCACATATGCATGCATATGCCCTTATTCTACACATGTGTGTAATGAGCACATAGATGTTAATGCCTATGTTATAGAATTACCCCTTAAAAAGCCCATTTAATAATATATGGGAATATGCATTCGTTTTCAGATGAATGTAAACCATGATGAATGAGGCCATTTTGGTATCGTGTACCTTTAAATTAACCAAATGAGCACAGATCTCAAAGGAACTAAAAACCCATTCATTTCCAACACCATTATAATCTATGGGGGTAGCCAGGGAATCGGCAGTTCTCTTTGCTTGGTTAGCATGAGGCTCGCACCAATGACCCTTTAGAGTGAAGGCTTAACATTTGCAGCTGAAACACAGCAAATACACAGTCAAAGTAAAAGCCGGGGAATAATTATCTGCTTGATAATAAAAGGAGTGACACCCTCCCTCCAGGAGTCCACTAGACCTGAACTTTGTCTTTAATCAAAGATATGCCTTATACTGATAAGATGAGCTTCTCTGGGAGCATGTGATTATTCACTGACTTTTATTTGGCTGTAGCTTCAGTTGTATGTCCAGGCTCTGATTTTGAGCAATATGGTTTTGATCCCCAATGAGTCTGACAGCTAGACAAGAGTCACCTGGAGAAGGGATAAGAAGAAACAAGAATAACTTAATTTACCAGGATATGCAGCCAAAGAAACTCCCCCCCCCCCCCAACAAACACAGTCTCACTTTTTCCAAATTGTATGCAATTAATCCAAGTCATTGGAGGAAACAGTAAAATAGTGTGTGTGTGTGTGGGGGGGGGGGGGGGGGGGGGGGAGTTACCATTCTTCCTTGGCTGAAAATACCAGGACTCTGACACCACTGCCAATTTTTGTTATTTCAAGAGGGAAATAAGCTTGTGCTAGGAAGGTATAGGCTTCAGAGGGAAAAGGGATAAAAATTATCAGCCTTAGAGATGGAGAAAAAGTGAAGAGCACACCCAAGGCTCAGGTAGAGAAGGGCTAGGCACTGGCTGAATGTATGCAGACCTGCCAAGTCTCCCGCATTCAATTAGAAAAAGTAAATGGCCATACTGAGGCAGCCATGGGCAGAGAAAAATCATATTTGTTAATTCTAACTTTTCAGTCCTGTAAAGTGATGGAGGAATGTCATATAATTATTCAGATGTCTAGCTTTTGCTAGGCTACAGGTTAGAAAGGTCAGAGAGAAATGGAACTTTCACTGTCCCTTTTTGGGGTTAATGTTAGTTCAAAGGTATTAGTTTACCACATCTGTATACCATTAGGCATACTGAACGGCTTTGTAGGCAGATTAAAGGATTAGTTTAAAGTGCTTAGAAGAAAATAGTTAGATTTTAGAAGTTCTTGATATGTAGATTTTGTCTTATAAGGAATTCTGATTTCTGTTTATTTTAGAATATGTTTTATTCTGTGTAATTAGTAAGTTAATAATTCTATGTAGAATATCTTTTCAATTCAGTGTTACTTTTCAAGTAAGATTGCAGTTGAAAAGGTCATTATCTGGTTTGAATTATCCACAGTCCTAGCTAGTTCAATGTATGAAGCTAATAGGTGAAAGAGGTCAGAAAAAGTCAACTTACTTCCTTGATGGATTATAGCAAAATGTAGGACTGTATGCCATTAAGCAAGACTGGCCTCTTAGCCCCTAAATGAACCCAGTTTAAGCTATGACTGGGATTATGTGAATAATAATAAAATGTAAGAGTTCTGGTGCCCCATTGTCTAGTGTGAGAGGCCCCAGGTCATAGGTCAGTTTAGGAAATGTCTGGAACCTATGTAACTGATATTTTGAACATATGTATAGAGATGATTGGTTCAGACAGGGTAATCAATCTATTCTTTACCATCTGGAAAGTAAGGGGGGCTAGGGGGTTTAAAACTGTATATAACTGGGAGCAGAAGCAGTTTACGTCAGAAGGAGGTCAGAAGAAGGAGAGAGCTAAGAAGAAGAGAGCTGAAGAGGACAGACAGCAGCCACAAGACACAGAGAGCTGAGAAAGAGAAGAAGAGAGCTAGAGCTGATGTTCTACTTTGTTTGCTGGCAAATAAAGAAGATTTCTCTCTCATTCTGGTGTGTGCTGTTTGACTTCTGAAGTACCACAGATTCTGCTAACAATAGTGGTAATTCCTGCAACAATACAACAAAGGTAAAGAAAATAATTTTATTTTTAATTTAGGATAAAGTAATGTGGTAGCTGTGTTAATAAAGTTTAATAAATGCAAATAAAGCACAAAATAGAAAATAAGGTGATACCTTCCCTGTTCCTTCACAAGCACAATAAATGAGGAATAAATTTTCTGTAAACCAGAGTTGCACAACTACTGGTCTGGCTCCAACTAGGCCTCAAGAACAGTTTTCTCACAATACACAAGTTAGTTTGGCCTACTTTAGCCAGATTCTGGTACCTTATACATAAGTTGTGCAAGCACACACTGCAGGGTGACTTCATTCCTCCAGGGGCCTCTTTGCCTACTCTGAGCTGGGGGGGGGGGGGGTGGATGGAGGGGGTTGTAGGTATTTGTGCTTGGTCACACCCTCCCTGCTTGGTACTTCCTGAGTCAACACTTTGCTGTTCTAAGCTCTACCTTTTAAGGTGGCTCCTCAACTGTGAAGGAGTGTCATTAAGGGGGATTGGCAGTTATGGGATGCTGGCACTTCTTTTCTGTTCTGTTCCAGTGGAATAAGATAGAGTAAACAGAAACAGGTTAGCATCCATGACTTTCCATGGGAGGAACAAACACTAAAAATACCATTCTAAATAATAGGAGCTGTACAACATAGTCACAAGGGAGGCAACCCAAACTTTCTCCTCCTCAGAGAAGGAAAAAATAATATTTTCAAGATAGAGGCTTAGAAAAGGTGAATAATACTTCCAGAATTAACTTTAGGCGTATACACCATTATTATTTTTTTAACCAATTTTGTTAAATGTCATGTTATTGGTGAGGAAAGTTTCCTTTTATTTTTGATATCTATTTTTTTATGTTCTTTGTTAGCTATAAACAATGAACAAGAAAAAGCACGACTGGGCCTTCAGGATTGAGATAGTCCTTTAATTCTGAAAAGAAACCCGACACAGGCTGTGTTTCGGCGTGAGAATGCCTGCCTCAGATAGTTCTTATAGATAAAAATGATATAAGATTGGAAAAACCAACCAGTCAGGGTATGTCACCCAAGGTGAAATAATTATCCACGCTATCATGCAGAACACCGTCGGTAAAAAACCCACCAATTAGCAGGTCTCTTTTCAGAATTAAAGGACTCTCTCAATCCTGAAGGCCCAGTTGTGCTTTTTCTTGTTCATTGTCTGTGATTGTATGCAGTTCTACCCAGGGGCATAGCTGCTATGGGGCCACGGGGGCCTGGGCCCCCATAGATTTGGTCCTGGACTCCCCTGCCGGTGACCCTCTCAACACCCCCTCCCGCCGCCAACCCGCCACCTGCTACCTTTGCTGGCGGGGGACCCTAACCCCCGCTAGCCAAAATCTTCTTCCTTCGTTTAGTTTCTTCTGACTGAGTCTGACATCCTGCACGTACAACGTGCAGGACGTCAGACTCACAGAAACAGAACAAAGCCCTGCAGATCGCAAGGCTTCTTTCTGTTTCTGTGAGTCTGACGTCCTGCATGTTGTACGTGCAGGACGTCAGACTCAGTCAGAAACCAAACAAAGGAATAAGACTTCGGCTGGCAGGGGTTGAGGTCCCCCGCCAGCAAAGGTAGGCAATGGCGGATGGGGGGGTCGAGTCATCGGTGGGGGGGGGGGGGCAAAGTTGTTGGAGGTGTCGGCAATGGCGGGTGGGTGGGTGGGGGGAGGTGTTGGCAATGGAGGGTGGGTCGGCGGTGCCAGGGGGGGCTAAAATGTGCCCCCTCACCTTGGCTCTGGACCCCCTACCGTTGAAGTCTGGCTACGCCCCTGGTTCTACCCTCTCTTGTTACCTTTGTTAGCTTTAGCCAGTAGCCTCTAAAACCACAACC
Organism: Microcaecilia unicolor; assembly: GCF_901765095.1. Classification (NCBI taxonomy): domain Eukaryota; kingdom Metazoa; phylum Chordata; class Amphibia; order Gymnophiona; family Siphonopidae; genus Microcaecilia; species Microcaecilia unicolor. Next base: position 371,917,926 of record NC_044031.1, on the reverse strand, counting down.
TGCACTGCCCAATTCAAAATTAATCTCTTTAGGCTTTCTTCCCTCTCTGTAGCCACTTCAGACCATTTCTCATTTGCCTTGCAATAAGTATAGTGCAAAGAAAGCTGGAGTAATCCCTAGCTACTCCCGCCCCTTTCTTGAAGTATTTATAAATGGAACAGGTTTGCTTAATGTATGTAAAATGGCACCGTCCTTGAGTCAGCTGCTGCCATTTTGAAGTATGGAAAATGGTACTAGCCTCAGGTCAGCCCAGGGCCACCAGGGGGGGGGGGGGGGGGGGCAGGGGAGACAAAATTCCCCGGGCCCGGGCCTCCAAGGGGGCCCGGCACTGCAGTCCCCTCCACCCGCCCCCTTCTGTCCACCACCGGTCCGGGCCCCCCTGAATTCAAATCATAGCGTCTCATCTCTGATGTAACTTGCGCGAGGGTGGGACACAGGGAGGCAAGGCCCGAAGGAAGGCGATCTGCAGACTGCCGCTGCTGTGCTTCTTTCACATGGAGCGAGGTCGAGGTGAGGCGATATGATTTGAATTCAGGGGGGCCCGGCCTGGTGCTGGACAGAGGGGGGGTGGCGGGGCCCTGTGGGTGGCCTTGCCCCGGCCCGGCCCAGTCTCTCGGCGGCCCTGGATCAGCCATCATCATTTTAATATTCTACAGTGTTGAGACAGAGTTCAGTGTGATCCTGCTCCTCTTTTCATCCTCTTTCCTGTGGCTAAGCTAGGGTAGTCTGGATGGGCTTGGGGGTGCAGGGAAATTTTGAAATGAGTTGTACAGGATTATTTTTTGAATGTCAGTTGGATCAGGGGCAGCAGAACATCTTTTTGGTAGGGGGAGGCCAAAATTTCTTAGTAGTAAATGCTGTGTGGACCAAAAATTGGCAGGGCTGTGGCCTATGTGACCCACCTTGTTCGTTCCACTGCTTATGAGTTGGGGGACGGAATGAAATGAAACACAATCATATTTTTAAATCAACATGAAATGACTGCACATCCTTAAACCTTTGTTGGATGATGCCAGAGGCAGAGTGGAGTTTAGTAGTATAGAGTAAAATGTTGACTGTATTCCTGCACTGTCCAAATGTAGTTTTTAGGCTAATTCAAATCATATTTTTCCTTTTCCAAAACACCATAGTAACATAGTAGATGATGGCAGAAAAAGACCTGCATGGTCCATCCAGTCTGCCCAACAAGATAAACTCATATGTGTATACCTTACCTTGATTTGTACCTGCCTTTTTCAGGGCACAGACCGTACAAGTCTGCCCAGCAGTATTTCCCGCCTCCCAACCACCAGTCCCGCCTCCCATCACTGGCTCTGGCACAGACCGTATAAGTCTGCCCTCCACTATCCTCGCCTTCCAACCACCAACCCCTCTTCCCCCACCTGCTCCGCCATCCAATTATAGCAGCTGAATATTCCCTTCTTATAACAGCAGATTTTCAGGAGAATCCAATGTTCTATTTTTCATCAAGTAGAGGGCTAACTTTCTCCGTGTGAATTGGGTCCTTTGGTAATTTATCTACTATTTTATGAATATCTGCTTTCACAATAGTTGTTGTTCAACATTTTTACCTTACTCACACTCAAAGGGTCAAATATGGGTTTTTTTTCTGTGAATCAAGTCCATGTAGTAAAGTCAAAAATATTGATTTCTTCAGTGGATAAGAAATCACTAATGGTTCCTTACCATTACAAAACAGTAGAGCATAAAGTGGTAATGTTAATGTCAATATGTCCTTGCAATTCTGTCGGCAATGTACATTAATATCATTGGTAAATTATATTTCACAAAGACCTTTATTGTCTGTAGCTCATGGCAAGTTCATGGAACAGTCCTGAACTCTTGTGAAAGAAGGCTGAATTGAATTCAGAACCATATACTGTTGAAATGATATCACATAGAGCAAAGAAATGCAACAGATCACTGGACATATTACATTTTGACTCCCTTATACATCTCACTGCTGTTTTTGTTTCTGTGAAAAGTGGTTTGAGAGAGGAGTACAAATGGCTGTAAAGGTCTTGAATTAACCTTTAGAAATTTGCAATAAATAAAATTAATTAAAGAAACATGGTTTAATAGGACTGATTAAATAAGAGAAGACATTTTCATTTTAACCAAACTTTATTGGAATGGGTATAGTAGTAAAGAACTGATCTATTTCTACTCTCTAATTACCATTTCATTTTAATTAAATTCAACTTTAATAACTTTATAGAAATATAATTCCCTTGACAAAGGACCTTCAGAAAGTTAGAACATATCTGTTAAAACACTACTTTAATGCTGGAGAGCACATCCTATATAATAAAACACACCACCAACATTCTGAAGCCCAGAAAGTGAAGCCTTCAAGCCTTGAAGCATTCCTGCAATGTTCCGGAACTATGGCTTCAGAACGTTGGAGGTGCGTTTTATTATATAGGATGTGCTCGGTGCTTTTCTGTAGCACATGGGGGGAATTTAATATATGCTGATTAAAGTGGAGGAGTGGCTGGAGGGGGGGCAGGGGAGATAGGACAATTGCTGGGTGGCTGGATGAGGTGCAGGGGAGAGAGGACAATCGCTGGGTGGCTGGAGGGGGGGCAGGGGAGATAGGAGAATCGCTGGGTGGCTGGAGGGGGGCAGGGGAGAGAGGAGATTCGCTGGGTGGCTGGAGGGGGGCAAGGGAAAAAGAAGAATCTTCGGGTGGCTGGAGGGGGGGGGCAAGGGAAAAAGGAGAATTGCTGGGTGGCTGCAGGGTGGCAGGGGACACAGGAGAATCGCTGGGTGTCTGGAGGGGGGCAGGGGACACAGGAGAATCGCTGGGTGGCTGGAGGGGGAGCAGGAGACAGAGGAGACTCGCTGGGTGGCTGGAAGGGAGCAGGGAACAGAGGAGACTCGCTGGGTGGCTGGAGGGGGAGCAGGAGACAGAGGAGACTCGCTGGGTGGCTGGAGGGGGGCAAGGGAAAAAGTAGAATCGCTGGGTGGCTGGAGGGGGAGTAGGGGAGAGAGGAGAATCGCTGAGTGGCTGGAGAGGGGACAGAGGAGACACACTCGCACCCAGCAGTCTCACTCTCTCTCTGTCACACACACACACACACACTCGCACATTCACTCTCTCTCTCTCACACACAGTCAATCTCACACATACTCTCTTAAACACACACACTCCGAGGAAAACCTTGCTAGCGCCCATTTCATTTGTGTCAGAAACAGGCCCGTTTTACTAGTAGTTAAACTAATTACTTTGGGGCCCTTTTACCAAGCTGCTGTAAAAGGGGGGGCCTGTGGTGGCATTGGTGCCTGGATTTGCCGTGGACTGAGACCCCTTTTACCACAGTTTTTTTTTAAGTAAGTGGCTGTTCAGTAAGTACAAATTTGCTGTGCAGCTATTTCCTAGGGGGAGCCCAGAAGGAGGTAAGGGCTCCCACGGTAACCCAGCAGTAAACAAGCAGTGCGTGGTGCTACCTGATTACTGCTGAGTAAGACCCCAGCAGTAAAAATTAAAAATATTTCCGGTCACATTGGAAATGGCGTGCGGTGCGGGCAGCACTATCGCCAGCTCCTGTACTGTACGGCGGCATTGTAAAAAGGCCCTTTATTTCTTGTTATTGGAGTGTAGAAATTTCCATACTATAAGCATAGATTTTGAGGTAAAATATATAGTAAATTGCAAAAAGTGGAAACCATCTGAAACTCTAAATCTGTGGTTATCCAAAAACTCTAATGAAGAGTCCAGTAAAGCTCTATGGCAATATACAATTCTTTTTTTTATTTATTGTAATTTAAAAAAAAAAACAAGGAAAAGACCTCAAAATGCCCAAACGCTTACTTCTAATTTTCAGCGTCTTTAACTGGGGGCGGGGTGTTCATCATTGGTCAAAAAAACCTCGTAATTTGTTTCTTTCTTATTTTTTCACCATTTGAAATATTTCTTTAGACTTTATCCTTTATAAAAGTCTTCATTACTTTATTTTAGAAAAAAAGGTCTATCTTGTTTGACCATGTGTATTGCAATTGTCTTTGCACTATGAACAATTTTAATATTTGAAGCAAAAAAGTTGAGCACTTATCTTTCACCTGACGGCGGCAGTAGAGAAGAAGGGTACAGATAAGAGAGATTTACCTGATGAACGTCACATTATAGTAGCTTGGATAAGAAAGGGAGGAGGGAAATGGAGCAATAGTAGGGAAGGGCAGGTAGGATCCAGTGAAAGTTTTTGAGTGGTGTAACCACAGCATGTTTGAAGGTATCAAACAGTTGCAGTGGGAAGTGAATGATTGAGGATATGAAAGATAGAAGGTATGACATAGGAGAGATAGTGCTGAGTAGAAGGGTGCAGGTGGGATCAGAAGAAAAAGTAGTGAGTTTGGAGGAGGAAAGAAGATGTTCAGTTTCCTCATCAGTGCTTTTAGAAAAGGTGGCAGGGGTTGAAGAAAGGTTGAGAGAATGGAGTGGGGTAAGGAGAGGTGGAGGTCAAGGTTAATCTTGTGAACCTCGGCCATAGTCTGAGGAGAAAGTGAAGGGAGGGGAGGGAGAAGTTAGAAGTGAAAGCACTTTGAGGAAAGAGTTCAGTGGGCAAAGAGTCATTAAGGATTGGAGCCAAGAGTTTGTACCATGTACATTCCCATATAAAATACTAGCATGTCAGCATCAATGCACCTACATTTAGGTGCTAATACATATACTAGAAAGTGACACAGTAATGATTACCATGGTAATACCAAAGTTACCACAGTAATTACCGCAGTAATGGGGACATTTTTTAAAATTATGTAGTACTAGCACGGTAACGGTATTATGTTACATGGTAGTGTCACGGGAACAGAGACCATGATTACTTTATCTGTGCAGTAATGGGGATAAAGGTCTGGCTGCCTCATCCCTCCCCTCCCCTGAGCCTACCTGAAAAGCACCCTGGTGGTCTAGTGGCCTCTTCGGGGGAAGAAAAGAAGCCCACTCTTTCCTGCCCGCTGCCACTGCTCTGTCCGATACGGCTATCTCTTCAAAATGGCTGCTGAGATATCAAACGGAAGTCTTCCGAGGCCACCGCTTGAAGTCTCAGCAGTCCTTTTGAAGAAGCAGTGGTATCAGGCAGAACAGAGGCAGCAAGTAGAAAAGAGTAGGCTTCTTTCCTGTCCCGAAGAGGCAGCAATGGGAGGAGGTCGGCAGTATTACCTCCATTCCAGGAGCATCTATGACACTGCAGATGGTTCCAGAAAACTCGGATGGAGGGAGTTTACTCTTGGCTTTAGACCTTGAACTGCAGAGGATTGGGGCACCTCTGGTACACTTTCTGTGAGGGTAAGTCCTGCTGAACTTTCATCAGCAGTTCAAAATCTCACTAAGGTAAGTAGTTGACAGCTCTGATCTTGGCCTGGAAACCTTGCACCAAAATTTATGTTATTGACAGAATTAATAAATCTTCAACCTGCTAATTTTACAATGCTTAAAAGTAAATTAAAAAAAAGAAAAAAAATATTGTTTAGTGTCTTAATGTTTACATTTTCCACATTCTTCTTTTATGCATTTTAAGTTTTAACACATTAGAAGGAGCCATATACCACTTCTGAGCATTAGGTTGGGTCTTTAAGTCTCTGTGTAGAGGACCGGTTTGAAAAGAAAAAAAACAACCGTAGGCAAGCTAGGCAGCTGTGTGGAATCTCAAATTTTGGGTGTGGGGAAGGGGACAAATACATTATTCATGAAATTACATAAGTAAGCAAACTTTAATAGTGAGAAATAAAAGTGGCCTAGTAATCTACATCACTGTTATCAGTTTATCTCAGTCTCTAGATGGCTGTCCTTCCTGTGAGCTATCCTGCATCAACAAAAACTTAGTGTTGGCTGCAGTTGCACAGAGTCCCCAAATTACAAGGAGGTCCTTAGGTCTGGCACCAACAAGAAGCATAAAGAAGCACAATCTGGTTCCAGGCTACTGTCAACAGAAATTCCTCAATAAAAAACCCAGTAAGAAAGATCAATACAGGAGTTCTGAGTGGCTTGTTTGTGCTCAGAAGCCCTGTAAAGGTCACAGCATCTGACTGGTCACACAGGACCTTCTTTTACCAAGGAAGCTCTGCCAGTCAGGCTGGTCCTACCATTGCACTAGTGACTGCTTCTTTGCACATGACATATTTTAATGATTGATACAAATGAGGCGCCCACATTCCCCATCGGCTGCCCATGTCTGCAAGGGGCAGATCCACCACAAAGCCTATGATCCTATGCTGGTTTACAAATGCTGTGTTAAACCTTTTTCCTATTACTCCCACCTGATGTTCCCTGTGAGTCCCTGCACAGCTCACGGAAGACTAGGTGGTGACCTCTAAGTGCAATGTGCAGTTTATTTTTATTTTCTTATTGCTGGTTGCTTGCAATTCTATGACTTTGTTCATCTAATATGTGCATATTTTTAAGAAAAACTTCCCATATAAAGTGTTTCATTGTCAGAATTAAATATTATTTGTCTTTTAAACTAAAGGCCTAAGTTGTTTGTTTACAATGCCTGTTAGGCCCATAAAATTGCATAAAATCATCTTTTCAGCTTTGAATGGGGAGATGCGGGGACAAAAATTAAGACTGATGGGGATGGTGAGGGGACGGGGTTGAAGAATGCGGGGACGGTGAGGGGATGGAGTTACAAAATCTGCTTGACTGCAGGGATGGTGTACATGTCAATGCCTAAATGCAACATGTAAGCAAGTAATTTACAATATTCTATAAGTTACATGCTTAAGTCAGCCCTTCCTATGCTCCTTCCCTGTGAATGCCCATCTAACAATTATATATTAAGCTATTGTAGCAGATTATTACAGAATAGTGCTTAGATAGGAATAGTACATAGTGGGGGCAATTTCATACTGTCTGCGTACTTATTATCTGCATTGTTAGCAGAGGGTTTTGATGAAAATGGAAACTTGACTTGGATAAAATGATCCATAGATATTTGCATTTGCTTTCTGTGGAGGTGGTTTTGCTTACGTTTGTTGGTATACCTTAAAAATGCAATGCCTGCTAAATTGATTTAATATGCATTAAATTACAAATTAAAGCATTATTAGGGTGCATTACAAAGTTCTAACATGTGGTAGAACATTTCAGACACATGTGTGAAATAAGCCTCAAAAAGTGGACAAAAAGCCCAAAGTTAAAATGGCATTTTCAGGGGCAAATTTGTGTTTTTCCCAGGAACAGGGGTTTAGAAAATTGCCTTCCTGACATGCAGATATCTTATACAATCTGGGTCAAATTCTATAAATGGCGCCTTAAAATTGCCGCTAAAAAACCACATGGTTAGCGTGATTCTATAAACAATGTCTAAAGTTTAAACTAATGTGTAGTTTATAGAATATGCTCACGCACCATTCTTGCAACTAAAATTTAGATGCATCCATTTAGGCCACCTAAAGCCAAGCCTAAATACTTGTCCTTAAGTTAGACGCAGATTGGGTTTATTCTATAATAGTGCACATAGTTTTTTCAAATGCCCATTCCATACCCATGGCCATGCCCCCTTTTTGATTGCATACGTAAGAATTTACACGCACCGTGTTATAGAATAAGCGTAGAAAATTGTATGTGTAAATTCTAATTAAAGCCAATTAATGCCACTAATTGGTTAAGTATCAATTATTTGAACTGATTGACTTGTTAATCAATTAAGTTGTATGCGCAGTTTGGCAATGTGGCTAAATTAGCATGCACAACTTAAGGCACCATGTATAAAATTTGGGGGTCTGTACATGCCTAAGTTTTCCTGGAATAAGCAAAGGGTTCCCAAGGTGGAGGAAAAAGGGAAGTGGTTACATTTTTTTATGCAAACTTTATAAAATGCAAGTGTATTGGTGTACATTAACCTGGAAAATTGGTATGTTCCAAAGAATAGATGCAAATATATGCACATAAATTCTGTGGAGTAATTTATATGCATGTAGTTATAAAATTACTCTCATATGAACCTGGTTGCATCCCTGTGTTTACAAAATGGCTGCCATGACTCCTGTGGTATTCTTGCGAGAGGTGAGACTACCATGGGAAGTCTTGGCAGCCATTTTGTAAACATGGTTCCTCGCTGGGCACAGTAGAGGCAGTGGGTGGGTAGGAAAGAGGGAATTTATTTCTTGCCCCTAAAGAAGCCACAGCCACTAAACCACCAGGGGCCCTTCAAGGTGGGGGGGGGGGAGCAATGTCAACACAGTGGGAAAGATGCAGCAAGGCAATGGTGGGGGCATTGGTGGCGGTGGCAGCAGCATGGGGGGGGGGGGGGGCAGAGTAGCTTCAGTGCCTAGGAGCCCAGAGTACTCTCAGTTCACCCCTGACTAACACTGAACCAAATAAACTTCGAACCACTCACTCTTTGCTAAACACATATATGAATAAAATTATTCATTGTTTTTTTTATTATTCATTCAAATTATGTTCATGCCCTTAAAGATTTTTCAATTCCTTAACCCTATTTGCTCTAACACAGCATTAAGTATATATCAAAAAGTCTCAAACAAAGCACATGTGGGTTTACTTATGGTTAAGCAAAACCATAAAACCTTCATAGAGGATAATTCATTAGCCTTTAATCTAATATCTTACTAAAGCTAAGAATGCAATCTTCTCCATAATCTCTGATCATAATTTAGTATGCTATAATATTTGCTTTATGGAGACCTTAGATGTAGCTATAATGGAGACATCATTATCATCATTTGTAATAAAACTTGAGGTTGGCAGCTGGCTTTGTGAAAAGACACTTGCAATTCATCTGCTCTGCAGTTTTAGCCACATAGATATCTTATGAATTCCTGCACCAAGAATAGATGCAATTATGTGTCTTCATAATACAATATCTAACAACGAAAACATGTTTTTCCTTTCAGCTTCTAGCAGTTTTTTCTTGGTTTTTGTCCTTAACTAACACATGAAATATACCTACATTTTATATGTCTGCAATTGCTACTACAATATGATTAAATACTCCTCTTATTGCCCAATAGGGATGCATATGGGCAAAAATTTCCATAACATTACGTTTTTGGATCCAGAAACTCTTGGTTTTGAAGGTTTTGCTCAGTTCCATTGTGGTCCATGGGCAAAACAATTTTTCAGTGGTAGAGAGCAATTTTTATAAGAGATTACCTAGCTTTGGAGGCCAAGTAGGCCCCTGTTTTGAGCCTATTTTAAAAAATTGCTCCACAAACTCAGACAGAATTCTGGCTATAATGAGCCTGCCCACATTTACATCAGCTCAATGTTAAATGTACATGTATAAACTCTGCCTGTGCTCCACCCAAAACATCCCTTCCCCCTCCCCCAAACATACCTATACCCACTGGGGACAATTCTATAACAGGGTGCCACCATTCAGGAGTTCCAAGGACGCACAGTGGATGCGTGAGAGCGGCACTCAGATTCTGTTATAGAATAACTATCATAGCCCAGTACCTTATATTTATGTGCCTGCTGTTAAATAGAACATAGAAAAATGAAAGCAGATAAAGAACAGCCTGCCCATCCATTCCATCTGTCTTCCCTTTCTTGAATTCAGATACTGTTTTTATTGGGATAACGTATAGACACATCCATAATCATCTGAAAATATGTGTCCCATTGGGCACTAGAAAGAGACCTTGATATGATAATGTGTGAGGACCTCAAGGTGGCAAAACAATGTGATAAGCAGATGGCCAGCAGATGGCCAAGGCCAGAAGGATGCTTAGCTGCATAGAGAGGGGTATAACCACTAGAAAGTAGAAGATGATAATGTCCCTGTGAGACCTCACTTGGAGTACTGTTTTCTATTTCGGAGGCTGTATCTTGCCAAAGACATAGAGAGACTTAAAGAGGAAAACAATCAAAATGGTATTGGGTCTCCATCAGAAAATGAATGAGAACAAACTTGAAGACTTGAATATGTATGCATACCTTGGAGGGGAGGAGGGATAGGGGATATATGATATAAAGATTTAGAGGGGAAGTTATCAAGGTGTGGCAAAAAGCAAGCTTTTACTGCATCTTGATTTACCACAAGAGTCAGCAACCTGTAGTATAACAGTCTCACAGGTTGCTGACTACCATGGTAAAAGAATAAATCTTCTTGTGAGCCACTTCGGAAATATCATTTTTCCAGTTGCTATCTTTTCATAAGACATGGGACACCTATTAGCACTGGCGCTTGCAAGGAGCACCAGGTCCGTCATAATGTCTATAAACTGTTGTTGCTACGTGAATTTGATGGAGACAGTTAGAGGGAAGAGTAATATATTATGCATGGAGGGGGAGGGGTGGGTTATGGTTGGATAGGGTACTGGAAGAAGCCGTTTCCACCATCGGTTGTCCAAGTTCTGCAGAAGATGGACTATATATATCAGATGAATAAACTGACTACTTTGTTTACCAATTAGAAGCTTTTTTTGCTTTATGCTTGTTCCGACCTGGTTTTACAGCCTGCTTTACTGGCACAGACTACTCAGTAATTACTGTGGATTCTTTTGGATTTGTATTAGGTAATTGAGTCTTTTATTACAGGTTCTAAAATACACAATGATTAATCTATATACCCAAAAAGAAACCATACCTATCTATAGTTAAAAGGAAACAATCATTACATCACTGGTCATTAATTACTATATCCAGGCTTTTTACATCAGCTGAGAGAAGCCCCTTTTTCAGCGAAGCCGGAGTCTGACCAGGAAAAGAAGCAATAAACAATCATTATAATTACTGATTAATCACTGGTCCTTAATCTCCACATCCAGGCCCCTTTTTCAGTGAAGCCGGAGTTTGACCAGGGGTCTGGTTCTATGCGATTTGTCCACCCATTGATGAGCCTCTGACTTCACTGTTCAGTGCTTCCCTTTTTATTAGTTTTTTTTCAGAGCCATGGAAAATTACAAAGATGTGCAAGAGAATGAAGTCGTATGCTCTTGGTTTCAAGTAAACAAGCCACTGGCCAGATGGCTTATCTCTTGTACCTTAAACATGCTCCACTTCCCTTTTGCACAAAATAAATCAGAGGCATGACTTCATCTTGTTTTGCAAGAAAAAATTAGTTTCAGTCAGAAAGCAGGAACTTTAAAGTAGACTGTCGATTTAGAGCAGAGTTGAAAAACAATCTTTAAAATCTTTAAAATATTCCATTACAATGCAGTTGTACAAATCTTTCAATTTGTATTATAGATACGTTTCACAATAAAAGTCATTTTATTTATTCTAATAAAGACCTTGTTTGGGAAACACCATTTGTGCGAGGACCCCTTTTGTTTTGGATCCACTTGTTGTACAGCAGAAAAGGACCAGCATAGTACATCCAGTCTGCCCAGAAAGAAGACCAGGGTTGCACCTGCAGACTGCTAAAACCTGTCATTTCCTTCTCTATAATATCATCAAAATTCACCCTTTCCTTTCTAAGCACACTACCAGAACCCTCATCCACACTCTTATCACCTCTCGCTTAGACTATTGCAACTTGCTTCTCACAGGTCTCCCTCTTAGCCATCTCTCTCCTCTTCAATCTGTTCAAAATTCTGCTGCACAACTAATATTCCGCTAGTGTCGTTATGCTCATATTAGTCCTCTCCTCAAGTCACTTCACTGGCTTCCTATCCGTTTCCGCATACAGTTCAAACTTCTCTTATTGACCTATAAGTGCATTCACTCTGCAGCTCCTCAGTACCTCTCCACTCTCATCTCTCCCTACATTCCTCCCCGGGAACTCCGTTCACTGGGTAAATCTCTTTTATCTGCACCCTTCTCCTCCACTGCTAACTCCAGACTCTGTTCCTTTTATCCTGCTGTACCATATGCCTGGAATAGATTTCCTAAGCTGGTACGTCAAGCTCCATCTCTGGCCGTCTTCAAATCTAAGCTAAAAGCCCACCTTTTTGATGCTGCTTTTAACTGCTAACCCTTATTCACTTGTTCAGAACCCTTATTTCATCATCCTCACTTTAATATTCCCTTACCTCTTGTTTGTCCTGTTTGTCTGTCCTAATTAGATTGTAAGCTCTGTCGAGCAGGGACTGTCTCTTCATGTTCAAGTGTACAGCGCTGCGTATGTCTAGTAGCGCTATAGAAATGTTAAGTAGTAGTAGTACGTTACTGTGTTACTAAATTCAGATTGAAACAGAATCCTCCCCCTTCAATTAATTTTTCAATATTTTAAAAATTGTTATAATTTTTTTGATTTGTTGGATTTTTCAGAATAATCAAGTGTTCAGTCCAAGTGCAATATCTTAGCAAACCCACACTTTTGGAGTCAAAAGATAACATCTTCTCATGGAGCTCAGTTATTTTTTTTACTTTGACTTTGTGGTATACTTCTTAAAACTCTTTAAATTTTGTTTAAAATGAATCAGTGATGAATGTGAGTTTTGCCCTGACGCTAACATATTGCACTTGGCCTGAACGCTTGGATTATTCTGATAGATCCAACAAATCAAAACATTTAGACAATTAAAAAAAATTGAAAAATTGATTGAAGGGAGAGGAATCTGTTTTAATTTTGATTTCTATAGTCTGTATCCATTTTTGAAGAACATTTGGTGCTATTGTATTTGACTACATTATTCAGATGCATGTTTCTTGTTGTTGTTTCTACTGTGAACCTTTGAATTGTTCTGCTTTTTTGGTTTCTATGAGCACTGCCAGCTACTAGTATCTGTTGTTACGGGCATGGCTAGATTAAGGCATTGGTAAACTGGCAACATACCTAGGGTCCAAAGTTTAGGAGAGCCCTGCCAGATATCCTCAGGACTAGGGCAGTTAAGATTGACAACTGTCTGGCTTTTTTCAGGATTCAATTGATTCTTACATTCATTTTCAGAAGCTATTTTTCAGAGTTAAAAAAAAAATCTTATCTGCAGATCTCTAATCCTCATCCTGTGGGACAGCCTGCCCTGCCTGTTTCCAAGGTAACTAGCAGCAGAGACTGAGGTAGGATCTGGCCAATTGGAAGGCCCTGGGGGCAGAACACTGGACAGCTGCTCTTGTCACAGAAAGAGAGGTGGTGAGCTGGAGCAAGTTATGTGGTGTACAAATGAATTTTTTGCATGTGGTGGGAGTTGGAAGAGAAATGGAGCCACACCAGATAGGAAAAGCGGTTCAAACAGTAACATAGTAATTATAGAATTGCACCTTTTAAACAGTTTTCCCTTCTCACCTCCTTTTTCATTCACAGATGCACACATACTAACATACCACTCTCACACACACATAGCATGTAAGCATATTTACACAAGTATACGTGGGATACACATACATACAAACATGCATGCAGTGGCACACGTGTGTATATACAAGCACACCATGCATACCAGCCCACAAAGATATACACACACATGCACAAAGAAGATAAATGGAGATCCAAGTAACATTTCTAAAAATTATAGACCCATTACATGTCTAACTATGGTCTATAAACTGTTCACTGCACTAGATGCAAATAGAATATGAGATCAGATCAACTCTAATAATATCATGCCAATAGAACAGAAGGGAGTATTATGAAAGCAAGGACCAGTTAATATTAAATAAAGCCATTATAGCCAGTGCTAAGTAAAGTAGAAATCCCAATGTAGCACATATTGACAATAAGAAAGACTTCAACAGTGTCCCACATTCCTGCAAATAAATTGCCTTGAAATGTACAAAATAAACCCTAATTGATTGACTACATCAAATTCACCATGAATATGTGATATTCAAATGACAGATGAAAATTTAGTGTGGACAAATACAAAGTGATGTACATTGGGGAAAATAATTCAAATCATAGTTACCTGATGTTAAGTTCTACCATAGGAGTCAGCACCCAAGAAAAAGATATAGGTGTCATTGTGGATAATACCCTGACGGGACCTTTTTTCTAAGCAGTGGTAAGCCCACAAATCTGGAACTATCGTCGGCTGAAGCGCGAGCCATTTCTGGCGCTCTGGGAATTTATTTCTCCTTGTGTGGCACTAACCCGGCATTAATCGGGCATCACCATGTGCTACGTGGTTACCGCCAGGTTACTGCGGGAGCCCTTACCGCCATCTCAAACGGGTGGCGGTAAGTGCTCCCCGCTGCATAGCCACATGGTAAGGGTTATCCTACCGCATGGACATTTTGTTTGGGGGGGGGGGGGGCTTTTTACCTGCTGCAGTAAAAAGGGCCCTGGCATGTGAGCAAAACTGCCCCATCACTACTGCAGGGCCCTTTTCCCCGCAGCTTAGTAAAAGGACTCCTAAAATCTTCTGCCCAGTATGCCAAAAAACAAACAGAATGCAAAGAATTATTAGGAAAGGGATAGAAATTAAAACAAAGAATACTATAATGCCTCTGAGTGATTCCATGATGCAACCTCACCTTGAGTGTTGTGTGCAATTATGGTTGCCCTACCTCAAAGAAGATATACAGGAATTAGAAAAGGTTCAAGAAGGGTGATCAAAATGTTTAAGGGGATGTAACTTCTCTCATATGAGAAAAGGCTTAAGAGGTTAGGGCTCTTCAGCTTGGATAAGAAACAACTGAGCAGGGGTATGATAGAGGTCTGTAAAACCTTGAGTGGTGTAGAATGATGAACAATAATCAATTGCTTTTTCTTTCAAAAAGCACTAAGTCTAGGGGCACTCCATGAAGTTATACAGTAATACTTTTAAAACAAATAAGAGGAAATATTTTTCTACTCAATGAATAGTTAAGCTCTGGAACTCATGACCAGAGGATGTGGTATCAGCAGTTAACATATCTGGGATTAAAAAAAAAAAAAAAAAAAAGGTTTGGAACAGTTCCTGGATGAAAAGTCCATAGTCTGCTATTGAGATAGAAATGGTGAAAGCCACTATTTGGGGCTTGTTAGAAAGAAATCTTGCTACTATTTAGGATTCTGCCAGGTACCTGTGACCTGTATTGCCCACTGTTGCAAGTAGGATAGTGGGCTAGGTGGATAATCGGTCTGCCTCAGTATGGCTATTTTTATATTCTTATGTAAACCATGTTCCATCTGCAATATGCAAATAGACAGTTTATCATTCCTAACATCCATTGAGGCATATTTCAAGAAGACTCTCTGTCCTCACTTCTGTTTTGTTTAGCGCTTATTCTATTGAGTACTCTTATTAGCTTTTTAGGCTATGGGTTCAGCCTTACTCCTAAAGATGCTAGCAATCCAGAGGTTAAAGTTTTGGGCATTTTCTCTTCTTTTCACCTTTTAAATACATGGAATTCATCTAGTCTGGGCTTCCATGATGGTATTTTTAAACAACGCCCATGCCTGATTTACTACTACTACTACTACTTATCATTTCTAAAGCGCTACTAGACATACGCAGCACTGTACACTTGAACATGAAGAGACAGTCCCTGCTCGACAGAGCTTACAATCTAATTAGGACAGACAAACAGGACAAACAAGAGATAAGGGAATATTAAAGTCCTAACCTTTACAGTCGACCCTTTCAGCTTCTTTTTGACCATTTTCCTCATTTTGTCAGTCACCCTTTCAAAAATTAAGTGCTGCTATAATAGATTTCTGTAGTTACTTCACTCCAGATATCAGCTCAAATTTCATCATGTTACTATATTTAAAATATGCCTAGAATTCCAAGCACTGTATAGAAATGGATCAGCACTGATTTGACATCAATGCGAAAAAAGGTCATGGCATTACAATGTCATATCTGTGGGCATAGGAGCCAACTTTTCAAAATGATTGGGGGTGCTGAATGCGCCACCATAACAGGTGGCGCATTCCCCCGCCCCCTCCCTCCCCCTCGCTGCCCCCTCCCCCAAGTTCCAGGCCCCCCTCCTCCGAATGCCAGTCCCAACCCCAGCCTGATCTCTTCTCCCACAACAGTCCTCCGCCGGTCCATCCTCGCCTTCCTGCATGCCGCCCAGAATTTTAAAACTCATCTTACCTCGGGGTCCCAGTGGCAGCAGTGAAAGGCGAGCAGGCTCGGTGCTTCAGCCTTCCCTTCTCTCTCAGCTCTGGTCACGCCCTTGCGGAAACAGAAAATGAGAGCGGGACCAGAGCTGAGAGAGAAGGGAAGGCTGAAGTGCCGAGCCTGCTCGCCTTTCACTGCTGCCGCTGGGACCCCGAGGTAAGATGAGTTTTAAAATTCTGGGCGGCACGCAGGAAGGCGAGGACGGACCGGCAGAGAACTGAAGGAGAAGAGGGTGGGCACCGGGCAGGTGGGCTGGCTGGGAAGGGAACTTCCGACTTCCGGCGGGTGCAGAGCTGGTCCTAGGATTTCTGGCACCCTCTTGCAGCCTATTAGTCGGTGCCCCTACCCATCCAGGGGTGGGATCACAGTAGTCACACCCCTTTTACCAGCCATGACGTCATTGAAAATATTACACCAGTAAAGAAGAAAAATAACTTGTTTTTTTTTTTGTTTTCATTATAAATAGTTTCTGTAAGCTGTTACAGCTCCATTATACTCTAAATGACACAAACCAAATTAGCACACGAGAACAGTCTTGCCAACTCTGAAAAACAATGTGTTAGCAAAATCTCAGAATCTAACAAACAGATCCCTATTCAGACACTTGGCCTTGCAGTCACACATGCAGAACAGAGCTATCTCCTCTTCAAATTCTTCAAAAATTAACCTGAAATCCTAAGAAGTTAGACCCTGCATGCAGCACAATACCAGACAAACAGAAAGAAACACATTGCTATACATTGCAAAATAAGACAGCAGATGTAGCACATGTAAATTCTCAAAGTGGACATATTACAAACACTAAAATGAAAATAAAATGATTTTTTCTACCTTTGTCTGGTGACTTTGTTTTTCTGATTATGCTGGCCCAGTATCTGATTCTGCTGCTATCTGTCCTCTTAACTCCGTTTCCATGGCTTCATTTCCATTTATTTCTTTACTTTCCTCCTTTCTTCTTCATTTCTTGCTCTATATCCATAAGTAAAAGCTGGGTCCTCCTCTCTCCCTTGTCCTCCTCCATCCATCCATATCCAGCAATTCTCCTCTCTCCCCTGCCCTCCTCTCCACATCAAGCAATTTCTCCTCTCTCCCTGGGCCCTGTCCTCCCATCCAGGCTCCTCTGTCCCCTGCCCACCTCCATCCAGCCATATCAAGCAATTTCTCCTCTCTCCCTGTGCCCTCTCCTCCAAGCCATGTCCATCCATGCTCCTCTGTCCCCTGCCTACCTCCATCCAGCCATATCAAGCAATTTCTACTCTCTCCCTGGGCCCTGTCCTCCAATCCATGTCCATCCATGCTCCTCTGTCCCCTGCCCACCTCCATCCAGCCATATCAAGCAATTTCTACTCTCTCCCTGGGCCCTGTCCTCCAATCCATGTCTATCCGTGCTCCTCTGTCCCCTGCCCACCTCTGTCCAGCCATATCAAGCAATTTCTACTCTCTCCCTGGGCCCTGTCCTCCCATCCATGCTCCTCTGTCCCCTGCCCACCTCCATCCAGCCATATCAAGCAATTTCTCCTCTCTCCCTGGGCCCTCTCCTCCAAGCCATGTCCATCCATGCTCCTCTGTCCCCTGCCCACCTCCATCCAGCCATATCAAGCAATTTCTCCTCTCTCCCTAGGCCCTCTCCTCCAAGCCATGTCCATCCATGTGCCTCTGTCCCCTGCCTACCTCCATCCAGCCATATCAAGCAATTTCTACTCTCTCCCTGGGCCCTGTCCTCCCATCCAGGCTCCTCTGTCCCCTGCCCACCTCCATCCAGCCATATCAAGCAATTTCTCCTCTCTCCCTGGGCCCTCTCCTCCAATCCATGTCCATCCATGCTCCTCTGTCCCCTGCCCACCTCCATCCAGCCATATCAAGCAATTTCTACTCTCTCCCTGGGCCCTGTCCTCCAATCCATGTCTATCCGTGCTCCTCTGTCCCCTGCCCACCTCCGTCCAGCCATATCAAGCAATTTCTACTCTCTCCCTGGGCCCTGTCCTCCCATCCATGCTCCTCTGTCCCCTGCCCACCTCCATCCAGCCATATCAAGCAATTTCTCCTCTCTCCCTGGGCCCTCTCCTCCAAGCCATGTCCATCCATGCTCCTCTGTCCCCTGCCCACCTCCATCCAGCCATATCAAGCAATTTCTATCTCTCCCTGGGCCCTGTCCTCCAATCCATGTCTATCCGTGCTCCTCTGTCCCCTGCCCACCTCCGTCCAGCCATATCAAGCAATTTCTACTCTCTCCCTGGGCCCTGTCCTCCCATCCATGCTCCTCTGTCCCCTGCCCACCTCCATCCAGCCATGTCAAGCAATTTCTCCTCTCTCCCTGGGCTCTCCTCCAAGCCATGTCCATCCATGCTCCTCTGTCCCCTGCCCACCTCCATCCAGCCATATCAAGCAATTTCTACTCTCTCCCTGGGCCCTGTCCTCCAATCCATGTCCATCCGTGCTCCTCTGTCCCATGACCACCTCCATACAGCCATATCAAGCAATTTCTCCTCTCTCCCTGGGCCCTCTCCTCCCATCCATGCTCTTCTGTCCCCTGCCCACCTCCATCCAGCCATATCAAGCAATTTCTACTCTCTCCCTGGGCCCTGTCCTCCAATCCACGTCCATCCGTGCTCCTCTGTCCCCTGCCCACCTCCATCCATCCATCTCAAGCAATTCTCCTCCCTTCCCTCCCTGTACAGCAATTTCTCCACTCTTCCTGGGCCCTGCCCTCTCCTCCCATCCAGATCCATCCATCAATGCTTCGCTCTCCCCTGCCCTCCCTCTCCCATGTCCATCTGCCCTACCCGCCCCTCTTCTCTAAATATTTTAAATTTACCTCCGTCGCAGCAGCTGAGCCTGCGCAGCATCAGTGAAAGTGCTGCCCCCTAGCCTTCCCTTCGCTTCGCTGGTTCGTTCGTTCCCTGTCAGTGTCCCGCCTTCTTCTGACATCATTTCCGCGAGGGCGGGACACTGACAGGGAACGAACGAGCGAAGCGAAGGGAAGACTAGCGGGCAGCGCTTTCACTGACGCTGCGTAGGTGGTACGGTGCTGCGACGTCGGAGGGGTAAGCGGCACCCCCCGCCCCTGCCTGGGCGGGTGAAAACATTGGGGGTGCTCGAGCACCCACAGCACCCACGGAGTCGGCGCCTATGTCTGTGGGGACATTTTGCATCTATGGCTTCCCGCAGGAGAATGCCAAACTTCGGTTATGCTGACTCCAAAATACTGTCCAGCTTGTTTTTCCACAAGGAGAAACACTGCTTTTTCCTCTCAGGCCACAAAAGATCATACCTAAGGTAGAGGAGGGCCCAGGAAAGACTCGTGGATGCGCATAATTGAACAGGGCGCCCAAGTTTTCCTGAGGGCGTCCTCGCAGGACGTCCCACGAAAGGGCAGGGAAACCCGTATTATCGAAACAAGATGGGCATCCATCTTTCGTTTTGATAATATGGTCAGGGACGCCCAAATCTCAACATTTAGGTCGACCTTAGAGATGGTCGTTCCCGGTTTTCGGTGATAATAGAAACCGAGGATGCCCATCTCAAAAACGACCAAATCCAACTCATTTGGTCATGGGAGGAGCCAGCATTCATAGTGCACTGGTTCCGCTGACATGCCAGGACACCAACCGGGCACCCTAGGGGGCACTGCAGTGGACTAACTGATGCACTAACTGAACGGAAAAAACCCTTCCCTTACCGATCCCTTAGCGATTCGGAAAGGAACGATCATGCATGAAGGAAATCACATGCAAATGAGCTGCTCGCTGTTAGATCATTTGCAAACGATTTCCTTCCTAAGGAGGGGAAGCCAGTGCAGAGCAGCCATGCGTTATGCGTGACTGCTCTGCGCATGCCAAAGATGGCTTCATACAGGCAGACAAGCTGCGTGTATAATAGCTGTCTACAACCTTAAAAAAACACAAGTCCAGGTGAAAACGTCCAAATGCCTCCGTCCCTGCAACAGGCAGTTGAGGACGTCCAAAATGTAAATGTTTCTATGAGAAGGATGTCCATGCCTTTGCTATACCTCAAACACCCCCTTTATTTGTTTATTTGGATTACAAGTAGCAGCAGTGGGATTTGGACCGGCCACCTCTGGATTGCAAGACCAGTGCTCTGACCACTAGGCCACTCCTCCACTCCATGCCCTTGAAATTTCGCTGTCCCTGTGGGGGGGGGGGGGGCAGTTCAGGACATCCAAAATGTTTGAAAGAAGGATGTCCGTGTCTTTGCTATGCCTCCGCTGACACACACATACCCTCCCCCCCCCAGGGACCTGCATACTGCTGTGAAGGACCTGAATATGATATTTGAGGCTGGCAAAAAAAGTTTTTAAAGTTGTTTTTTTCAGGGTGGGAGGGGGTTAGTCACCACTGGGGGAGTCAGGGGAGGTCATCCCTGATTCCCTTCGGTGGCCATCTGGTCAGTTCGGACACCTTTTTGAGGCTTGGTCGTAAGAAAAAATGGACCAGGTAAAGTCGGTCAAGTGCTCATCAGGGACGCCCTTCTTTTT
Source organism: Microcaecilia unicolor (assembly GCF_901765095.1). Taxonomy (NCBI): domain Eukaryota; kingdom Metazoa; phylum Chordata; class Amphibia; order Gymnophiona; family Siphonopidae; genus Microcaecilia; species Microcaecilia unicolor. The sequence goes on along the minus strand of NC_044031.1, from coordinate 371,897,531 downwards.
TCCATTATCGCTCGAGGACGCCCATCTGTTAGGCACACCCCAGTCCCGCTTTTGCTACGCCTCTGACACGCCCCAGGGAACTTTGGTTATCCCCGCAACGGGAAGCAGTTGGGGATGCCCAAAATCGGCTTTCGATTATGCCGATTTGGGCGACCCTGAGAGAAGGATGACCATCTCCCGATTTGTGTCGAAAGATGGGCGCCCTTCTCTTTCGAAAATAAGCCTGACAGTAGCCTACATCTCCCAAGCTTCAATTTCCAGGGATGTAAGTGTATTAAGTACTGAACCCAAGTTATGTTTATGATTGTAGTGGTTTCCTTCCTCCCCTGCTTAGAGAAGCCTATTCAGTATGATGCATTATTTCCAGCAAATTATATTCTGCAGTACCAACTGAAGTGTGTCTAGAAATGCTTCATATTCTTATTATTCTTTTTGTATATCCTCAGAATGTGTGGCATACTTCAATTCTTTTTAGTACAGTACACTCCTCATTGGTACAGATATTTTGATTGAATATTTTATTCAAAACTATGTTTTCAGGCCTAAATTCTTAAACATGCTTGTGCGATACTTAATTTCTGCAGTAAAATTTAAATGGTTGTTATGAAGGCGGGATCTTCTGCCAACATGGCAGGGTTTCAATCTGCAGTTATGTTATTCTAACTGCTACCCACAAGGTCTGGTCTTGAGAGCAACCATTTAAATCTTACTGCACAAGTTACAAAGCATGTTTAAAAATTTAGGTCAGAAAATAAAGTTTCAAATAAAATGTTCAATAAAAATATCAGGACCAATGAGGAGTGGGCTATTATTGTACTACTGAGGAGCCAAATACAGACAGGGGGAAAGAGGTGTGCAGGCACCAGTGATGGGGTTTAAACATCCAACTCTAGAATAGAAAGATAAGGCAATTGTTTTAACTACTCTGCCACCTCCTTTCTTGAGTAGAAAACCTTCTGACCTCACTGTTCTAGGGTGTAGAGATTTCCCTCAGAATTGTGAAGTGTCTTTTCTTGGGGGTGGGGTGGGGTGGAGGAAAATTCTAAATGCAACCAGTTCAAGCAAACAGCTCTGGATTACAGTTCTCATGGCTGGGATTTGAATCAGCCACGCTGGAATGATCAGTCATGTGTATGAACCACTAGCCTACCTCTCTAGGATGTAGAGATGCCTGGTGAGTTTACCTCCTGGGGAGGGGAGAGGAAAGTGCTAAATGCAACCAGGTCAAGAAAATAACTAGCTCTGAGTTATAGTGACTGGGGCGTGCTTTGCTTCATCTGTCTTTGATGAAATGATTTTGTCTTGATCTTCACCCTAAATCTTTTTTTTTTTTAATACAAATATCAGGAGAGAATCTATCTCCCTTCAGTGAATGTCTCTGTATATATGCCTGCCTGTTACTGAATGCATGTACTGAGAAATACTTGCTAAAAAAAAATAAAATTCCCCTTTCAGGAAAAAGAAAACTGTCTAGGAGTTCATTTTTAAGCTAATAATACTCTTTCCCTCACATTAACTAAAAGGAGAGATGCTTCTTCAGCTTCTCTTGAGTTTCTTCTTTAGTGGAACATCAGTCAATCACAGCTCAATCACACTTCTAATAAAAATGTTCACTTTGGAAAAACTGTTGTAATATTCAGTATCCAAAAATTCCAGGAATTTTCACTTAAACCACCTGAAAATACTTAACTCTGGTCTGGTTCAAAGCATGCCCTACCAGGTAAGTTTTTTATATATTTTTTTTTTTCTGGTTACATTGAGTAGGAACTAGAAGGAGAAGAGGGAGAGAATGTTAGCGGTTGGGCAGACAGAGCAATGAATAGTATCTGTTGCTCAGGGAAGAGGCCACTGGCATGTGGGAGGAGCTCGGGGGCATCTGTCAAGAGCAAGCTGGGGGGGGGGGGGGGGTCTGGAGAGAGCAGCAGTAAGCGAAGGGGAAAGGGAGAAACATGGTGTCAGTATGTCAATTGATGTTTCTCGTGAATGTAAGCCACATTGAACCTGAGCTTGTTCGGGATAATGCGGAATGCAAATGTCATAAATATATATATATATATATATATATATATATATATATATATATATATATATATATCCCTTAATTGACTGTACTGCACAATGGGGGTGGATGAGACAGGCGAGGGGAGTGTGTGTAGGATGGGGGAATGGTGGTTGGGGTTTCTCTGGCTGTCCTGGGTTTCTATGGCTTCCCATGCATTTGGTTCATTAATGTGTCTTTCAAAATTAGAAGTCTTTTTACTAAAGGTTGTTAAGCCCTTACCCCCTAATTCTATAAAAAGTGCTAAAAAAAATGCATGCACAAATTTGGGCATGTGCCCAATTTGCATGCACATTTTAATTGAATAAAGATCTAATTACTGCCAATAATTGACTTTTTAACAAGCAATTATTGGCACTAATTATATTCAATTAACACGAATGTGCCTATATTTTAAGTGCAAGTTGGAAAAGGGGGCATAGAAATGGGAGGACCATAGGCAGATTGGGAGCATGACTTTTAGTTATGTGCATTCTTATAGGATAACATGGCTCAGGATCTAAATATAGACCACATTTTTGTTGATGGAAATGTCTGTTCCTGGGCTTAAGTGCTATTTTATATTCCACACCTAACTTTAGTTGCGGTTTATAGAATATCACTTCGCCCTTTGTGGCACTGATTTTGTTTGGTGACATTTATAGAATTACCACTTAATGCATGGAAACAAGCTACTGTTTGACCATGTTAAGGGGTTTTGCATAGTTTACCTGTTTCCACATATTGATCCATGAGTTACTGAATTTTCATATTTTTTTTTCCATCAGGAGGCATGGCATGAGCAAAGAGTGGGTGTGGAAGCATTAGCCAGGAAGCATGGCAGGAGGTAGTGGGAACATTAATGTACAACCTGCAATAAAAATAGTGGAAATTTTTCCAAAAGATGCTGTAAAAAATGTGCAGCTATCGCACAGTAAAATCCCACGTTAACCCACTGCAAAATTTAGTGTTTTTTATTTTTAATTTTGTTTTTAGTAAAAGGGTCACTTAGTGCATACAAAATCAATTTAACATGCATTACCTTATGAACTGACATGCATACAATCAATTTGCACATGTTCTTTTTTTCTTTTTTTCTTTTTATTAATACAAGTCTGAAATGAACAAAAAAAAAAAAACACCCACAATTGGCAAAAAATCTGAAAAATCCAAAAATGATGCAGAATTTCAATAGGATTTTTTTTTCAGCTAAAGGAATCTGTTTTCACCTGAATTATTGCTGTCTCTCCCTCTTCCTCTAATTCTCTCTTTATTTTACATTAGAGGCAACTAGTGGATCATCACTTGCACACACCTAAGTGACCTATCTATGATTCATGTTTTTAAATCCTAAATAAATCTACTATTTGCATCAAGATTTGCAGATCAGTAAGAGGGATTTATAAGAATATCTTTTCTTCAGTTTGAGGAATAGAACCTCTTTTGGAAAAGATAACTAAATGAAACCATTTGAACTTAATGACAAAAAGATAAAAGTAGATCATTTTTAAAAATGTGATTTCTCACCCACCTTTTAATAAAGCCATATTTGAAGCCAGATGAAGCTGACACTGGTGGGATTTCAGTTCTATAGAGTCTTATACAATTTACATTTTGGCACATAACCTCCAAGAGTTGTCAAATACCTCCTTTCATTCTGTGACTAAGGGAAGAACTTTTCATAACATAGAGGTCAAAGAAGGTTAAAGCTAAGAGGATGTCAGTCAGCATCAGCACTATCAACAAAGCCTTATTTGGAGAGAAGGGGGTCAATGAGAAATGTGTTTTGTATCTGTCACTGCTATCACCCAAGGGTGGGAATTAATCAGGGTCACTTTCACTGCAGACACATTCTGTGTCTATCAAAGGCAGGTTGGCTTTCATTTTCCTGTTGCTTCAGTGCAAGTTCCCCTCCGGGCGCCTTTCTTGCTTCCTTTGCTATAATTTCTGCCTTTGCTCTCTCTTGACTCATTAATTCCTTTTCTGTTTTCTTTGCCGTATAAATGTTATCTTTACTCTGGTCATTATTTTCAACCTTCTTCTTTTCCTATCGATTTCTCTTCCATTCTCCCTACTGCTTTACAGCAATCAGAAACCTAAACTAAGGATGGCAGGCCCATTTCACATTAAATTCAAATGGCTTATCAACTGAAGTTGTTTGAAAAAATGAAAGTGGAATAGGAATTTTCTTTAAAGTTTGTTGGTTGGTTGGGTTCAAATTTAAAGGAAATTAGACTTGTTTCTTCAATTCATAGCAAAGTATTCCCTCATTTGTTATAATAGGGAGTTTCTGGTTTCCCTGTTCCTAAATATGTATTGTGCAATGTGATATAGTGGAGGATGGACCTGTTAGTTCATTACTGAGCAATGAGTGTATCCTCCCAAATTTTTCAGAATGTTCTTGTGATTTAACAACTTTGAATATCTTTGTGACATTAGCAAATTTAATCACCTCATTCACTATTCCCATTTCTAAATCATCTATAAATATATTAAAAAGCAGTAGTCCCAACACAGACCCCTGGGGAACCCCACTATTTACCATTCTCCATTGACAATATTGATCATTTAACCCTATATTTTGTTTTCTTTTAACCACTTCTTAATCCACAATAGGACACTGCCTCCTATCCCGTAACATTCTAATTTCCTCAGGAGTCATTCATAAAGAACTTTGACAAATGCCTTCTGAAAATCCAGATTAAAAAAAATAAAAGGTGAGCTGGTTGATATTGTATAATTTATGAATTTTAATCAGCTCACCTTTATTCACATGTTTATTCACCCATTCAAAGAAACTGGTAAGGCAATATTTCCCCTCACTAAATCCACTCCTATGTATATGCTCAGTAATTTTGGGGCCCTTTTACTAAACTGCGTAAGCATGTACGTGCACCCAACACATGCCAAAATGGAGTTACCGCCTGGCTACTGAGTGGCTCTTATGGTAATTTCATTTTTGGCGTGCTTCAGATACGTGCATCTGAAAAATAATTTTTATATTAGGACACGCATATTGGATATGCGCCAAGTGGCATTTGACACATGTAGGTAATTACCGCTCGGCTACCGTGTGAGACTTTACCGCTGGGTCAATGGCTGGCAGTAAAATCTCAGACCCAAAATAGATGCACGCAATTTTCATTTTGCCGTAGTCCATTTTCAGCAAAAATCTTAAAAAGGTATTTTTTACAGGCGCTGAAAAATGATTCTGCGCCCGCCCAAAACACACGCCTTTACTACCGCAGGCCATATTTCATTGTGCCTTTGTAAAAGGGCCCCTTTATATCTACCATTTTGCCCAGCACCAATGTCAGGCTCACCACTCTATAATTTCCTGGATCACCTCTGCAACCCTTTTTAAAAATTGACATTATATCAGCCACCCTCCAATCTTCTTATACATGCTTGATTTTAAAGATAAAACACATAATACTAATAATAACTCTGCTAATGTATTTTTTAGATCAATTAGTATGCTGGTATATATACCATCTGGTCCAGGTGATTTGCTACTCTTTAGTTTGACAACTTGCCCCATTACATCTTCCAGGTTCACAGAGAATTGTTTCAGTTCCTCCAACTCACCACCATTGAATACCATTTCTGGCACTGTTATCTCTTCCACATCTTCCACAGTGAAGACTGAAGCAAAGAATTCATTAAGGGGCCCGTTTGCAATGCCACAGTAGAGCTACCATGGCATTGGAATGCACCAATCCAGCACTACCACCAGGCTACTGCAGGAGACGGCGATAGTGCTGCCCCCAGCATGATGGTAAAAAAATGTTTTTGTATCGAGAGCTTACGTGGTGGCAATTCGGGCTGCCCAGTTACCATCAGGTTAGCACAGGAGTCCTTATTGCCTCTTAAATAGGTGTCAGCAAGGACTCCCCCCCGGAAATAGCCGTGCGGCAAGTATGCACTTACCTCACAGCCATTTCCTTTTTTTTGCCTTTTACTGCACAGCAAATCCATGCACCAATGCTACTGTAGGGCCCCTGTTACCGCAGATTGGTAAAAGGGGTCCCAAGTTTCTCCACTATTACCTGAGGGACTCTCAAATTATCAAAGTTATTGTCGAATCAATCTCAGACTCTAAAAAGAAACTAAGCTTTAAAAATAACAGCAAGAATCTCAATTACTATCATATTGTGCACCAAGATCTAAACCAATTCAATGGAGTCCCTGAAATACCTGTTTCCTGAGGGCAAGAAAGAAAAATAGAATGGTTGATCATATCAAAAGCTGATGTAAGATCCAATTGTATTAAAAGGACCTCCATACCTGAATTGAGGAAACAATATCATTTAACATAAAAATTAAAAGTGTCTCAGTACTGTGGCCTTCTCTAAAACTGGTTTATCTAGGGTGAAACATATTTGTGGATTCCAAAAATGTCAATGTTTGTGTTAAGACCACTTTCTTATTTGCCTTAGCAAGGAAAGAGATATTGGCCACTGGATGGAAATTAGAAGGGATCAAGACGTGATTTTCTTTTTTCAGCAATGGACATGTAGTAGCTTCTTTCCAGTGACTAGAAACTATCCCAGCATTCAAACTAGAATTAATCAAGTATAATTGGGGATAATAAATTGCAGCATTCCATCAGAATGTGGGCTGGAGCGCCATCTGCTAGGGATTCTGAAGCACGCATAGATCAATAGTTGACAGTGGAATGAATGAAGACATAGTATTCACTGGAATTAAAGTGGATGAAGAAGAGTCATGAGGGCAAGAAGGAAAGGAGTAGGGATATATATATATATATATATATATATAGATAACACTTTTTGAGGAAATTTCGTATAGAGGTAAAAAATGAAGCATATCCCTCATCTTCTTCCCTCCATCCTTTACCATTTCCCTCTCATTCTCCTTCCCTTTCAACTATCATATCCTTGTCTACCTTCCCTATTCTAGTTCATTACGTTCTTTTCACATGTCCTTTGTAATGCCTTTCATAATGTAAGTAGTTATGATCATCACAATTTATAATACTGTTCCTACATTTCCTCGTTTTTACTGTTTTCTTTACCATGTAAGATGCGTTCTTTTACTATGTAAGCCGCACTGGACCTGCTGTATGTGGGAAAGAGTGGGGTACAAATGTAATAAATAAATAAATATTCTGTTCAGGGAGACAGTAGTAAAAAATACTGGTGAGGGTGAAAAAGTAGTAAGACCATGGACAATACTAAACAATTCCCGAGGATAAGTTGAAGACTTTTAAATATGTTTGCTAATATTTATTTATTATTTATTATATTTGTATCCCACACTTTCCCACTAAAAGCAGGCTCAATGCGGCTTACATAGTAATAGGTAACACAGAATTTTGTTATGTAAAGTAGGAAATTAAGTATAACATAATAGAAGGATGGAAGGGTAGTAAATGGATGGGTAGGTAGGTAGAGACAGGTGATAGAGAGAGGAGGGTAAGGTGGGAGATAGATTCTGGGTCAATGTCACTTTCTTTTCAGTATATGTAAGGTAGATGGGTTCATGAGATTAATCTGGGTCTTTTGGGTAGGCTTGTTTGAATAGATGGGTTTTTAGTGCTTTTAATATGTGAATGCAGTGCTGCAAAGCCTAAAATACATCAGGATAAGGTTGTGAGAAATCCAAAAATGGCCCAAAAATTCCCTTCTGCAACTGAGCTCCTTGGCAACAAACTAATTGATATTCAAAATGATTTAACCATCTAGAAATGGCCGGTGACCAGTTAAATTGCTTGTTCAGGTCTATCTGCTAATTTTCAGTGGCACTAAACTGATTATCACCACTGAAAATGAGTGGTAAGCGCCTAACTGAAAACCGGCTATTTTGTGGACATTCCAAAGGCGGAGTCAGCACTTGGCCAAGGGATAATGAAAGGGATAATGAAAAACTGATAATATATTCTGTCTCTCAGTACCAGCAGGTCCCAAATGCACTATTATCATCCAATCCATTGCTATGTTACCTCCTACCCAACCTCTGCTTCAGCTTCCAATAGAACCATTTTTTTCTACCTTGACCTTCCTGATAGCCAGAGCTTAATTTCTGGTGAAATGGCCTGAACAGTGTTCCACCATCTTTTTGCTTGACTGGCTGATTTTCCTTAAGGGAAGGCAGTGTCTAGTAGGATCTTAAAATCTACAAACAGACTATGAGTGCTAACCTCCCCAAGAATCAAACATGCTTTCAATGCATCCCTCCAGATTCACCACCTCCCATCTTTTTAAACTGAATTTTCCTAGTGAGAACGCTCAGGTGAGAATGGCAGCAGCGTAAGCAATGTGTTATAAATGTGTGTGAAACCTTTCAGTTCTGCAATTAACTAATCACCTCTGCTAGCCTTGCTTCTATTTCTGCTTCCCAATTTACTTCCTGCTTGTTAAGGAAATGCTGAGGGGCTCAGCCCAGTATTGGGTTTGTGAAAATGTACTGGGCTCATAGGACTAGGGTTATCATATGTCCGGATTTACCCGTACATGTCCTCTTTTTGAGGACATGTTCGGGTGTCCGGACGGGTTGTGCCAGTCTGCCCATTTGTCCGGATTTCTGGACAAGTGGGCGGCGGGCCTATCCTAGCTACCATGGCATTGGAATACACCAATCCAGCACTATTGCAGGAGACGGTGATAGTGCTGCCCCAAGCATGATGATAAAAAATTTTTTTTTGTATCGAGAGCTTACGTGGTGGCAATTCGGGCTGCCCAGTTACATAGGACCCACTTTCACAGGCCCCCGAGACGAGCAGAGATAGAGTTCTTGGGCTTGGATTTCTACTCCTCTTTAATTTTGTTCTGTTGCATGAGTCTGAGAATTTCCTTTTCTTCCCATCCCCATAGCATTTTTCTGCCACTGCAATCCAGAAAACACCTTTCTTCCCTACCTCTGTGATTGCTTTCTGCTGCAATATTCCAGGGATTTCTGCTCCTTCTTAATTCCTTGGCATCTTTTATCATAAAGACCCAGGACTCTTCCTGATGCTGGAACATAAGAATTTTCCTTCCTTCCTGTTCTAATGGCTGCCTTCTGCTAGTGTGACCCACAAATTCCTCAGCCTCTCCACTCCTGCTGGATTCTTCCTACTGCAGTTTAGACATTTCTTTCCACATAGAGTTTGGGGAATGAAAGAGGAAAAAAAGAGCTTCTCCTGATATTAAGGGCTATTTAACTGGTCAGCAATGGCGTTGACTACTTAAATATTGTTTAACTGGCTAACCGTGAATATTCAGCAGGACATAACCAGTTATCTCTGCTGAATATTCACAGCAATAGCTATAGGTTATATCGTGGAAGAGTGGCCTAGTGGTAAGAGCACTAGTCTTGCAATCCAGATGTGGCTGGTTCAAATCCCAGTACAGACGTTTTCGTTCAATTATGCCCCTCTATGTTTATTTATTAATTTAGATTTTGCTCACACTTTTTTCAGTAGTACCTGAATGTAACTCACCTTGAGCTACTACTGAAAAAAGTGTGAGCAAAATCTAAATTAATAAATAAACATAGAGGGGCATAATTGAACGAAAACGTCTATCTCCATGGGCGTTTATCTCCGAGAACGGGTCCGTGAAGGGGCGGACCGAACCGTATTTTCGAAAAAAATAGACGTCCATGTTTTATTCGACAATTTGTGAGCTGGGCGTTTTTGTTTTTCAGTGATAATGGAAAATGAAAGCGCCCAGCTCAAAAACGAATAAATCCAAGGCATTTGTTCGTGGGAGGGGCCAGGATTCGTAGTGCACTGGACCCCCTCACATGCCAGGACACCAACCGGGCACCCTAGGGGGCACTTTTACAAAAATAAAAAAAAAGGTAAAAGAGCTCCCAGATGCATAGCACCCTTCCCTTGTGTGTTGAGCCCCCCCAAATCCCCCTCAAAACCCACTGCCCACAAGTCTACACCATTACTATAGCCCTAAGGGGTGAAGGGGGGCACCTACATGTGGGTACAGTGGGTTTGGGGGGGTTGGACGACTAATAAGCATTAAGCAGCACAATTGTAACAGGTAGGGGGGATGGGCCTGGGTCCACCTGCCTGAAGTCCACTGCACCCCCTAACAACTCCTCCAGTGACCTGCATACTGCTGTCAGGGAGCTGGGTATGACATTTGAGGGTGAAAATAAAAAGTTGAGAAACTTCATTTTTTGTGCTGGGAGGGGGTTAGTGACCACTGGGGGAGTCAGGGGAGGTCATCCCCGATTCCCTCCAGTGGTCATCTGGTCATTTAGGGCACTTTTTGGGGCCTTATTCGTGAAAAAACAGGGTCCAGGAAAAGTGTCCTAAATTCTAGCTAAAAACGCATACTTTTTTCCCATTATCGGTGAAATGCGCCCATCTCTGTTCGGCAGATAACCACGCCCCAGTTCCGCCTTCGCCACACCTCTGACACGCCCCCATCAACTTTGTCCGCATCCGCGACGGATTGCAGTTGAAAATGTCCAAAAATCGGCTTTCGATTATACCGCTTTATTCGTTTTTGTGAGATAAACGTCCATCTCCCGATTTAGGTCGGAACTTGGGCATTTTTCTCATTCGATTATAAGCAGGATAGCCAGTTAGTGCCAATATTCAGCACTGGGTTTAGCTATTAAATGGAGTCATATAAATAGCAGTTCTATGTTTACCCACTAGAAATTTAACTGATTAGCACTGAATATCAACTTAACAGTTAAGTTCTGGCAGCCAAAAATGAAACCAGATATTCAATGGCAGTCACGGGAAACGACACTTATACAGGCTGCCTTACGCTGACTGAATATTGGCCCCATTAGGTGTAACTAGGAGAGAGAGAGAGGATTCACACCCAATTCTGTTCTCCCCATAATTTCACTTCCTTTTTCTCTACAGATTAGGCCTTGGCAATACATATTCGCCAAGGCAAAATAGAAAGCAAAAAAGCACAAGGAGCTTCAAATAGGGGTGTCTCAGCTTTGCTTTATTGGTCAGACCCAATACGGTCTGTGTTTTGGCATGAAACGTTTGCGTCAGAGGTTTAATGTTGCCAAGGGGATCAATGAATCCATTTTCACTATGCACGTTAGTGTTGAAAAAGACAAATGTGCTAAGAACTGAAGGGGCAGAAAAAAAGACTCATCCAGAAAGACTGGCAACGAGGGAACAAAACTAATTCCAATACATATTCACATCATTCTCCTTTCCCGCCACAGATTGGGAAAATGAAGGCCATCACCATCTGTGAGAGAATAAAATAAAACTCAGGTTGTTTACATTTAATTTTCTGTTTCTGATCAATATTAGCAGAAAAGCCTATATAGAATATACTTCCATAGGTGGACAGCTAAACTTCTTTTGTAAGGTATTCTAAGGTCTGTCAACTCTGCAGACCTTTCAATGTTAAAAGAATTTGCAAAGAATTTGCAAATGTTCCAGCAAAATATGCAATTCATCTATTAAAGGAATTTTCAGTGTGTTCTGCAAAGTCTAATATTCAATATAGGCCGAGCAGGGCTCATTTTCACAGCACTTACGACTTACAAAGTTCAATAGGTTCCTATGTAACTTTGTAAGTCTAAGTGCTTTGAAAATACGCATCATTATAAGTGCTCAAAATGCGTTTTTATTCAATTCAAACAATGCTAGCCAAATCCAATTTAATACTTTGAGATATGAGAGGAAGCACACTGTATGATACAGCATTCCACACCTGAATCTTAGTTGCCAGATGGCCATATGCTTGTGTGGTTATGAAGATTGCTGAAGGCTATTATGTAGTTCAGAGAATCATGCAGATCTGTGAGTTGGCAGCATGAGGTGAGAAGAGTGTAGGAGAAAAAGAGAAGCAGCAAGTGTGGCGAGTGAAGAGGCAGAGAAACAGAGAGAATCTGAACATTGTCAACACTATCAAGAGAGGAAGAAAGAGGGAGAAAGAATCAGCAGATGTGGAATTACTATCTTTACTCTGATCATATATAAAAGTGGTTATGCAATTGGCAGCAGCACTTAGGAAGTAATTCTATAAAGGGGCATTTAATTTTAGGTATCAAGAAGGTGCCTATTTGGAGTCTATTCTACAAAGGAAAGTAAGTGTCTACTTTTCTTTATAGAATACTAGTAAAAAAGGCCCGTTTCGAAACGCAATGAAACGGGCGCTAGCAAGGTAAACTCCCACCCATCTTCCCTCCCTGCCGAGTTCCATACCCCCTCCCTCCCTCCCTTCCGAGTTGCAGACCCCCCTCCCTCCCTCCAGACCCCCCTCCGTACCTTCGTGTCTCCCTCCCTCCCGAGTTGCAAACCCCCCTCCCTCCGTCCCTCCCTCCCAGTTCAAGGCCCCCTTCACGCCCTCCCACCGAGTTGCTGACTCCCCCTCCCTCCGATTGTAACGCCCCCTTCGTGTTATTGCCTGCCCCCCCCCCCCGGTGGCACGACCCTCTGGACACCACCCTGCTCGGTCCCTTGCCCCCCCTTCAGTCCCTCCAGAGTTACAGACCCCTCTCCCTCCCAGTTCAAGGCCCCCTTCACGCCCCTCCCACCAAGTTGCAGAGTCCCCCTCCCTCAGATTTAAACACCCCCCTCTGCGTTATTGACCCATGGACCCCCCTGCTGCGACCCTCTGGACACCACCCTTTCCTCCGAAATACGTCCCCTGAAGCCGTCACGTACCTCTGTTGAAGGATCCGAAGTGCTGTTCTGGGCTGCATGGCATTCCTTGTTGAATGAGCATCTTTCAAGTTTCTGTGCGTGTGTCTGATGTCAGATGCACGCACAGAGACTTCAACAGATGCTCATTCATCAAGCCAAGCCCCGCAGCCCAGGACAGAACTTCGGATCCATCAGCAGAGGTACGCGACAGCTTCAGGGGAGGTATTTCGGAGGAAAGGGTGGTGTCCAGAGTGCCGCGGTAGGGGGGTGCAGGTGTCATTAACGCGGAGGAGGGTGTTTAAATCTGAGAGAGGGGGGAGTCTGCAACTGGGTGGGAGGGGCGTGATGGGCCTTGAACTGGGAGGGAGGGAGGGAGGGAGTGACATGTGTGTTTGTGTGTGGGGGCGGGTGTATGGATGTGCTTTGGGTGGTGGGAAGGGGGTGTTTGATGTTGGGGGGTGGGTTGTTGATGCACCGAGCAGGGTCATTTACGCGGAGGGGGAGTGTTTAAATCTGAGGGAGGGGGGAGTCTGCAACTCGGTGGGAGGTGCATGATGGGCCTTGAACTGGGAGGGAGGGAGTGACGTGTGTGTGGGGGGGGGGGGCGGGTGTGTGGATGTCCTTTGGGTGGTGGGATGGGGGTGTTTGATGTTGGGGGGTGGGTGGGTGATGTGATTCGTTGAGTGTCATTGCTCCGCCCTCGACATCATCACGTTTGACGCATGGGCGGGGCAGACACTCAAGGACAAAAACTTATCTCAGCCACTTCACTTTAGAACGTTGGGAACGTGAGGCTTGCATTTTATATAGAGAGATTAGCATAACAAGTCAAATAAACATGTAGATATTCAGCCGGCAGATATTCAATGCAGGTACAATATATAGCTTCGATTGTGAGCCCATTAGGGACGGTGCAAAGTATCTGTAATAGAAATTGTAAACCACATGTCACCTCAGGGATCACTTGCGGTATATCAAGTGCTGAAAATAAAAATAAATAAAATACATGTCGAGCCATATCCAAGTTCTGGCATTGAATATCCAGCCATACGCGGCTGGCTAAAACATGGCTGGTTAAGTGCGATATTCAGCACTTTACCTGTTAACAAGACCAGCATAAAGACAGGACTGCATTTTATGCAGTCCTATTTATATGAATATCTTAGCCAGTTAAGTGCTGAATATTGCACTTAGGGCCTCTTTTACAAAGCCGTGCTACCAATTCTTGGTGCAGCAAATGAGAGGAAGTCCATTGAATTCCTATGGGCTTCCTCTCATTTTCCACATGGGAATCGTTAGTGTGACTTTGAAAAAGAAGCCCTTAACTGGCTAGGTGCTGACTGTGCCCCTGAAATGTCCAAAAAATAGCTGGTTTCGGTTAGGAACTAACCAGGCATTTTCAGTGGCATTATCTGTTATGTGCTGCTGAATGTGCCTAGTTAGCTCCGGATAGGTGATTTAAATGGCCAGGAGCAATCATTTTTAATATCTGCCCAGTATAGTTTAGGTGTAAGCACAAACACTAGCTATAGAGCTGGTGTAAATGATCACACTTAGATTGTTAAAAAAGAACATGTAAGTTAGTATAGTACAGTCTCAATTATCCAACCTTTGCTGATCCGACTACCCGGCATATCCAACAGACCCCCGGTGATGTCACCACATTACTATTAAGAAGTGCACTGCATCTCTTTCCATTTTCTGGTGTAGCACAGAGGGAAGTTTCGCACCTGAGACAATTAGTTTTGAACAGTGCTTTTTTTGTAGAAAAAAAGGTGCCGGTACTCATTGTGGGCGGGGTCACCACATATGACTCTACCCCTATGATAGCCACACCCGCATTAGCCACACCTCTTATACCTGCCATGGCGCATATAAACAGACATCATTGAAAATATTATACTAGTATAGGAGAAAAAAATAACGTGATTTTTTTTCATTGTAAATAATTTCTGTAAGCTCTTACAGCTCCAGTCTACCCAGTGCAAAATAAGGCAGCAGTTGTAAATTCTCAAATTGGACATTTCCAAACACCAAAATGAAAATAAAATGATTTTTTTCTACCTTTGTTGTCTGGTGACTTTGTTTTTCTGATCATGCTGGCCCAGTATCCAATTCTGTTGCTATCTGTCCTCTTAACTCCATTTCCAGGGCTTCCTTTCCATTTATTTCTTTACTTTCCGCCTTTCTTCTTCATTTCTTGCCCTACATCCGTAAGTAAAAGCTGGGTCCTCCGCAGACTTGACTGTCCAGTGGATCCAGCTTCTGCCTATTTTCTTCATCCATGTGCAGTTTTTCTCCTCTCTTCCTTTTCCCTCATCTCATCTCCTTCCTCACTATTCCCTCCCCTCCATCCATGTCCAGCATTTCTTCTCTCTCCCTGCCCTCCCCTCCTCCCCATCCACCCATGTCCAGCAACCCTTCTCTCCCCCTGCCCCCCCTTCAGCCACCCATACCTAGTGATTCACTTCTCTCCCCTGCCCCCCTCCAGCCACCCATACCCAGCGATTCTCCTCGCTCCCCTGACCCCCTCCAGCCACCCATGTCCAGCAACCCATGTCCAGCAACCCATGTCCAGCCACCCATGCCCAGCAATTCTCCTCGCTCCCCTGCCCCCCCTCCATCAACCCATGTCCAGCCACCCATACCCAGCGATTCTCCTCTCTCCCCTGCCCCCTCCGGCCACCCATGCCCAGCAACCCTCCTCTCCCCCTGCCCTCCTCTCCATCCACCCATGCCCAGCAACCTTCCTCTCCCCCTGCCCTCCCCTCCATCCATGCCCAGCAACCCTCCTCTCCCCCCTCCAGCCACCCATACCCAGCGGTTCTCCTCTTTCCCCTACCCCCCTCCAGCCACCCATACCCAGCGATTCTCCTTTCTCCCCTGCCCCCTCCGGCCACCCATGCCCAGCAACCCTCCTCTCCCCCTGCCCTCCTCTCCATCCACCCATGCCCAGCAACTTTCCTCTCCCCCTGCCCTCCCCTCCATCCATGCCCAGCAACCCTCCTCTCCCCCTCCAGCCACCTATACCCAGCGGTTCTCCTCTTTCCCCTACCCCCCTCCAGCCACCCATACCCAGCGATTCTCCTCTCTCCCCTGCCCCCTCCGGCCACCCATGCCCAGCAACCCTCCTCTCCCCCTGCCCTCCTCTCCATCCACCCATGCCCAGCAACCTTCCTCTCCCCTGCCCTCCCCTCCATTCATGCCCAGCAACCCTCCTCTCCCCCCTCCAGCCACCCATACCCAGCGGTTTTCCTCTTTCCCCTACCCCCCTCCAGCCACCCATGCCCAGCGATTCTCTTCTCTCCCCTGCCCCCCTTCCAGCGACCCATGCCCAGAAACCCTCCTCTCCCCCTGCCTCCCTCCAGCCACCCATGCCCAGCAATTCTCCTCTCTCCCCTGCCCCCCCTCCAGACACCCATGCCCAGCGATTCTCCTCTCTCCCCTGCCCCTCCTCCAGCCACCCAGGTTGTTTAGTGGATTCTTCGGGGCAGGCAGGAAAGATCCTCAGTCTTTCCTGCCCACTGCCGGTGCTGACCCTCCTCCGCTGCCGGATCGCTCTTCAAAATGACCGCTGAGACTTACATAGGCGGCCTCCAAGACTTCAGCAGATGTCTCGCGAGGCCGCCGCTGGAAGTCTCAGTGGCCATTTTTAAAGAGTGATCCAGCAGCGGGGGAGGGTCAGCACCGGCAGCGGGCAGGAAAGAAGTGGGCAGGCAAGACTGGGGATCTTTCCTGCCTGCCCCGAAGAATTGCCGCCTTCAGGTATGTGGGAGGGAAGGAGGAGAGCTGGCTCGCCATGAAGGAGAACTGCCTTTGCGAGCCAGTGAGAGCCGGCTCCAGCAAACCACCGGACGGACCTCACAAAAAAGGTGCCGGTACACTGTACCGGTGCGTACCGGCACAAAAAAAGCACTAATATACATTAACCTATGAATTAACAAATGTAGAATCAATTTACATGCGTTAAAAAGTTCTAATGCAGCAACAAGTCCTCAAATTTTTGTTATGATTTCCATGTAAATGTTGTATGATGCATTCTGCTTTGAAGTATGTCTTTTTTGACCCAGAGCAGTTGAATTTATTTATAGAGGCAAGGAAGCTAGAACTCCCAACACCAATTAGTGAACAGGGTTAAGAAGCTTCAGGGCCCTTTTACTAAGCTGCGGTTGAAAAGTGGCCTGTGCTAGTTTGGGCGCCTGAAATTGGTACGCGCTGGGCCACTTTTTACTGCAGCAAGAAATAGGCATTTAAAATTTGCATGTGGCTGTTTACTGCTTGAGCCCTTACTGCCACCTATTTAGAAGGCAGTAAGGGCTCATGCGCTACTCGAGCGGTAATTGGGCAGTGAGCGCACAATGTGGCCGTGCTGCCAATTACCCACAGGAACACCCTTGTGGTAGAAAATAGAAAATTATTTTCTACCACGGGAAACTGCCAATACCAACTTCAGAAAAACCACTGGGCGCCCATACTATCCCAGCAGTAGGGTCGATTTGGTGCAAGCTACCTGCATGGCAGCCCTACTGCAGCTTAGTAAAAGGGCCCCATATTATAGTGTATATGCCCACCTTAGTGTTTAATTGATTATTTTACTTTTGTAGTGCTCTTTGCATCTCACAGAAAGTTGACCTTCCGACTTACCCATGACAAATCGAATGGCAATTCTACATAAAATCTCCATGCTTCTTGACACACCACCAAACGCTAATACAACAACAACAACAACAATCATTTCTAAAGCACTACTAGGGTTACGCAGCGCTGTACAATTCAAACATAGAAGGACAGTCCCTGCTCAAAGAGCTTACAATCTAAAAGACAAGAGAACAAACTAAAGACAAGTGAACAATCTAGAGGACGAGTGAACAGTTAATCTGATAGGGTGGATAGATTGGGGTGTTTTATATTTCTCGAGCGGTTAGGCGCCGAAGGCAGCATTGAAGAGGTGAGTTTTAAGCAGAGATTTGAAGATGGGTAGGGAGGGGGCATGGCGTATGGGTAAAGGAAGATTATTCCAGGCATAGGGTGAGGCAAGGCAGAATGAGCGGAGCCTGGAGTTGGCAGTAGTGGAGAAGGGTACTGAGAGAAGGGCTTTGTCCTGTGAGCGGAGGTTGTGGGCGGGAACATAGGGGGAGATGAGGGTGGAGAGGTAGTGAGGAGCCGCAGCCTGAGTGCATTTGTAGGTAAGGAGGAGGAGCTTGAATTGTATGCGATATCTGATCGGAAGCCAATGAAGTGATTTAAGGAGAGGGGTGGTATGAGTATAACGGTTTTGGCAGAATATAAGACGTGCAGCAGCGTTCTGAATGGATTGAAGGGGGGATAGATGGCCGAGTGGGAGGCCGGTGAGGAGTAAGTTGCAGTAATCGAGGCGAGAGGTAATGAGAGCATGGACGAGAGTTCTGGTGGTATGCTCAGAGAGGAAAGGGCGAATTTTGCTGATATTGAGGAGGAAGAAGCGACAGGTCTTGGCAGTCTGTTGGATATGCGCAGAGAAGGAGAGGGAGGAGTCGAAGGTGACTCCAAGGTTGCGGGCAGATGGGACGGGGAGGATGAGGGTGTTATCAACAGAGATAGAGAGTGGAGGAAGAGGAGAAGTGGGTTTAGGAGGAAAGACAAGGAGCTCGGTCTTGGACATGTTCAGCTTCAGGTGGCGGTTGGACATCCATGCCGCAATGTCGGATAAACAGGCCGATACCTTGGCCTGAGTCTCCGCAGTGATGTCAGGTGTGGAGAGGTATAACTGGGTGTCATCAGCATAAAGATGATACTGAAAACCATGAGACGAAATCAGCGAGCCCAGGGAAGAGATGTAGATTGAGAAGAGAAGGGGTCCAAGGACAGAACCCTGGGGAACTCCAACAGATAGTGGGATGGGAGTGGAGGAAGATCCATGGGAGTGTACCCTGAAGGTGCGGTGGGAGAGATAAGAGGAGAACCAGGAGAGGACCGGGCCTTGGAACCCAAAAGAGGACAGCGTGGCAAGAAGTAAGTCATGATTGACAGTGTCAAACGCGGCGGAAAGATCAAGGAGGATGAGGATGGAGTAGTGACCTCTGGATTTGGCCAGGAGCAGGTCATTGCAAACTTTAGAGAGTGCCGTTACAGTCGAGTGCAGAGGGCGAAAGCTGGATTGAAGTGGATCGAGGATGGCGTGAGAGGAGAGAAAATCAAGGCAGCGGCTATGAACGGCGCGCTCAAGTATTTTGGAAAGGAAGGGTAAAAGAGAAATGGGGCGGTAGTTGGAGGGGCAGGTAGGGTCAAGTGAAGGTTTTTTGAGGAGAGGTGTGACAACGGCGTGCTTGAAGGTGTCGGGGACAGTTGCAGTGGAGAGAGAGAGGTTGAGGATGCGACAGATGGCGGGGGTGACGGTATGGGAGATGGTGTTGAGTAGGTTGGTGGGGATGGGATCAGAGGAACAGGTGGTGCATTTCGAGGAGGAAAGAAGGCGGGAAGTTTCATCCTCGGTGATCTCAGGGAAGGAGGAGAAAGAGACCTGGGTAGGTTGGATGGGGGAGAGGGTTAGAGGGTGAAGAGGAGGTGGTGGCTTGGTCGTGAACTCAAGGTTGATCTTTTGCACTTTGTCGCGGAAATAGTCGGCCAGTCCTAATATCAGTCAAGCATTAATCTCTGACATGAAGCTACAGATGATTATGTTTGAACACCGTCTACCTCATCTGACAGGTGATTGTATTTTAATATCAGAGTAGCACTAATATCTGGCAAGAACTTACAGATGACGATATTTTGAACGCTGCTGACCTTATCTGACAACTGATTGTGTTTCAATATTAGGCTAACACCAGCATATGGAAAGAATTTACAGATGACTGTGTTTGAATGTTGTTTACCTCTTCTGACAATAGATTGTATTCTAATGTTGTCTAATGCTGTTTAATCACTGTTTAATGCTGCTTACCTCAATCTGACAGGCAGTTGTATCTTAACGCAGCTTACCTCATCTGACAATGAACTGTATTCTAATGCTGTTTAACAATGTTTAACACTGTTTATTTTTTCTGACGGGCAGTTGTATCCTAACACTACCCAACGCTGACTTTGCCTCACCTAACACTCTGATTAATCTTTAACACAGCCCAATAGCAGTAGCCACAACGATTCCCTCCTACACAAAACCAGTCCCTCCAACACACAAACACAAGCACCTCAGAGTCCAAAACACACACACATTCACATGCAAACGCCCCGAGCCAGAAGTAACTCCCAAATATGGCCAACCTAAGGACATGGTTCTTCTACTAAACAATAACAATGTGGATAATGGGAATACCAACAGCAACTCCAACCAAATGGAACAAAATACCAGTACGCATCACAGGAAGAAGATGATCACTCCAACAACTGGAAGAGCCCAATCACCACCTAAACAAAAATGCTGAAGCCAAACAAACAACAACATGAAAACAAACATGAACACCCAACAAAACAGCAAGAGCATAACAGGCAGACCACTCAGACAACTACAAACTGTTAAAAAAAACAACATCAAACACAACGCGTATGTCCTGATACAAATATGGTACATAAATGTGAGATCAGCAGTAAATAAGACAACACTACTAAGAGACTGGATAGAAGCAGAACTCGGACTACTGCTCTTAACTGAAACATGGCTGTACCTCGAAGACAACCCTGTACTACTAGACCTATGTCCATCATGATACAAAACAATACATATCAACAGAACCAAAAGGAGGGGAGGAGGCGTTGCAATAATATATAAGACTTCCTTTACAGCAGAACCTGTCACTAAACACATATCCTCAACAATCGAAATCCTGGTATGCAAAATCACCGACAAAACCAGTGCTTTTTTTGCGCCGGTACAGTTTACCGGCTCCTTTTTTCTGAGGTCCAGCTCACCTGCCCGCTCCCTACCATTCATGCACCCATGCTCCCTGAGTTGAAATCTTTTGTTTACCTGAAGTCGTGGCGAACCGGCAGTGAAAGCAGCAGGCAGGCAGGCAGGCAGGCTCACCTCCTCATCGCTTCCCAACCCTCTCAGCACGTCCCGCCTTCCTCTGATGTAATTTCTTTCTGTGAGGGCGGGACTCACTGAGAGGGAAGGGAAGTAATGAGGAGGCAAGCCTGCCTACTGCTTTCAATGCCAGTCCACCGCAACTTCGGGTAAACAAAACATTTCAACTCAGGGAGCACAAAGAGACTGTATTTTTAGCTTTAAAAAGGTTGATTTAATATACAATTGCACACGAGAGGTAGGTTTTAAGAGATCTTTACAGATAATCTGTGCTTAAGTAAGGTAAAGTAGCAGGTCTGGATCAAAAGTTATAACTTACAAAGCAGTCTGTTGCAAAGCATTTTGTGGTCCATTGAAGAGCCATGAGGCAGGTGAACTGCAGATCAGGAGCAAGGCATCTGGATTGGTGCTGAAGAGAGAATCTCCTGGAGGGAGAGTCTTGAAGAGAGAAGAGAGAGCTTCTGCAGTGAGTGGATCTGAGTTGCTTGCAGTTGAAGAGAATCTGACTCTTGGGAAACAGCTTGTCCTTTTATACCTTGCAAGCTGCAGGAGGATATGCCATGTGGATCTTTGTCCTGGTTTCCTGATTTCCACACGACCCTTGGGCATTTGCAAAGCATTGTGGTATCTTGGTCTCATGTCTGCACACGACCCCTGAGTCTTGGTCTCATGTCTTATGACATCACGAGACTTGCTGTCTGGATTTTGCTGGCAAATGGTCTTTTGATGTACACATTACAAGTCCTTCCTTTCTGCACATGTCTGAAAGCTGATGGGAGGGGCAGGTATACCTTTGACAAGCAAATGTCCTGTTTATGCTTTTCCTCTGAGTTCTTTGTTTTCAATGGGGTATTCAGGTGCCCACCTTAGTCATGCCTTTGTTAGGTGGGAGGGCAGAGGAAGCTCTTTTGTGTTTGTTAAGTGTTTGTAATTAACTATCCCTGCTCTCAGAAGTTCCCAGAAAAAGGGATGGGGAGAGAGGGGCTTGAAATGAAACTATTCTCTCTGCTGCAGTGTCAAATATATATATACTAGCCGTTGAGCCCGTAAAAACGGGCTGGTATTGGGGTTTTCCTCCCCCCCCCCCCCCCGCGAGGTCACCACCGCTCCCCCCCCCCTCGGAGTCGCCGCCGCCACCCGGCCCAGGCCCTCTCTTCGCTTCTGAACTTACACATCCATTTGCCGAACGCAGCAAGGCACATCAGCTGAGCTGCAGTGGGCCCTTCCTTGTCTGCCTGTGGCCCCGCCCTCCTGTGACGTAACATCAGCGAGGGCTGGACACAGGCAGAGAAGGAAGGGGCAGTTCAGCTAATGTGTGTTGCTGCGTTCGGCGAATGGATGTGTAAGTTCAGAAGGGAAGAGAGGGCCGGGCTGGGTGGAGGGGTGGCTGCGGCGACTCCGAGTGGGGGGGAGGGAGGGAGCGGTAGCAACCTCGGCGGCGCAGTTTCCCTCTCTGTCCTGCCCCCCCCCCCCCCGGCATCACGTATTGACGCGGGGGCGGGACAGAGAGGGAAGTCTCTACTGCGCATTTGCGAGTGAGTCGGTCACTCGCTGTTTATATGTTTGATATTTAAAAGCTGCACAAATATATTGGTGTATATATCTGAAAATAAACTGATACCATTACAGGGCAAGAAATGAAGACGTAAGGAGGAAAGTAAAGAAATAAATGGAAAGGAAGCCCTGGAAATGGAGTTAAGAGGACAGATAGCAACAGAATTGGATACTGGGCCAGCATGATCAGAAAAACAAAGTCACCAGACAACAAAGGTAGAAAAAATCATTTTATTTTCATTTTGGTGTTTGGAATATGTCCAATTTGAGAATTTACAACTGCTGTCTTATTTTGCACTGGGTAGACTGGAGCAGTAAGAGCTTACAGAAATTATTTATAATGAAAAAAAATCACGTTATTTTTTTCTCCTATACTAGTATAATATTTTCAATGATGTCTGTTTATATGCGCCATGGCAGGTATAAGGGGTGTGGCTAATATGGGTGTGGCTATCATAGGGGTGGAGCCATATGTGGTGACCCCGCCCGTAATGAGTACCGGCACCTTTTTTTCTACAAAAAAAGCACTGATGTATATTAAATTAATTTTGTGCTCACTAAGGGGCTCTTTTACTAAGCTGCATTAAGCACTAAGGTGTGCCTAATACAGCAAAATGGTAGGATGCCCTAAAGCATTCTGCATTAGCAGGCACAGATGGCAATACTAAGCATGTTCTATTTTTTTTTTTTTGTCTTTTTTTGCAGGGGGCATGTCATGGTTGGAAAAACATTGTGGAAGTACTAATCAGCTAGTGTGCTGACATTACTGCTGTGCTAACTGGTAGTGCATCCATAATGTGGGAACCCGCTTAACACCTTCTAAAAAGGAGGTGGTAAGTGCTCCCATGGTAGTTTTTTGTTTTTTAATGGCCCAGCGGTAATGCTAACATTAGCACATGGCAAGAAAAAGATATAAAAGAAAATTGCCTCTTTTATGGTCATGCTAGAAAAGGACTTAGCGTGTGGAAAAGGCCCGCATAAGGGCGCCTGAAACCCATTTCTTAGTGGTGCTTAGTAAAAAAGCCCCCAAAAAGGGTCCACAGGGGGTGGGGCATCTTCATGCTTATGAGAGGGGGGGTCTAGGAAGGGCTGGTACTGACAGAAGGTGGTTTGGGAAGGGGGTGAGCTCTTTTGGGGGTTTGGGGAGGTGAGCAATTGTGGAGCATTTTAGGAGGGGGTAAGCTCTCAGGGAAAGGGTTTTGGGGCTGATATTAGGAAGTTGATCTTGGAGGGTCTGATATTGGGAGGGTGGGAGGAAGAAATGCTCTTGAGGGGGGTTAGGGGAGGGAGGATGTTGTTGGATAGGTCATGGGAATGACAGAGCAAGAAAAGATATTCAGGCCAGCTGATATTCAGTGCCAGCACCTACACAGCTAATTGGCCAAACATAAGAATAGCCATTCTGGGTCAGACCAATGGTCCATCTAGCCCAGTATCCTGTTTCCAACAGTGACCAAGCCAGGTCAAAAGTACCTGGCTGAAACCCAAATAGTAGCAACATTGCATGCTACCAATCCCAAGGCAAGCAGTTGCTTCCCATGTCTGTCTCAATAACAACTATGGATTTTTGCTCCAGGTGCTTGTCCAAAGTTTTTAAAACCCAGATATGCTAACTACTGTTACTACATCCTCCTGCAAAGAGTTCCAGAGCATAACTATTTGATGAGTGAAAAAATGTTTCCTCCTATTTGTTCTAAACGTATTTCCATGTAACTTCATTGAGTGTCCCTTAGTCTTTCTACTTTTGGAATGAGTAAAATATTGATTTACTTCTACTCTTTCTACACTACTCAGGATTTTGTAGACCTCAATTATATCTCCTCTCATCTGTCTCTTTTCCAAGCTGAAGAGCCCTAACCTCTTTAGCCTTTGCTCCTTCGTGGTCTAACAGTCCCACGGATTCCCTCACAGCCTTTCTGCTTCTCATGTACCTGAAAAAGTTGTTACTGTGAGTTTTAGCCTTTGCGGCAAGTTTCTCTCCATTTTCTCTTTTAGTCTTCTTTACCAATTCTTTGAATCTGACTTGCCAGTGCATATGTTGCTTCTTATTTTCTTCATTTGGGTCCTTTTTCCATTCTTTGAAGGGCATTTTCTTGGCTGAAATAGCCTCTTTCATTTTACCTTTTAACCATGCTGGCTGTCATTTTTTAATTAAGTGGAATACATCTGGTCTGCGCTTCCAAGATGGTATTTTTGAACAATGTCCATACTTGATTTAGAGGGGCATTTTCAAAAGAAACGTCTAAGTTGGAATTTGGACATCTTTGTAAAACATCCAAATACGGAGGCGGGGAAAAGGTCATTTTTGAAAAAAGATGGACGTCCATCTTTCGTTTCAAAAATACCAAGGACGTCCTTGGATTTCGAGACCAAAGACGTCCAAGTCTAAAACGTCCAAATGCAAGCCATTTATAGTACACTGGTCCCCCTGACATGCTAGGACACCAACCAGGCACCCTATGGGGCACTGCAGTGGACTTCATAATATGCTCTCAGGTACATAGCTCCCTTACATTGTGTGCTGTACACCACTACCATAGCCCTTACGGGTGAAGGGGGCACCTAGATGTGGGTACAGAGGGTTTCTGGTGGGTTTTGGAGGGCTTGCTATTTCCTCCACAAATGTAACAGATAGGGGGGGTATG
The DNA here is from genome assembly GCF_901765095.1 of Microcaecilia unicolor. Classification (NCBI taxonomy): domain Eukaryota; kingdom Metazoa; phylum Chordata; class Amphibia; order Gymnophiona; family Siphonopidae; genus Microcaecilia; species Microcaecilia unicolor. The sequence goes on along the minus strand of NC_044031.1, from coordinate 371,872,698 downwards.
AAGTGCACTGCACCCACTAAAACTGCTCCAGGGACCTGCATGCGCTGTCATGGACCCGAGTATGACATCTGAGGCTGGCATAGAGGCTTGCATGTAATATTTTTAATGATGTTTTTTGAGGGTAGGAGGGGGTTAGTGACCGCTGGGGAAGTAATGGGAGATCATCCCCGATTCCCTCCACTGGTCACCTGGTCATTTCAGGCACCTTTTTGTGCCTTATTAATAATAAAAACAGGTCCGGGTGAAAACGGCCAAGTTTTAGTCTTGGACGTCTCTGCTTTTTTCCATTATGGCTCAAAGACATCCAAGTCTTAAGAATGCCTAAGTCCCGCCTTTACCACGCCTCCGATACGCCCCCCTCAGATTTGGACGTCCTTGTGACGGATTTCTGCTAGAGACGTCCAAAATCAGGTTTCAATTATACCGATTTGGACGTCTCTGAGAGATGGACGTCCAAGTGCAAATTTATGTCAAAAGATGGACGTCCATATCTTTCAAAAATGAGCGTGTTAGTATCCTAACTTTTGCAGCTGATACTTTTAGCATCTTTTTAACCATTTCCTTATTTTATTATAGTCGCCCTTTCAAAAATTAAATGCAGCTACAGTAGATTTTCTTTGTGGCTTCATTCCAGATAGTAGCTCAAACTTGATCATGGTGTGATCACTGTTTCCCAGGTGACCCAACACCATTACCTCTCATACTATGCCCTGCACACCATCAAGGACTGGATCTAAAATGGCTCCCCCTCTTGTTGGTTCCTGTACCAGTTGCTCCAAGAAGCAGTCGTTTATTACATCTAGAAATTTTATCTCCATGGAACTCCCTGATGTATGTATGCTTAGATGAGTTAGAGCACTGGGAGACACTGTCTTGTGGATCTACAATTACAGACTCTAATAACCTTTATAGCCTTGACCACTTCTGCTTTTCACCTTTGATCTATGACTTCTTAAAGTTCCTTTTCCATAAGACTCTGTTCAGTATTTGTCTCATCTAAGTACTGGCAATACTCTGTTGCCTTTTGCTGATAGCGTGCATAGCTAGTCTTTATTGAGAATAGACAGGCTTCCTTGTCTGCCCCTGCCTTTAAAGCATTAAACATGTTCTCCTCCACTTCTGCCCTTAACTTGTTTAATTTATCACTATACCCTTCCTGTTTGACTTGATAAATTTCCAGGGCTTTCTGAGTTAACTTGCGAGTTCTTCTATCTCTCTTGCTGTGCCTGAAGATTACTTATTTAACTGGATAGGTAAAGAGTCAGCTCTTATATGAAAGGAGGGTAGAGGGACAGAGAATACTTTGAAGAAACTGTGCTGTGCCCTACTTGCTTGCTTGCAGCTACTTCTATCTCTCTACACAGACTTAAGGAAAGGGACTGCCTCTTAGCTGCTAAAATCAGTAGTGGATCAAGTTTCAATGGCAAATTGGCCTGGATTACAATGATGCCAAGAAACTATTTTTCTTTGTAAACAAGCTAATGGATACCGCAGTACTTACCACTACAGGAGTTGGCATCCCACCCGCTGCCGATTTAGCAAGGTTCTTTCAAAACAAACTCAAGAACCTACAGAGCAAAATCATTCCAGCATTAGTGATTTTATTGATGGCTTGGACCCAGGGCCTGATGAGCAACCTGCAGACCATTTACTCTCCAGTTTCTCCGCTCTCTCTGTTGCTTCAGTCATGTTAGAGCTTCGCAGATTTGTTCGGAAGTACTGCAGGCTGGATGTATGCCCCAACTACTTGCTCCAGTGTGCCCCTGCCTGTTTTCTAGATGACTTGACGCTGCACCTCAACTATGTGCTTGGTACTGGCTAGTTCCCTACAAACCATGGTAACATCCTACTAACCCCGGTACCTAAAGACGCTAAGAAAAACAGTTGTGATCTGACCAACTACCAGCCAATAGCCTCCATCCCCCTTTTCGTAAAACTTATGGAGAGCCTGGTGAATAAACAGCTCAATGAGCACCTGAATAAATTTAATGTTCTGCACACCTCGCAATCGGGATTTCCACCGCTCCACAGTACTGAGACCGTACTTGTCACTCTCCTATCCAACTTCAAGAGGGAAGTAGTTGAAGGGAAGAACATTTTACTCTTGCAGTTCGACATGAACCAGGGCCTTTGACATGGTGCACCACGGTATACTTCTGTGGCTCCTTGATGACTTCGATGCAAGTGAAAATGTACTTGCCTGGCTTGGAGGTTTTCTTACATCTAGATCCTACCAAGTACATGCCAACTCCGCCTTCCCGTCCCACTGGAAAGCTGACTGCGGTGTGCCACAGGGCTCCCCACTATCACCTACCCTCTTCAATATGATGTTGATCCCCCTGGCAATGGCTCGCTCCAAACTGGGATTGAACCCGTTTATCTACACAGATGACATCACGAACTTCCTCCCTTTTGAGAAAGACCTCAATGAAATTACCAGTCGGATACGTCAAGGCTTTAATACCATGCTTGACTGGGCCAACTCTTTTAGATTCAAGCTCAATGCCGAGAAAACGCACTGCTTGATCCTCTCCTCTCCCTATAACAAACTCTGTCCCCTTACATTGATTACTCCAGAGCTTGTCCTGCCTATCTCGACATCCCTAATAATCTTGGGAGTTCTGCTTGACAGATCTTTGTCATTAGAGCAGCATGTGAACTCAACTGTCAAGCAAATGTTCTACTCTCTCTGGAGGCTTAAGCGTATCAAGCCATACTTCCCTCGAGATGTATTCAGCAGTCTTGTCCAGTCCCTGGTGATTAGCCGTCTTGATTACTGCAATAGCATCTATGGGGGATGCACAAGTATGCTCCTAAAAAAATTGCAAACAGCTCAGAATACAGTACCTCGACTTATCTTCGGCAAATCTAGATTTGACAGTTTGAGACCATTACATGAGCGGTTACATTGGCTTCCTGTGAAGGACCATATCGCCTTCAAAACCTGCGCATTGGTGCTGAAAATCATCTATGGTGATGCCCCTTCCTACATGGACACTCTCATTAACCTGCCACCCAGGAACTCCCGAAGGTTGGCCCGCTCGTACCTCAACCTCCACTACCCTGCTCCTCATGGCCTCAAATATAAGACCATCTATGTTTCCTCTTTTCCTTATCTCAGCACTCAATTGTGGAACGGGTTGCCTCGAGAGGTCAAATTCACTTCAGATCACCCAGCCTTCAAGAAGCGGCTCAAGACCTTCCTTTTTGGCAGTGCATACACTAAGAACCCTACAGGCACCACACCCTTTTAGCCTACGGCTCCCTCCGTGATAATTTGTCACCTCCCCTCTCTTCCTCTCCCTCCTTCATTATTTTTCTCTCTCTCCTGTGACCTTGTCCACTGTACTTTGTACTATTGTTTGCTTATTAATTATTGTACGCCACATTAAGCCTGCCCATGGGCGGGAATATTGTGGGATATAAATGTCATAAATAAATAAATGAATCAGAGGAGAAGGAAGGGGAAGGATTAGCACTTATTAAAACATCTCCCTAATCTTGTCTCTTAGCCCTGTCCACGCCCAGTTAACAACAATGTTGCAAATGTCTAGCTTGACTGGCAGCTGTAAGCAGAAAGGAGGGGGTAGAGTCACTCTCAGCAAGGCACCTCCCGTTCTCTGTCTTTTAGCCCTAACCACACCCAGTGAACAATAGTGTTGCAAATATCTGAATTATATTTTGGACGCCTGAAATCTAAGGCATACAAATATTAAATAAATAAATAAATAAGCACTGGATTAAAAACTGGTTTAATATATTTATTTAATTATTAAAGGTACCAACTTTGAGTTTATTTAAGAATTCATTTTGAAAAGATTAATTAAGGATGGGTTAAAGCATAGGGATCCTTAATTATCTATTTATTTTTCTGGGGTAGCTAGCAAAAGAATAAGTTTCATTTGAGTTCATAAATAGGGAATAGATTCTCTCCATTTGAGTTATTTGAGTTAGCGTAGTAGGTGTTTACTCACAAATCAGAAGAGGTGCTTCTTAGCACAGAGCCTTCATGTTCTGAAAGCTGCCTCAGTAGATTGAATCAGACACCTGAGGAAAAGGGTAGTTCTACTACTTAAGCAGAAAAGCAGTTACACAGGCAGAGCAGCTCACAGATGGGAGATTGAAAATGCAATATCTCATTGGCAAGATATATATGAGAATATTTATGAGGTAAAAACTGAGTTCTCTCCAATGAGTCTATGAGGACAAGTGCTGACAGAAAATAAGATAGAGACAGCCATCATGTCGGTCAGAGAGAGCACCTGGACAGGAGAGGGGGGGGGGGGGGGCTCCCAGAGCCCAAAGAGGCCATGAAAATCAATGAGAACAGAGCCAAGTTAGGCTGAGCAAAAAGGCCAGGCAATAGCACACCACTAATAACAGTTTTTAAACAAGTGTGTTTGCACTACCTGTGAACTACATTTCACATAATGCCTTGCTTATTTAACATTACAGTCCACTACAGTAAAACATTAAACACATTTCAGAACCCATCCGAACCAGGCAAGGTTGTCAAAGGACAGAGCATACCCAACTAAAAGAAAGGCCAAGAAAGAAGATCTATACAAGAAAGCTAGAAGACCAGCCAAGTTGCCTTCATAATTTGAGAGTGGTGGAAAGATGGAGAAAACAAAGATTTTAAAAATGTTTACAGAAGTAAAGAAAAAGTAAAAGGGAGACAAATACAATAAAAGGTTTATATACTTACCTGCTTCAGCTGAAGTAACTGGACTGCCTATAAAAACAAAAATATATACACAAAGTATCATTCTTATGATTTAATTTTAATTCATACTACCTTAATTGAAAAAGTTTCATGTAGTACATATTCATACTTATCAGATAAAAGTTTTCTTTGTGGAAAATCCGTTATAATTATCTTGTTACACTGCTACTTGAAATCTACAGAGAACAATAAATGTTAAATTTTACTGTATAACTCATTTTCATCTCTGAGTTTAAATCTTTTTTTTAGAACATTTCCTACCCTACTTAATAGAAATAGAGGTACAGGGTTAGTTACTTGTGTATCTTATTTCCTGTTTTAGTTTAAACTCATCTGAGGTAATCTTATTGGATACAGTAGGGTGAGTTTAAACTATTGAGAGTGAGGTCACAATAATAATCCTTTTTAAATTTGTATATATCACTTTCTTAATCAATTAAATCTTTAAAAATTGCATCAATTTTTTTCAATTTTTCAATTTCTTAAATTTTTCTCCTTTAAATTTCTCAATTTTTTCTTTTAATTTTTCTAAAAGATGGGAGAAAAAGCTTCAACTGACTCCTTATTGGCTGCTAAAAAACCTCCCAAAAAGATTTTATTCAAATACATATAAGCAAGATTAAATCAACTTTCACTTAGCTTTTAAAGATGCAGCAACTTTTCCATTAAATCTTTTCTGTGGCTGGAATTGAGAAAATTTAGAAATTTAAAGGAGAAAAATTTAAGAAATTAAAAAATTGAAAAAATTGATGCAATTTTTAAAGATTTAATTGATTGAGAAAGTGACATATACATAATTAAAAGAGATTATTATAAGTTGTCTATGAGTAAAGCTAAGATGTTCCCATCTCACTGTGCTTTATAGTGTTTTTGATGAACTGATAAGAAGGGGACAAGCATGTATTTGTCTGTACTAGTTGGCAAGGCTCTCACCAAACAGAAGGGGGGGGGGGGGAAACATGATTTTGTAGCAATCTAAGAAATCTCTTAGCTAGAGAAGAAAATATGTGGTTTAAAAAGACGGTGTTTCAGCAAAGTCAGTGAGGCTCAAAAGTGGATTATTCAATGCAAAGTTTTTCAGCATGCATCACTGCACCTCTTGAAAATCAGGCTGCTGGGGGACACATATACAGCATAGAATGCACTCAATATAAGCAGATATAATGTGAGTAGAATAACTAGGCCTTGGCTAATACAGATACTGCTGTCCCTATTCCTGCCCTCAGGTTGTCACATCACCTGTGAAAAATGTAATCTGTCCTGAGAGCATGCAGTTTCATCCACCTGCTAGTCTGCAACTTGACAGCCTGAGTTAAGCTTCCACATAAGAGGTCAACTGAACTGAGTGTTGAGCATGCTTGCATCCCTCTCACATCCAATAGGAACTGCTTTCTATGCAAGATCAGTATCCTGAACCAAACTAAAGACTGAAACTGCTACTTGTCATGCAACTATGTGATGATGCCAAGTATGGTAAAAGAAGATCATCTAAATAATAACAGTTTAGTATTAGTACTATTGTGAAAGAGTAAATGCTTAATAACAAAGTTGATTAATTGTGATTTGGGGTTGCTGTATTTCTATAAGTAGGTATAGAAATTAATAGTATGTGTATGCTGACATTATGAATATAATAACCAGAGATGGATAGTAATGAAGTATTTATTCTTTGTTACAATTTTCACTACTTTCGCTTATAAATGAGTTACATCTTTTTGCAATACTTTTTACTTGTAACTCATTATAAATAAGCAGTACTTTTGTACTTTGTAATGAAGTTAAGAAAGTATTTTTTTTAAGTATTTTTCCTGCTTCTGCTTGAACTTGATTGAATATCACAGGAATGGGGACTGCAGTATCCAATCAGGTTCAAGCAGAGACAGGGAAAATAAAAGAAAGACAGTCTGCCCCCTCCCCAGGCCTCATTGTGTGCCCTACCAGAGCGTACCTTTATGCACCATGGTGGTCTAGTGTGCTCTTTGGGGCAGGAAGGAAGCCCATTCCTTCCTGCCCACTGCCTTTGCTCTCCACAATATTGTTGCATATTCAAAATGGCTGCCGAGACTTCAAGAGGCAGTCTTGTGAGGCCGCTGCTTAAAGTTTCAGCAACCATATTGAAAAAGTGGCAGTATCACGGAGAGCAGCAGTAGTGGGCAGGAAGGAGTGGGCTTCCTTCCTGCTCTGAAGAGGCAAGTCAATCCTAGCCGGCCATGCCCAGCTGGTGAGTGGGGGAGGGGGCTGCAAAAAAGGGGAGGCCTGTGGCCAGCCGGCCAAGCCCTGCTAGCCAGCCAAGCCCATTGGGTGAGTAGGGGAGGGATGTTAAAAAGGGGAATCCCGGGTCCAGCCAGCCAAGCCCATCCAGTGAGTGGGGTGGGGAACTGTATAAAAGGGGAGGCCCGGGGCTAGCCAGTCAAGCCCAGCCAGCCAAGCCCATCCAATGAGTGAGGGGGGGCTATAAAAGAGGAGAGGCCAGAGGCCTATAAAAAATGATGCATGAGGCATGGTAGGGGAAGGGCTGTGGTGTGTGTGCAGAGGGGGTTGTAAAAATGGTGAATGGAGTGTGGGTGCAGGGAGGGGGGCTGAAACGTATGAGAGCATCATGAACGTCAGGTGCTACGGGGAGGGAGGGAAGGAGAGAGAGAGAGAAGGACCCATTTTGAGCAGCTCACAGTTCTGCCAATGTGAACTGTTTCTGTTTCTTTGGTTTTGTATGCAAAGTATGGCTTCTTGGGGTTCAGTTTATTATTTTTCTATTTTAAGTTTGTGGTTAGTTATTCTATACTCTATACTTCATGAGGGGCTACCTCTGTTCATGTGTGAAAAAGGCTGGGTATTCTGTTGGCATCTAGTGTCTGTGTAGGACTGATCTGTACTAATTCAGGGCTCCTTTTACAAAGCAGCAGTATTGATTCCTGCGTGGCAAATGCAACAAAGCCCATTCAATTCCTATGGGCTTTGTTGCATGTGCTGCGGCTTTGTAAAAGGAGCCCTCAGCTTCTTTTGTATTACAATAGGTGTAGTAATGTTCTTCTGCCCACTGCAATGGTCAGGGTGTTTTTTTCTAGGAAAGACCTTGTCTGACCCTCCTGGAAGTTAGCTTGTAAACATACTAGATTCTGTGGTCCATCTTGTTAAGAATACTTTTTACTTTGTAGTAAAAAAGTAGTTTTAAGAGCTGTACTTTATTACTTTTACTTAAGGTTTTTATTTTGTGTGTGTGGGGGGGGGGGGGGGGGGGGGGGGATAAGACTAGGAAAGTGATCAGTGGTATGTGGGCATGGTTCTTTGCATTTCCAGTTGCCAAATGGAGTCCCAGCCTGAGGGGGCTTATCATGGCTCTTCCACCTTTTGACGTTCCAGTCTGAGAGCTGTTGCATCAATGTTGATGACTGTCTTGTCTTCTAGTTTGCTGTGCTGAATGGCCTTCATTTGCTAGCAGAGGTCTGCTCCCTCTGCTAGTCAAAAGGTTGCAGCTATCCACACTTGATCTTCTTTGGTAGCTTTTGCTGAATTGTTAGTAAAGCATCTTGCAACTTGTAATTCTGCAGGCAATCCTTCACCTGGTCGGGCCTCTATGTATTGTGAGACTTCCCATTGATTTTACTAGTTAAGAATGTTCCACATAATTCATACTCTGAAGAAGGACCAAAACATGTGATTGCATTAAAGACTAAGAGGCTCATTTTCAAAACAGAAAAATGTCCAAAAAGTGGGACAAAGCGGTGGATGGATGTTTTGTTTGCCAAAATGTCCAAATCGCTATTTTTGGAACCCATTTTTAAGATGGTTCTCATTGCAGTTCATATGCAGTGTGTCCAAATCATAAGGGGACATGTTGGGGGCAAGCTTTGGGCATTCCCAAAACTTGGACATTTTTCTGCCATAATGGAACAAAACAAAGAGACCCATGGCTAAACATTTAGATGGTTTCACTTAGACTTGTTTCAATCACGACAAAGTCACAAAAAGGTGCCCTAAATGACCACTGGAGGTATTGAGGCATGAACCCCCTTACTCCTCCAGTGATCACTGACTCCCTCCTAATCCCCAAAGATGTGAAATAAATAGTACATACCAGCCTCTATGACAACTTCAGATGTTATGGCCAGTCCTATTAGAGCAGCAAGTAGGTCCCTGGAGTAGTCTAGTGATTGGTGTAGTGCACTGTAGAGAAGGAGACCCAGGCCCATATCTTACTCTAACTGTTACACTTGTGATGGGAAGTGTAAACACTCCAAAACACACCAAACACCTACTGTACCCACATATAGGTGGCACCTGCAGACATAAGGGGCTATCATAGCGGTGTACAATTAGATACAGTAGGTTTTTGGTGGGTTTAGGAGAACTCACATACAATATAAGGGGGTAATAGTGAGATGTGTACCTGGAACCTTTTATGTGATGTCCACTGCAGTGCTCCCTAGGGTGCTCCTCTGCTCTGCTGAGATGTCTGTGTAGCCAGTCTACTAAGAATGCTGCCCCCCTTACAATCTAATGGCTTATTTCTGTGTATTTTTCCCTTGGACTGTTTTGTTGTTGTTTGTTTTTTCAAAAATGGTCCAGTAAGATAGACGAATTGAGCACAAAAACATCTAGCAAATGGCCATTTTCAAAATAAAAGCTGGACGTTTTTCTGGTTTGAAAATTGCCATGTTAATCACTGGATTTTGGATGATTTCCACAAAACATCCAAAATTGGACTTAAGCGTCATATCAAAAATGCTCCTTCTCATGACTCAAACATTTTTACCACATGCATCCTCACAGCTGTAAACGTTTTCCCCACATTTAATTTTTATGTTTTTTTTAAAGTCAAAACTGGTTCAAAGGGAACTAATGGAGGCTGTATAACTATGACAGTGCTGTGTCCTGAACTTTTCCAGTCTTGAGGAGGACCAATATATTCAGATATGAGGGGTTATTGGCTGAATACTCAAAAGATGTGTGTGCCTAACTGTGGGGCCTTTTACTAAAGCTTAGTATGTCTAAGAGACAATAGTGTGCACTAAAGTGCTACATGACCCATAGGTATCAAATAGGAACCGCAACATTGAACACACGCTAATGTCCATTAGAGTGTGCTAAGCTTTAGTAAAAGGGCTTCTTTGAGAATTATGCTCCTAAATTGGTGTCCTTGAAACTTTACTAGAGCTGATTTCCTAATGTATACCCAACATTTCATTAAACACCTAAATTTAAGAGTATAAAAAAAGTGGGTGGCAACAGGATTGAATTTGGAGCGAGGAATATAGGAGTTAAGCACTGATTTTCAGTATTTGGCTTCATATTGGACTCATAAACCTAGGCAAATGAATGGTCATCCTTATAAAGATAACTTTAGGCTCCAAAATTAAACTGAATTTTCAGCTGAAAAACTAGGCTTCTAAGTTTGACTGAAAATAGGACATAAATTTAGGAACCCAGGTTTTTGTTCTTTTAGTGTTGGTCCTTATATCAGTGGTCTGCCTATGACCTCTCAACCACTTTTTAAAAATTATTATTTAACAAGGTCTTTTATAGAAACAAGTGCAGCATGAATATTACAATACTAGGAACTAGCAAACAAATAAGCAATCACAAACATAACTTGCATGACCACCCAGATCCAAGAAAAGATAGTGCACTTATAACATAGCAAACAGTGTAGTCTTACAAACACAAGGCTCAGTTTAACCTCACTTTATATAAATTTTATGTTAAATCCCCTTTCCACCCCTCCCCAACTCCCCATTCACTAGCACAGCCAACTTACAACACTAACAGGGATATCAGTCAAAGTGTATTTAGTAGCTAAGATAGTTAAACAAACACTATCTATACAAGTCATCTCAGTGAAATAATCCTGCTTTTTTGGCATTATTTGTTGTAATGGAATTCAGATTGGTGAAAGCCAAAGTTATAGTCTCAAGTACGCTAGCAATTGTGTCCTTAACACTGAGGCTAAAAAATAAATTGAAGAGCTGACACTAATTTTCTTTTCACATTGAGCTCTACAGGAATCTAAATAACACCTAGGTGATGACACAAAAAAAGCTGGATTCTAAATGTAAAATTAAACTGAAACAAGTGACACAGTTTTTACGTGACAAAGCATACTGAAGTTATCCTACAAATGTACCAAAAGACTGGCAGGTTTCCATTTATCATTCAACATGATTATCTAAAGGGAGTATTCAACAATGCGGCACTTGCAAAGAATGGAAAACAGTATGTCAGCATAAAAGCATGTCATGAGTATTGCTATGGCACATTACTGCAAACTGGAATACAGACTAGACTCATGACTAAGCAAATAAAAAGAAAGTTTGAGGATTTTTGCAATGCTATGTTTTATGAAAGTACTAGTAAAAAAAGGCCCGTTTCTTAACGCAATGAAACGGGCGCTAGCAATGTAATGAGTTCCTGCCATTAATGTTTCCATGGTTGTATTCTGAATATAATTGCTGTTTACATGTGTAAGATTTCTTTATATACAATATTTTTTGTGTAAATGGTGTTGCAATGTGATACACGTTTTCCTTGTTCAGGCCCTTCAATCAGTTTAACAATCACATCAGAAGAGCTCCTTACTCGTGAGAATGCAACATACAGTTGCCCATGCGAGAGACTGAGAGTGACGGTGTGTTTTACAGACAGTGTAAGAGAGAGATACACAGAGTGATTGAGTGTGTGTGTGTGTGTGTGATGTCTGTGTGTGTGTGTGTGATGTGTGTGAGTGACGTGGTAATTAAATGTTTGTCTTCCCTTCCGTTTTGTGCACTTGCCTCCACTGATGGTCATACCTCCCTGTATATGATTGTTTGTTACAGATTCAATCCACTCCACTTCCCTCCTCCAAGTTCTGTTCTGTCTGATTGCCTCTTCGTTGACAGTGAGAGCCAATGAAACGCTGAACTACAGACTTACGAACCCTACACTGCCACAGTGCCACGGAGTCAGCTTCAGAATGTTGGAGGTGCTTTTTATTATATAGGATATGAATAAAAATCAAAGATCAAAGGTGAAGGTCCAGTTTACTGTGAATTTGGAAGAATTCACTTTTTAAATTATTTCTTTTATAAATTACTACTAGTGCAGGTAAAAATGAAATATAAGATTCAAAGGCATATACCCTCCTAAATTGCTGTGAAACTGCTATGAAAAGGTATGAAAATAATAGGCTTGCTTTTCTGAAGTAGGTTGTGAAAACTGTAAAGCAGTTTATAGATATTCTGCATGTTGTTTTAGATTCTTTAGGGGCCCTTTTACAAAGTGGTGGTAAGCATTAAGATATGCTTTCCGCATGCTAAAAAGGAACTACCGTGGGACGCTCTCGAGCATCCTGTGGTAGTTCTGGGATTGACATGTGCTAATCATGCGCTTAAACATATAAAATATTTTTTTTAGCTTGGGGCTATGTTTGAAGGAGGAGAGTAGGCATACTCTGCGCAAATTGCCACATACAGCCACTGAGCTAGCACTACATCCCCCAAATAAGACACAAATGTACACCTCTACATTAACCCACTTTCGTAATCTCTCAATCGCTTTACTTATTGAGCACCTCTCCAAACCCTACAGGCAATGACATAGGACCAAACAAGTCATGCATTTGGAAAAGAACAGGCAGCAGATAAAGGTCCCGTTTTATCTGGTGAATAAGATCAACCCCTTTAATAGTACATAAATCATTCCCTTCCAGATGTATCAGAATCAGCACAGGAGATGAAAAACACCTCACTTGACAGAGAGTGGACAGCAGCTGTTCTCAACACATACCACAAATGACAAGCCAGCGAATCCTGATACCATGCTCCACAAATCCCAAATTGCTCTCTAACGAGAATCACGGGCATACATGTAAACCCAAAATATATGAGAATGTCTACAGACCCACACACATAAGGCAAAGGATCTGACACAGAAACTGGCAGAGAAATAAATATTCATGGCTACACTCAGAACTTCAAATCTCCTGCACATACCCTTTAAACCTATTAGAACATCTCCTCTTCACTACTACTACTACTACTATTTAGCATTTCTATAGCGCTACAAGGCATACGCAGCGCTGCACAAACATAGAAGAAAGACAGTCCCTGCTCAAAGAGCTTACACTCTCTGAATTAAAGAAGGAACCCCCCCTTCACCCACCACATAAGAGGCAACATCAGTCCTGAAAGAATGAGTGCCGTATTCTGCAGGATCATATTCTAAAGATGCCAATCCCCTCTTTTGCACCACTGAGAACTATCTTTTAGTACAAGAGAAGTATAAAGTATCGCATACCATGTAAAATGAGTTTATCTTGTTGGGCAGACTGGATGGACCATACAGGTCTTTATCTGCCTTCTTTTACTATATTACATCAAGGGCTTCCCATTGCTATGCACCAGCCGGTACAACCCACCCTCCGGTTGACTAGTACTATACTGTGCACAACAAACAGGACAAGTCGCTAAGGGGGGATTCTTTATATGGCACAAAAAAGTATGGGTGGAAAACATTTACGCCTAAGCGTTCTATAAGCAATGTCTAGATTTAGGCACAGGCGCACTGCGTTACAGAAAATGCTTAGCAAGTTTTGAGTGTAAATTCTAATTATTGCCAATTAGTGTTCATTATTTTAGATTGTAAGCTCCTTTGAGCAGGGACTGTCCTTCTATGTTAAATTGTACAGCGCTGCGTAACCCTAGTAGCGCTTTAGAAATGTCAAGTAGTAGTAGTAGTATTGCTTGTTAAGTGCTGTTTACAATGCTGATTGGCTTGTTAAGCCTATTAAGTTATGTGCGTTGTTATAGAATACACTTGGATTTCAGCACGGATCTCTAGGCACGCTATATAGAATACTGGGGTAAATGGCTACACTGACATAAAGTTATCCAGGTTCCCTTATCTTCTTGGCTCTTGGTCAGTTTTTGAGCACTGAACAAAAAGCCATAGACAGTGCCTTTCCAAGACCACATCCGCTAACAGCAACCCAGTGATCCCCAATGCATACTGAGCTGGCGCAAAGAATGTCACTGAAATTCTCCTTGAAATAATAACACCTCAAAGCCTGAGGAACAAATCCAGGCCAATGTCCCCATCAGTTGAACTAACTTGTCATACAGAATGGATAAGCACACCAAAAACAGGCAATAACTAAGCCCAGAACAAGAGTATCCACACATCAATTTTTTTTTTACTAGAAAAGAAGCTGTCAGGTCAGCATAACCTCACAGCTTGGACACAAATCCTATAAAGGCTAAAGATTTCCCTTCCATAGCATAAGACCAAACCTGAGTGGAACCAAAAAGAATGAAATTAATTACCAGCTGTTCTGGAATCAGGAAGGAACTATAACACCATCGGTCCTGTAAGAAATGCAAAATATGCCCCCACCCTGCTTCTTAATTCTTCCAAGTGTTCTGCGATAATGCTATCTGCAGGAGGTCTCCACAGCCTCCCAGAAGCTGGTCCATAAGACGTCTGGCATCTTCACAGGGAAAAACTCTGAAGCAAGCCCACCGTAAATGAGAAAGGGCATCAACTATTTTCTTGGTTACCCCAGGCATGTGGCATGCATATAAATGGACATTCAAGTGTAAGCAGTGCAATACAAACAACCACAACTGCTTCCCCAGAGGAGCACAGAGTGCGGACTGTTGATTATCTGAACTCACAACTGCCATATTAGCAGAAAAAAGAATGCCTCTCCGATTATACAAACAGTCACCCCAGATCTCTAGGGACATCCACACCAGAAACAATTCCAACAACTCAATATTGGTACATGAGCCCATCTACTTCCACCAAACTAACCAAGGCTGTACACACCAGGACCCTCCAAAGTAGCCTCCAAACACAAATCCCCCCTAGGCATTCATAAATATCTGTAGATCCACGTTCGAGATGTGCAGCTGTTGCCACATACATACCCCATTGAAATAGTTTTAAAAGACTTGCCAAAAGTGTACATCAGCCCGCACTAATCATTTCAGATGGACTCAAAAATGAGAATGCCATAACCCCACTGAAAAGCCATGCTAACCGCTTAGTGAATACCCACCCCATGGGAATGAAATGAGTTGCAAAATTAAAATGTCCCAATAAAGATTCTCTTTGAAAGTCAGATTTCACTTTACACACAAAGAAACTGTCGCCTCCTTTAATGACTGCTGAGATTCCATACGCACTAAATCGAAGACAATTCCCCCCCCCCCCCAATCTAACTTAGTAGTCAAGCCTTCTGGCTTCTCAGTTGCCAAAGGAATCTCTAATTCCACCGCTACAGAGTGAAAAGCTGACATCAAAATGGCACACTGGGATGATTTGGGCAACCCCTCAAACAAGAAGTCATCCAGATAATGGACTATGGACTCCAAACCACTAACCTGCTCAACTATTCAGTGCACAAATATAGTAAACACCTCAAAATAAGCACATAAAGTTGCACACCCCATTGTCATACATTTGTGTAGTAGCATTTTACTTTTATTTATTTAGATTTTGCTCACACCTTCTTCAGTAGTAGGTCAAGGTGAGTTACATTCAGCTACTCTGGATATTTCTCTGTCCCAGGAGGGCTCATAATCTAAGTTTGTGCCTAAGGCAATGGAGAGTTAAATGATTTGCCCAAGATCACAAGGAGCAGCAGTAGGATTTAAACCAGCCACCTCTGGATTACGAGGCCAGTGCTCTAACCACTAGGCCACTCCTCCACTCTTTCAAACTGAAATCTTAGTAGATGAAAGTACATAGGGTGCACCGGTAACAACCAAAAAGCTGCTTCAATGTCAGCTTTGCCCATCAAAGCCCCCAGACCCAAACGACACAGCTCTGGATTAATAAAAAAATTCACACTACACCCTTCAGGATATGAGAGGTTATGTATCAAACAAAAACTACCCGGATCTTTCTTAAGAATGACTCCCAAGGGTGAGACTGCAAAATCCTCCAGAGGTGGCTCTCAAAAAGGCCCTATAATGTGCCCTAAATGCAGATCCTTGCTCAATTTCATATGCACCACAACCGAGGAGGTATTATGGGATCTGTGTGATAATGGAGGGCCTTCATAAGGAATAGGAAACCCCTCCAAAAAACCCATCCAAGCAAGTAAGCATCCCCTCCATTCAGGTAACAATCCAGCCACCCTCTCCAGAGATACCAACTTAATGGGTGAAGGCACCTTGCAAAACCTGCCCCCCCCCCCTGCCAGCAGGCAAACATCCCAGCAATAATTGACCCTGACCAACACTACCAAACCCTACACTGGAAGGCTGTATGGGCTCCTTGATACTGACTGCACTAATGTCACAATCATCAGGTAGCTCAACTACACCATCCAACATTGTACTGAAAACAGACATTGAGTGTGGAACCTCCGCACCCCACTGTCCCACTGCCAAGCAACCCTCCTGCCCCAAGGGAGACTGAAACTTATTTTTATTACATTTGTATCCCGCACTTTCCCACTCATAGCAGGTTCAATGCGGCTTACATATTATATACAGGGTACCTGGGGCAATGGAAGGTTAAGTGACTTACCCAGAGTCACAAGGAGCTGCCTGTGCCTGCAGTGGGAATTGAACCCAGTTCCCCAGGACCAAAGTCCACCACTCTAACCACTAGGCCACTCCTCTTTTGCTTGCTTAAATCATTTTGAAAAATTGGCCAGACTGTTTTTAAGAGTTTGGGTCAGTTCTGGGTTTTAAATGTGTTTTTTTTTTTTCAAATGGACGTCACTCAGGGGTGTGCATGAGGCGATGCTGAGTATTTCTAGAGTGGATGTTCCCAGTTGTTTAGGGTTTGGGGGGGGGGGGGGGTAATTTTTAGCAAAAACGTATAGATGTCTGTTAAATATGGAGCAAAACATTTGGGAAAATATGGTATGTGTAGTTTGAAAGACCAAGGATTACATGACATTTTGGATAAATTTTATAGAACCTTTTGTGATAATATTGGCAAAAATGTGCTTTTCCCATTAAGTTCTAGTGGCTCAAAATGGAGACCGTGAACTTTTCTGTTAGGTTCCATACCTTTCAAGTTTTGTGTGCTGTGGTTTGATTGGCTACTGGAGGTAAGCTGATGACTCAGAATCACTGTTACCCTTAGCAACAGCTGCTCTGGTTGTGGTCAAAATAGCTGAAGATTTCAGAAAGGACACAAGTGTGATGGTGTGCTCCTTGTGTGAAAGTATTATAATCCTGCAGACTGGTTTTAATTTGATCCTAATGAATGAGTAGTGTTTGCCCAGGGGTCAGAGTCAGTTGTGAGTGGCAGTTCTAATGAAAAAAGTGCGAGAACCTGTGTGCACCAGTTTTGTGTATGCTGAGAGGTTGCTATAAAATTGTCTGTTATTTAAGTGCATATATGAGTTACTCTGGTAGTGACTGGGAGTGAGTGAGATCTGAGTTCCGCTTATTTTATTCAGATCCTGATAAGAACAGGGTGAAAATGGAGTCCTAAACTTGACTATAGTGAATGTGAAGTTTGGATGTGGTTCTGTTTGAGTGGACAAGCTCAACTAAGCAGTGCTCTTCCAGAGAACAGGGGAAAATGATGAGAATAGGCTTGGAAGATGGAGACACCTAATTTTTAAAAATTTTATTTATAGTTAGTGAAGTCCCTATACAGTATATGATGTCACAGTAAGTGAGCATACTCATTAATAGGAAGTTAAGGTTTTCCACTGAGTTGTTAAAGCACAGGATAGTAGTTACAGGCCAGCAGAGACCTGTACTAGATGCCAGAGAAGGGCCCCGCTGTGCAAGAAAGACCAAAGCCTCTCTCAAGACAAATCTCAGCTAAGTGAAATTTCATCACATGGACACAATGGGACTACATCTTTATTGAGTAATATAAGGGGTGAAAGAGCTGGATGGGAAAACCATTAAAGCCATACTTAGCTTATAGAGAAGGTTCAAGTCCCTAGGAGGTATATTGGACACAAAGAGTTATTTTCTAGAAAAAAAATACTTTCTTTTAGAGAACATTAACAAGAAATTATGTGAATAGTAACACTTATCTGATATCCTGGTTCACTGTTTAATTGCTGTCAGAAATGTTTAGTTGCGCTTGTAAAAGAAAAAGTATTTATTGTGAAGAACTGAAAGTGAAGTTGTTCAAAGAAATTATGAGTTTAATTTAAAAATCCCATTTACTATTGCAACATTTGTCTGGTTCTTGGCTCACAATCCTTTAGTTTCCTTCCTTCTGTTTGTTTTGAACTAAGAGAATGTAGTTAATGTACCCTGTTACTTGGGATTGTTTGATGGCTTGAGGTAAGCAGTCGAAGAAGAACTACAGTCAATGGTAAATGGTAGAGTCATCAATACAGGCCTGATGCAGCAGAGGTTTACATTTATCAACACTGCTTAATAGTAATGCAGACCTGCCAAGCCTTCCTCTTTCAGCGGGAGACTCCCACTTTTGCGGGTCATCTCCCGCCGAGAAGCCGGGATCTCCCACTGAGTGGCCTCCCATCCAGTAGCAAGAAGGAAATGCCTTCATAAAGCACCATCTCATACTGCTGCTGAACCCATGGCAGCAGGAGCTGACGTTTTATGAAGGTGTTTCCTGCTGCTGCTGGATGGGGAGACCACTCCCTTTCCTGCTGGCCGGAATCAGCTGTGCTGGGCAGAGCAATGGGTTGGGATGGGTGGAGTTATGGGCAAAGCTGGGTGGCGCAATGGGTGGGGCATAGCTGGGGCAGAGTGGGATGGGCTATGGGCAGGCTCTTTATCTCCTGCTGAATGGGTTAGCCCTCTTGGCAGCTCTGGTAATATTAAACAACATTCTTGACTTTGATGCGTATCCATTTTTTAAAGAAATTTTTCTTTAACTCAGTACTGTATTGCCAGTGAGTGCTGCTTGAGAGTGCATTTTCAATGTGGCAGGAAGTGTTTTTACTCCAAACAGAAGTTCCATGAATAATGAACATTTTGAAGAGCAACTTTTGCTGTGATCAAATGCCAGTTCTTGAGTGTTTTCTTTTTATTATGGATACATGTTGCTAATTACAATTTCATTGATATTATACATCACTTCTTTTGAGTCTTCTATGACATGTAATGGTACTTGTTTCAGTGGCGTAGCCACAGGTGGGCCTGGGTGGGCCGGTGCCCACCCATTTAGGGCTCAGGCCCACTCAACAGTAGCACACGTTTAGCAGTAGCTGTTGGGGATCCCAAGATTTGCTTCCTGAAAAGTTCCCCCTGATGGTAACAAAAATGCTGCTATCCATGATACTGGCACCTGCACATGCTCAGTTTTCAGCGCATGCCTACTGCAGACCGACAAGGTGGAAAGAAGCATTTTCCCACCAACTGAGATATTTTTTTGGTGTGTGTGTTGGGGGGGGGGGGGGGGAGAACACTTGGTGCCCACCCATTTCTTGCCTAGGCCCACCCAAAATCTGCTGTCTGGCTACGCCCCTGAGTCTTGTTTACTTTTTTCCCCCCAAATTTGGGAGGAAAATGGGAGGTGCATCTTATAGTCCGAAGGTAGAGAAATTTAGCAGGCCGTTCTCCCTCCTGCCGAGTTCCGGGATTGCCCTCCCTTCCCCTGCCCTCCCTCTGAGGTCTAAAAGTAATTTTACCTATTCGGGGCTGCAGCGAAAAGCATGCAGGCTCAGCACGTCACTCTTCCCTTCTGTCTCTCTCAGCTCTCTGGTCCCGCCCTCAAACAGGAAATGAAGGCGGGACCAAAGCTGAGAGAGACAGAAGGGAAGAGTGACGTCCTGAGCCTGCATACTTTTCGCTGCAGCCCCGACTAGATAAAATTACTTTTAGACCTCAGAGGGAGGGAGGGCAGGGGATCTCGGAACTCGGCGGGGCGGAAGGGAGGGATTCCCCGAACTCGGAGGGAGGGATTCAGACAAGATGCACCGGAGCACCTAGGTTTTAGAGGAGGAAAAAGGTGCGTCTTATAGTCCGAATTTTGTTTTCCTATTTCCCTCCTCTAAAACCTAGGTGCGTCTTATGGTCCAGTGCGTCTTATAGTCCAAAAAATACGGTACTTTGTAATTAAACAGTACTTTTATATCATGATACTTTTCTACTTTTACTTAAGTAATTTTTGAACCCACTACTTACTACTTCTCCTGAAATACTTCTTGAGTGGTTTGAAGAAAACCCAATTTTAGCCATGGGAATGCTGCACACAGGATGAGATTTAATAGGGAAAACATTGTCAGCACAACAGCTCATACCTCTGAAAGGTCAGGTGTCAAAGCTACAACACAGACTTGTGCCTCACCCCACAACATTTATTTGGATTTATTTATTTCAATTTTGCTCACACCTTTTTCAGTAGTAGTTCAAGGTGTGTTACATTCAGGTACACTATGAGGGGCATAATCGAACAGAAACGCCTATCTCCATGGGCGTTTATCTCCGAGAACGGGTCCGTGAAGGGGCGGACCCAAGCGTATTTTCGAAAAAATTAGACGTCCATGTTTTATTCGCCAAGTTGTGAGCTGGGCGTTTTTGCTTTTCAGCGATAATGGACAATGAAATTGCCCAGCTCAAAAACGAATAAATCCAAGGCATTTGTTCGTGGGAGGGGCCAGGATTCGTAGTGCACTGGTCCCCCTAACATGCCAGGACACCAACCAGGCACCCTAGGGGGCACTTTTACAAAAACAGAACAAAAGGTAAAAGAGCTCCCAGGTGCATAGCACCCTTCCCTTTTGTGTTGAGCCCCCCAAATCCCCCTCAAAACCCACTGCCCACAAGTCTACATCATTACTATAGCCCTAAGGGGTGAAGGGGGGCACCTACATGTGGGTACAGTGGGTTTGGGGGGGTTGGACGACTAAGCATTAAGCAGCACAATTGTAACAGGTAGGGGGGGATGGGCCTGGGTCCACCTGCCTGAAGTCCACTGCACCCCCTAACAACTGCTCCAGGGACCTGCATACTGCTGCCAGGGAGGTAGGTATGACATTTGAGGGTGAAAATAAAAAGTTGTGAAACATCATTTTTTGTGGTGGGAGGGGGTTTATGACCACTGGGGGAGTCAGGGGAGGTCATCCCCGATTCCCTCCAGTGGTCATCTGGTCATTTAGGGCACTTTTTGGGGACTTATTCGTGAAAAAACAGGGTCCAGGAAAAGTGCCCTAAATTCTAGCTAAAAACGCATACTTTTGTCCCATTATCTGTGAAATGCGCCCATCTCTGTTCGGCAGATAACCACGCCCCAGTTCCGCCTTCGCCACACCTCTGACACGCCCCCATCAACTTTGTCCGCATCCACGACGGAGTGCAGTTGAAAACGTCCAAAAATCGGCTTTCGATTATACCGCTTTATTCGGTTTTGTGAGATAAACGCCCATCTCCCGATTTAGGTCGGAACTTGGGCGTTTTTCTCGTTCGATTATAAGCAGGTATGTAGTTCACTGTCCCAGGAGGGGTCTCAATCTAAGTTTGTACCTAAGGCAATGGAGGGTTATGTGACTTACCCAAGATCACAAGGAACAGCAGTGGGATTTGAAACAGCCGCCCGTTCTGCCTCGCCTCACCCCATGCCTGGAATAAACTCCCTGAGCCCATACGCCAGGCCCCCTCCCTACCCATCTTCAAAGCCTTGCTCAAAGCCCACCTCTTCAATGTCACCTTCGGCACCTAACCACCATACCTCTATTCAGGAAATCTAGACTGCTCCAACTTGACATTTCACCCATTAGATTGTAAGCTCTTTTGAGCAGGGACTGTCCATTTTGTTAAACTGTACAGCGCTGCGTAACCCTAGTAGCGCTCTAGAAATGTTAAGTAGTAGTAGTAGTAGTATGTCAACACTGGTTCTCTAACCACTAGTCCACTTCTATAAGGGAAACAAGTTCTATAAGGGGCCTAGTTATAGATGTATTTTGGTGTACTTTGTTGTAAGAATATGCATTGGACAGAGTTTGAGAGGGCATGGGCAGGGCACACAACTAGACCTTTAAATTTTCAGATTAGACCATGGATTCTCAGCTAGTGATGGGCTGTCATTTGCAATGAGAAAGGTTGACAACATGTTCTATGTTGTTGCATGCCATTGCCAAAGGGAATGTGGAGAAAAAAAACATGACATTTTGTGTTTTGCCATTTGCTGGTAATCATGTGCACTATTTATAAAGAGGGTGCACTGTTTCAGAAAGAGGGTACATTCTTTCCCAATAGTTTCCTCTTTCTGAAACAGTGCACTCTCTTTCCACATAGTCCCCCTAATTCTATAACAAGTGTTAAAAATTGTGCATGCAAATGTGGGTACATACCCAAACTGTGCACACAATTTATCTGAATAATGAGCCAATTAGCACCAATTGGCTTTTTAACAAGCAATTATTGGTGCTAATTGAAATCAATTAACATGTGTACGTATAAATTTAGGCATGTGATTCATGCCTAAATTTTATGTGAGTCCTGGATATGGGGTGTGGAAATGGTAGGGTCATGGGCATTTTGGGCAGAGCATGGACGTGGATTCCAGTGATATGTTTTAGTTGGTACAAATGGATGCACTGAAAGTTATGCATGACCCTGCACTTAAGTGCTGTTCTGTAAACCGTGTCTAACTTTAGGCATGGCTTATAGACTAGCACTTAAGCATTTCTTTGGTGCCAATTTTTTAGGCGCTATTTATAGAATTCATCCCAGTGCATACTATTTCCAAAGATTGCACACTATTATCAGAAACTGACAAAATGACCAGAAAAAAATGAAAATTACCATAAACAACATGGGAAATGACACAAAATGAATATTTTCTGACAGTCCAACCATATTCTCAATCCAGTCATTTGAATCTCTCTATATAATAATTTGTTTATCTGCATCCCTGGAAGGCTAGCTGGCTGGGTTCGTAACCGTATGCAAATGAGCTTACGTCAGCTCGCCTCCAGCATTCCCTTTCCTCTCAGTGTCCCGCTATCGCGGAAATAAGAAATTATGTCAGAGGAGGGTGGGACACTGAGAGGGAAGGCAAGGGAAGGCTGGAGGCGACGCAAGCTGAACATGCCGCTGCTGCGACTTGAGGTATGGACGGGAGGGGAGAGGAGAGGAGAATCGCTGGACATGGATGAGATGGGAGGGGAGGGGAGGGGAGGGAAGAATTGCTGGACATGGAGGGGAGGGCAGGGGATAGAGACGAGAAAACACTTAGATGATAGCCTTCTTAGGGTCCGTTTCATTAGTTCCGAAACGGGTGTTTCTATTTGTATACCTATACAATCAAGTTTTGAGGATATCCACAATGAATAGGGTTATGTGCAAATGTATCTCATGCATATGCAGTGTGGGAATCCTGAAAACCTGATTGGGTTAAGAACCAACTGAGTTAGACAAAAGTAAGTGAAAATGAAATAGCCCGTGACCTTTTTTTTTAATTGAAAAGAGAATGTACTTATTTACAGATAAGACACTTGTGAGCAATTAAGATGAAATATGACCACATTTTGGCATCTTCTACCATAAGCTGTCCATCAATTTTTAAATCACTGTAAATTCTTAACTAGCCCAGATGTTTAATTTCAGTTCCTTGTACATAAAAGGTTATTGCTGTGATTTATTTATAACCATCCATAAGGATGTAAAATTGATAAACCATCCATTCTTCAAAAGAAATTCTAAATTGAAAAATGTGTTTTAGGTAGTCCACAAATTTCAGCTATAGTTTAGGACAGAATGCAAAAATGACAACTTACCTGTTATCCTCTGTGAATTTTAAGAAGAACTATGGCTTCTTTTTGTAGCAATATTCAAATATGTTAAATCTTTATAGTATAGAACGGAATACCCTCCAGACTAGCTCAAGTCAACCCTTACCACATCTGTGCATACCTGTCCATTGTCTCTCCAATTTTATCTTATCTTCTTCCTTTCTTTCTTTTCTCTCCCTATCTTATGTTTCATAGGGAATGTCTACTCCATATCCATAAAGTTGTGTACATTCATGAGCTCTTTATTCTTTCTTACCTCAGATGTAACAAGCTATATGTGTAAATCCATCTCTCCTCAAAATATTCCATAAAGAGATTAGCAATGGTTGGAGAGAGAGGTGGATTCTAACACCCTATTAGTGACATTGGATGTTTGTGCTCTCTATACGTCTATACCTCAAGCAGAAGCGTTAAATGTCTTGGAACAAATATTGGAAACCAGACCATGACCACAATTGGTTCCCACAGAATTTCTTATAGAATTAATTCGCATTACTTTATCTGAAAATTATTTTACATGGAATCACAAGTTTTATATTCAAAAAACAGGGGTCTCCATGGGAGCTGCTTGTTCTCCAACCATTGCTAATCTCTTTATGGAATATTTTGAGGAGAGATGGATTTACACATCTAGCTTGTTTTCTCATGCCATTTGTTGGTTTCGTTATATCGATGATATTTTCATGGCATGGAGAGGTACAGTAGGTCAATTAGTTCAATTTGTTGAGGAATTAAATGGATGTCACAATACGATAAAGTTTGAAGCTAAACACAGTTCCTTAGGGATTGCATTTCTTGACATATGGGTCAGTTTACATCAAGATCATGTAGAAACCTCTGTGTATACCAAACCTACAGATAGAAATACTACTTTGCAATATAGTAGTATGCATCCACACCATTGTAGAACGAATATTCCCTTTTCACAATTCCTCAGATATAGGAGGATTTGTTCTTCTAATGCTGGATACCAACAATATGCTAATCAGCTGGAATTGAAACTGATCGATAGAGGTTATCCTAAAAAATTAGTTTCTACAGCCAAAAAAGAGGGCATGAAACAATCACAGAGAATGGCTATTACACCCTAGACCGATGCCTCAGAACTCAGAGGAAGTGTTGACATTTGTCACCATTTAATGCCCATTCGAATAAGATGACTAATATCATTAGAAAACATTTACCTTTATTGCAAGTTCACCCTTGCTTTCAGAATCTTAGAGTGATTTTTGCTTTTCAATGGAACAATACCCTTAATGATGTATTATGCCCTGCAGATATTTGGAATCGCGAAAGTGTCAGGAGACCGAATGAAGGGTCACATAGAGCCTGTGGTCATTGTTCTGTGTGCAGCATCATGATAGAATCGAATGTATTTTTGCATACACGTTCAGAGAAAGTTTATCCCTTGTGTTCTATAACTAATTGTGCTTCTGACAATGTAATATACATCATAAGCTGTCCTTGTAAACTGCTTTATGTAGGACAGACATCTCGTCCTTTGAGAATACGATTAATAGAACACAGACACTGTATCCAGGCTGAAAAAACTTATGAACCTATGGTATCTCACTGTTTAAAGAAACATCATCAATTTTCAGATCTGAAATGCATTGTGGTGGAACAATTGAAAGTAACAGAATGGAGGGGAGATATTAGGAGATTATTACGACAAAGAGAGCAACGGTGGATATTTGTGTTACAGACTGTCATTCCCAAAGGTTTAAACGTATCCATCGAATGGAAAGCATTTTTATAATTGCATTGCTTATTGGATTGGAGGAGATGTCTTTGACGTCAGACGCTGAGTATTTAAGCAATTCGTTTGAAAAAGAAGCCGCCCGCCATTTTCTGTACCAGGGTGACACGGAGACTATGGAACATGTCAACTACTTGGATATGTTTGTAATAAGAGAATTCCCCTGAAGCAGCTATATTTTAGTGAAACAGGGTTCCCCTGTCGGGACTTTATGAAATTTGAGAGAATAACTGTTGTAAGGCTGGACATCATAAAAATTCATGGAGATATCGTCATCTAAGATAAGTACTCTTTCCAAGTCATTGTTTGATGAAAACTGAGTCTCCATTACAAGTGTTTGTAAGGGTACAATGGCAGTGTTTTTGTGAAGTTGATATAGTAGAGTTTTTTTGAAGACGCATGATTGAAGAGGTTCCCTCATTATACAAAAGGCGTGCACTTTAAGAACGAGGAAGTTCCGATTTTTCTGAGGTCTTTTTTCTCCATTTTTTTCATCATTGCCTGCCATAGTTGCCCACAAACACGTTGTGTACAGGGTAGAATTGTGGGATAATTTTTGATAATATATTCTAAATATTCCGCGAACTTGCAGTGATTTCAATTACCCCAATATTGACTGGATGAATGCTACAGTGGTGGAAATAAGTATTTGATCCCTTGCTGATTTTGTAAGTTTGCCCACTGACAAAGACATGAGCAGCCCATAATTGAAGGGTAGATGCTCCAAATCAACTCGTTACCTGCATGACAGACAGCTGTCGGCAATGGTCACCTGTAGGGGCCAGATCTCTTACTGGTTGGTGGGGGATCAAATACTTATTTCCCTCTGCAGAATGCAAATAAATTCATATACTTTCCACAATGTGATTTTCCGGATTTAATTTGTGATGTGCTATCTCTCACTGTTACCAATAACCTACCCTTCAATTATGGGCTGCTCATGTCTTTGTCAGTGGGCAAACTTACAAAATCAGCAAGGGATCAAATACTTATTTCCCCCACTGTACGTGCAAAAGCTCAAGATCCTCCAGATCAAGTGCAACAAACCACTCCAGCCAATCAGCAGTGAGCTCAACGGCCCTTCAGGCATGGGCTATGGCAGAGATGGCCAAGGCACGCCATCACCACAGTGAGAAAGAAACCACCCTGAGGTTGCAGAGGGCCAAGTTGGAAGCTCAGGCAGCACGTGCAAAAGCTGAAATGGAAGCAGAGGCAGCACGTAGGGAAGCGGAGGCAGCATGTGCAAACGCTGAAAGAGAAGCATAGGCAGCACATTGAAAAGCTGAGTTGGACATCATGTTAGAAGCGCTCCAGCAAGACAAAGAAATTGCTGGATTGGAGGTGAAGACTAATGTTTTCGAAGAAGTTGTGGGGCAAATTGATGGAAACAAATGACTTAACTTCTTTTTCTCGGAGGACCCTGCCTTCAAAATTAGTTTAATCTGTGGGAATGCTACCCAAGCCTAAGGTACAACATGCCATGGGAGCCAACTTTCATCAAACCAACTTACACGTTTGTAAATGCTCTGAAGCACTACCAACAGCTCACATCCTGAGAGCGACCAATGAAGTAAACTCTTCACTTCAGCCACGAGGTTCAGGGTTACGTGAGAGTCAACGGCAAGGAGAAGTTGAGCCATCATTACCCACAGGAACACCAGATATGCAGTCTTCGTGCAAGCAAGAATTGTAAGGTGGTCACATTCTACTTTAAGTCCCACAGAAGATAAGATTGGTCATTTCGCAGTGGCTTCAATTGCTCAACCTGAAATCTCAACAGTAGACGAGTTAGTAAGGTATCTAGCACATAAGGACCTGGGAGGCTCAGGTCTTACCCAGTTTAACGGTCGGCCTGAATGTTACAGGACATGGAAATCAGACTTCAAGGATGCCATAGAGGGCATGAGACTTACTCCCAAGCAGGAGATGAACATGATGTTACACTGGCTGGGAAAGGAAACAGTCGTACGTGTGGAAGAGTTGAAGCATTCATACTTGAATAACCCGCTGAAAGGGTTACAAGAGATGTGGGAAAGGCTCGAAGAATACTATCAGCCTTATTTTCGAAAGTGATGAGGGCCCAGATTTCGACCCAAATCGGGAGATAGGTGCCCATCTCGCAAAGGCTCCCAAATCGGTATAATCAAAAGCTGATTTTGGGCGTCTTCAACTGCACTCCATCGCGGGAACGAACACAGTTGACGGGGGCGTGTTGGAGGCATGGTGAAGGTGGGACTGGGGTGTGTTTATCGGCCGAGGAGAGATGGGCGCCTTTGGCCGATAATCAAAAAAAGAAATGCGTTTT
Source organism: Microcaecilia unicolor (assembly GCF_901765095.1). NCBI lineage: Eukaryota > Metazoa > Chordata > Amphibia > Gymnophiona > Siphonopidae > Microcaecilia > Microcaecilia unicolor. The sequence goes on along the minus strand of NC_044031.1, from coordinate 371,845,241 downwards.
TAGCGCGAATTTAGGTCACTTTTTTTGGACCCTTTTTTTCACGAACAAGTCCCAAAAAAGTGCCCTAAATGACCAGATGACCACCGGAGGGAATCGGGGATGACCACCCCAGTGGTTACTAACCCCCTCCCACCAAATAAACTCCCCAAATTTAATAACATTGTTTTCCAGCCTGTATGCCAGCCTCAAATGCCATACCCAGCTCCATCACAGCAGTATGCAGGTCCCTGGAGCAGTTGTTAGTGGGTGCAGTGGACTTCAGGCAGGTCGTCCCAGACCCATCCCCCCCTACCTATTACACTTGTGGTGGTAAATGGAAGCCCTTCAAACCGCCCCCAAAACCCACTGTACCCACATGTAGGTGCCCCTCTTCAGCCATAAGGGCTATGGTAATGGTGTAGAGTTGTGGGCAGTGGGTTTTGGGGGGGGGATTTGAGGGGCTCAGCACCCAAAGGAAGGGAGCTATGGACTTGGGAGGTATTTGACTTTTTTTTTAATTGTTACAAGTGCCCCCTAGTGTGCCCGGTTGGTGTCCTGACATGTGAGGGGGATCAGTGCACTATGAATCCTGGCCCCTCCCATGACCAAATGACTTGGATTTGTTCATTTTTGAGCTGGGCACCTTCAGTTTCCATTATCGCTAAAAAACAAAACCGCCCAGCTCAAATCCGCACAACTCCGATGCATTTGCTGGGTACAAACCGTATTATCGAAAAAAAAGATGGGCGGCCATTTTTTTTGAAAATACGGTCTGTCCTGCCCCTTCACGTACCCGTTCTCGGACATAGACGCCCATGGAGATGGGCGTTCGAGTTCGATTATGCCCCTCCACGGCAGCCCAGAAGCTATAGAGAATTCACTGTTCAATAGGTTGGATAGATTTCCGACAATATCTGGCAAAGACAACCACAAGCTGCAAGAGTTGGGAAACCTCCTTCACGAGCTAGAAGCAGTCAAGGCTGAGAACAGCTTTCCTAACTTCAGCCAGCTAGACACACCTCGAGGCACCAAGAGCATCTTAGGAAAGCTAACATATGACCTAAGGGAGAAGTGGTCAGTAATTGGCACTCAATACAAGATAGAGAATCAAGGGAAATATCCTTTTTTCAGCGTCTTCACAAAATTCATAAGAGACATAGCTAAAAGAAGAAATGACCCTTGGTTCATGGTGGAATCTCCTGAATCAAGCCAGTTCTTGGAAGGGAAACCAGTCAAACCGTTCAAGAAACCTATTTCCGTTTGTAAGATCAATGTCTGCACCACCTGACCTTTCTTCCCTCACAGAGAATACAGAGGAACCCAAGAAACAGTGCCCTATACACGACACCTCATCCTCTCAGGAAGTGTCAAGGTTTCATAGGGAAGCCTTTGAGGGAGAGTAAAGCATTGCTCAGGAGATACAGATTCTGTTACAGGTGCTGTTCTTCCTCAAACCATCTGGCCAAAAATTGCCAAGTGGCTGTCCAATGTACAAAGTGTGGTAGGGACCAACACGTCGACACCCTGCACCCAGATGATGCAAATCCGTACCCAAACCCGAGGTGAATCACAGCGGGGAGACGGAAAAAGGAAGTACATCGACACTCCAAGTCGCTCCGAAATACACAAGGGTGTGTGGGAAAGTCCGCAAAGGAAGATCCTGCACTAAAATATGTCTGGCCAAAGTGTACCAAGAAGGGCGACCTGAGGAGGCAGTCAAGATGTACGCCATCATAGATGAGCAGAGTAATCGATCTCTTGCAAGATCAGAGTTTTACGACCTGTTTGAAATCCAGCAAGGCTACTCTTCATACAATGTCAAAACTTGTGCAGGAGTTGTACAAATGTTGAGAAGAGTAGCAAACGGCTGTGTGATAGAGGCGATAGATGGAAGCACCAGATCGCGATTACCTAAGTTAATTGAATGTGACCAGATTCCAGATGATAAAGATGAGATTCCTACACCAGAGGTCGCTTGGAATCACCCCCATCTGAGGCCCATAGCTAGCCAACTCTCGCCTTTAGATCCAGATGCTGAAATCTTACTCTTGCTGGGCTGAGACACACCAGAACTCCTGAAGATCCATGAATCGTGCAAGGGTCCACGTGGTGATCCTTATGCACAGTGTCTCGACCTAGGTTGGACAATCATAGGCAGAATATGCCTTAACCAAACAAAAAGGGTAAATATCAGTGTGCTCTTACAAATGCACTCAATCTGCAGCCCCTCCTTACCTCTCTACCCTCATCTCCCCTTACGTTCCTACCCGTAACCTCCGCTCTCAAGACAAATCACTCCTTTCAGTACCCTTCTCCACCACTGCCAACTCCAGGCTCCGCCCTTTCTGCCTCGCCTCACCCCATGCTTGGAATAAACTCCCTGAGCCCATACGCCAAGCCCCCTCCCTGCCCATCTTCAAATCCTTGCTTAAAGCCCACCTCTTCAATGTCGCCTTCAGCACCTAACCACTATACCTCTATTCAGGAAATCTAGACTGCCCAAACTTGACATTTCGTCCTTTAGATTGTAAGATCTTTGAGCAGGGACTGTCCTTCTTTGTTAAACTGTACAGCGCTGCATAACCCTAGTAGCGCTCTAGATATGTTAAGTAGTAGTAGTAGTCAGTGTGCTCTTCACCAACGTCTTAGAAAGCGGGCGCACTTCACTATTTGAACCATGTAACAATCACCTAACCATGAAAGAAGTTCCCATTTACAAAGAACGAAGCGCTGTTTCAGCATTTTATAAAAACATCTCCACAGTAGGTTTAGGAGAGCACTTGGGAAGCTCAGTGTTTCAGACCACCAAAGATGATGACAAACCTGCTTTCTCCATAGAAGACAAAGAGTTCTTGAACATTATGAGCAAAGAGTTCAAGAAAAATGAGTCAAACAGCTGGGTAGCACTCCTTCCGTTAAGCCCAGGCCTCGACTCCCGAACAACAGAAGTCAAGCCCTTTCTTGTCTTGCCTCATTACAGAAATTCTTGAGAAGGAAACCAGAGATGAAGCAGCAGTTTATAACTTTCATGCAGAACATGCTTACCAACGGTCATGCAGAGCTGGCCCCACCATTGGGAAAACATGAAGAGTGCTGGTACTTACCTATTTTCAGAGTATATCCACAGAAGCCACAACAAATCCGAATTGTGTTTGATTCTAGTGCCCAATTCCAAGGAACCTCACTGAACAGCATGCTACTCACTGGGCCCGATTTAGCCAATAGCCTACTGGGGATTCTGATTCGCTTCAGAAAGAACCTGTTGCCATAATAGCGGACATTCAACAAATGTTCTACTGCTTCACTGTTCACGAAGACCACAGGAATTACTTGAGGTTCCGTGACAATGATATCAATGGTGATGTGATTGAGTATAGGATGCGAGTCCATGTGTTTGGAAACAGCCCCTCACCAGTAGTAGCCACTTATGGGCTTAGATGAACTGCTTAAGAAGGAGAGAAGAAATATGGCATTGATGCCAGTCAGTTCGTAGAAAGAGATTTCTATATTTAATATTTGTATGTCTGATACCAACTTTTCTTAGATTTCAGGCGTCCAAAATATAATTCAGAGGACTTTAAATTCTCTCTGAAATTTTAATAGCACAGTCTTACTCTGACGTGCTATTATTATTTAATCTTCAATTAATTTTTTATTTTTATTTCTCTTCAGATAATATCAGCAGACCAGCAATATTAAAGTCAGCTGTCACAGTAAAACTTCTCAATAAACTTATAGTATTTAGAAGTTGTTATGAGATTAATAAGCTCATTAATTCTTATTGATAATAATAATAATTATTATTTTTATATCTGAGTCTTTTGTAACTGAGTTTTACTAATTTAGAAATACTTTTAACTCAGTAAAATTTCTCAGACACTCTCTCCCATTCACTCACCCTGTAGCCAAAATTAACCGCGGGGCTCTTTGAGATTAATTAGCACTAGTTTTCATTCAGACACCATTACATATCATAGATTACAATTTTTCTGAAATTTTAAAACAATTTTTAACTTTTCTGGATGGACACTGTCACATACATCCTTCCAGTAGCTAAATACCCACCCAACTGACCAAAAACAACTGTTTAGAACACTTAATATGTCACAGCTACCTTGAGCTCACCCACGAGCTCCTGCACTAAAACAACCCCACCAACAGCACAAAAACACAGTTTTTAAATCATTTTAAACATTTTTACCCAAATTTAAATAAAAACATTTTCCATACCTTTAGATGTCTTTAAAACATAAAAATTACCCTCCAAACCTCCACATGCGCTCACTGCACGGCTCTGCCACGAGCCAGCATCTGGCTCATGCTGCTTCTTCACCTGCCGCTCCTGCTTCGAGCGTGTGCACAGCACCCACATTTTATAAACCCGACCGGTACTAATTAAAACAAAAAAACAGCAGGAGAGTGCACTGGAGCACTACTCCTCTCTTCCTTACACTTTTCGCCATCTCTTCTTGCTTCAGAACTGGCTCTTCTCATTAAAATGAGCCGGTTCCTCCAGACCCCGGAATTCCCTGCTCCTGCGCATACATGGCCATCCCCGACGACATTAGACGCCCACACACGCAGGACAGGGCTTTCCCGGACATCCCCAACGCTACCGCCTCTCAGTTGCTCAATGCGGCCTCGTTATAGCCACTATCGCACCGATGCGCATTGATGCCATGACCGCCGCCCTCAACTCCCCACCACTGCTGGCTTCCCCATAGCCTGCCGATACAACGAGAAACTGCTCCGCCACTCAATCGCCAGACCCACCGCATCACTCTGAGCCTGCCTCCCATAAGACAGCTTTCCAACGCCGGTTCAGCCTCTGACGCTGCCGACACTCTCTCCTCCCCCTCCAATGCCTGGACCTCGCCGCTCAGCCCCGGTACACCCTCCAACATCCTACAGGTTAAAATAACTTTTAATTCTTCAGGGTTACATTATAAGTAGTCTTTGAGTAAAGCTATCCCTGAGAGGCCCCATTTATATATTTATAGAACATCTTAGCTTTCCCATCACTGCTGGAAACCTGTTGAAAACATGTTGTTTCATATTTCTACATTTTCTGATTGGCTATAGCACACATTAGGCTAAGTGCTTTGAAAATGAGCCCCATTGCCTCCTGTTTGAAGAAAGTATAATCTCTACTATATGATCTTGTTTTTGGAGTACTCTATTTTAGGTCATCTGCAGCAACTTCTTCAGGGACTCTGATAGAGACATTTGCTTGAGACAGTTTGCTAAACATCTTTACTGCAGATGCTAGTGCCAAGAAATGTGCAAGGTCTTATGACTTTGGAGCTGGCATTTATGACCTGTCCTGCTCTCCCACTCCCCCCCCCCCCCCCCCCCCCCACCGAGACCTGGACAGAGCTAAGGTGCCTCCATGCTTGTTCTCCTGTGCCTCCAACTGATTGCTATGATTGTCCAGCTACTTATCTTCTAATTACTTTGTGATTGTCATCCGATGTATAACTACTACATCTGAGTGTCTATGCTTCCTGATTTATTACCTGCAGCAAATAAAGAGCTACTGTGTGTGCCACACAGTTTTTTTCTTGCAATTATCCTAAAACAAGGCCTTTTTGCAACAGAAAATCTGGGTCACAACTCTATACAATTGTGCCTGCAGCCCAGCACCCACTTGCCAGGATTTTATGACTGTCATCTAGCAGCCACCACTGTTCCCTGAGTGTAAGCTGAGTGGGAGTCATCTAACTACACTACTGTCAGGAGGTGGCATTGCTTCAATATTGTGTTTTCAGTTGCTAGGGACAGACAAGTTTCCTGAAGTCCTGGAGAGCTTGCCTGACCTTCACTATTGAAGATGTGATAGTGAAACAGCATCCCTCACTGGCAGGACTGTAATTGGAGGACTCATGCTCAGCTTGGAAGGAACAGTGGCAGTCACCCACAAGGCTGGTTATTGAACCGCAGTATGCTGAAATTCAAAGTCATAATTTTAAGCTTAAACACACTCTGGTGTAACCTCCTCTGGTTCCTCGGGATCAGAGCTCTCATTCCTCCAGGCTGCTCAGGGTCTTATGCTCAGGCTGCTCCTCTGCTTCCTTTCTGAAGGCTTTTTCCCAGGATGCATTGAGATGCCCCTCCCATCTTCAGCCTCATTTTGACTCCAAAACATACTGCTCAGTGAGCCAGGCCTATAGAAAAGATCAGAATAGAAGAAGAGGAACAGAAGACTGCTGTTAAGGCTGCTGGTGATGAAGCCGCCACTGTTGCTGCTGCTACATGCAAAAAAAGCTGAATGGGATTATGCTATGGAAGTCTATGACAGAAAGGAAATATAGCTGCCATTGAGGACCAAGTGGAGATGAGGAGTAGCCTAATGGTTAATGCAGTGGCCTGTGAGCCACAGGAACCAGGCTCAATTCCCATTTCAGCTCCTTGTGACTCCTAGGTAGCATGTGCTAATGCCTTTAATGTTTGCTATGGTACCATAGGTCCCATTGAAACAATGAATCCTAGTTACCAGTCACTAATAAGGTACAGTACTCTAGCTGTGTGTGGTGTTTTGCCAGACCAACAGTGCAATTTCCTTTTATTTATCTGATTTCTAGCCTACTTCTTCCCAAAGTCTACAACATGGTTGACACACCACCCCTATGGGGCATATTCTCTGACTTGGTATAATTAACTTTTAGAAGAGTCACTATCAGAAAGATTTGATACCCCTCTAAGACAGAAAAGGATTATATCAAGTAGGAAATAAAAGGCAAAATATAACATGTAATAAAGGGGTCAGGCTTTGGTTTCCTTTTATCTCAGTCCTGCCTTTAAATCTCAGTAATTCTCCAGAAAACACGTCTATGTACTGTGTTTTAGTATCTGTAATATATGAACTTCCTTGGAGAGAAGGTTTCTTTGGAGAGAGACTGATGCATGAAATCAAAATGAGAAACTACTACTACTTATCATTTCTAAAGCGCTACTAGACGTACACAGCGCTGTACACTTGAACATGAAGAGACAGTCCCTGCTTGACAGAGCTTACAGTCTAAATCACAACCATAAGTTAATTAAGAAAAATAATTTTATTAAACAAAACTATTTTTGTTCTTTGAATGGCTGACTGTCAAAAGGAATTTTAAAGGCTTGCTTTAAAATTTAACAGAACAGCATTTCAGAATTAACACAGCAAATCAGCTTTTTTCCCCCCTTTCCCTTTCTTTTGGATCTTTAAAGCAACTGTCTCACAGGTAGATGTGCTATAATATTTACAGCTCATGGATATTGTTCTTCCTTCTCAGTCAACATAACACTTTTCAAAGCATTAGATAGAAGATTCTCAAAGTTTGATCCCCCTTCAAATTACACTTTAAACTGAACAGACAACATATTTAAGAGATGAAAACACAACCAAAAAGAAGTATTATTTGTTTACTGGACATTGTGCTCAGCATTTTTGGACTCATAATATGAATCAAAATTGTTTTGACTCCTGAACTTTTCTTTGACCAAATATTTCTTGAGAGCACTTTGGTCTAGGATGGGACACATCCCTTCTGTCTTCTTTTGCATGAGAAAGTACCTGGAATAGAATCCCTGCCCTTCCTCCCCTGGTGGAACAGGCTGAACCACATAGGCCTTCAGAAGGGCGGAGAGTTCCTCTGCAAGTACCTGCTCGTGCTGAGAGCTGAAGTAATGAGCTCTCAGAGTGAAATTTGGAGGGTTTTGAAGCCAATTGAGGGGGTATCTGAGGTGAACTATTTGAAGAACTCACCAGTTGAAGGTTATAAGGGGCCACTTGTCATAGAAAAATTTCAGCCTCCCCCCAACTGGCAAGTCATCCAGGATGGACACTTTAATAGCGGCTATGCTTTGCTGGAGCCAGTCAAAACGTTGTCCCTTGCTTTGACTGGGGAGCAGCAGGGGCCTTAGGAGCACAATATTAATGAGAATAGGCATGCTGGGGCTGAGCCTGAACAGTATTGTGAGAAGAGGTGGCATACCTACATCTCTGCGGGTACTAGGCACCCCTTCTAGACTTGCCAATAGACTTCCTAGATGAGGAAGCTGATGTAGAAGGTGCCCAGCAGGAGAAAGAAGAGATGGTATTGTGTGTTTTTAATTTAGTCAGTGACCTCCTCGACCTTCTCTCCAAAAAGGTTATCCCCCTGGCATGGGGCATCTGCAATAATGGCAATAATGTTTAAATACATGAAATAGCATGTTAATTCTGAGGTTAAGGTGCATTCATTCAATTTAGAGGTGCTTTTACAAAGCTGCGTTACCTGTACTGCTGCACGCCAAATCGAGCCTACCACCGGGTTTGTTCAGGAGCCCAGCGGCACTTCTGGCTTCTGGCGTACAGCAACTAGATTACTAGAAAATGTGCCCAGAGGTAATCAGGAGGCAGCAAGGGCTCCGCCAGGAAATGGCGGTGCAGCAAGTGTTTCACTTATCGCAGGTCATTTCCATCCCTTGCCCAAGGGGACCTCAGCACATGGCATACCCACTCACTGGTGCCACCGCAGGGCCTCTTTTACCGCCACTTGGTAAAAGGGGCCCTTAGCAAGCTACACTGCTTTTTTTCATATTGGTGTCTGTTGCTCAGATGAATATCCTGCTCCTTTTCAGAAATACAGGCGGTTTCTTACCTCTACTAATTCTTCCTGTTCTAGGAAGGTGCAGCCAGAAAACTTTTGTTTCATGTCGCGTCCTGTGTTATTTCTAGGAATGTTCTTTTTTTTTTTCTTATTCCATCACAGGCATGTCTTTTGGAAATAGCACTATTTCAGAAGTATGCACGCTTTCCTGATAGTGTGTGCATGTGAGATACTCTTTTACACACTTTTGTGAATAGTAAGCATTCGTTTGAAAGAGTGATGGCAAGGTCCCATTTTAAATTATGTGCTGTGGTCTTTCGGTCCCTATATGGAAATGGTCCTCTGTATTTGGTAGAGCCTTTTCCTCTTTTAAATAGACAATTGCTGCAGGGACAAGTTTTATTAAGATTTCCATCAGCGAGTTCAGTCAAATTTATAAGACAGTTATATTTGTCCTTGCCTTAGGCAGTTTCAGTGTGGAATTCTCTTCCTACCTCAATGCATTCTTTGAGGGATTATTTAAAGTTTTGTAAGCAACTTAAAACATTTTTTTGCAGGTGCACTAAAAAATGGACCTGCGCACGTCCAATACACACATCTACACCAGTGCAGGCCATTTTTCAGTGCACTTTAGTAAAAGGACCCTTAGATTGCAATGACTGGTGGAATTCTCAAGATTTTTAACTTTGGATTATAAACTAGTCACATCTCTTATTATAGAAACTTGAACTAATTGACAAAAATCTAACACCTTCTCCAAGTCTCTAACCCATTCCGTAAGCTGGAATCTTTCTCAATTTGCATCACTAAAGAAGACAAATTCTGAATTTGTGACATCAGTGCCATACCCAGGTCCACAATCACTTCTCAGATAGGATCCAGAGTTATAGAAGTCATACAAACTAATAAAAATTTAAGCAATGAGGACTCAGCTGCAGTTCTATTAGTTTCACTTATCCACCACTGGTTCTGGTCATTACCACTGCATCCTGGGTGGGCCCTCCGAAAGTTGTAGCATGTCCATCCTCATAACTCCTTCTGCATTTATTGGTGAGGTTGAAATGAGTTCAGAGACTGAGGAACCACTTAATAATGTTTGCAGCAGAGATGCACTGGGATCCAGGCTCAAAGTGATATTGTGCCCCAGTTAGCAATCAGGTACTTCCAGATCTTGCTGCTTCTCAAGTGGGTCCATTCTGGATCCCTCACTTTGAGCCCCCTTTTAGTCACAAAAACCTTCCATTAGGCAAAGAAGTCAGCCAAAATGATCTAGCTGAGGGTTTAACCTTACATTTTCTTGTTTTACAAAGAAGCAGAAGCATGCCAGCAGGCATCCACCATTTCACACATGGTTCTTGTTTTCACCTGCCATTATGCTGCACTATTCCTTTCCTGCTGTGGTGCCTAGTGTAAGACTAGGTATTGGGCTTTGCCTGTACCATTTTGGGCATAAGCCTCCCCTCCTGTAGAAGAAGCTGTTTCCTATCACTTCTGGATCTTGTCTTGATGGGTGAGTGTGTGTTCTGATGTCTCCTGTCTTTGTCTGTCTCTGTTGGGTATGAAATGTTCCCATGTCTTGTCTTTTCTTGATTGGTCCTGCTAGTTCCTAGCAACACAGCTCCTTGCAGTTGTTTGCCTTAAATCCATACTTTTCATCTTTTGCTCTTAACATTTCTGTTGCTTATCCGCTTCCTACTCCTCATTATGATATTTTTCATTTTAATGTTCCGCTGCTAATCATTTGGATTTCAGCTGAAAAGGGGTGTTGTTTGCATTCATCATGCAGCAACAGTCAGTAAATTAGCACTGTTACCTAGACTAGCAGTGTCAGCACCACCAGTACTGCCATGGGGAGAAATTGATTGTCTGAGAAAGATTCATAAAGATTTTCTTCTTTGTTTGTTTTAATATGCCTTCCACTGTAATGATACCGCAATATGTGGCATCAAGACAAGAAGACAGCTGCAGCAATTATAATTTACTTGCAGGCAGATGGTGCCAGAAGTGTGCCTACAAGGAGAATACCTCACATCATGGAAATTAATTTTAACTTGATTATGTTCTAATCTCTTGTAAGTTAAAGAAAGACAGTGATAGTATCACCAGGTTCAGAGTTAGGGGCTTCAGAATAGAGGATTGGGGGGGGGGGGGGTAACTTGGCGGCTCCAGTGAGATGTGCCAATGCTGCACACAGTCAAATTAAGTAGACCTATGTCTTCCAAGTGTGGGGAATTAAATCAAATGTATATCACAATCTTCCCAAACACTTCCAACTTGAAATATTTATATGATAGTGTCCCAGTGCTTCAAATCAACATAACTTTTTCTTTCAAAACGGGGATCTTCAGATTTAAACCTTCCCGCCATTCGGAACAACTGTTTCCGTATATCGGCGTCAAATACATCCTCATTGATCCACCCGTATAAAGATATTTTTTTTTCCTGTTATTTAATTCCTTATTTATATTAATAAATTTATAATATAAATAAGGAATTAAATAACAGGAAAAAAAATATCTTTATACGGGTGGATCAATGAGGATGTATTTGACGCCGATATACGGAAACAGTTGTTCCGAATGGCGGGAAGGTTTAAATCTGAAGATCCCCGTTTTGAAAGAAAAAGTTATGTTGATTTGAAGCACTGGGACACTATCATATAAATATTTCAAGTTGGAAATGCTGCACACAGAGCACCAATTGTAAAGGGCATCTGCGTACCAAGATGCTGTTATAGAATACTAGCATAAACCTGAATTGGCACGCCAAAATTTAGGTGTTACCATTTATGTCAGCTGTATGGTAGGTGTAAATGGTGTGCCTAAGTGCACCATGCAAAATATGGAACTCGTAACATTCAATAAGATAAATATGTATGTTGAAACACGCCTTTAGACCAGCCATGTATACAGCCCTTTGGAGTTATGCACTATGGTGGTGATTTTAGAAGCACCGATATGTCTAAATGGTAGGCTTTAAATGTTTGAAAGGCCCAAATGTTTACATGCCTTTTCAAACCATGGGCCATTCAGATGTGTGGAAGGTTACTCACGTCTAAATTGCATAGGGGCGTGGGTAGGGCGGGGAGAAGGACTGGTCTGTGTGGGTGAACAATAGAGTACATTCCTTATTTCACATAGGGAATGTACATTGCATGGAGAAACCTGGACTTTGGGATTTAAACTTACTCCAAGGCACGACTAAGTGCCTGCTATAGGGGCAGTGCTAAATCCCATCACCAGTCCCGTGAAAACTGTCGACCCCCCCACATCAAAGCTCTTCCCTGACGCTACCTCCCCACCCTTCCTTGACTCAATTCGACAGCGCACCTGCCATCACCTGACCCCACCACTATCACCCAACCCACAACAGGCACCAATCCAACCCCCTGCCATCACCTGATCCTGAAACCATCTCCATGCTCAAGTCCCCCAAGAGTCTCCCACATGTGAGCATGAGCCCAATATGTGGGGGCCTCCCCCAGAGGCCTCTCTCTGGACTGAAAATCTCAAAAGTCCCCAGGCTTACAGATGTCCCTGGAGGGTATTGGAGCGAGAGCGATGCCCACTCATTTCTGACTTCTGGCTGCCTGTGTCCAATAGGGCCACTGAGACCACTATCAGTAATAATGCAGTATTACCACAAGGGGTCAGGCTTCAGTATATGGAAGTTTTGCCCACATATGGAAGCCTGACCCCTAGCAGTAATACCACAATATTACAACTAGATTTCTTGGTGCCCATATTAGACCTGGAAGCCATGAGGCAGGAGGGCATGGGCATTGCTCCCCACCCACTACTCACCAGGGACCCTGGTAAGCCTAGGAACTGAGTCAGGAGAGGGGAGGTTGGAAGCTTTGTAGTCAAACATATATTTTTGAGGGCCTTCAGCCATGGGAGGGGAGATCTCTGAGGGAGGCTTCCACATATTAGGCTCATGACCATATGTGGAAGCCTCTAGGAGGGTTTGAGCATGGTGATGGCTGTCTAGGTCAGGTGATGGTGAGGTGGTGGGATTGGTGCCTGGTGGTGGTCAGGTGATAGTGGGGGTTGGATTTGTGCCTGACAGGGGTCAGATGATAACGGGGGGGGGGGGGGGGCTGTTGGATGGTGTTGGGGAAGGGTGGGGAGGCATGCATCGGGTAAGGCTGCAATAGGAGACAGTGCACTGATGCTGGGACTGAGGAGCAGTAATTTAAAAAGCTGCTCCCAAGTCTACGTGGGAAGGGGGAATATGTTTTTCCCTACACATCCAGCTTTCTAAAATTGCTGCTTTTTTTGGGCATGGAGGGATTGGAACGTGTAGCTTTATGTTTGCAGAGCCTCTTGTAAAATAGTGTGAGAATTCCACACATCTTGACTTGGATGTTGGAATTCTACTCTGCACGTTCATTCTAAAATGCCCTTCCCCAGCACTTCGGCTCATCCTTATAGAAAGTCATCTAGTGACAATTTTGGCACCTTTGATGCATGTAATTGTCGATGCCAAGTTATAGATTTGCCATAAAACTCTATTATTTATAGTAATTACACTATTTTTCAAAGTGATAAAAACAGTACCATCTCTTTGTTTTTACATATCCACTATAAACACAGCACTTTGTATGTGCCCATCATGGGGTTAATTTTATAAAGGCTTTACAATGTGTGACGCATGTGTTTTCAGTCAACAAGCAGGACACAAAGGTGACATCATTGGACAGTGCTGGGACAAAACTGCTTTCCCAGAACTAGAATTCTGAGTGTGCATGACCCTTTGCATGGACAACAGTCATCTTAGCTCCTCAGTTTTGTCTGCTCAGCCAAATGGATGAAAAGCTGAGCTCTCTCATTTGTTTTAGTTTTCAATCTATATTTCTTCATCTTAGCATTCATTCTTTATTAAAAAAAAAATCATGTCACTAAAGTTCAGATTAAATCCATGCCTGAAATGCTGCATGACCAGAAGGGCTGTAAGCACTGTGTTCGAATGTCACCAATAGCATAAAAAGATTTTGGCCAAAGTTCAAAACTATTTAACTTGCCAGGTACAGCTCCTGGCCGGTTGCATAGCACTTCTCTGGCTAAGCGCTAATATTCAGCATGAGTTAGCCGGTTATCTCTGCTGAATGTTAGCGCTTAATGCACACCGGGGTGTAGCCAGACTTCGGTGGGAGGGGGTCCACAGCCCGAGGTGAGGGGGCACATTTTAGCCACCCCCAGTGCCAACCCTTTCGACCCCCTCTTCCCGCCGCTGCCAACCCTCCCCCGCCGCTGCTGCTGTCGGGTACCTTTGCTGGTGGGGGTCCCCAACCCCCGCCAGCCGAAGTCCTCTTCTCTGGCGTGGCCGCATTGCTGATCTGCAAGGGCAGGCTTCTGTTTCTATGAGTCTGACGTCCTGCATGTATGTGCAGGACGTCAGACTCACAGAAACAGAAGCCTGCCCTTGCAGATCAGTAACGCGGCCGTGCCGGAGAAGAGGACCTTGGCTGGTGGGGGTTGGGGTCCCCTTCCAGCTAATGCAGGCGACGGTGGGTTGGCGGCAGGAGGGAGGTTCGAGAGGGTCGTCGGCAGGGGGTCCAGGGCCAAATCTATGGGGGCCTAGGCCCCCTGGCCCCACGTAGCTATGCTACTGATTTTGACTGCAGCCGTAAAATAGCTGATTTTATATTTTTTGTATGAATGTCCATGTGCAAATACTGCCATTAAAGTAACTTAATTACTGCATGAGTACTTACTGCCACCCATTTTGTAGGCAGTAATGGCTCAAGCAGTAATCCTGCACTAACCAATTAGTGAATGCTAATGTGGATATGCTGTTTGGGACAGGAATGCCCACTCTTTGCCCCCTAAAAAGCCCATTCAAAAATTTTTAAAAATATTTTTTACCATGCAGTTAATGAGCGCAGATTTAACCATTACTGCAGGACGCCTGAACAAGTTCCACAGTATGCCATTTTAAGCCGCCTAAGGCACACGATAGTGCCTAACCCAGCTTAGTAACAGGGTCCCTAGTTAACTTCAGCATACAGAATAGTGTTTTATGCAATCAGTTAGGTACCTATAAAATTATCTGGGGATATATGCATATAAAAATAGATTTCAGGAAAATACAGCAGCCACTTTTATCTATCTATCTATCTATCTATCTATCTATCTATCTATCTATCTATCTATCTATCTATTTATTTTTATGTCTGTGTTGGATTAATAACAGTACTAAGCACAGTACCATAAAACATACACAGCAATTAAAATAAAATACAGAAATAAAATGTAACAACATTTCATTAAAACCTAGAACAAACTAGCAGCAGATGGAAAACTCCATAAAATTAAACTGCTTGAGTGCAAAAATATAATCACGCCAGTTAGTAAAAACTTGGGCAGAAAAGAATGCTTTCAGCTATTTGTTGAGCTATCTATACTCACCTAAGCTGACTTGGTAATTGATTCCACTCTAGGTCTAGCAATTGAAAAGGTATACCTCTGCTGATCGAAGTGATCAGGAGGGTTTATAAATCGTCAGGACAGAGGATAAGTAATGTAGAGTGTTTTGTAGCAAAGCCTTATGAATCAAAAGTAAGATTTTACATTTTATTGTAAACAAGATCAGCAACCAGTGTAACTGGTGCAGGAAGAGCATAAAAGATTAAAATCATGAGATCCCAGTTATATGTCCTCATGCCTTTTTATCACCCTCCGAGCTCGCTGTGTTTTCTTCCAAAGTTTCAATGTTTATGTTCCATTGTTACATTCCCTAACGATACCTCAACTGTTTCGCATAACTCTGCACAATGTAATCCATAACCAATTTGTAACAAAATGTATTTCTAACATTTAACTCTTATTGTAAGCCACACTGAACCCGCAAAAAGGTGGGAAAATGTGGGATACAAATGCAATAAATAAATAAATAAATAAATAAATAAATAAATAAGGTTGTGCTGATGCATTCCTAACCAATTGCAATGGCCATAGAGTAGGTAACAAGAGACCCATGAATAATGTAACCCTATAGAGCTCATTTTTAAAGCACACTGACATCTCAAAATGGCAAAACAAGTCAAATTGCAATTTAGGAATGGCAGAATTTGGACATCCTACACTGCAGTTTGTCCAAATAACAAGGGGGTGTGTTATTATTTATTAGGATGTATTTACCGCCTTTTTGAACATTTTACTCAAGGTGGTATACAGAAAGAATAAGTCAAATATAAGCAATAGATATTCAATTGTTATTCTAGTAACAGTACAAAGTACGGCATAGTATTCTATATTACAACGTCAACACAATATGCAATAAAACATTTTAATACCTGCATAGGGTGTAAGCAAAGACAGCACATATAGATAGATAAGATAGAGTAACTAACAAGAGTTAGAATATAAGGGGACTAATTAAAAGATTTACTACTACTACTTATCATTTCTACAGCGCTACTAGACATAAGCAGTGCTGTACACTAAGCACGTAGGAAACAGTCCCTGCTCGATAGAGTTTACAATCTAATCATAACAGACAAACAGGACAAATAACGGATTAGGGAATTGTGCGAATGAATAAAATAGATATGGGTACTGAACACGTGAATAGGAGTAGGAGTTAGGAGTTAAAAGCAGTCTCAAAAAGGTGGGTTTTTAGCCTAGATTTGAATACAGACAGAGTCACAGCTTGCCTGGATGTCCAACCGCCATCTGAAACTGAACATGGCTAAGACCGAGCTTATTGTCTTCCCACCCAAACCTACTTCTCCTCTCCCTCCACTCTCTATCTCAGTTGATAACACCCTCATCCTCCCCGTCTCATCTGCCCGCAACCTCGGCGTCATCTTCAACTCCTCCCTCTCCTTCTCTGCGCATATCCAGCAGACAGCCAAGACCTGTCGCTTCTTCCTCTATAACATTAGCAAAATTCGCCCTTTCCTTTCTGAGCACACCACCCGAACTCTCATCCACTCTCTTATTACCTCTCGCCTAGACTACTGCAACCTACTCCTCACTGGCAGGGCCGCCGAGAGACAACGCTGGGCCCGGGACAAACCATCTTAAGGGCACTGCACACACACATACGTTGTAAAGAATTCCATTTTTCATTGCTTCCCATGCCATGCTTTCCCTTCTTAATTCAATCCCCATCCACCCTGTTGTCTTCTCAGCTTCATTGTGAGACAGAGTATGCCTGCCTGTTCACATATAAAATATTAAAGAAACAAGAAAATTAATTGGAAAACTCTTAAACTTGCAGATTGGTGAAAACAGTCCAGAAATGTGTTATGTCACCTAGTCCTTGCTGTATACATTTTGTGGTGCTAATTGATTAGCATCCTAAGGCTTGCATTTATAAAGAATTAAACAATAATTTTATTACCTGGTCCAGTGGCACATGACGTGACTGACAACTCCACTGGCTTGGTGTTGGCTGCTCTTCCTCCTCTCTCAGCTGAGTCCAGTCAGTGGAGTGCACAAGTCTGTACACACTCAAATAATCCCCCGACCTGGCTGGCTGTGGCCTCCAAAACTGTGCTTGGTCTCCCACAAATTATTGCTCCAGACTAGAGTCCAGCGCCAAATTTAGCCAGCCACAACTGTCCTGACTCTGAGAGTGATGATGACCCACCCCCACGACGCTGACATGACCCGGCCGGAAGGAGCAGCACTACAGCAGGCACTAGCCCCGACTGCCCCGTAGCACCGCATAGGCTGCCTGGTGCCACACACACCACCCATGTGGCACGCACCGCACGTACGCAGGAGCACAGCAGCGAATCGCGAGGCTGCTGCCAGTGCCGGATGCGAGCACGGGGTCGGAGGGAGCTGGAGGAAGGGAAAAAAACCACCATTACAGCGTGCGATCGACGTCGCCGGGCCCCCCGGCGGCCCTGACTGTAGTGTAGTGTCTCTGCGCCGCTGCGCCAGCACGGAGGGAGCTGGAGGAAGCGGAGGAAGGAAAAAAAACATTACAGCGATCGTCGTCCTGCCGGGCCCCCCTTTCAGGCCGGGCCCGGGGAATTTTGTCCCCCCTGTCCCCCCCTCTTGGCGGCCCTGCTCACTGGCCTCTCACTTAGCCATATATCCCCCCTTCAGTCCATTCAGAATTCTGCTGCACGTCTTATCTGCCGCCTGGACCGACTTACTCATATCACCCCTCTCCTCAAGTCACTTCACTGGCTTCCGATTAGGTACCGCATACAGTTCAAGCTTCTCCTACTAACCTACAAATGCACTCGATCTGCTGCCCCTCCCTACCTCTCTACCCTCATCTCCCCCTACGTTCCTACCCGTAACCTCCACTCTTAGACAAATCCCTCCTTTCAGTACCATTCTCCACCACCGCCAACTCCAGGCTCCACCCTTTACGCCTCGCCTCACCCCATGCCTGGAACAAACTCCCTGAGCCCATTCGCCATGCCCCCTCCCTGCCCATCTTCAAATCCTTGCTCAAAGCCCACCTCTTCAATGTCGCCTTCAGCACCTAACCACCATACCTTTATTCAGGAAATCTAGACTGCCCCAACTTGACATTTCATCCTTTAGATTGTAAGCTCCTTTGAGTAGGGACTGTCCTTCTTTATTAAATTGTACAGTGCTGCGTAACCCTAGTAGCGCTCTAGAAATGTTAAGTAGTAGTAGTAGTAGTCAGAGCTTGACATACTGACTCAGGAAGTCTTTTCAATGCATAGCATGAAACAAGAGAAAACGAATGGAGTCTGGAGCAGGGGCGTAGCTACAGGTGGGCCTGGGTGGGCCCAGGCTCACCCAACCTCGGCTCAGGCCCACCCAGTTTAAGCGCTGAAAAGTGCACAGCTGAGCAGCCACTGCCTTTCTGTCTTGCAGCAGCAGCGCCGGCCTGCTCAGCCACCTCCCATCTGCTTTTTAGTCTCTCGGGCGGCACTGGTAGCTGTAGTGAGCGAAGTGACGCTCATTCTCCATGACGCAAGCCACACGCTGTGCGGTGCTGAACAAATCTGCCACTTCCTGTGGGCAGTGGGCTGAGGTCGTGGAATGTCTGGTTAAGTTTGATATGGCATAATGTAACTATAGTTAAAAATATTGGGGGGGTTTCCATTAAAGTATGTATGTGGTTTATGATGATGCAGAGCAGCTGTTGGGCAGACTATTTAGAAATCCATCATTAAGTGCATTCTAAGGCATTATTTTGTAGTATCCCAAGAAACACTACTCATATACAGTACATAGTGCCCACCCATATTAGTTCTGGGCCCACCCAAAATGTCAGGTCTGGCTACGCCACTGGTCTGGAGTTGGTACTGGAGAAGAAGGGTACAGATAAGAGAGATTTACCTAATGAATGGAGTTCCCAGGGAAGAATGTAGGGAGAAATAATAGTGGTGTCACGTCTGTGGTCGTGACCCCTCCCAGGCGTACCTTATTTCTGGCGGTCAGCTTCTAAGCTGGCTTCTGTCTGGTTTTTCTGTTAGCTCTGTCTATGCCTCTGTGTGCTGGCTGCTTCCAGCATGGCTGATTGCTCCTCTGTGTGGCACCTGGGTATGTTGAGCCTTTCTATGCTTCAGTATGCTTTCTGCCTGCTTCTTGGTTTGTACTCCCCTCGCCCTCTGGTGGCCAGACCTGGTGGCTGCATTGGATTGTCTGTGTGCTGTTTCCCGTTCCAGACTTCAGCCCAGTCCAGTCCGGATCTTCCGGCCTGCCAGACTTGCTTGTCTTGTTTGAGTCTGCAAAGCACCCGTAGCTACCTTGTGATTGCTGCAGTGAATCTCAGCTGCTGCTGGGCGTATTAGCCATTTGGAAACTCTCTGCTTTGCCTTTGCATCGTCTAAGGTCCCTGGTATGTTGGGGTGCTGGTGCACTTCTGCCTAGTCCAGTTTATAGTCTGTAATTCTTGCCTGATTCTAGTTTAGTCTTTGTGTAGCTTCTTGTTCTGTATTGCTTGTTTCCTAGTTTTGTTTCTTGTTTGTATGTCTTTGTCTAGTTCTTAGTTGCCTGTGTTTCTTGTTCAGTGGCTGCCTGGCAGCTTTCAGTTCTGTCTATCAGTGTTTGTTCCCTGTTTCAGTGGCTGCTTGCAGCTTTCAGTACTGTCTCTTGTCTATCTGAGAGTCCTAGTCTAGTATTCTGCCTAGCCTCCCTGTGTATTCTAGACCCTGTGGGTATCCTGCTGGTTTACAGTTCCTGCCCTGTCCAGTAAGTCCTGCTGGCCACCTGCACCCAGGGGCTCAACTCCTGAGGAAGGGTGGTCAAGTGCAGGTGAAGTCTAGCTGGCCCTGTCAGAGTTCTGCCTTATCCCTGTGTGGGGTGGTTTTGCCTGCCACTGCCGCTCCTCGGCAGTGGCCCAAGGGCTCATGATCCTAGTTCCTGCTTTTGGAAAACGTGACAAGTGGAGAGGTACTGAGGAGCTGCAGAGTGAATGCACTAGTAAGTCATTAAGAGGAGTTTGAACTGTATGCAGAAATGGAAAGGGAAACAATGAAGTGACTTGAAGAGAGGACTAATGTAAGCATAGTGATACTGGCAGAATATAAGTCATACAGCACAATTTGAACAGTTTGAACAGAGAGAGGTGGTTTAGTGGGAGATCTGTGAGAAGCAAGTTGGAGTAAACTAAGTGTGAGGTGATAAGGGTTTTGGTAGTGTGCTCAGAAAATATTTTGGTGATATTATAGAGAAAGAAACTACAGTTTTTAGCAATCTGTTGAATTTGTGCACAGAAAGAGAGGAGTCAAACAAGACCCCAAGGTTATGAGCTGATGAGACAGGGAAGATAAGAGTGTTATCCACAGACAAAGAGAATGGGGTAAGAGGAGAGGTGGGTTTAGGGAGAAAGATAAGAAGTTCAGTCTTGGCCATGTTCAGTTTCAGATGGCAATGAGACATCCAAACAGTGTCAGAAAGGCAGGCTGAGACTTGGGCCTGGATTGCCTGTCTTCTCCTTTCTGCGATCTCTTGTAAAAGCTTACCTATTTTTCCTTAACTTTTCAGCTGCTACTTTTGAAAACCAAAGTGGCCTCCTTTTCCTTTTATTTACTTTCCTTACAAAAAGTTTTGTTGCCCTTGCAATGCACCTCTCTGCTTTGCAATTCTTCCAGATGCTTCCATCCAGGCAGCAGTTCCTTGAGGTAATCCCCCATCTGGATAAAGTTAGGTTTTTTGAAGTCTAGAACCTTCACTTTTGAATGAACCATCTCAAAACCAATCATAATATTAAATCATACCACCTCTTAGAATCCCTAATTCTTTCAGTCTTGTTTGGAAAAAAAGATCATTATTCATGTCCAGTTTAAATCTGAGGAAGGTCAGAGCACATTGTGATACTTTCAAACATCTAAAAAACTGGTTTTACCATTGGTTGAGATGAACTATTTTCAAAGCTGCATTGGAATTGGTCAGTACATTGCAATTAGTGCTTGCCTTCACTATTTCATGCCTAATTTCATATAGATAAACTAATTTCTAAAATTTAATGAGGTACTAATTGCAAAGAAGTTGATATAATGAATATCTCCATATTTATATCAAATCTGAATGTACTGAATTATGATATATATGAAAGATGCAGGAATGAAGATTTGATATAGAGTAGATGAAGTCTTGATGATTCTTGCTACTGCTCATAAGAATTAAACATATGTTAAGGTAGCCTCTTTTTAGTGTTTCTCACCAATTTTGGGTGCAGATCCCGGTACTACGTGCTATTCTATGCATAGCGCTCTACTTAGAGCGTCATTTACAGAATAGCACTAAGCGCTGATTTTTTTTCAGCGCCCAAATTTGGGTGCCATTTACAGAATCTAGTCCAAAGCACTTATACATGTAAGTGCATGTAGCTCTATTCTCAGGGCTTTTTTTGAGGGGGTACTTGGGGGTACTGAGTACCGGCACCTTTTCCATTGTCTGCTAAAATTGACCCATGGTCCACAAGTTTTAATGAAAGAGCTCAAGCTCTACACACCAATTCTGCCTTGTCATAGATTCTGTGACTGGTTGCAGGGGGCCTGGCTATTGTGGGGTGGGTCCCTCAGTGATCACCCCACCCCTGAAGGGTGGCCTGGCATTTGAGTACCGGCACCTTTTTTGCTAGAAAATATGCACTGTCTATTCTGTAAGGGTGCGTATATGTGCAATAGCATGCAATGGCAAGGGTGATATGGAAGGGTCTCACACTTACATGTGTAACATAGAATACTGTAAGGTATGTTTGCCCTTGCCACATTTAGTAGTCCACAAGAAGCAGAATACACGTCTTGTGTTGATAGAGAGCTTTATTGCAATAAAGTTAGAGTAGCACAGCAAAACAAGGAGTAGGATGATCTGGCCTTTGCAATAACCCAGGGAGACGTATAAAGGTGAAATCTTTATTAAGTAGCAAAACACAATGACTCGACACTGCCTCAGGAGTCTGAAAAAACATACACACAAATGATATATAAAGTTGTATAAAAATATAAATCATAACACACATATATATCTAAAGTGAAAAACAGGACTAACAAATATAACATAAAAATTAATAATTAAAAATTAATAGAACTAGAGATTTAAAGATTTTAAGAAGATGCACATAAACAATTGTGCACATAAACAATTGTGCACATAAACAATTGTGGAACAGAAATTCTGAAATATTTGAAGTAACCCACTTACATGTGGACATACACTCATACCATATGCCATAACTTATAAAATGTGCTCTAGGCAACTGACCTTGGGATGTTCCAAAAGGTTTTTTAAAAATGAAAACAAATATTCATATGTGATGTCACAATCCTGAAAAAATATGTAAAAGAATATTTTGTAAATATAATAAAAATAATATAATAAAAAGAGGGAGAGAGTACTGGTACCATAAAGGTCACGCAAGTATCTTGCATATGTAAGACATCCTATGTACCAGATAAGATGTAAAATAAAAATGCTACTTATAAAAGAGAGTATCAATATAAAACAAAGTGCTGATATAAAAACATAATACTACTCCTTAGAAGTAAAAGTAAACCTGTCAACAATATATTTCAATAAAAGGATGACACAACTGGACACAAAAAAACCCAAAAGACCAAAGGCAAAAAAGCGCATTGAAAATATAAAACGAATTTGTCGGCAATATTTCTCAGATAACAGATGACAAATCTAAAGACAAAAAAGCAAAAAGCAAAAGAAATGTGCCACATCAAGGACATGGTTTTTTATTTAAAGAGGAAGTGCATTATCTATAAATTTTTTACAGATTTAATATAGTCGCGTACGAAACATATGGAAATAAAAATGTAACGTTACGTATAGAACACCCTTATCTGAACGTGAAACGTGATGAATGAAAGTATAAACGATCTTAGTCTGCATCTGCTGGACTCGCTAATTAAGCATGGGCCGCATTATGGATTAAATATGCACGCCGCCAAGACAATAAATAAAATTACTGTATCCAAAGGGCTAAGTTTAGTGCCGCAGTCAAATATACAAAGTTAGAGTAACAGAAAGCTTGACATGATCATGTTTCACCTTATCACCAGGCAACGTCAGGGGCAAATGTAATCCAGTTATTCATACAAACACTTGTATATAGAAGGGCACAAATGATCAGGAACAACCCTGAATAACAACATTATTTCAAGGATACACAAGGATGGCAGCACCAGCAAAATAACAGATTATTTTCAAAGAGCAATACTATCTTTTGGAAATAATCTTTCCTCCCATATAAGAGAGAATGTGGTAACAGTGGTTAGCATATCTGGGTTTAAAAAAGGGTTTTGGACAAGTTCCTGAAGGAAAAGTCCATAGTCTTTTATTGAGATGGACATAGGGAAGCCAATGCTTTCCCCAGGATTTGTAGCATGGAATGTTTTCTGCCAGGTACTTGTGACTAGGATTGACTACTGTTAGAAGCAGGATACTTGGCTAGATGGACCATTGGTCTGACCTAGTATGGCTATTCTTATATTCTTCTGTAATCACACTAGGCTTTCTGTTACTTTAACTTTATTGGAATACAGCTCACTATCAGCACAAGACATGTATTCTGCTTTTTGTGGACTGCTTGGTACATGTGCAGACCACAGTTTCCTCTCGTTTGTTTTCTTGCCACATTTAGGCATCCTCAGTTATACCAGGTCAACGGCTGATGTAACTGTACATACCTAAATGATTACTCTAGCATTCAGTAACGGTATCTGGGCGCTCAGAGACCGTTATAGAACAGGCTTTCACAGCATTGGATCACCTGAAAAATGGCACCCACTTATAGAATTGCCAGCAAAAATCATATCAGCTGCTTTTGTGCATAACTCATCACAATGTAATCCATAACCGGATTGTAACAAATTGTAACAAATTGTACTCCCATCATTTACAATGTATTGTAAGCCACACTGAGCCCGCAAATAGGTGGGAAAATGTGGGATACAAATGCAATAAAATAATAAATAAATAAATAAAAACCTAGGCATTGCCATGGAAAAAGAATAGGTGGAGGAGGGATAGAAAATAACATGTATTTTATTAAATATGTGCATATGTTCCATTTCTATAGGTGTATACATGCACAAAATGATACTTGCTTCAGAGAAGATGTAAATGTATGTGCTTACTTTCTGGTGGGATAATTTCATAAAGGTACTGTAACGTCACACCAGGGCGTGGCATGGTCTGTAAAACCAGGTCTGCTCCCTCTTACACTTTCCTTGGAAGAGGTCAGGAAAAATCTCTCTGATCCAGATCCTGCTTTGGTCCAGAATTTCCCACTCTCCAGCTCAGACACTCACACAGCAACTAGGTTCCAAAACATAAACAGCTTTTATTCAGCGCAAAGAATTAGATTTCGTAAGCAAAGTTCAGTCTCCAAAAACACAGCACAAGTCCCCCTGACTCGTGCTTCAGGATTCAAATAAAAAAATGAACCCAAAAGAATTCATGTAAAAACTGCATAGGAAGGGTTTCTTTTTTCTTCCCTAACCCAGCTGGCATTTTTAGTCCATAGTAGTTCATAAGTTTCTCATACGTTTGAACCAGCGTCTCTAGGACACAGCCTAGAGCTGTGCCCTTAATGAACCTCTCTCTGACCAGGTGATTCCCCTACTTTATCAAAGCCATAGGCTAGGACTGCCCCAACCACAGTCTCTGCACGCTTCTCTTGGCTGCCCCTGAGGATATTGGCAGTACAAGGGAATTTCCTATATTGTCTTCTACTGGCAACTGTTCCCTCCCTTTTCAGACAAACTCCGTTCATTCAGGCAGTTGCTCCCTGACCCCCCTCCCTCTCTTTTTAGGTAGGTCAGTCTTTGTCACAGAACATTGTTTCCCCAGTGAAGACTGGGCACCAGTTCTTTCTCCCAGCCACAGGCTAGGACTGCTCAGGAACAATCATGATTTATACAGGAGACATTCCCCATGTTTTCTTCACTAGCAATTGCTCCTTCCTTTTCAGAACACTTTATTCACTAAGGCCGCTGCTCCATGACCCTCTCTCTCTTCAGGTAGGTCAGTCCTTGTCTCATGACAGCATTTACTCTATGAGGACTGGGCCAGACTTTTTTATCACAGCCATAGACTAGAACTGCTCAGAAACAGCCTCTGCACCTTTCACATGGCTGACCCTGACCCCCTCCCCCCCCTCTCTGTCTCTCTCTTCAGGCATGTCAGTCCCTGTCCCACAACAGCCTTTCCACGGTGAGGACTGGGCAGGGCACCAATTCTTTTCCCTTCTCTCACTAACCAGGCACTGCATTCACTTCAGGGTCCTCCTCCCCTGGGTTGGGTAGCCCATTTACTCCTTGCAGCCAGTTCTCTATGAGAAAGCTCTCTCCTGCTTTCAGGAAGGCTGCTCTTCTCCTCTGTCCCCTTCTCTCAGATCACAGCAGGCTTTTTACCTTGTGCCACCCATTTATAAGCCTCACTTTGGCTCCCGGGGTATTCTGCTTACTGAGTCAGGAGCACAGGCTGGATCTAAGTCCTGGCATGTCTGTAAGTACTGACTCCTTTCCCTCCAGGAAAGCACCACAGGTGTGGAGGGCCTCCCTTCCTGAGGCCATGCCTGTTTTTCTCCCTTCCAGGGTTTCTATGTCTTACCTGAGAAAGACATCACTAAGTACTACTGGGAAGGGAAGGGTTTAGAACATGGGGGGGGGGGGGGGGAATTTGCCCTCTTGATAATTCTACTCACCCCTCTCCTGCTGCAACCATTCCAGGCACACACACCCAGCTACCCAGGTAAAATTCTTCTCCCTTTATATTAGTATTTTTAGGGGCAATAAGATATGAAAACAACAGGGAGACCCGGAGGGTGTCTCATATATCACAGCACATAGGTCTGTATGTTACCATTATAAAACAGTCAAAACTGTTATAAAATTGTCTTCTCCATCTGCACCTATTTTTCTGTGTCAGCTGAGAAATGGATGATGTCATCTAATGATATCATGATAGAACAGCTCTTAAAGTGCCCTAAAAAACTAAGAGGTTCTTTTACTAAGCTGTGGTTAAAAGTGGCCTTGGTGTGCCTTAATGCAGGGTCTTTCCTACATGCCAAGACTATTTTTACTGCAGCAATAAAATGGCTGATTTTCCATTACTTGAATGAATGGCAGTACACTTACCAACACCTATTGTGTAAGTGGTAAGGGCTCATGTGCTAATCCTGTGCTAAACAGTTAGTCCGCAGGAATGTAGATGCACTAACTAATTCGCACAAAAATGCCCCCTCTCAGTGCCCAGATACGCCCACTCAGTGAAAAAAAGATATATATTCTTTTGTACATGGATTGCGCATGCAGATTGGGATCTTACCACAGGACGTTTGAGCACATTCAATGGTAAGCCTTTTAAAGGTATGGTAAGTATGTGCTAGCGCTTATCAAAGCTTAGTAAAAGGGCCTCTAATACATGAATGTTCTCTTGCAGAAAATTCCTTCAGACACCTCTTATCTGTCTTTGCTTACTTTCAGGTGAATTTTCGAAAGGGAAGGGCACCCATCTTCCAACACAAATCGGGAGATGGGCGTCCTTCTCGCAAGGTCGGCCAAATCGGCATAATCGAAAGCCGATTTTGGGTGCCCTCAACTGCTTTCCATCATGGGGATGACCAAAGTTCCTGGGGGCGTGTCAGCAGTGTAGCGAAGGCGGGACTGGGGCATGCTTAGGAGATGGGCGTCCTCGGCCGATAATGGAAAGAAGAAGGGCGTCCCTGATGAACACTTGGGCGACTTTACTTGGTCCATTTTTTTTCACAACCAAGCATCAGAAAGGTGCCCGAACTGACCAGATGACCACCGGAGGGAATTGGGGATCACCTCACCTTACTTCCCCAGTGGTCACTAACCCCCTCCCACCAAAACCAAAGATTACAAATACTTTTTTGCCAGCCTCTATGCAAGCCTCAAATGCCATACTCAGGTCCATCGCAGCAGTATGCAGGTACCTGGAGCAGTTGTAGTGGGTGCAGTGTACTTCAGGCAGGCGGACCCAGGCCCAGCCCCCCCCCCCCCCCACCTGTTACACATGTGGTGGTAAATGTGAGCCCTCCAAAACCCACCACAAACCCACTGTACCCATATGTAGGTGCCCCCCTTCATCCCTAAGGGCTATGATAGTGGTGTACAGTTGTGGGTTTGGGGTTTTCTTTTGGGGGGGGGGGTTGGGGGGCTCAGCACCCAAGGTAAGGGAGCTATGCACCTGGGACCTTTTCTGAAGTGCACTGCAGTGCCCCCTAGGGTGCCTGGTTGGTGTCCTGGCATGTCAGAGGGACCAGTGCACTACAAATGCTGGCTCCTCCCATGACCAAATGGCCTGGATTTGGTCGCTTTTGAGATGGGATTCCTTGGTTTCCATTATCGCCAAAAACTGGGGACAACCATCTCTAAGGTCGACCTAAATTTCATGATTTGGGCGTTCCCGACCGTATTATCGAAATGAAAGATGGACGCCCATCTTGTTTCAATAATACTGGTTGCCCCACCCCTTTACGGGGCTGTACTGCGAGGACGCCCTCATGAAAACTTGGGCGCCCCTTTCGATTTTACCCCTCTTTGTAATCATGGGTTTTGTTTTTTTTAATCGTTCTTATATATTTTTATGGCTTATATTATTTTAGCATTAACCTTTTCCTTTGTAGTCTTCAGGGAATTTCCAGTGCATGTTCATATGAGGCATAGGAGAATCTAAGCATATCTGACATCATTTCGTAGTATAGCACCTGCAGTGCAGGAATGAATGGGATCACTTTTGCCCCTTGTAGAACCTTGGTAGAGTTTTATTTCAGTGGGGGCAACCTCCAGATGTCTATGACAGTTTTTTAAGGGGCAGGATTTAGAGGCTGGAGGAAGGACTTCGTTTATCTCAGGTTGTGATTGGTTAGTATATAACACTAAGGGCCCTGTTTACTAAGCTGCTGTCATGACTGTGAATGTTTTCCTTGGCTATGCTCGCCTCGCCTCGCCCTCTGGTGGCTGGAGCCGGTGGCTGCCGTGGACTGTCTTGCTGTCTCCCTACACATTCCAGACTTTCTTTCTGGCCCGGTCCAGATATTCTAGTCCTCCAGACTTGGTTTGAAGTTTGGCAGCTAGCCTCACCCTTAGCTGCCTTGAGATTGCTGCAGCTGAGCCTCAGCTGCTGATGGGCTTTATTAACCACCTGGAAACTTTCTGCTTGGCCTTTACAACGCCAAAGGTCCAGGTTGGTGTTTGTGCAGTTAGCACTTTTGCCTTGTCTTGCCTTGTTTCTTAGTTAGTATTCCTAGTCTTAGTCTGTGTTCTTAGCTTGTTTGAGTCTTCTGAATCCTGTCTTGTATCCAGTCCTGATTGTTCCTTCCCTGTCTGCTTTTGGCTTCCTTTCCCTTCTGGTTGTGAACCTTGTGTTTGTTTCCTGCCTGTTTGAGACCCTGTACTTTGTACCCTGTTCTAGGCAAGCTTGTGTTTGTTTCCTGCCTGTTTGAGACCTGTACCTTGAACCCTGTTTTAGCCAAGCTTGTGGTTGTTTCCTGTCTGTATGAGACCCTGTATCTTGAATCCTGTTCTAGCCAAGCTTGTGTATGTATTTCTGTCTGTTTGAGACCCTGTATCTTGAATCCTGTTCTAGCCAAGCTTGTGTGTATCAGTGACGTTCCTAGCCTGGATGGCACCTGGGGCGGATCGCCGATGCGCCCCTCCCGGGTGCAGCATGCTCCCCCCCTGTGAAATGACACCCCCCTGGGTGCATGCCGCTGGGGGGGGAGGGGTGCTGCGGCATGCGCCTGTCGGCTCCAAGTTCACTAGCTTCGCTCGTTCACTGCAGCTCCCTCTGCCCTGGAACAGGAAGTAACCTGTTCCAGGGCAGAGGGAGCTGCAGTGAATGAGCGAAGTTAGCGAACTCGGAGCCGACAGGCGCGCGCCGCAGCACCCCCCAGCGGCGTGCACCCGGGGTGGACCACCCCCACCGCCCCCCCCCCTTGGTACGCTACTGGTATGTATCCCTGTCTGTTTGAGACCCTGTATCTTGAATCCTGTTCTAGCCAAGTTTGTGTATGTATTTCTCTCTGTTGAGACCCTGTATCTTGAACCCTGTCTAGTCTAGCTTGTTTCTCCTCTCGGTCCAGTAAGTCCTGCCGGCTGCCCGCACCTAGGGGCTCAACCCCTAGGGAACGGCGGTCAAGCGCAGGTGAAGTATTGTTCCAGTCACGCTAATTCCTGAATCCTGCTTGTGTTTCTTGATTCTGATCCCTGCCAAGCCAAGTCCATTCCGGTTCTGCTTATTCCTGCCTTGCCTGTCTACTGTTTCTACTCCAGTCTCGTTGGTCCAGTCCTGGTTGGAGGGTTTTGCCTGCTGCTGCCGCTCTTCGTCAGCAGCCCAAGGGCTCACGATTCCAGACTATCCTGGAGAACCTGACAGCTGCGTTATAGGTACGCTAGCATTTTTAGGATGCGCTAAAAATTAGTGCATGCTAATGCTAGAGATGCCCATAGGAATATATGGGCATCTCTAGTGTTTAGCACAAGCTAATTTTAGCTCATGCTAAAAAAGCTAGCACACCTTAGTAAACAGGGCCCTAAGTGGGGAAGTTATCAATGTGAGTTACTTTTAAGATGTATTATTTTACTAATAACCCCAGATATTAGTAACTATAGGATTCTTTTATTAAGCTGCGTTAGGTGCTAATGTGTGCCTAATAGGACTACCGCAGGAAGCACTACTGCATCACACACTAGTTTTTGAGTGTGCATGTGCCAAGTGCATGCTAAATAATTTTTTGTATTTTTTTTTAGGGGGCTGTGAATTCCTGCATTGATAATGAAAGAGCCCTTACTGCCCATAAAATAGATGTTGGAAAAAGTCAAAAATCAAGGTTTTTAAGCTGCAGTAAAAATGGCCTTAGTGCGCAGGAAAGACCCATAAAAGGGCACATTAAGACTCTTTTTTAAACCTTAGCTTAGTAAAAGTACCCCAAGGTCTCATTGCATAAAATGATACCTGTGCTAAAATAGCATAAGTTAGTGGTAAAATATCAGTAGCCCACATTGATAACTATGCCCCTAAGTTGCAAAATGATCAAATGAAATGCTGTATCAGCAAATAATTCAAGTAGTTAGTAGGTCACTTAGGACGGGTGGCTTATTTTACTTCCAGAATCACTAACTCAATGCTGCAGGTTAATTACTTACTAAATGAATAACACAACTTACGATCAACCTTGTAAGCTCTGCTATTTTTCCTCTCCAGAGCACTAGGTCATTAACATATGGCTCAATATTCTGGAGAACATACTTAAGGAGATCAGTGTGGAATTATTCCTCCATAGACCTTCACCGGAGTCAAGCCATCCAAGCTCCATAAGAAGATCTAGAGGCTAAAGGCAGGAAGAATTCCCAGTCATTCCTGCTCTTTCTGGTGCTGGGTTCATAATAGCACTGGTTGACCCCTAGCAGTAGTCTCATTGTTCTACTGCTAGAAGTGAAGATATTGCTTCTGCTCCTTAATTGGCAGTATGACCCCTAGTGATATCACTACAAGATTACCAGTGCCTTTTTGAAAATGGCAGTAGAGATGGCATGAACAGCTGGGGATCATTCCTGCCCTAGATACAAGGGAACCCCCCTGAAGTACATAAGTACATAAGTAATGCCATACTGGAAAAAGACCAAGGGTCCATCGAGCCCAGCATCTTGTCCACGACAGCGGCCAATCCAGGCCAAGGGCACCTGGCAAGCTTCCCAAACGTACAAACATTCTATACATGTTATTCCTGGGATTTTGGATTTTTCCAAGTCCGTTTAGTAGCGGTTTATGGACTTGTCCTTTAGGAAACCGTCCAACCCCTTTTTAAACTCTGCTAAGCTAACCGCCTTCACCACATTTTCCGGCAATGAATTCCAGAGTTTAATTACACGTTGGGTGAAGAAAAAGTTTCTCCGATTTGTTTTAAATTTACTACACTGTAGTTTAATCACATGCCCCCTAGTCCTAGTATTTTTGGAAAGCGTGAATAGACGCTTCACATCCACCTGTTCCACTCCACTCATTATTTTATATACCTCTATCATGTCTCCCCTCAGCCGTCTCTTCTCCAAGCTGAATAGCCCTAGCCTCCTTAGTCTTTCTTCATAGGGAAGTCGTCCCATCCCTGCTATCATTTTAGTCGCCCTTCGCTGCACCTTTTCCAATTCTACTATATCTTTCTTGAGATGCGGCGACCAGAATTGAACACAATACTCAAGGTGCGGTCGCACCATGGAGCGATACAACGGCATTATAACATTCTCACACCTGTTTTCCATACCTTTCCTAATAATACCCAACATTCTATTCGCTTTCCTAGCGGCAGCAGCACACTGAGCAGAAGGTTTCAGCGTGTTATCGACGACGACACCCAGATCCCTTTCTTGGTCCGTAACTCCTAACGTGGAACCTTGCATGACGTAGCTATAATTCGGGTTCTTTTTTCCCACACGCATCACCTTGCACTTGCTCACATTAAATGTCATCTGCCATTTAGTCGCCCAGTCTCCCAGTCTCGTAAGGTCCTCTTGTAATTTTTCACAATCCTGTCGCGAGTTAACGACTTTGAATAACTTTGTGTCATCAGCAAATTTAATTACCTCGCTAGTTACTCCCATCTCTAAATTATTTATAAATATATTAAAAAGCAGCGGTCCTAGCACAGATCCCTGAGGAACCCCACTAACTACCATTCTCCATTGTGAATACTGCCCATTTAACCCCACTCTCTGTTTCCTATCCTTCAACCAGTTTTTAATCCACAATAGGACATTTCCTCCTATCCCATGACCCTCCAATTTCCTCTGTAGCCTTTCATGAGGTACCTTGTCAAACGCCTTTTGAAAATCCAGATACACAATATCAACCGGCTCCCCTTTGTCCACATGTTTGTTTACTCATTCAAAGAATTGAAGTAAATTGGTCAGGCAAGATTTCCCCACACAAAAGCCGTGCTGACTCGGTCTCAGTAATCCATGTCCTCGGATGTGCTCTGTAATTTTGTTTTTAATAATAGCCTCTACCATTTTCCCCGGCACCGACGTCAGACTCACCGATCTATAATTTCCCGGATCTCCCCTGGAGCCTTTTTTAAAAATGGGCGTTACATTGGCCACCCTCCAATCTTCTGGTACCACGCTCGATTTTAAGGATAAGTTGCATATCACTAGCAGTAGCTAGCAGGTTTGGGGAGTGGAAGGAATTGTTTCAGGGGAGGAAAGCTTGACTTGGAAGGGATGGATGTTATAGGAATGTCTTTGACGGGCTTAACTCAGAGGGAGTCTGCACATTAATAACTTTCCATGGCCCCTTTAGGAATGCACTCTGAAGCATCAGGTTGTGTGCTAGCAGCCCAAAGCTTCAAGAAGAGAAAACAATGCCAGCTTAATCCTGTCATTATTTTTCCAAGAACACAGCTTGCTAACCTTCAACACAAACTGTGTTATTCTATTTGCATAATAATAAGGCACTGTATATGCATTTGCATGCCTTGCATCTCATTATTATGTAGCCCACGATGCCTTATAGTAACATGCATTACGGTAAAACTATGCAGACTTTTGCCATTTAATTAAGAGGCAAATATCATGTGTTATTCCCTTAATACAGGTAACTACCCAACTTAGGGGCCCTTTTACTAAGCTATAGTAAGCACTAATGCGTGCTTACCACAAGTTAAAGACCACTACCGTAGGGCGTGCTTAGGCATCCCACAGTAAGTTTTGCATCTGTGCATGCTACCTATGTGCTAAAAAACAGTTTTTTTATTTTAGCTCTGGGGAGGGTCTGGGGTGGACAGTAGGCATGTTCTGCACTAACATTGCTGCACGCTAACCAATTATTGTGTGGTTAGCACATGAACCCTTACCGTCTAGAAAATTGATGTAGGTAAGGGCTCACTTGCTAATGGGAAAATTTGCATTAGCGCATGGCTGTTATTGGCAAAATAGAAAAATCAGCCATTTCCTGGCAGCGCTAAAAGTGGCCTTAGTGCTGGGGATAGCGTAGGCCACTTTTTAGCACTGCTTCGTAAAACAGCCCCATAGTTATCAGAATGGGCTACAACTAACATATTTTATTTTACTACTAACTCGTACTGTTTTAGCACATGTCTCATTTTATGCAATAAGACCTAGTTTCTAATAACTGGTAACAGTAAAATAACACATCTTAACTTCCCCCATTAATATGAAAATTATAAGATGGCAGGATAATATCTTAGGGCCCTGTTTACTAAGGTGTGCTGATCTGCAAGGCTTCGTTCTGTGAGTCTGACGTCCTGCACGATGTCAGAAACAGAAGGAAGCCTTTTGCGAGAAGAAGAGGACCTCGGCTGGCGGGAGTTGGGGTCCCCCACCAGCAAAGGCAGGTGACGGCGACGGCGGGTTGGTGGCGGGAGGGGGGTCAAGAGGGTCGTCGGCATGGGGGTCCAGGGCCAAATCTATGGGCACCCAAGCCCCACGTAGCTAACCCACTGCTACTGAATAGTTACTTACATTTTGACTGATCAGTTCCTTGACTGCACAAAATGTATTCAGTTAACAAAAGGCAGCACTTGGGGCATTCTTGTGCATGGCAAAACCGTGTCAAAGCAGGTCAAACCACAGATACAGCAAGCCTAAACTTATCCAGATACAGTAACACTTATAATGAAATAATTTAGTGGCATACATATCCCAATAAGCTATGCTGAATGTCTGGTGAAAATTGTCTGAATAACTTTACTGCTTACTACTTCATGGCATACACTAAGGGCCCTGTTTACAAAGCCGCGTTATAGGCGCATTAGCGTTTTTAACATGTGTTAACCATGTACATGTGTTAACAGTGTACATGCTTACAATATCCCTATAGGCTCCTACACGGTTAGTGTGCGTGCTAATTGTAGGCCTGTTAAAAATGCTAATGCTCCTTAGTAAACAAGGCCCTGATTGACTATTCTAGAAACAGCATGTTCATTGATTAGATTTTTAAGATAAAACCACCTCAGAAAGGCCAATTTGAAAACAACAAGTGAAACCACTAAATATATCCTTATATCATATGATTCAAAAGCTGGTTATGAAACAGAAACTATAAAACAAATGGAAATGAAATCACATAGTACTAAATTGTCTGCCTGTATTTTCATATTTTTGCAATGCACAATGTGAGAATTGATTCCCAACGTTGTGTAATGACATTGCAGCTACACCTTTTAAGTTTAAAGAGAATGAGGTAGCACTTTTTCTGCTAGCTCCTTACCTCTGAAGATGAAAGATGTCTTATTTCCTCTACGGGAAGCACATAAAAGAGTAAAGATAATTATGCCAAATGGTTATGTAAATCCCAAAAGGAAGAAAAAACATCAGGTCTTGTGAACAATTTCAATTAGAAGTTTTTGAATTCTTGAGAGATACCAGGGGTTTAATTTATGTGTTTATCAATTTGGTTTCTGAAAGCCATCATATTGCGTAATGAAGTATTACTTTGCATTTCATTTAGAGCAGCTTTTTTTTTCTTTGCACTCCGAACAAGGAGGATTTCTGTTCAGAATATGGAGCTGTACTAGAAAACATTGCGGTACTCCTCAAACTAGAGATGAGATCCAATTGACAGTACTTAAAATTACTTATTTATTGCACAATATTAAAACATCTGGAAGAACAGAGAAGGAAGTACTTGAGGGAATGCACTGCAACCACTTCCCTTCAAATCACTATTTATTCAAACTTCTATCAAGGCCTCCATTCCTATGAAATGATTTGTTTATATCTGGCTTCTGGGACTGGAATGCATTAAGCATTTTTGATTCTGGTTCTGGGACTTTAATGTTTTTTATCTGGTTCTTACAAGTCATACAGAATCACTTCCAAGACACCAGCCACCAGTTTGTCTATGATTTACAGCTGTACATAGAATATACAATATTTTATCCTTTGTTCGGCTTCTCACATTTCTTTGGGGGATGCAGCTGCATATATGTTTTTTTTTTTACCTTCGTTGCACAGATACTCTAAAGTTTTCTTCAAATTATAATATTTGCTTTTTGAAAGTCCCATTAAACTGTTTATTGTGCAACTTCAGAAGGCATTCGCTAGAACATTTGCTTAGTTCTGGATATATTTATTCATCATTTTAAAATTTTCCAACCAAGAAATCTCTTGTACAGAAAAGTATAACTATCCAACATAATTAGTTATAAGAAAAAAAAAAGACAAGAAGAGAAATTTCCTATCATTTTTATGACAATCTTTGTTGACGATTATAAGGTTATTTGAACTCACAGAGGTGATTTTGCCACGGGCACCTCGGTTAATAGGGCAGGCAGGAGCCTATTTTTAGCCTTTTTTTAATGATACATGAGAGCCCATAAGGCCAAAATTCAGACCACGGGAGGCAACCCAGCTAACTCCTGCGGTCGGCAATGATGCCGGGTTTTCAATGCTGGGCCATTTCCAGTGACTGGCATTGAATATCCAGTTTATTTTTGGCCACCATGAACATAGCTGGCCTGGTCAATATTCAGTGCTGGCCAGTTAAGTTTATAGCGACCAAAGATAGGCCTGCTATTCATGCCCGATTTGGACACCAAACTTAGCCAGCCAGTCGCCAAATATCGACACAGACCGGCTATGTCACACAACACAGCCGATCATCCAGTTAACCACTAAGCGCTAATATTCAGCCAAAACAGCCAGCTATTTTGCACTGACTATTAGCGCTTAGCTGGCTTAAGGCTATTTAACCGGCCAGGAACCATTCCTGACCAGTTAAGCAGCGATGAATATCAGGCGACATTTGTCTTTATAAAAATACTTGCACAAGTCTTACAGAAATTGCACTTAGATTGAAGATGCAGACATTACGCCTACTCAAGAGCAGGTGTAAATATATGCACATACAATATGTACAAGAACTAATGTTTTATAAAACATGCGTAAATCACTACTCTGTCTAGACTTCACCCCTGTGCACACATGCACAAGTACTTTTTGGCATGACCTAATTTTATACAAATTTGTGTGCATAAATCAGCATTTTCTATATTAAAATGGTTTACAAAATTACCCTTTCTGTGCCTTTCTGTGATGACAATCTGCAAATTTATTTTGCTCAGCCTGGGGAGCAACAAACACAGTGAAGAAATAGAGACATTGAATGGAACCAGCAATCTTTATTCCTACCAGCAGGTACAGTAAAACACTGATGACCCAACACGGCCATGTTTCCGAAAAAAAGTTTGCCTGCATCAGGGCTCTGATAGGATGGAAAGCTGGTAGAAAAGACAGTTTCCACGTTTAAACAATGCGCCAATAAGAAATCATCCAATGTCGAATTGACAGTGAAAGAGCACAGTTTTGCACAAAGCTATGCAGTACAGCAGAACCGTTTTAGTATTCTGTACTGCATAGCTTTGTGCAAAATCGTGCTCTTTCACTATCAGTTCAACATGAGAAGATGTCTTATTGGTGCATTGATTAAATGTGAACACTTTTTTTTTTTTTACCAGCTCTCCATCCTTTCAGATCCCTGACGCTGGCAACTTGTTTGTCGAAACACAGCTGTGTCGGGTCGTCAGTGTTTTACTGTGTCTGTGAGCAGAAATAAAGATTGCTGGTTCTATTAAGTGTCCTTCTTTGCTGCTTGCTGAGCCTGGGGAATCTTTTTTTTTCAGTCCAGCAAATGAAGAATGATTTCAGACTGTTAGTAGAAGATAAACATCTCCTTATCCTAGGTTTTTGTTTTTTTTTGAGGGGTACTTGCTGGTATTGAGTACTATCACGTTTTCTGTTGCTTACTAAAATTGACTCATACTTCCCAAGTATCAATGAGAGAACCCAGTTCTAGAGCACCTTGAACACACACATAATTGTGTGCTCATTGGCGTCTCTTTGGATTTACACACACATCTTGCTACACACCATTCTGTAACAATGGGTGCCCTTTTTGTGTGATTTTTACATGTGAATGCTCGTATACTACTTGCATATAGCTATATCAAATCCTGAGCTGGTGTAAATGTACATGGCTTCATTATAGCTATGATTTCTGCAGTTCACCACCAGGGGTGGTGGTGAATGGAGTTCGCTCGGAGGAGGGAAAGGTGAGTAGTGGAGTGCCTCAAGGATCGGTGCTGGGGCCGATTCTGTTCAATATATTTGTGAGTGACCTTGCCGAAGGGTTAGAAGGTAAAGTTTGCCTATTTGCGGATGATACTAAGATCTGTAACATAGTGGACATCCCGGAGGGAGTGGAATGAAACAGTGTGACAAGGCGGTGGCTGTAGCTAGAAGATTGCTAGGCTGTATATAGAGAGAGGTGTGACCAGCAGAAGAAAGGAAGTGTTGATGCCCCTGTATAAGTCGTTGGTGAGGCCCCATCTGGAGTATTGTATTCAGTTTTGGAGGCCATATCTTGCTAAGGATGTAAAAAGAATCGAAGCGGTACAAAGAAAAGCTACGAGAATGGTATGGGATTTGCGTTACAAGACATATGAGGAGAGACTTGCTGATCTGAACATGTATACCCTGGAGGAAAGGAGAAACAGGGGTGATATGATACAGACGTTCAAATATTTGAAAGGCATTAATCCGCAACGAACCTTTTCCGGAGATATGAAGGCGGTAGAACGAGAGGATATGAAATGAGATTGAAGGGGGGCAGACTCAAGAAAAATGTCAGGAAGTATTTTTTCACGGAGAGAGTGGTGGATGCTTGGAATGCCCTCTCGCGGGAGGTGGTGGAGATGAAAACAGTAACGGAATTCAAACATGCGTGGGATAAACATAAAGGAATCCTGTTCAGAAGAAATGGATCCTCAGGAGCTTAGCCGAGATTGGATAACAGAGCCGTGGAGCTGGTGGTTGGGAGGCGGGGATAATGCCGGGCAGACTTGTACGGTCTGTGCCCTGAAAAAGACAAGTACAAATCAAGGTAAGGTATACACAAAAAAGTGGCACATTTCTTGGGCAGACTGGATGGACCGTGCAGGTCTTTTTCTGCCGTCATCTACTATGTTACTATGTTCTGCAGTTTTTGTGGGGCAGTTTTATACAGATACACAGGAACCTCACCCGCTTGATCTCCCACTTCGTTAACTTGTTATAAAATTACTATACTTGTGTATAGATATAGATTTAGATATAGACATATACAGTAGATATGGGGCCTACTTACTAAAGTATGGTAAGTTTGTGCAAGAGCTACGCATTAGATGCAAAAATTAAAGTGTGATAAATGAAAAGCCTGTGCAATAACTGTTGGGGTGGGCCAAGCATCTGCCCTGCAATTACTGCACAGGGAAGATACTTAACACATGATAAAGACATAGGTAAATAGCACAGTAAGTACAACCACACTATCGGCATACATTCACTGCAGCCAACTGCTTAAAAAATACCTAATTCCCTGAGCACCCTCCATTCTTTGAGCAGCATCCCGATACCTCTGTGTATCATCCTGAGCAGTATCTCCACCCTCTACCCCCCTCCAGCACTTACTGGAGTTGTCCCTGATGGGTTAATGATGGGTGTGGAAGCTCCTGTCTTATTGGCAACCTGGGTTCAAAATGAGGACTCTGACTCCTAGCAGTAGTTTTCCAGTACTACCATTAGGAGTCAAGCTGAAAAATAAGGGATACCCCTGGTAAATGCTGGG
This sequence comes from Microcaecilia unicolor, assembly GCF_901765095.1. Taxonomy (NCBI): domain Eukaryota; kingdom Metazoa; phylum Chordata; class Amphibia; order Gymnophiona; family Siphonopidae; genus Microcaecilia; species Microcaecilia unicolor. Next base: position 371,806,639 of record NC_044031.1, on the reverse strand, counting down.
GGGGGGGGGGGAGGATTTGGAGGTGGGAGATGTGGAGATACTGCTCAGATGCTTCTTGGGGTTTGAGATGCAGTTAGGGGAGTGAGGGGTTTAGGATGCTCTTTGGAGGCACTGAGTTTTTTTCAGCATTGCTGTCCCTTGTGACCATCTTGAAACCTACAGTTTAGTTGTACACAATATTTTACTCTGTTGGTATTTTTGCATTTCCTAGGACATTGAGTTGTTGACTCCTGAGGCAGATGCCTCCGCTCCAAAACGCAGATCTGTGTTGAGTCTGACTAATAAAATTGCTTTTTACCCTTGAGTTGGAATTGTATTAGTCCTCCTCTACTTACATTTAGTGCTAAGCACTATCCATACCCGTAACCCATCCATTCTCCACTCCTTTCCCACCTTCTACCACAGCAAGCAGTTAACACATGAATTAAGATGTGATAAGTGTCGCAGACTCGCAGCCATGCGGTAACTATTTCTCTGTGCTTTGTGCAGATTTTAGTGATCTGGCCTTACAGTGACAGAAAGAGAAACAGAGGAATGCTTCAATAAAACAAGGCATTTAACAATGTACACAGTTTAAAACACGTTAGAATTTAATCTATATTATATCAATGGCAGATGTAGATCAGTATTTCCCAAGTCGGTCCTGGAGTACCCCCTTGCCGGGTCACTGTCAGTCCGCCCCTAGGTGCCAACATTATGTTGCCCAATTTATGCGAGTCTATTCTATAATGGCAATTATGCACTTAATAGCTGTGAAAATGATGAGGCTATTGTGAAGATGAAGCTCCCACCTCAGGATCCCAGGTCCCTCTTTCACTCAGGGTGAGCTGGTTCTCAGTATGCAGATTTTATGCAAATTAGTATCCTACCCCTTTCTACTCGGGGTGACCTGGTTCTCAAAAAGGCAAACATAGTCAGGTCTTAATAGGATTTTTCTCATACAAATCTTTATTCACGCCTCTGGGGCACACTTCTTTTAGCTTAAAACACTTCTTCTTGCACAGTTCAAATCCAACAGATTTATTCCCCCTGAGCCCTCTCACACCGGCATTTGGGCTCAGTACTAACTCAGTCCTGGACACACAGTCCCTCCTTGTAGCACCCAGCTCTAGACACACAGTCTTTTCATCTTGGACACACAGTCCCTCCTTGTAGCACACAGCTCTAGACACACAGTCTTTTCAACTTGGACACACAGTTCTTATTCTAGACACACAGTCTTTAGGGCACAGCCAGTACTTCTCATGGGGATCCTTCCTGCTTCAGCTACCAGCTCTCTTCTTCAGCTGCCAGCTCTCCTTTCTCTCACAACTCAGGTGGGGTATTAAGTGGTTAATGGCCAAACAGGACCCAGCCCATACCCTGCTGCACCTGTTTCTATCCCCAGGACTCTCCTCGGTCCTAGCGACCTCCTGCTATACATCCCCTTACTGGCTCACCCAGCCCTTCTCCCTGGACATTTTAGGGGAACAGCGCCCTCTAGGGGCCTAACCAGGGTAGGACAGCCTCTTCCTTCTCACATAGTGTAAGTCGATATTAATGTGCCTACATTTAGGCAAGTCCAGTAACACTAGCTCTATTGGAGGTGTAAATATGCACAAGAAATGCGGTACTTATGCACCTATTCTATAAGTGATGTGCATAAATGTGGAACCTGCCCTTCCACCACCTATGCACCTTCCCCTGTGCATGCCCCCTTGCAATTACACCCTATGTGAGTTGTGTGCTAAAGTTCGAGCCAAACTCTCACGCATATAACTGAAACAGTTTCATGCTTTAAGTGCTAAAGTATTCCATAACCTTAGCTGACAGATGGCACTTACATTTAGGTGCTAAGATTATAGAATTAGGGGTATATGTCTTATTGAAATATTGCACATGATGTTATGCATATTCATAAGCTGAAATGATATGCTCTGAAAAATAACATATAGTACAGTGTCATCATGTGATTATTTATCTAATTGATAAATCAATGTGAAGCAGGGAATGAATATACACACTATAATTATTTACAAACCAGCAAGGACATTTTAGCTGTGAGAGGGCCAGCCTAATCTGTTCACTGTGACCTGGGTATTCACCCATCCGTATTTGATTGAAGTACTGCCACGGCAGAAAATGATAACCAAAATACAGCAATGTCTCTATTATGTAAAATTACATTTCACTTCCTTTAGTGCTTCCTTTTTCAGACTTGTCTCATTTTGAAAAGTTGTCATGCTTATAGTAAGGAACAGGGATAATGATCTAGAGTCTATTCTGTCATTAAGTAATCATGATACTTAAAAGATATTAGGACAATAATGTTGGGAGCAGTTAGCTGAAATGCTCTTAGAGTGAAGAATAGAGGAAGATAGCATGGTCAAAGGTCATGGCCAAGGTACAAATTGGAAAAAAAAACCCATCTTCTTAAGACTGGATGGTTGACAGTAAGGTGAACTGGAATGCATTAATTTGGTAGTTCTACTAATGGATGTGACTCATAAGTTGGAAATCACTAGCTGGTGAATATAAAAGGACATTATGACTTGTAGTCCTTACACAAGGGGTCAAGTAGGCTGAAATGTGATGCAATGGCTACACCATGAAACTAATTAGTGGGCCTCAGCTACTGCAATTAGTCAAGCTGCTTTGTCAGAAAGAATAATATGGCTCCACATGAAAAAGTGACTGAATTAGGCAAGGCAGAATGGCAAAGACTTAAAAAGATTTAAACTGCCATTGGGATAAGTCAAGAAAACAGCATAAACCAAGTGTAAGGTTTTTTGAATACAAAAGAGAACAACCAAATGCAGGACTAGATGAAATAGAAAAAGCAATGGATCCAACAGTTTCATTTATTTTTGGAAAAAAAAGAAAATATGTATCTAAAATAAAGGTGTCAGATACTCTTGGGACTAAAAAGTATCCACCCAATATTCAAAAGGGTTTAACTGGGCAGGAGAAGCTACTGCAAACCCCGCTGAGCAATCCAGCACTTAAACAGCCATCTCCTGAACCGGGCTGGCTGGGGGGTGGAATAGGGAGTAGCACCTACTTAGCTGGTTAGTGGCCATTTCCAATTCACTAACTGACTAACAGGCTCATTTTTGAAAGAGAAGGACGCCCATCTTTCGACACAAATCGGAAGATGGACGTCCTTCTCACAGGGTCGCCCAAATTGGTATAATCGAAAGCCGATTTTGGGCGTCCCCAACTGCTTTCCGTCGCGGGGATGACCAAAGTTCACGGGGGCGTGTTGGAGGTGTAGCGAAGGCAGGACTTGGGCGTGCCTAACACATGGACGTCCTTGACCCATAATGGAAAAAAAGGGTGTCCCTGACGAGCACTTGGACAACTTTACCTGGTCCTGTTTTTTTTACGACCAAGGCACAAAAAGGTGCCCGAACTGACCAGATGATCACTGGAGAGAATCGGGGATGACCTCCCCTTACTCCCCCAGTGGTCACTAACCCCCTCCCACCCTAAAAAACATCTTTAAAAATATTTTTTGCCAGCCTCAAATGTCATACTCAGGTCCATCACAGCAATATGCAGGTCCCTGGAGCAGTTTTAGTGGGTGCAGTGCACTTCAGGCAGGCGGACCTAGACCCATCCCCCCCACCTGTCACACTTGTGGTAGTAAATGTGAGCCCTACAAAACCCACCACAAACCCACTGTACCCACATCTAGGTGCCCCCTTCACCCGTAAGGGCTATGGTAGTGGTGTACAGTTGTGGGTAGTGGGTTTTGGGGTGCTCAGCACACAAGGTAAGGGAGCTATGTACCTGAGAGCAATTTATGAAGTTCACTGCAGTTCCCGGTTGGTGTCCTGGCATGTCAGGGGGACCAGTGCACTATGAATGTTGGCTCCTCCCATGACCAAAGGGTTCGCATTAGGTCATTTTCTGAAATGGGCGTCCTTGGTTTCCATTATCGGTGAAAATCAGAAATGACCAAGTCTAGGGTCGACCATCTCTAAGGACGACCTAAATGTCAGGATTTGGGTGTCCCCGACCGTATTATCGAAACGAAAGATGGACGTCCATCTTGTTTTGATAATACAGGTTTTCCCGCCCTTCCACCGGGACATTGTGCGAGGACGTCCTCTGCAAAACTTGGGCATCCCTTTCGATTATGCCCCTCCACGTAACCGCGTAAAGTTAGGACAGCAAAAAGGCTGTCCTAACCTTATGCACTAAAGTTAACCAAGCACTGGTCTTAATATCAGCTGGTGTCTGGTTAACTTCCGACTGATTGCTGATACCTGGATATTCAATGAGATGTGGAAGGTTTTACAAATCTACCTTTCTTTACTCTGGATGTGTATTTTGTTTCTATGCTCTTTTATTTATTTTGGACGCACAGCATGGTGGTGTGTTCAGTATTCAATGTGTTTTAGAGCTAAATTTACCTTATAGATTAATTGCTAATGTAGTCTTATAGTTCCACTATTCTTTTCCTGTTTATGTCATGTTTTCAGTTTTCCCTTTTATTATATGTATTGTTTTCATTACATTTGTACTACATTTTTATTATTGTTTATATTGTATATTTTTATGTTTTAACTTAGATTGTACAGACTCCTGAGGCAGGCCTCTGGGCCGAAACACGGCCGTGTCTTTACAGTGACACAATAAAACCTGGATATAGCATTGTCAGGAGACATATTTGGAGTCATTTTCACTGTTTGCAGTGTGTATTCAATGTTAGGAACACACATGTGTCAGCATTGAATATCTGGGGTCAGCCTGCAGCTGTGAGTGGTTCAGATTCTGCTTCTCACTGCAGACTGAATATCGGGCGGTGCATTCATTCAAATAATTTTATGTAAACTTTCAGCTACGTCAATTTACCAAGACAGCATTGACATTAATCTCTAGTATATAAGGCTTGATAAAAAGTTTTAAATCGCTCCCATATTAAGGAAGACATTGTGATACTATTACCATCCACTCCTTTAAGCTTCAAAATATTTCTATCAGAGTGCAGTTGCGAGGTTTACTAGCCAGTAACCTACCTACTTTATTACTATGTTTGTAATAAGAAAGCTTAAGGCGAGTATTGGCGAATTCTAGCTCATCACTGAATAAATTATCAAATGTAATCTTGCAACCTGAAACTCTCTTAATGTCTGTGCAGAGCCTGTAAACTTATGGCTGATTTCCAACTGACTGACCTGTGCAATCCTTTGTGAGATTAGAAGCACAGAGTGCATGATTACACTGGCTGGCTTTATGGATAAAGTATCCCCTAGAGCAGTGATGGGCAACCTTTTGAGCTTGGTGTGTCAAAATTCACCAAAAAACCGAGCCTAACTCGGGTGGTGTGTCACTTCAAGAAAAATCACTGCTACTAGGAACGCCCCCCGGGCCCCCCTACCCGAGATCGCTGCCCAACCGAGGTCGCCGGGCCCTCCCTCCACCCACTACCAGGCCCGGAACTAACCTTAAAGCCTCCTTTCACGTTGCAGCAAGCAGCAGCAGGGCAGACCTCTCCTCCTTCCTTCTGTGCTCCGCCCTCGCGGACGTTACGTCAGGCGAGGTTAGGACACGGAAGGAAGGAGTGGCCTGCCCTGCTGCTGCTTGCTGCGACGTGAAAGGAGGCTTTAAGGTTAGTTTCCGGGAGCGAGGAGGGAGGGCGGACCACACTGCGGCGGCGCCGCGTGTCATCCAAAATGGCTACGCATGTCAGTGCTGACACGCGTGTCATAGGTTCGCCATCAGGGCCCTAGAGTCAGCCTTCAATGCATCCCAAACTATACCCAAGGGAGGCCAGAATGTTAATTCAACTCCAAATATGTTCTTAAAGTGATACATTGTTTCTTCCTGTCTAAACATACGATTTGGCTAATCCTGACATGCCTTAATTGTATTTTTTGGCACATAAGAGAGTGTATTCTGGCTTTGTAGTTTATTTTATAATGTTATACTTATACCCCTTTTGGTCATAGTAACTTATGAGGAATATTTTCTCCTATTGTATACACTTAACTCTGATTTTACTAATTCCCCCTTTTTGTTTTTATTTGTATTAGTACATGTGGCACATGGTTCATTCTCCTTTCTTTCTTATTCTTAATGTAGTTTTAATCACGTTACTAGCATTATTTAGGCAGAAAACTAATTGCATAAACTATTATCTTCATTATTTCTGCAGCAATGGGTAGAGCTTTATGACATTTAATCATTTTTCCCTAAGGCACAGCGAACATTTAGTATCGGACCACACTTTTTCAACATATGATTGATGTATCTACATTGATATATGCTTAGAGGTATCTGACTAACTAATTTCATCACCAGCATGATTCTTTATCTTGCACTCTTTTTACTAGATTCATCCATCTTCTTATTGAATGCTCACATTTTTAATGTTGATTCAGTTTCAATGTATTTTTTAATGTTTAATAGAGATAGCTTTTATCTCTGTCACACCATATGCAATTTTTATTTTCAATTTATCTGTAATTTTTAATCTAATTTGTAACTTTTACGTTATTAATAATACCTATAGAAATATTTATATATGTTTATATGTGTATTACTTTATTATGACACATTCTTAGTTATAGATTAGTGCCAGTTATGTGTGTAAATTGGGATTAACAACCAATAATTAGCTATAATTGGTGTTATTTGGGGTTAATTGACACTAATTTGCAGTTACATGTGAAGTAACGCACGGATATTCAATGCCAGCCACCAAAAATGGCCCAACATTGAATATCCAGAGTTAGCACCAATTGAGGCACTTAGCCGGAATGCCTTCTATGGGCTGAATATCAGCCTCTATGGATTTTGTGCACTCAGTAGAACACTGACTAAGTGCCGCAATTGGTGCTAACCCTGGATATTCAATGTTGGGCCATTTTTGGTGGCTGGCATTGAATATCCGTGCGTTTTTGGACAACTCAAACTTAACTGGCTAAGTCAATATTCAATGCTGGTTGGTTAAGTTTATAGCGGTCAAAGATAGGATGCTATTTAGGCAGTCCAATTTGGCCACTAAACCTAGCTGGCCAGTATTTGAATATTCATGGATAGCCAGCTATATCATGAGATATGGAGGGGCATAATTGAACGAAAACGCCTATCTCCATGGGCGTTTATCTTCGAGAACGGGTCAGTGAAGGGGCGGACCGAACCGTATTTTCGAAAAAAATAGACGCCCATGTTTTATTCAACAATGTGTGAGCTGGGCGTTTTTGTTTTTCAGCGATAATAGAAAATGAAAGCGCCCAGCTCAAAAACGAATAAATCCAAGACATTTATTCGTGGGAGGGGCCAGGATTCGTAGTGCACTGGTCCCCCTCACATGCCAGGACATCAACCGGGCACCCTAGGGGGCACTTTTAGAAAAACAAAAAAAAAGGTAAAAGAGCTCCCAGGTGCATAGCACCCTTCCCTTGTGTGTTGAGCCCCCCAAATCCCCCTCAAAACCCACTGCCCACAAGTCTACACCATTACTATAGCCCTAAGGGGTGAAGGGGGGCACCTACATGTGGGTACAGTGGGTTTGGGGGGGTTGGACGACTAATAAGCATTAAGCAGCACAATTGTAACAGGTAGGGGGGGATGGGCCTGGGTCCACCTGCCTGAAGTCCACTGCACCCCCTAACAACTCCTCCAGTGACCTGCATACTGCTGCCAGGGAGCTGGGTATGACATTTGAGGGTGAAAATAAAAATGTGTGAAACATCATTTTTTTGTGGTGGGAGGGGGTTAGGTACCACTGGGGGAGTCAGGGGAGGTCATCCCCGATTCCCTCCAGTGGTCATCTGGTCATTTAGGGCACTTTTTGGGGCCTTATTCGTGAAAAAACAGGGTCCAGGAAAAGTGTCCTAAATTCTAGCTAAAAACGCATACTTTCTTCCCATTATCGCTGAAATGCGCCCATCTTTGTTCGGCAGATAACCACGCCCCAGTTCCGCCTTCACCACACCTCTGACACGCCCCCATAAACTTTGTCCGCATCCGCGACGGAGTGCAGTTGAAAACGCCCAAAAATCGGCTTTCGATTATACCGCTTTATTCGTTTTTGTGAGATAAACGTCCATCTCCCGATTTAGGTCGGAACTTGGGCGTTTTTCTCGTTCGATTATAAGCTGGATAGCCAGTTAGCTGCTATATACCAGATTCTATATAGCGTGCCTAGAGATATGCTTGGAAATCCAGGCGAATTCTATAACACGCGTAACTTAATTGGCTTATCAAGCTAATCAGGGTTGATAACAGCACTTAACAAACAATAATGTGCATTAATTGGCAATAATTAGAATTTACTTGCACAACTCGCTAAGCATATTCTCTAATGAACTACGCCTAAATTCTAACGCATGCAATTCAAAAGGGGCAAAGCTATGGGTGGGAAAATGGACATTTCATGGGCATTCCAAAATTTATGTGTGTAGTTACAGAATATGGCCCAATGCACATAATTCTGCATGCAGGTATTTATGCCACGTTTTCATTAGTGTAAATGAATGCATGTAGTTTTAGGCGCTGGGATATCAATTAAGCAAATTCGATATGCTGTGCCTAAATCTAGGCACCGCTTATAGAATACGCTTAGGTGGAAATGTTTACCACGCAGATCTTTTAGGCGCCATATATAGAATCTGGCCCTAAGTGCTAAGCGCTAGTATCTTGTGCTGAATATTAGCACTTAACCAGCTAAGTGCTATTTAACTGGCCAGGAGCCATTCTTGGGTGGTTAAATAGCGCAGGACATTGGCCAGATATTGTGCACCTGAAAGGGGGTGTGGACCTCAGTGGGGCATGGGTGGGGCAGAGGTATGCCTAGCACTCATGCACACAGATTATGGAATACTAGCAGTAAGGTGCCTAACTGAAATCAGTTAGGTGCAAGCATTTACAAAAGCCATTAAGCTAGTTAGGTACATAACTCTGGACTTATTAGTATTCTATAATGTCAATTATGTACATAATTGCTGATATAGAATTCACGCTTGGCCTACATCAGAAGGCAAGTATATATTCAGTCACCTGCCTATAAAGGAAAATAGGAGCATGTGTTCATAATTTAGGCAGCAAGGCTTAAGCCAGCCATAGAGCTGGTATAAATACTTGCATCTTAATTGCTAAAGCAAACGTGTAAATGATTGCATCATAACTGCAATGTGCCCAATTCTGCCCAGACACTGCTCATATGTACACCCAATTTCCAACTGCACACACTTGCCCTTAGGTGCCTTTTTATAGAATAGCAAGTAATGGGAATTTTGGCATTTGCAAGTGCCCACATACATGCCAGTGTTCTAATCATTTGCATGCGCATTCCACATGCAAATGTTAGTGCTCAGTTTATAGAGCTGCCCCTCCCTCCACCTCACCAACAGCTCCATGCACACTTATTCAGGCAGAATAACCTAGAAGAGGAATAAATGTTGGCACAGTGGAGAAGTGTAATTTAGGATTGCTGGTATTAATTATCTTCAGTTGTCTCCTTCTCCTCTATGTTTTTATGTCTGGTGTTTTCTGCCTTGTTCTTCTGTGTGCTACTTGGTTGGAATAAATGTTGTGTCACACTAAGATGGGGAGGAGGGGAGGGGAAGAGAAAAAGTGCTAAAGGATAACTTTTTTTAACCCATCATTTTTGATGGGCAAGTTTACTAATCTGTTATTATAATAGTCTTTTATTACAATTTTTTAAAAAACATGGATGCTTGCTTGCATTTTTCAACTGACAGCATGTTTTTTCTCTGTTTTTATGTTGGCAATACACTTTACTCTAAAAAATGACTATAAACATCATACATTATGCTCAGCTGTGTTTGTTGTTTTGCTTCTTTATTCTTATTCTGTGACGTACAAGAAATCTAATAAAACCTGTGAACTGAAAACTCACTTATGGAGTCATTACCATAAATATCATTAATGTATAATGCATGCTTAGAAAATCATAAGGAATGTTGATGCCTTTGAAGTGAAACAGAAATTCAAGGAAAGTAAATGTTGCTGTGATGGACAATCCTCAAATTGATGTTAGGGTCCAGGCATTCACATTATTTAATGAAAAATGTTAATATTGCCAGGAGAGAACCCAGCATACAGTTTCATGACACCCGTACCAATTTACATGATTCTTGAAGGAAGAGATTAACTGATGTTTAGTTAAATATTTGATAGATGTTAATGCCTGGTATGATCATATTACTCCCTTCTTGAAGTCTTTGCATTAGCTGCCTGTTTATTACCGCATCAAATGTAAGATTCTAGGTTCTTATGTATAAGGCTTTACAGCTATTTAAATACAATACTGAAAATTTTTAGGCCAAGTAGATCTCTGTACTTTGAGGGTACTCAGCATCTGCCCATCTCTTCGCTTCTTAAAATTCATTTTGTTAAAATGTGATCTTGCTCATTTTCTATTGCAGGACTTGAGAAATGAAATAAGTACATAAGTACATAAGTATTGCCACACTGGGACAAGGCCCATCAAGCCCAGCATCCTGTTTCCAACAGTGGCCAATCCCGGTTGCAAATACCTGGCAAGATCCCAAAAAAGTTCAATACATTTTATGCTGCTTATCCCAGAAATAAGCAGTGGATTTTTCCCAAGTCATTTTAATAATGGTTTATGGACTTTTCCTTTAGGAAGCTGTCCAAACCTTTTTTTAAACCCCGCTAAGCTAACTGCCTTTATCACATTCTCTGGCAATGAATTCCAGAGTTTAATTACACATTGAGTGAAGAAAAATTTTCTACGATTCGTTTTAAATTTACTACTTTGTAGCTTCAATGCATGTCCCCTAGTCCTAGTATTTTTTGAAAGAGTAAACAAACGATTCACGTCTACCTGTTCCACTCCACTCATTATTTTATAGACCTCTATCATATCTATCCTCAACCGTCTTTTCTCCAAGCTGAAGAACCCTAGATGCTTCGCCTTTCCTCATAGGGAAGTCGTCCTATCCCCTTTATCATTTTCGTCGCCCTTCTCTGTACCTTTTCTAATTCCACTATATCGTTTTTGAGATGCGGTGACCAGTATTGAACACAATATTTGAGGTGCGGTCGCACCATGGGCCGATACAAAGGCATTATAATGTCCTCATTTTTGTTTTCCATTCCTTTTCTAATAATACCTAACATTTTATTTGCTAATTGATCTGAGATTTTAATGGTCTAATAGTTTTCTTCATATAGACGTTTTGGCAAGGACAAAGTAAAACATAGATCACAAAGTTGCTGTCACAATTTGTTTGAAATTTCAATTTAAGTTTAATTTCTTTTATTGATTTTCAATACAAACATAAGTAAGAGCTCACAACGTAGCAACAAGTAGCATTGTACAAAGCATGGCAATACCGGAGCTCATAATTAAGAAATTTCAATTTACATCTTTTGAGATCAACTGGATTTAAAAATTCATCTGTCTGTAACATTATTTCACAAGATTTACATTTACCGCATGCAAATAAACATAAATGAGAGGTTTTTTAGACTTGAAACTGCTCAGCCTTAGTCCTATGTGAAAAAGCGTGAGACATATACGTAATCTGAGCCTCTGAAATCTTTTCCTCTCTTTTAGTTGATGTTATGTAAGATTACTTCATCAGTAACTTGTTATTAGAAGAATACATCTTGCAGTGTTATTGGATTGAAGATTGTTCGTATAGCAAGATTGTAGCCATTGGTGATAGCACATGTGACACAGTGAGTAAATATAAGGGGACGTATACATGGGCAGGGCACGGTGGGTTATAGGCAGAGGTCCCAATTACATGTGTAATTTACAGAATGTTGTAAGTTACATGCATTCCTGCCACTTTTATGTGCCTGCTGTTATGCTAGGTCTATGGCTGGTGTGACTACTGGCATGTAAATTTTAGGTGCACTAATGGCACTAAGCTGCTTTAAAAGGGGGGCTGCGTTAGCATCAGTGCATGTTTTTGACATGCACTGAGGCCCCCTTTTACCACAGTGGGTAAAAGCGGCTGTCTCTTCTTCTTTTTTTTTTTTTTAAGAAATGTCCATGCAGTAAGTGAACCACTTACTGCATGGCCATTTTAGGGAAAGAACTAACCACCACCCATTGAGGTGCTGGTAATGGCTCTCCCCCTTACTCTGCAGTAACCATTCAGCGCGCGGCACTGCCCGATTACCGCTGGGTACACACCAGTGCTAGAAATATTGAAATATTTTTGCAGCACAGGAAATGGCGCATGCTGGAGGAGGGAACTACCACTGGGCTACTGTGGTAAACTGGTAGTAGTTCCCTTTTAGCGAGCGTGAAGCCCGCATTGGGCTTACCGCCAGTTAGTAAAAGGGCCCCATAATGCCTTAACGCAGAAAATGAGACATCCAGGTTAAGATGTTCAAAATTCCTTGACTGTTTTACAAAAGGATCTGCAGAATGTGGCTTTGTGTAATGCACATAAGGATGCTGCTGGCATGCATGATGGGCACATCAGTTTCACAAAAAGTGCATTGTCAGTTGTGGTTTTACACATGTAAGCCCTGATCTTGCAACAGACATTTAGTTGCAACCTGACTTATTTAAACAAAAGTATACACACAATTAAGAAGACAAGTGAAATAACTTTTTTTTAAAGTTTTGAGGTGGTAGGTAAGCACAAACATCCCCCTTGATCACTGCTGCAGACCCCAGCCCAGGTAGAAATGAGCAGGTATATTATAGTCGTGCTTGACTCTGATCAGGTATTAATATCAAAAGGGAAATTTTTAAAAAATACATGTATATTTGGACCACTGAAACTGCATTTTGAACATGGCCTATTTTAATTTATGCACCCCATAGTAATTCTACATGTAAACCATCACATTGTAAAATCAGCAATTACACGAGTATGCCAGCATTTACATGTAGAATTGCCGTGCAAGGCTTCAAAAATGACCTCCTAAATGTACTTTAATTTACTCTAAAGCCCTTGTAATAGAAAATAAAAAGAGCTTAGAGAAAATTATTATCCACAATTTTTTTTCCTGGCAAATTAATGGACACATAATTGCCTTAATTGAAATGTAGTCTCAACAAAATTATGCTTTTATATTTAACTTTCATTTTCAACTGAACATAGCACTCTACTTCAGCTTCTCAAGTATGATTACGTGAGCTCGTAACAATTTCTATTAAATATATTGCAAAGAACAAATGTATGTACTGTATGTCAGAGAAAAGTTAACTCTAGAATACTTATTCTCTTCAAAGTTGCTTAATCATCATCTATTTTGAGCACTAGAGCAGATCAATCTACATAACTGCTTTTATTATTGTCTTCTAAAGAAATTATGTTGCTTCATAGATTCTAAGGACTATGATATATTGCATTCTATAAAACATTTTCCAAAAATGTAATAAGCTTGTGCAACTGTATTATAAAAGGCCTGTTTCATTGTTTTAATAATTTTCTGAGATGTGTCTTTTCACATGTATGAACACAGATCTAAGGCAATAAAGACATTTTTAACAAACTCCATGCAAACAACTCATTACTATGTAAATTGAATAGCTTAGCTTGTGGTGAATACCACAAGCCATTTTTTTCCTAGAAAAATACTTCTAGCAAAAAGCTTCCCTTATTTTTCCTCACCGAGAGCATTGGGCTACAAAGCCACATCTTAAAGGGGCCTATGCTTGAAATAAGGAGCTGTATCTATCCCTTCCCCTGATACTCCCCTAAATCACATCCATGAAAATTCAAATTCATATTCCTCACCCTGAAAATCCCCTAAATACATCCTCTTTGCCCTGAAGAGCCCACACAATATCCCAAAACACCTCCTGTTCTCCAGTAGACCACCTCAGGCCTACTTTTAGCAATTCCTGGTATCTAGTAGGATTGGGGCAGGAGTGATCCACAGTCATTCCAATCCCTTGTCAGCACTGGGCTCAAAATGGTACCAGTGGTCCCTAGTGGAAGTCTCAAATTACTACTGTCAGAACTCATACTGCCATATAAGGACCTATTACTGTTATATGGCAGCTTAAACTCTAGAAGTAGACCATAAGACTGCCATTATGTGTTGTCAGTGCCATTTGGAGCTTGGCACCAGCAAAGGACAGAAGTGACTGGAGATCATTCCTGCCCCAAACCCACTAGACACCAAGAATTACTAAAAGTAGGCCAGAAGACCTGTAGAAGGGAGGGGGCACTTTTAGTAATAGGAGGTCTTAAGAGTGGGAGGTGTATTTAGGAGAACCATTGAGGTGGAGAAGCACCATGAAGGGGGCTTGTACTAGAGGTCATCAGGAGGGGAGATGTGCAGGTGGGCTTCAGGAGGAAAGCATGTATTGGGGACACTGGGGGAGTCATTGAGATAAAGGATGGCAGGCGGCTGATGAAGTACCACTAATTTGTTGGCCAGCTTAATTGCTCCTGTGGGAATTTAAGACATGGCAAAAACTTGAATTTAACTGAACTTTAATAAATTCACCCTTATACATGTAAATCCCCGCTTTCTAAACTTGGGTTTTCTATGTATATTTAAGAACAGAGCTTCTAAAATTCCACCATTTGTTTGAAGGTTGGATAGGATATTTAAGATAAGAACATAAGCATTATCATACTTGGTCAGACCGAAGGTCCATCAAGCCCAGTACTGTTTTTCCAACAGTGACCAATCCAGGTCACAAGTACCTGGCAAGACCCCAAAAGAGTAAAAACAGATTTTATGCTGCTTGTCCCAGGAATAAGCAGTGGATTTTCCCAAGTTTATCGTTTCTTCTAGAAACATGTCCAAACATTTTTAAACCCTTCTAAGCTAACTGCTTTTACCAAATTCTCTGGCAGTGAATTCCAAAGTTTAATTATATTTTGTGTGAAGGAATATTTTTCCAATTTGTTTTTTCATATGCTTTATTGCGTGCCCCCTAGTCCTTGTATTTCTGAAAAGAGTAAACAAATGATTCATATCTACTGTTCCTCTCTAACCAGTATTTTAGAGATCTCTATCATATCTACCCTAAGCCATTTCTTCTCCAAGCTGAAGAGCCCTAGCCTTTTTATCCTTTCCTCATAGGGAAGTCATTCCATCCCCTTTATCATTTTTGTCGCTCTTCTCCATACCATTTCTAATTCTTATAGTAAATTCAAAATTAAATAGAGAAGAAAAGAGACCAAAACAATCAAAACATCACTCTCTTCAAGGGTCAGCTTTATACTATCATTTTTTATTAATACCACAAATTAGACAACAGAATATGCTAATGTAGGATGAAAACGCCTTAGAAACTCGTCTCCTCATGCTAGAGTAGTAAAGACTTGTGGGGTGAGTTATAGGCATAAAAACCTCCCTTAATAGCATTAAAACTCTGTGCAGTGCCTCTGTTCACTGGTAACCCAAAACAATGTCACTTAAAAAATGAAGGACGACTTAACTTTCAAAAAACATGCTTAGGAAATTTTTGCTCTGTGGATCCCCACCAACTTGTAGCCAGAGTTTCACCAAAAAGCTGTATCAAGGTGTCGTGAGTAACATAGTAAATGATGGCAGATAAAGATCTGAATGGTCCATCCAGTCTGCCCAACATTCACACTCATTATCAAGTCACGATTAAACCAACAATGAATGTGATATAAAATACTTGATTATTGTCTCTCTTTGGCATTTCTGGGACATAGACCATAGACGTCAACCCGGCCCTGTCCTTAGGTTTCAACTACTGAAGTTGCCGTCAAAAACCACTCCAGCCTACCCAAATCTATCTTGTCATTTGTGGGACACAGATCGTAAAAATCTGTCCATCACTGACCTCATGTTCCAAATTACTGGAGTTTCCATCAAACCCTTCTCCAGTCCATCCTAAACCAGATTGCCATATATGGGACCCAGACCTTACACGCTTGCTCAGCACTGACTTTATTTCTTCACAGCCAGAGTTACCATCTAAGCACCACTCAACATGCAACCATTTTTCTCTGGAAAAGGTTTGTTTGTAGATTAATACATTTCAAATATTTGAATGTCTGTATCATATCACCCCATCTCTCCTTCCCTCCAAGCTATACATCTTCAGGTCCTCAAGTTTTTCCTCATACATCTTGTGGCCTTTATATCATTTTCTTCATTTCCTCTGAACTGCATTATCTTGTTACATCCTTAGCAAGATTCGGCCTCCAGAATTGAACACAATACTCCATGTGGTGCCTCACCAACTACTTGTACAGGGGCTTCAACATCTCCTTTCTTCTGCTGGTTATACCCCAATCTATGTAGCCTAGTATCTTTCTGGCTATGACCACTGCTTTGTCACATTGTTTTGTCACCTTCAGATCCTCAGACACTATCACCACAAGGTCCTTCTCCTGAGCTGGCCTGCTATTATGTACAGCTCCTTTGGATTTCTGAACCCCAAGCGCATCACTCTGCACTTCTTCACATTAAAGTTTAACTGCCAGACCTTTGACCATTCTTCTAATTTTTGAAGATTTCTTCTTATGGTTTCTACTCCCTCCAGGGTGATGTTCGTGTCATCTGCAAAAGGCAGAATTTTCCTTATAACCCTTCAGCAATGTCTCTCATGAATATATTAAACAAATTTGGGCCCAGTACCAACCCCTGAGACCCTCCACTACTCGCCGTCCTTCCCTCCAAGCAAAATTCCATTTGCCACCACCTTATGTCATCTGTTGGTAAACCAGTTTCCAATCCAGTTCACCACTTTGGTTCTCTCAGCTTATTCCTGAGTCTTCTCTGAGGAACCATATCAAAGACATTGCTGAAATCCAAGTAGATTACATCTAGTGCACGTTATTTAGTCAAGTCAATCAGATTCATTGGGCAGGATTTTTCATTGGTAATACTATGTTGCTTTGGATCCTACAACCTTAGAATAGCCTAATGGTTAGTGCAGCAGGCTTTGATCCTGGCAACCTGTGTTTAATTCCCACTGCAGCTCCTTGTGACCTTGGGTAAGTCACTTAACCCTCTATTTGCCCCAGGCACAAAAAAACCTAGATTGTGAGCCCTCTAGGAACAGAGAAAGTACCTTTATATAATGTGTACAGTGCTGACTATGTCTAGTAGCGCTATAGAAATGATTAATAGTATAGTATTAGTATAGTACTGGATTCTAGAAAGTTAACTATCTTTTCCTTCAGCAGCGATTCCATTATTTTTCCTACCACCGAAGTGAGGCTTACATTCTCTCTTCTCCAATTCCGCAGAATCTCTTCTGTCTCTAAATATCTATTAAATAAATTCTTAAGAGGTCATGCCAGGATTTCTCCGAGCTCCCTCAGTATTCTGCGTTGTACCTCATCCAGCCCCATAGCTTTATCCTCTTTCAGATTTTCAAGTTGTTTATAAATGTTTTCTTCTGTGAACAGTGCAATAGCCACTCCATTCCCAGATATACCCTTCACAGCCAACCACGGTCCTTCTCCAGGATTTTCCTCCATGAACACTGAAAATAAGTATTTGATTAGCATATTTTCAGCATCTTTTTTTCTTACAATTCCATTCCTAGCCTTTCTCATTTCCCCAGTATATCTAAAAGAAGGTCTTATCACCTCTCTTTCCTTCTTATGCTCTTTTTCTTCCACGTGTGCTTTTGCTAGTAGCATTTCCCTCTTTGCTTCATTGAGTATAATCCAGAAATCTTTTCCGTGATCCTCTTTTGTTGTGTTCTTCTGTATTTCATGAATGCAGCCTCTTTTGCCCTTTTTTTTTGGCCATTTGTTTGGAGAATCATATCAGTTTCCTGTTTTTGTTTACTTTTTTGGCGTGCTAAAAAATGAATCTACATCCGCCCAAAACACGCACCTACACTAGCGAAGCCCATTTTTTGGCGCAACTTAGTCAAAGGGCCCCCTAACCTTTAACCCTGAACATTTTTGCTTTGTTCCATTATGGTGGAAAAATGTCCAAGTTTTGGGAATGCCCAAATCCCGCCACCTTATGATTTGCATGCATTGCAGAGAAAAATGTCTCAAATCCAAGTTTTGAAAATTGTGATTTGAATGTCCAAATGCCACTTTATGCCATTTTTGAATTTTTTTTTCTCTTTTAAAAACGAGCCCTTTAATATTTCACTTTAGATCAGGGGTGTTCAACACAGTTCTTGAGGCACACCAACCAGCTTATAATCGAAAAAGAAAAATACCTATATTTCGACCCAAATCGGGAGATGGGCATTTTTCTCGCAAAGGCGCCCAAATCGGTATAATCGAAAGCCGATTTTGGGCGTTTCCAACAGCACTCCGTCGCAGAAACGAATAAAGTTGATGGGCGTGTCGGAGGCGTGGTGGAGGCAGGACTGGGGTGTGGTTATCAGCTGAGGAGAGATGGGCGTCTTTAGCTGATAATCGAAAAAAAAGGCGTTTTGACCGCGATTTTGGATCACTTTTTTTGGACCCTTTTTTCTCACGAACAAGTCCCAAAAAAGTGTCCCAACTGCCCAGATGACCACTGGAGGGAATCGGAGATGACCTCCCCGGACTCCCCCAGTGGTCACTAACCCCCTCCCACCAAAAAAACCCCCACTTTAAAAACTTTTTTTCCAGCCTGTATGCCAGCCTCAAATACCGTACCCACCTCCATGACAGCAGAATGTGTTCGATCCTGTCACAGCCTTTCCCTGGGTCAGATGTGGCTCTCGGTTGCAGTACAGGGCCACCTCAGCATTGTGGTGGGTGTAGGGTAATGTGTTAGCTTGTGTTGCAGTGTCACGATGTTGGTAGTTGGTAGGCTCTTCTCCCATGGTGCTTTTCCCCCTGCCTACTGGGTCAGAGTGTGCCCTGTTGTGTTTCCTGTTGTAGTCCATGCGGTAGTGGCCATTTTTGTAAGCCAGTTTTAGTTCCCTTTCCTGTGTTAGCCACGTTATGGAACTTAGTTCTTACCTTGAATGTGGCTGAAAGAGGGCATTGTACAGCATTCTGCCAGCTCTGACCAACTGCTAATCTTAGTACCAGGGAGACTCGTTGCCAGTGGGGCACAACCTCTGATCTGCAGTTAACTGTGAGTAAATGCGGTTATTCCAATAAAGGACGTTTTCGGACAGATTAGTCTTCAGGTGTCAACTGCTGTGCCAATGTTATACAGCAGCAACAAGTCCTAGAGGCCTGCGTGTATGCAGGTCCCTGGAGCACTTTTAGTGGGTACCGCAGTGCACTTCAGCCAGGTGGCCCCAGGCCCATCCCCCCCCCCACCTGTAACACTTGTGCTGGTAAATGGGAGGCCTCCAAAACCCACTGTACCCACATGTAGGTGCCCCCTTCACCCCTAAGAGCTATGGTAGTGTTGTACATTTGTGGGTAGTGGGTTTTGGGGGAGGGGGGTTGGGAGCTCAGCATCCGTGGTAAGGGAGCTATGCGTGTAGGAGCTTTTTCTGAAGTCCACTACACTGACCTAAGGTGCCCAGTTGGTGTCCTGGCATATCAGTGGGGCCAGTGTACTACCAATCCTGGCCCCTCCCACTACCAAATGGCTCGGATTAGGATGTTTTGGAGCTGGGCGTTATTAGTTTCCATTATCGCTAAAAAAAACAAACGCCCAGCTCAAAAACGTCCATTTTTTCGAAAATACGGTTCGGCCCGCCCCTTCACGGACCCGTTCTCGGAGATAAACGCCCATAGAGATAGGCGTTTCCATTCGATTATGCCCCTTCAAGTCAGTCAGGTTTTCAGGAGACCCACAATAAATATGCAATTAGATAGATTTGCATACAGTAGAGTCAGTGTGTGCAAATTTATCTCAGGCATATACAGTGTGGATATCTTGTAAACCAGACTGGCTTGGTAAGTCTCAAGGACTAGCTTGAGAACTCCTGTTTTAGATCAACTGCTAAAAGCAGAGAATAATAAATTACAAGCATCAGTAAATAAAAGTAGTTTTGAAGTTAGCACGCACTGCTTCCGAGCTAAAAAACTATTTTCTATTTTCTTCTGCGGGGGGCGTTCTGCACAGCCACATTAATGTGTGCTGTCTGATTACTACAGAAGTAGCGCATGAGTCTTTACCACCAAGTAAATAGATGTTGCTAAGGGCTCAGGCAATAAATTGTCGAATGCGACTTTCAATATTACTGCACGGCCATTTACCGTCCCATTAAAAAAAGGACTTTTTACCCACCGCAGTAAAAAATTGGTCAGGTAAATGCTAATGTCACATGTCCAAACTAGCACGGACCACTGTTTACCGCAGCTTAGTAAAAGTGCCCTAAAGAACTGTGATGGGATTTGAACCTGGCTTGCTCTGGTTCCCAGTCTATTGTGCTAGCCATTTATTTATTTTTATTTATTAGGATTTATTTACCGCCTTTATGAAGGAATTCACTCAAGGCAGTGTACAGTAAGAATCAATCAAACATGAGCAATAGACAATTACAGCAGTAAAAACATTCAAATAACAATATAAACTATGACGTGGAGGGGTATTTTTGAACGGGGACACCCATTGCTAAGGGCGCCCATCTCCGAGGATGGTGCGGTGAAGGGGTGGGACCAACCGTATTTTTGAATGAGATGGGCGTCCGTCTTTTGTTTTGAAAATACGGTTGGCACCGGCCAAATCTTGACCTAAATGCTGAGATCGCTGGATTTAGAGATGGGCGCTCTTGGTTTTCCCCCATAATGGAAACCAATGGTGCCCAAGGCATTTGGTCGTGGGAGGGGCCAGGATTTGTAGTACACTGGTCTCCCTCACATGCCAGGGCACCAACCGGGCACCCTAGGGGGCACTACAGTGGACTTGGCAAATTGGTCCCAGGTGCATAGCTCCCTTACCTTGGGTGCTGAGCCCCCCCAAAACCCTCTACCCACAACTATACACCACTGCCATAGCCCTAAGGGGTAAAGGGGGGCACCCACATGTGGGTACAGTGGATTTCTGGTGGGTTTTGAAGGGCTCCCATTTACCACCACAAGTGTAACAGGTAGGGGCGGATGGGCCTGGGTTCGCCTGCCTGAAGTCCACTGCACCCACTAAAACTGCTCCAGGGACCTGCATGCTGCTGTCATGGACCGGAGTATGACATTTGAGGCTGGCATATAGCCTGGCAAAAAAAGTTCTTAAAGTTATTTTTTTGAGGGTGGGAGGGGGTTAGTGACCACTGGGGGAGTCAGAGAAGGTCATCCCCAATTCCCTCTGCTGGTCATCTGGGCAGTTCAGGCACCTTTTTGTGACTTGGACCTAAAAAAAAGGGACCAAAAAAAGTGGACCAAATTCTCACCAGGGACGCCCATTTTTTTCCATTATCGGCCACAGCTGGCCATCTCTTAACCACGCCCCGGTACGCCCCTGTCCCGCCTTCGCTACCCTTCCGACACGCCCCCTGGAACTTCGTCCATCCCGGCGACGGAAAGCATTTGGGAACGCCCAAAATCGGCTTTCGATTATGCCGATTCTGGCGCCCCTGAGAGAAGGGCACCCATCTCCCGAATTGTGTCGAAAGATGGGCGCCCTTCTCTTTCGAAAATGAGCTGGATCGTATACTACTTATAATGTCAACACAATATGTAATAGAACAGTTTAATTGATAGTGAAGGGTATAAGCAAAGATGGAACATATAGATAAGTAAGAGAGTACGAGAAGTTAGAAAATAAGGTAACTATTTTAAATAACGATGCACATGAGTCAGAGACATGGTTAAATATTATCTCATCATATAACGCTTAGAAACCGTTGTTTTACTCTAATATTCTTTTTTTTATATATTTGTTTATGCTGTGGTATGTGAAAATTTTTATTTATTTATTTTTATTTTTATATACAAAATAAAAGTGAAATTGTGATCATCAAATAATGATTAAATAAGTGCTCAGTAACACACATGTTGCATAGGCTAGACCACTGAATCGCAACATCATTGCACTTCAGCCCTCCCTCACTCCTTGCATATTGACTTGATTATAGATGTTATAGTAACTATGTAGCAACTATAGTATGCTCAAATGGGCACTTAGCTTGGGGCTGAGTCTGTGTTCTCTTCCTGGATTGACAAAGCAGTGAATCCGTTAAAACTCAAATGAACTCATAACCAGCT
Organism: Microcaecilia unicolor; assembly: GCF_901765095.1. Lineage (NCBI taxonomy): Eukaryota > Metazoa > Chordata > Amphibia > Gymnophiona > Siphonopidae > Microcaecilia > Microcaecilia unicolor. The sequence goes on along the minus strand of NC_044031.1, from coordinate 371,784,683 downwards.
GATCGATCTCTCATCCCTCTTGTTCTCAACACAGCTTGTGTTTCGCTCTTATCGCGTCATCTGAAGAACGTAATTAGATCAAACCGGAATCATGCTTGCTTGGTAAAAACAATCTAGAATATATTTGAGACACAGAAATCAAATTTCCACCCTACTTACTCAAAACTATAATAATAATTCTAAATCATTATAGTAGTCCTTTCATCTTCTTTTAATATTCTTGAAGTTACAATCGGTATATTAAATCAGAGGCTTACCCAAAAGGTGGATCACCAGTCTCAACCGTGCACCAACCGATAAAGTAACATTGAAACCAGAACATTGTGTTACTCCGTGATTTTTACAGTAAATATGATCTCAGCCAGGGTATGAGTGGATAAACATGTCCTGCTGCAGTATGTGCAGCCTGTGTCACTCTTTGTATGTGTGAGTGAGACTAATAAGTTAGTTACTTCTTCCATTAAAGGCCTGGTTGAAGAGCCAAGCTTTCACCTGCTTGCTGAAGTAGAGACAGAGATTTAATACACCTTTCTTTTTTATATATTTAAATTTCTTTATTAGTTCCATTTTAAACAAAGATAACACTTTTTGAATAGATACATCCATTTTAAGAGGAAACATTTATCTTAAGAAAATTAACTATACAAAAAATCGTTACTAAAATGGATTATATAGTCCACAATTATATGGTAGATTCAAGATTAATATAAACCAAAGGAAGTTGGTATAATAAGAAATAGTTTAAAGAAAACAAGCAGTGGTTTCCTAAATATATTCGTGACTCATGTTTGGGTTAGGGCCTGGTTTCTCTTAAAATCAAGGAAAGACTGCAATTGTTCAGGTTCAAAGAATACATATTTTTTTCCTTGAATACCAAAATACATTTGCAAGGAAATCGTAATTGGAAAACTGCCCCAATATTTAGCGATTCCTGTCTCATATCCAGGAATTTCTTCCGCCTCTGCTGTGTCCATCGCGCAATATCTGGGAACACCGAGACCTTGCTTCCTTTCAAATCAGGATGAGTATTTTTAAAATAAAGTCTCATTAAAGATTCTTTATCTTGCAAAAACACAAATGCTGCAATCAAAGTTGCTCTAGTCTCTGTATTATCCATTGATTGTTCAAGAAAATTTGTTAAGTCCAGTGTTTCAGGCAGAATAATCTGTTGTGGGGTAGATTTCATTTCCAAATAGTAAATTTTTTGAAGTTGGGGAAGTGTTTGTTCAGGATATTTATATACCTCTTTCAAGAATTTAGCAAACAACCTTTCTAATGTTAGGCAGTGCAAAGAGGGGAAAGTCTGTCCTATCTTGCACCATGTGTAACTATTCCGACAGTTGAATTCTGTACCATTTGCAATCTATTATTTTGTTTAGAAAGTTGCACACTCTGCTCTCCCTTTTCTTAACCTTTTCCCTGCTTTTTTCACAATAGAGGTAAATGTTTTTCTACATTTAGGTACATAAATGCTTATACAGGTCACCATTTCACAAATCACATTTTCTACATCAACATAACCTTGTTACCTACCCCTTGATCAAACCTCATTTTCCCCCAAGATCAGCATGTCATCTATAGCTGTTGCCTTGAGTGTGTACAATAGCTGTACTAAACCACCATTAGGCCAGTATCCTATTTCCAGCAGTGGCTAGGATTCCAAAATATAGAAAATTCTGTGTCACACAGATTTTCCTTAATATGGACTTTTTCCCGGGAATCTGTACAGACCTTTCTAAACCCAGCTATAATAATTGCTTTTAGCACATCCTCTGGCAATGAGTTCCAGATCTTAACTATGCATTGAGTAAAAAGTATTTACTCTGATTTGTTTTAAATGTATGTGTGTGACGAGTCAAGTGGTGCATTGAATGCAACTCAGGCTGTGAAGAACTAAGGCCAGTGCAGAGCAGACTTATGTGGTCTTTGACCCGTATATGACAAGACAGTTTTGGATGGGCTGGAGAGGGCTTCAACGACAACTCCAGTAGTTGGAAAGTAAGGACAATGCTGAGCAGACTTTGTATATCACAAAGGCCATGGCAAGGTGCAAACTTTCCATATTTCTAGTTTTTATTTTAATATAACTATTTTGCTTTTCTGAGCTGAAAGCAGACATGAAATTGCAAGACAGCTAGAAATGTATTTTTTCTGGTAACTACCCTTCTAAGGCAGTAGAAATTTGTGGTTTGACATTTGGCCTATTCTAACTTGTGATAAGCTGCTGGTCAGCAACCAAAGAGCCAGAGACTCCTATGACTAAGGACACCTGCAGTATCCAGATAAACAATCAAAAGGAGAAGTAAGTGGGTGAAATTGTATGCTCAGCAAGAGGGTGAGGGGGACTATCATAATTACTATGTATAACAAAGGCATAGGTCAAACCATTATCTAATGAAAACTTATGCTTATATGACAGGCCTTAAAATCGTTCAGGCAATTAGGGAATAAATGATTGAAGTTGAAAGATGGTAGAAAGTGCTGGAACAGGATTCACCATAAAAGGAAATAGAATATTCTGGAAAGATGCATATTCATTACGTAGGAAGGGTAATTAAGATAATTAAGAAAGGAAGAAAAAAGTATTTAAGAGGAAACAGAACTGAGGATGGCGAGCCTCAATGTACCTACACTAGCAGGTGGACATATTGACAGGTCCCAGGGTAAACTCTGTTTTTATTTGCTACGTATTATACTCTATTGGGATTTTATTGTTGATATTTCAATAATTACTGATTGGCTTCTTTGACTATTTGAATAAACATTTATTATGTTTAATACTTATTTAGTAGCCAGAGTTTTTCTTGCCTGGGGTTCTGCCTGGGAGCCAAGGGTTCACCCTCCAGGAAAACCCCAGAAGGTTGCTCCTGTCTCAGAGAGGAGTACAACTTCTATGGTCTATATCCCAGAAATGGCAAAGAAAAACCAGGATCAAGCATTTTTTACATTGTGTTGGTTTAACCATGAATGGATGATGAGTGTAATTGTTGGACAGGCTGGATGAACCTTTCAGATCTTTGTCTACTATGTTATTATGTTTTTAATCAAATGTCAAAAAACCATAAATCATAAATATATTACTGATTTCATGGTATGCTCTTTAGACCAGTGGTTATCAAAACTATCCTGGGAGACCACCAGTCAGTCGAGCTTGCAAGATATCCCTAATAAATATGTATGGGAGAGATTTACATATGATGGAGGTGACAGACATGCAACTTTGTCATATACATATTCATTAACAGTTCTCATAGGATTAACTTTGTTTTCAATATAGTTATAAGAATAAACTATCCACAAATTTGATAAATATAACAATATCCAAATTATCTTTTAAATCATATTAATACCAAATACATAAAAATCCCATTTACCTAGGATACCACCAGCCAGTCAGGTTTTTGGGATATCCCTTATGAATATGCATCCACTAATTTCATAACTATAACAATATCCAAATTATCTTTATTTAAATCATATTAATACCAAATACATAAAAATCCTAAACTAACCTTTTAATTTACTACCTATATGTTGTAAAATATTGATCACTCATTCACCTTTCAGTTCATACATCCCATCATTAAAATCATTAAATGTTCTTATTATAACATATGGTAATAATACCATAAATAAATATACATTGCTATCATTTTTCATATGGAAGATGGACATTGTAAATTTGTGAAGAGGTTATTTCTACATTGCTTTGCTCAGTGTTATTCATTGACCTTGATAATAGATATTTTACAACAAGTTTACCATGTAAGAGGATTATGCTATCATAGGGGAGTGATATTTGTATATTTTGTCATTTATTGGGAAAGCAATGCATATTTATGTAGGGTTTTATTACCGTCTGATGTTATAATAAGAACATTTAATGATTTTAATGATGGGATGTATGAACTGAAAGGTGAATGAGTGATCAATATTTTACAACATATAGGTAGTAAATTAAAAGGTTAGTTTAGGATTTTTATGTATTTGGTATTAATATTTTATTTATTTATTTATTTTCATTTATACCCCGCCTTTTGCCACATTTTGCAGCCCCAAAGCGGCTTACAATGAACAATAAAATAGGTAGTTACAGTTACATTTCAAAATTTAGAGCAGAAGAACAGGATAAGAAGGGAGAGGTAAGGGAGACAAAGATGGGCAGCAGGCCCAGGTAGACCAAGGGGAAGTATAGAAATTTAAATATGATTTAAATAAAGATAATTTGGATATTGTTATAGTTATGAAATTTGTGGATGCATATTCATAAGGGATATCCCAAAAACTTGACTGGCTGGTGGTATCCCAGGACAGGTTTGAGAACCACTGATCTTGACTTTGAACTTTTTGAAAGAGTAGGCAATCAATTTGCATTTACCTGTTTTTATAGACATATTTTTCTTCAGCATATCTTTCTTCAGTCATCTCTTTTCCAAGCTGAAGAGGTCAAATCTCTATAGCTTTTGTCATATGAGAGTTGCTCCATTCCTTTAATTTTTTCTCTGTACTGTACTAATTCCACTTTTTTGAGATGTGACCAGAAGTGCTCACAGTACTGCAAGCATGATTTCACCATGGAAGGATACAGAGGCACTATCCAGCTTATTTTCGAAAGAGAAAAACGCCTATAGTGCGACCTAAATCGGGAGATAGACGTTTGTCTCGCAAAGGCGCCCAAATCGGTATAATCGAAAGCCGATTTTGGGCGTTTCCAACTGCACTCCGTCGTGGAAACGAATAAAGTTGATGGGGGTGTGTTGGAGGCGTGGTAGAGGAGGAACTGGGGCGTGGTTATCAGCCAAGGAGAGATGGGCGTCTTTAGCTGATAATCGAAAAAAAAGGCGTTTTTACCGCGATTTTGGGTCACTTTTTTTGGACCATTTTTTTTCACGAACAAGTCCCAAAAAAGTGCTCCAACTGCCCAGATGACCACTGGAGGGAATCGGGGATGACCTCCCCGGACTCCCCCAGTGGTCACTAACCCCTCCCACCAAAAAAACCCACTTTACAAACTTTTTTTCCAGCCTCTATGCCAGCCTCAAATGCTGTACCCACCTCCATGACAACAGAATGTGTTCGATCCTGTCACAGCCTTTCCCTGGGTCAGATGTGGCTATCGAGTGCACTACAGGGTCACATCAGCATTGCACTGTGGTGGGTGTAGGGTATTGGGCTCCGTGATTTCATTAGCTTGTGTTACAGTCTCACGTTGTTGGTAGTTGGTAGGCTCTTCTCCCATGGTGCTTTTCCCCCTGCTACTGGGTCAGAGTGTGCCCTGTTGTGTTTCCTGTTGTAGTCCATGCGGTAGTGGCCATTTTTGTAAGCCAGTTTTTGTTCCCTTTCCTGTGTTAGCCACGTTAGACAACTTAGTTCTTCCCTTGAATGTGGCTGAAAGAGGGCATTGTACAGCATTCTGCCAGCTCTGACCTACTGCTAATCTCAGTACCAGGGAGACTCGTTGCCAGTGGGGCACAACCTCTGATCTGCAGTTAACTGTGAGTAAAGGCGGTTATTCCAATAAAGGACGTTTTCGGAGAGATTAGTTTTCAGGTGTCAACTGGTGTGTCAATGTTATATAGCAGCAACCAGTCCTAGAGGCCTGCGTGTATGCAGGTCCCTGGAGCACTTTTAGTGGGTACCGCAGTGCACTTCAGCCAGGTGGCCCCAGGCCCATCCCCCCCCTCACCTGTAACACTTGTGCTGGTAAATGGGAGGCCTCCAAAACCCACTGTACCCACCTTTCCTCCTTTCCTGAAGTTACTATTGAGGAAACTACACTTCTCCTTTCTTCCTCAAAATGTACCACCTGTTCCTCTGATCCCATTCCCACCCACCTTCTTAATGCCATCTCTCCTGCTCTTATTCCTTTTATCTGTCACATTCTCAACCTCTCACTTTCCACTGCAACTGTCCCTGCTGCCTTTAAACATGCTGTGGTCACACCTCTCCTTAAGAAGCCTTCACTCGACCCTACTTGTCCCTCTAATTACCGACCCATCTCCCTACTTCCTTTTCTCTCCAAATTACTTGAGCGTGCTGTTCACCGCCGCTGCCTTGATTTTCTCTCCTCACATGCTATTCTTGACCTACTACAATCTGGTTTTCGCCCTCTCCACTCAACCGAAACTGTGCTTACTAAAGTCTCCAATGACCTATTACTGGCTAAATCCAGAGGTCAATATTCCATCCTCATTCTTCTTGATCTTTCCGCTGCTTTTGACACTGTCGATCACAGCATACTTCTCGATACCCTGTCCTCACTTGGATTCCAGGGCTCTGTCCTTTCCTGGTTCTCTTCCAACCTCTCCCTCCGCACCTTTAGTGTTCACTCTGGTGGATCCTCTTCTACTTCTATCCCTCTGCCTGTCGGCGTACCTCAGGGTTCTGTTCTTGGTCCCCTCCTCTTTTCTATCTACACTTCTTCCCTTGGTTCATTAATCTCATCCCATGGCTTTTCCTACCATCTCTATGCTGATGACTCCCAAATCTACCTTTCTACCCCTGATATCTCACCTTGCATCCAAACCAAAGTTTCAGCATGCTTGTCTGACATTGCTGTCTGGATGTCTCAACGCCACCTGAAATTAAATATGACCAAAACTGAGCTTCTCATTTCCCCCCCAAACCCACCTCCCCGCTCCCCCCGTTTTCTATTTCTGTTGATGGCTCTCTCATTCTCCCTGTCTCCTCAGCTCGAAACCTTGGGGTCATCTTTGACTCTTCTCTCTCCTTCTCTGCTCATATCCAGCAGATTGCCAAGACCTGTCATTTCTTTCTTTACAACATCCGTAAAATCCGCCCCTTTCTTTCCGAGCACTCTACCAAAACCCTCATCCACACCCTTGTCACCTCTCGTTTAGACTACTGCAATCTGCTTCTTGCTGGCCTCCCACTTAGTCACCTCTCCCCTCTCCAGTCGGTTCAAAACTCTGCTGCCCGTCTCGTCTTCTGCCAGGGTCGCTTTACTCATACTACCCCTCTCCTCAAGACCCTCCACTGGCTCCCTATCCGTTTTCGCATCCTGTTCAAACTTCTTCTACTAACCTATAAATGTACTCACTCTGCTGCTCCCCAGTATCTCTCCACACTCGTCCTTCCCTACACCCCTTCCCGTGGACTCCGCTCCATGGGTAAATCCTTCTTATCTGTTCCCTTCTCCACTACTGCCAACTCCAGACTTCGCGCCTTCTGTCTCGCTGCACCCTATGCCTGGAATAAACTTCCTGAGCCCCTACATCTTGCCCCATCCTTGGCCACCTTTAAATCTAGACTGAAAGCCCACCTCTTTAACATTGCTTTTGACTCGTAACCACTTGTAACCACTCGCCTCCACCTACCCTCCTCTCTTCCTTCCCGTTCACATTAATTGATTTGATTTGCTTACTTTATTTATTTTTTGTCTATTAGATTGTAAGCTCTTTGAGCAGGGACTGTCTTTCTTCTATGTTTGTGCAGCGCTGCGTACGCCTTGTAGCGCTATAGAAATGCTAAATAGTAGTAGTAGTAGTAGTAATGTAGGTGCCCCCTTCAGCCCTAGGAGCTATGGTAGTGTTGTACATTTTTGGGTAGTGGGTTTTGGGGGAGGGGGTTGGGAGCTCATCACCCGTGGTAAGGGAGCTATGCATGTGGGAGCTTTTTCTGAAGTCCAGTTGGTGTCCTGGCATATTAGGGGGGTCAGTGTACTACCAATCCTGGCCCCTCCCACGACCAAATGGCTCGGATTAGGACGTTTTGGAGCTGGGCGTTTTTAGTTTCCATTATCGCTAAAAAAAACAAATGCCCAGCTCAAAAACGTCCATTTTTTCAAAATTCGGTTCGGCCCGCCCCTTCACGGACCCGTTCTCGGAGATAAACGCCCATGGAGATAGGCGTTTCCATTCAATTATGCCCCTCCACGTTATTTTTTGTTTTATTCTCTATTCCTTTCCCTAATAGTTACTAATATTCTGTTTATATTTTGGCCACAAATGCATGAAGAGCAGAAGATTTTGACCCATTGTCCACAATGACATCTAGATCCTTGTAGTGACTCCTTCTAGTAAATTCTATATATGGCGCTCAAAATTGTGTGTGCAAATTTGGGCACATATCCAATTTGTGTGCTCAATTTAATTGACTAACAAGCCAATTAGTGCCAATAATTGGGCGCTAACAATCAATTATTGGTGCTAATTGGCAGCAATTTGATTTTATGTGTGCATCTTTGTAATTGGAATTCTATAAATATGCATGCATAAATGTTTATGCCTACATCCAAAAGGGGGTGTGGCCATAGGGGAGGGCAGGGGTGGGTTATTCTTCACTTTGCTCATTATTAATCATAGCTGTCCTCAGTATCTGCCAGGTTTTGGACTCTTGGGGCCCTGTTTATTAAGCCACGTTATAGGTAATGTGGAGGGGCATAATCGAACGAAAACGTCTATCTCCATGGGCGTTTATCTCCAAGAACGGGTCCGTGAAGGGGCGGACCGAACCGTATTTTCGCAAAAAATAGACGTCCAGCTCAAAAACGAATAAATCCAAGGCATTTGTTCGTGGGAGGGGCCAGGATTCGTAGTGCACTGGTCCCCCTCACATGCCAGGACACCAACCGGGCACCCTAGGGGGAACTTTTACAAAAACAAAAAAAAAGGTAAAAGAGCTCCCAGGTGCATAGCATCCTTCCCTTGTGTGTTGAGCCCCCCAAATCCCCCTCAAAACCCACTGCCCACAAGTCTACACCATTATTATAGCCCTAAGGGGTGAAGGGGGGCACCTACATGTGGGTACAGTGGGTTTGGGAGGGTTGGACGACTAATAAGCATTAAGCAGCACAATTGTAACAGGTAGGGGGGGATGGGCCTGGGTCCACCTGCCTGAAGTCCACTGCACCCCCTAACAACTGCTCCAGGGACCTGCATACTGCTGCCAGGGAGGTGGGTATGACATTTGATGGTGAAAATAAAAAGTTGTGAAACATCATTTTTTTTGTGGTGTGAGGGGTTAGTGACCACTGGGGGAGTCAGGGGAGGTCATCCCCGATTCCCTCTGATGGTCATCTGGTCATTTGGAGCACTTTTTTGGGACCTGTTCGTGTGAAAAAAGGGTCCAACAAAAGTGTCCTAAATGTTCGCTACAAACGCCTTAATTTTTTCGATTTTCGCCCTAACGCGTACATCTCTCCTCGGTCGATAACCACGCCCCAGTTCCACCTTCGTCACACCTCTGACACGCCCCCATCAACTTTGTCCGCATCCGCGACGGAGTGCAGTTGAAAACGTCCAAAATCGGCTTTCGATTATACCGATTTATTCGTTTTTGTGAGATAAACGTCTATCTCCCGATTTGGGTCGAAATCTAGGCGTTTTTCTCTTTCGATTATAAGGTGGTTAGCGTCTTTAACATGTGTTAAACATGTATGTGCGTTAACTGTGTAGGCACCTACAATATCCCTATAGGCACCTACAAGGTTAACATGCACGCTAATTGTAGGCGCGTTAAAACTGCTAACCTGCCTTAGTAAACAGGGCCCTTGGTTGCAGATTCTGTCCAAGTACACAACACTATGCTGTAGATTAATGTTCTCTAGGCAGAATAGTGCTTTACATGCAAAACTGAACTAGTACATAATTGCTTTCCTAAGATTTGGTACTTACACCTATTCAGCCTATATAACTTTACCATTTGAATAGTATTCCCAAGGGAGATTCTGTGAAGGAGTTTGCATTCATGCACGAACGTTTGAAAATTTTAAATATAGATGTGTATTTTAACCCAGAAAAATGTGAACACCCACATTCCCCCGGATTCTATATAGCAAGCCTAGAGATCCACACTGAAATCGGCACGGATTCTATAACAATGTGCTCAACTGAGTTGGCTTAATAATGAGCGCTGATAACAGCACTTAACAAGCAATAATGAGCACAAATTGACAGTGATTAGAATTTAGGTGCACTACTTGCTAAGCGTGTTCTGTAACAATGTGTGCCAAACTTCTAATGCAAGCTGGAAAAAAGGGGCATGGTTATAGGGTGGGAAATGGGTGTTTTGTGGGCTTTCCAAAATTTACACACCTACTTATAGAATATGGCCCAGTGTGTCTAAACCTATGAGCCAGGATTTATGTTACATTTTAATTGGTGTAAATGGATGAGCATAGATTTAGGCACTGAAATATCAATTAAGTGTATTCTATAATTGGCGCCTAAATCTAGGTACCAATTTTAGAATACGCTTAGGGATCCTTTGACAAAGGCACGCTTAAAAATGGCTTCCAGTAGTGTAGGCACAGGTTTTGGGCACGCACCGATCCATTTTTCAGTGCATCTGTAAAAAATGCCTTTTTTTAATTTTTGTCGAAAATGGACGTACAGCAAATTGAAAATTATCGCTCATCCATTTTGGGTCTGAGACCTTACTGCCAGCCATTGATCTAGCAGTAAAGACTCACACGGTAACCGAGCAGTAATGACCTATGTGCGTCAAATGCCACTTGGCGCCCATCCATTACACGCGTTCGAAAATAAAAAATATTTTTCAGACACGCATATCGGACGTGCACCAAAAATGAAATTACCTCAAGAGCCATGTGGTAGTTGGGCGTTAACTCCATCTTGGCACGCATTGGGTGCGCGTAGACGCTTATGTGGCTTAGTAAAAGGGCTACTTAGTTGGCTCTGATTTCATGCACCAATTTTTTAGGCACCAAATATAGAGTCTTCCCCATTATGTATGAATTTGGCAGCTTTGTTTTCCAGGGTAATTTTCAAGGTGGAAGTATGCAGGTACGTTCTCTTTCAAAATCTAGTAAAGTCCACACAAAGATTCAACCCATCTAGGCACTTTTACATTTGCTTCCACAGATGCCAAAACAATAGAATTTAAAAGTGTCAAAACACTAAACTACAATCACAGCCACACAGATCTTATACTGGAAAGTTAAACTAGTGCAAAGAACATTTAACACAGTTCTGTGTACAGAGCAATGAATGTATTTCTAAACAATGAGACTCTAGCTTTACTAGGGCAAATCCTGTACATAAAACCTCTTCTGGAAATAGAAACTTAGGTCATTGGATTTCATTATGTGATAATAAAATATCTTGCAAGGTTTAAATGATTGCAGTGATGCTAACCTTTTTGCCATCTGAAAGGGAACCTGGTTATGCCTGTCAGTGCTTTCCTCAGCAGGACACGTGATTAATAGGCTAGAAGGTTGTAATGAGCTGTTGAACTTTATGAAGGTAAAAGAGAAATGAAGTTATATATGTTACAAGGTATTTTAATTTTATTGCAATAATGTAAGTAGTTTCCAAAGCAGAGTGCTGCTCTGACCCTTTCTATGGACATCTGAGATCTTTCACAGATGAAAAGAAGTGGTAATGCACAGTAAGTAAATTTGCCTGGGGGAATATTCTGTAAATATTTAGGACTCTCTGTGGAGTACAGACAATAGTGTATGTGAGATTAGGAGAGTTTGTGAAGATTAATTATCTATAATTTTTTAAAAGCAAAAGCATAAAACCCACATAAGAGTTACATACACTCAAGAGAGCTACAAATGCATCATGAACAGACTCCAAATTAATTTTGGTTTCTGGAGAGTCAATGTCTCAAAAAAATATCAAAATATACATGGTTATAAAATTGGTATTTGGACAATATAATGATGGGGAAATTCATACTAATGTAAACCTCTACATTGCCTTACAACTGTTACCAATACAGGAGGGAAAACAGAAGTAGTTTCCTTTGATGGCATTGGCTGGGCTACCAATTAAGATAACCAATGGCTTGCCAGTGAATCCTCTGTAGGGGATTACCAGTCAATACTGGGGGTATTGAGGTCTTATCAGGGGATTCAGAGTTCTGATTGGGGGGTATCGGGATCTGATCGAGGAGTGTTGGGTTCTGATCAGTTTGTTCAGGGGTTTCGAGAGAAGTCATTGGCTTGTTCATGGTGTGTTGGGGTTTTGATCAGGGGGTGTTGAGATCTGATTTCAAGGTGTTAGGGGTGCAAATGGGTGTCAGGGGGTTCAGGAGTGTCATAAAAAGATGAGATCATGTGAGTTTGTGTGTGGAGAGGAATCTGGGGACATGGAACCTTGACTGGGGGGGGGGGGGGATCGGAATGGGGAAGAGATGCAGAAAGGAGGCCTGCCATCGTTGGCAGTTCTTATTTATTTATTTTCTGTGGCCTGCTCATATTATAAGCAGTGCCTAATAACACAGGTGCTCCCACACTGTCTGGCACTGCATGTAACGTGATGCCCATTGTGTACTAACTGGTTGACTTGCACAGGTTTTCAATTTATGGCATGTTAATCTTAGCTGTTGAAGTGCGGTAAATGCAAAACTAACCATACTTTAGAGCTCTAAACAATGCCCATATCTTTTCTTTTCCATGCTTCAGAGACAACTCAGATTGGGTGACGAATTGAATTTGTACAGTCTCCAGTCTGTCATTGGCTAACAGAGATAGATGGGTCATCATTAATTCCTAGATAAGCATTTTGAATGACATTTTAGAAAGAACGTCTAACTCAGAATATGGATGTCTAAGTCTGTATGTCACATATGGATTTCCATTTCTCATGTATCTTAGAACAGGATCTGCCAACATAAAGCCTGTTCTAACTGACAAGGGTTGAATGAAAAGTAATACCTCTACCTCTGAAACTTTTGTTTAAATGAAGATAGTATGATGAATAAAGAGATGTGGTAGTCGTTAGTCCACTTTTAAAGGTAATCAATAGAAATAAAAGAAAATAAAACATAGAAAAGAAAATAAGATGATGCCTTTTTTGGACTAACTTAATACATTTTTTATTAGCTTTCAAAGGTAACCATCAGATCAGAAATAAGCAAATGTTGATATATAAGTATATATAAGTGAAACATCAAAGCATTCCAGTGACAGTCCCACAGGATGAGGATGGGGTGGGTTAGGTGATAGACCGTGAGAGCTGGGTAGATGAGGGACAGGGAGATATGCATGGTGATAAGAGAGTGACAAAGCAGTAGAATTTTATGATTTATAATGGGCTAGAAAACCCAGATCTTTGTTAAATCCTGTCTAGTGGGTGTCAAAATATTTAATCATTCTGACTTCAAAGGTCTTACATTCCTGGATTGACTTAAAGTTTCCTTTTAGTATTCTCATCATAAAATCATTGATACAGTGTTCTGGTTTTGTAAAGTGCTGCCCCACAGAGGTGACATCCTGGATGGCACTGGCATTTTTCATATGGTGTCTATGTAAATTAAATCTCTTCTTTAGCATCTGACTAGTTTCTCCAATGTAGCACCCTTCACTGCATTTTTTACACTGAATGATATATACCACATTGGAAGATGAGCATGTGAAGGATTCCTGTATGCTGAATATTTTTCCTTTGTGAATGACTATGGTGTCCTGTGAAATGTTTTGGCATAGTTTGCAGCTGGATATATTGCAAGGGTGTGTGCCACTCTCTTCTTTTTGAGTTTCTATCAGGAGCTGGATCCCACAGTCATTCACAAAGGAAAAATATTTAACATAAAGGAATCCTTCACATGCTCATCTTCCAGTGTGGTATATATCATTCAATGTAAAAAGTGTGACGAAGAATGGTTTGTACTATTGTGCAATAGTGTACACTACTTGATCAATAGAGTAATATGATGCACTATTGTGTGATATTTGGAAAGACAAAATACGAAAGTGCTAAGCCCCTAAGAGAGAGGTTGCATTGGCTTCCAGTTAAAGAACATACTGTATTCAAAGTGTGCACTCTGGTTCATAAGGTTATTCATGGAAATGCTCCGGCCTACATATCAGACCTTATTGATCTCCCACTCAGAAACGCTAAAAGATCAGCATGCACATTCCTGGGACTTCACTTCCCTAGCTGTAAAGGTCTAAAATACAAGCTAGTATATGCGTCTAGCTTTTCCTACATTGGCACGCAGATGTGGAATTCATTGCCACTTGATCTGAAGGCTATTCATGACCTAAACAACTTTCGAAAATGATTACTTACCTTTTCAACAAGACTTACCATAATAATCAATAATAGGATTTCTAACACACCGCTAGTCACTTGATATTCTGACTGTTTTCTTGTTTACTGAATTGATTATATCCACTATGTTTACACTTGTTCTGTATGTAATTAACTGTATATCTACTCTTGAATGACGCTTGACATGATGTAATATTGTAAGCCACATCGAGCCTGCAAATAGGTGGGAAAATGTGGGATACAAATGCAACAAATAAATAAATATAATGCAGTGCTAAACAATGGTGTGCACTATTGTGCAACAGGACACACTAATGATGGCACTGATCTAAACAAATATGTATTAAAACCTGAAAAACCCCATAAACAACACATGAAATTAATCAGAGCAAAGATTTTTGAAGAATGGGAGCAGACGCTAGAGGCCTATTAATTTTTGACCAAAATATATTCTACTGCGTCTCAGTTATTTGCATAGATAATTCTTTAGACCATAACGCTGTAAGGTAATCTTATAATCATTAAATGGAGGCAAAAGCAAGGCATAGTATTAAAAGGCACATTTGAATTCTGCATCTATAAAAAATATTTAAAATATCAGGTGTATCATGAGCTAAGTCCTTCAATATTTTAACAGAGCTTATAGCAGATTTAAGCTGCAAAACTCCATGTGAAAACATTCTAGTATTATCAGCAGCCATTCTTCCCTTTACATTCATTGGTTGGTGGAATTTGATATGTCTTGCTTACTGGTATGAAGCCCGCTTAGCTGAAAAGTCCAATCAGATTGGGCACATCACTAAAGGGTCCTTTTGCAAAAGTGCGCTAGCGTTTTTCTAAAAATAAGAGTGCGCTATGCGCTAGAGATGCCCATATATTCCTGTAGCACGCACTATAGATGCTAGCATGCCTTTGTAAAAGACCCTCTTGGATTTGGGAACCAATTGATCATTTTTGCTCACAATAAGAATATATGATTTCCTCATATTTCCAATATTTCCAATATTATTATTATTGTTATATATACTCTTTGGTTTGCATTCTCATCCTGTGGATGTATAAGACTATTTCTCATCATACTTGCACTTGGTAATGTCTCTGTTATGTTTGATATGTTCCAATTTTATTAATAAAGAAATATCGAACTTAAAAAAATGTTTGATATGTACACCCCTAGCAAACAGATGCTTTGGGCCACTAAAATGAACTTAGAACAGCTTCTGCTGGTTGGGCATTAACCTGAGGCACCGCTTGCATGAGCGGAAAAAATGCTCAAGAGATTTGATTAAAATAGTTAGATTGGGAATGGGCAGTGCAGAAGGGAAGCAGAAAGATTAGACAGAAGTGTGTTAGCCTGTACAAAATAAGGGCCCATGTTGTTTTGGAGCTAATAATCCTGCTGCTCCCCAGTATCTCTCCACACTCGTCCATCCCTACACCCCTTCCCGTGCACTCCGCTCCATGGATAAATCCTTCTTATCTGTTCCCTTCTCCACTACTGCCAACTCCAGACTTCGCGCCTTTTGTCTCGCTGCACCCTACGCCTGGAATAAACTTCCTGAGCCCCTACGTCTTGCCCCATCCTTGGCCACCTTTAAATCTAGACTGAAAGCCCACCTCTTTAACATTGCTTTTGACTCGTAACCACTTGTAACCACTCGCCTCCACCTACCCTCCTCTCTTCCTTCCCGTTCACATTAATTGATTTGATTACTTTATTTATTTTTTGTCTATTAGATTGTAAGCTCTTTGAGCAGGGACTGTCTTTCTTCTATGTTTGTGCAGCGCTGCGTATGCTTTGTAGCGCTATAGAAATGCTAAATAGTAGTAGTAGTAGTAGTAAGAAGGCAGACAGAGGTAGTGCATGATGTGAGAAGACCAGCAAATAAAGCACTTGTCAATAGAGAAAACCATCAGGTACACTCTTTCCATAGCAGGTACATCCTTTTTTCTACTAAAAAGTATATGGATCAGGTTTTGGCAGCTTGAGGATCTGACAAATCCTCATGTGATGGATTTCCATCAGAGTCATCAGATATTGAAAGTTTTACAGTTAAGGCGTGTCTAGAAAATCTGTGGATTGATATTCAACAGGACTTATCTGTTTACAAATGACTCCTACCTGGATAAATCCAGCTGAACAAGTACATATCCAGATTTTCATCTGCATTTATCTAGATAATGCTGCTGAATCTTGGCATTATTTGGGTAATGCTGGGGCAGCCCAGGGGCACAGCTAGGAGTTACCTGGCTGGTGGGGACTGTAACTGTCTGGATGAAGTTAGGAAGCAAAAGGCTGTCCTAACTTTTTCTGGTTAGCAGTTAGCTTAGCAGAGTTTTAAAAAAGTTTGGACAGCTTCCTAAAGGAAAAGTCCATAGACCATTATTAAATGGACTTGGGGAAAATCCACTATTTCTGGGATAAGCAGTATAAAATGTTTTGTACATTTTTGGGATCTTGCCAGGTATCTGTGACCTGGATTGGCCACTGTTGGAAACAGGATGCTGGGCTTGATGGACCTTTGGTCTGTCCTAGTATGTCAATCCTTATGTACTTATGGTTACCTATCTGAGTACTTGTCTGAATATAACTGGTACACAGATAAGTAGCACCAGACAACCTATACCCAGATATTCAGTGCCAACAGGTATCTAGACACTGGTGAATATCTGGAACCCACTGGCAGTCAGTGTTGCAAAAAAAAATGCTGACAACCACAGGCTGAATATTACTCTGCCAGTTATTAGCATGCCAAAGGGTCCTTTTACAAAGCTGCAGTAGAAAGTGGCCTTAGCATGCCCTTAGGTGGGTCTTTTCTGCACGTTAGGCCATGTCTACCACAGACGGTAATGGCTTGAAATCTCTGACTTTGACATAACCCTCTTGATATTTCTTTGCCCTATGATCAGAAGATTTGTGGGTCCTCCTGCAATGTTAGTGCTACTTTGTACCTATCCCCGTGCTTTGGGTTGTTGCCTTTGGGTCTTCAGGCCAATGCTGGTGTTCTGTCCTCTGACAGCCTTGCACTAATTTATAACATGATCCTAAAATGTGTGTAATGCTTTTACTGTTATTCTCAGTTCTAAGGATTATCATTGCTGCAGTTTCTCACTGCAAAGATACATGAGCAATGCACTGTGGGTAATGTAGCTCACAGGCAGTGCAACCACACTTGCTTGGCTGTGTAAGAACTGTTACCACTGGTTGTGAGGCTGCCCAGACCTCCTCTCTCTCTCTCTCTCTATGCCAAGCTTGCCTCTTTTGTCTTCCTGCTATCATTTCCTGGTCATTCTCACTATCTCTATTCTGGGAGGTCAGCCAGGTATGACCTTTCCCCCCAATCGAGAGCCATCCTCTAGGACCACCCCTTGCTACCCGATGGCAGGCTCTGTCCCCGTTGGTCTCTATCTGCTCCTCCCTGAGCCTGTGTGAAGCCTCAACACCTTTTTGTCCTTTCAGCCATGATACATTCCACCACCATCTAGCCAGAGACATGGAGCATGGATCATCTTATTCCAGACAGCTCTGTCCTGCTGAAACTCCCTGTAACGAACCTGGTTTTTTGCCTTGAAAATATCTCCTCCTTAATGAGATATCACACATTCCAGTCACCCAGCTTTGAACCATTTCTACCTGTTCAACTATCCTCCCCCCACCCCCTGCAATATAGCTACCTCTCCTCAGATCTCCACCCCCAACAGCTCTCAGATTAAGGAGTCTCGGTGTCCTGGAGCAGCACCTCTGAACATCTATCTGTGAGTAAATTATCTGTTATGTATTCAATAAAAGAGACTTCATAAAAATAATAGAGACTTCGGGTGATTGGTGTGCCAAGGTTATACTCCAAGATATTGAGGCCTCAAGTTATCAAGCCTCAAGAGTCTTGACAGCTGGTGTTGCTTTAGCCCTCTCCTGGTGCTTTGGGATATTCTTGCTTTACATCTCCATTGATGCCTTAGGCTCTTCATACCAATGTAGGTACTGCTCTGTCCCTTTCCAGATACCTTGTGGTCTTCCTGTCAATGCTGATGTGACTTTGCCCCTCTTCTAATGTCTCAGAGTCATCCTGATAATGTTGGTGCTACTTTATCCTTCTCCCAGTGCTTTGGGGTAATCATTCCACTCTTTTTGCCATTTTGCTTGGAAACTTTTATTTCACTGTGTGCCCTTTGCCTTCTTTTGGGCTTTGTGTGCTTTTTGTGCTACTTTTGATGTTTTAGAGCAGGGGTGTCCAACTTTGGTCCTCGAGGGCTGTAATCCAGTCAGGTTTTCAGGATTCAGCCAATGAATAGGTATAATATTTATTTGCATGCACTGCCTCCATTGTATGCAAATTGATCTCATGCATATACATTGTAGAAATCCTGAAAACCCAACTGGGTGAGGGCCAAGGTTGGGCACCCCTGTTTTAGAGCGTTGTTGCCTCTATGGTGGATGCCTACCAGCAGTACAAATATAAGCAATTTTGATTGAAAATAGATGGAAAATTCCACTGATAAGAGTGCAGAATTGCTTTCCCTGCTCACCTTAATGGACCTGAATGATCCAAATAATAAAAAGCTGGGACATTAGAGGGTTATGTATTTCAGTGTTCCTAAGAATGAGAAATGCATCAGATAAACTATTAGTGCTTTTGCCCCTAAGGCTGACCACAGATTGCTGTTCTGAATATGTCAGGCAGCCCCTTCTTCATCGTGTCATTCTTAAGAAAGTGCTTAAGAGGGTATTTTACTAAGGCGTACTCACGTTTTTAGCGTACGTTAAAATTGTGGGTGTGCTAAACATTTGAGACGCCCATGCATTCCTATGGACGTCTCTAATGTTTAGCGCACCCACAATTGTAACGTGCTAAAAACATGAGTGCACCTTAGTAAAAGATGCCCTAAGAGACTGGTGCTCTTGTCAGCTTTATTTTTTTTAAGCAGTCAAGACTATGAAGAGAGAGAGCCTTTTAAACTTCAAACACACTAGAAACCCAAAGAAAAACTACGATGAGTCAACACAATTAATTTTCTCTTTGAACAGAATGGACTGTGAGACACACAAAGCAATTTATGCTGCCACAGACCGATAAACATTGGGTCTTTTTAACTATTCAAAAATACAGGGACTCTTTGCTGGCTGGAGTGTTGTACATGTCCTGAAAGATTCCTTAGGGACTCTTATAACTGTCCCTCTATTTCATCCTTCTGCTGAGGACATGAAAATGCTATTTTTATTATTATTCAGATTTTTCCTCTCACCATGATGTTCAAATATATTTACAATTTACCTTTGCCTTTGAGTAATACAGATAATAAAACATCCAGTGACAGCCATGCAAGGGATTTCTTCTTCTGGCTGAGTCAGGCCTTTCTAGGGCTCCTCAGAGAAAGAACAGGATAAGAAGCAGGCCATTAATGTTGGATGTCTAGAGGTTTAATCAATCATACAAAAATGTTACATTCTTGCCTATAATGGGTCCAATATCTCCAGGCAGAGAACAGATACAGTATTTCTGCTTGAATTTAATACAATTTCTTTATATAGGTACTGAACAGAAAAGAAATCTTTTTTCAATAAAGTCCACAGAGAAGAACTGTCAAACTGTGTCAGTACTGAGAAGGGCAAATCAGATCTAAAAGGTTTGGTCCCATAAATTGAAATTCCATCTTCTGCCTTACATGAGTTTCTGAAAACATCACATACTGCCTTTCGGCCTAGAAATCTGTCTGGCTTCCTCCAATAAGAGAGAAGAGGCATGCAGGGAAAGTTTATCCCAGATGGGATTGGGGCTCTGTACAAGATTTCCCTTCTGTCTTGCCACCCACAGTACCTGCTGTTTCCTGCATTCACTCTCCTGCTTATTTTCGAAAGAGAAAAACGCCTATAGTGCGACCTAAATCGGGAGATAGACGTTTATCTCGCAAAGGCGCCCAAATCGGTATAATCAAAAGCCGATTTTGGGCGTTTCCAACTGCACTCCGTCGCGGAAATGAATAAAGTTGATGGGGGCGTGTCAGAGGCGTGGTGGAGGCGGGACTGGGGCGTGGTTATCTGCCAAGGAGAGATGGGCGTCTTTAGCTGATAATCGAAAAAAAAAGGCGTTTTTACCACGATTTTGGGTCACTTTTTTGGACCCTTTTTTTCACGAAGAAGTCCCAAAAAAGTGCTCCAACTGCCCAGATGACCACTGGAGGGAATCGGGGATGAACTCCCCAGACTCCCCCAGTGGTCACTAACCCCCTCCCACCAAAAACACCCCACTTTACAAACTTTTTTTCCAGCCTGTATGCCAGCCTCAAATGCCGTACCCACCTCCATGACAGCAGATTGCGTTCGATCCTGTCACAGCCTTTCTCTGGGTCAGATGTGGCTCTCGGGTGCAGTACATGGTCACATCAGCATTGCATTGTGGTGGGTGTAGGGTATTGGGCTCCATGATTTCATTAGCTTGTGTTACAGTCTCACGATGTTGGTAGTTGGAAGGCTCTTCTCCCATGGTGCTTTTCCCCCTGCCTAGTGGGTCAGAGTGTGCCCTGCTGTGTTTCCTGTTGTAGTCCATGCGGTAGTGGCCATTTTCGTAAGCCAGTTTTAGTTCCTTTTCCTGTGTTAGCCACGTTACAGAACTTAGTTCTTCCCTTGAATGTAGCTGAAAGAGGGCATTGTACAGCATTCTGCCAGCTCTGACCTACTGCTAATCTCAGTACCAGGGAGACTCGTTGCCAGTGGGGCACAACCTCTGATCTGCAGTTAACTGTGAGTAAACGCGGTTATTCCAATAAAGGACGTTTTCGGAGAGATTAGTCTTCAGATGTCAACTGGTGTGCCAATGTTATACAGCAGCAACAAGTCCTATAGGCCTGCATGTATGCAGGTCCCTGGAGCACTTTTAGTGGGTACCGCAGTGCACTTCAGGCAGGTGGACCCAGGCCCATCCCCCCCACCTGCAACACTTGTGCTGGTAAATGGGAGGCCTCCAAAATCCACTGTACCCATATGTAGGTGCCCCCTTCACCCCTAAGAGCTATGGTAGTGTTGTACATTTGTGGGTAGTGGGATTTGGGGGAGGGGGGTTGGGAGCTCAGCACCCGTGGTAAGGGAGCTATGCATGTGGGAGCATTTTCTGAAGTCCACCGCACTGACCTAGGGTGCCCAGTTGGTGTCCTGGCATATCAGGGGGGCCAGTGTACTACCAATCCTGGCCCCTCCCACTACCAAATGTCTCGGATTAGGATGTTTTTGAGCTGGGCGTTTTTAGTTTCCATTATCGCTAAAAAAAAAATAAATGCCCAGCTCAAAAACGTCCATTTTTTCGAAAATACGGTTCGGCCCGCCCCTTCACGGACCCGTTCTCAGAGATAAACGCCCATGGAGATAGGCGTTTCCATTCGATTATGCCCCTCTCTGTCTTATTGATCACATATAATATATGCATATTTAGCAGTCATTAAAAGAAGAGGTGCCTGTGTTGAGAAAGTGTGCCAGGGTTTGTGCATTTATGTTGAGGTGTCAGGTTTTATTGGATTGTGTGGGGAAAAAGGTGTGGGAGATTAATGTGTACCTGTGTAGGCGTGTTTTGGGTTATGTGTTTACTAGTAAAAAAAAAGGCCCGTTTCGGAGAGCAATGAAACGGGCGCTAGGAAGGTTTTCCTCGGTGTGTGTATGTTTGAGAGAGTGTGTGTGAGAGTGATTGTGTGAGACAGAGAGAGTGAATGTGTGGGTGCCAGTGTGTGCGTGAGAATGAGAGTGTGTGTGAATGTGAGACAGTGAGAGGCAAAGAGTGTGTGGTGGACAGTGTGTGAGAGTGAGATAGAAACTGTGTGTGTGGCAGAGATACCTCCCACCCTCCCTCTGTGTGGTTGCAGGAACCCTCCCCCCTTGTGGTACCTCTTTCCCTGTGCTGTCAGGTGTAGGAACACTGAAATACATAACCCTCTAATGTCCCAGCTTTTTATTATTTGGATCATTCAGGTCCATTAAGGTGAGCAGGGAAAGCAATTCTGCACTCTTATCAGTGGAATTTTCCATCTATTTTCAATCAAAATTGCTTATATTTGTGCTGCTGGTAGGCATCCACCATAGAGGCAACAACGCTCTAAAACAGGGGTGCCCAACCTTGGCCCTCACCCAGTTGGGTTTTCAGGATTTCTACAATGTATATGCATGAGATCAATTTGCATACAATGGAGGCAGTGCATGCAAATAAATATTATACCTATTCATTGGCTGAATCCTGAAAACCTGACTGGATTACAGCCCTCGAGGACCAAAGTTGGACACCCCTGCTCTAAAACATCAAAAGTAGCACAAAAAGCACACAAAGCCCAAAAGAAGGCAAAGGGCACACAGTGAAATAAAAGTTTCCAAGCAACATGGCAAAAAGAGTGGAATGATTACCCCAAAGCACTGGGAGAAGGATAAAGTAGCACCAACATTATCAGGATGACTCTGAGACATTAGAAGAGGGGCAAAGTCACATCAGCATTGACAGGAAGACCACAAGGTATCTGGAAAGGGACAGAGCAGTACCTACATTGGTATGAAGAGCCTAAGGCATCAATGGAGATGTAAAGCAAGAATATCCCAAAGCACCAGGAGAGGGCTAAAGCAACACCAGCTGTCAAGACTCTTGAGGCTTGATAACTTGAGGCCTCAATATCTTGGAGTATAACCTTGGCACACCAATCACCCGAAGTCTCTATTATTTTTATGAAGTCTCTTTTATTGAATACATAACAGATAATTTACTCACAGATAGATGTTCAGAGGTGCTGCTCCAGGACACCGAGACTCCTTAATCTGAGAGCTGTTGGGGGTGGAGATCTGAGGAGAGGTAGCTATATTGCAGGGGGTGGGGGGAGGATAGTTGAACAGGTAGAAATGGTTCAAAGCTGGGTGACTGGAATGTGTGATATCTCATTAAGGAGGAGATATTTTCAAGGCAAAAAACCAGGTTCGTTACAGGGAGTTTCAGCAGGACAGAGCTGTCTGGAATAAGATGATCCATGCTCCATGTCTCTGGCTAGATGGTGGTGGAATGTATCATGGCTGAAAGGACAAAAAGGTGTTGAGGCTTCACACAGGCTCAGGGAGGAGCAGATAGAGACCAACGGGGACAGAGCCTGCCATCGGGTAGCAAGGGGTGGTCCTAGAGGATGGCTCTCGATTGGGGGGAAAGGTCATACCTGGCTGACCTCCCAGAATAGAGATAGTGAGAATGACCAGGAAATGATAGCAGGAAGACAAAAGAGGCAAGCTTGGCATAGAGAGAGAGAGAGAGAGGAGGTCTGGGCAGCCTCACAACCAGTGGTAACAGTTCTTACACAGCCAAGCAAGTGTGGTTGCACTGCCTGTGAGCTACATTACCCACAGTGCATTGCTCATGTATCTTTGCAGTGAGAAACTGCAGCAATGATAATCCTTAGAACTGAGAATAACAGTAAAAGCATTACACACATTTTAGGATCATGTTATAAATTAGTGCAAGGCTGTCAGAGGACAGAACACCAGCATTGGCCTGAAGACCCAAAGGCAACAACCCAAAGCACGGGGATAGGTACAAAGTAGCACTAACATTGCAGGAGGACCCACAAATCTTCTGATCATAGGGCAAAGAAATATCAAGAGGGTTATGTCAAAGTCAGAGATTTCAAGCCATTACCGTCTGTGGTAGACATGGCCTAACGTGCAGAAAAGACCCACCTAAGGGCATGCTAAGGCCACTTTCTACTGCAGCTTTGTAAAAGGACCCTTTGGCATGCTAATAACTGGCAGAGTAATATTCAGCCTGTGGTTGTCAGCATTTTTTTTGCAACACTGACTGCCAGTGGGTTCCAGATATTCACCAGTGTCTAGATACCTGTTGGCACTGAATATCTGGGTATAGGTTGTCTGGTGCTACTTATCTGTGTACCAGTTATATTCAGACAAGTACTCAGATAGGTAACCATAAGTACATAAGGATTGACATACTAGGACAGACCAAAGGTCCATCAAGCCCAGCATCCTGTTTCCAACAGTGGCCAATCCAGGTCACAGATACCTGGCAAGATCCCAAAAATGTACAAAACATTTTATACTGCTTATCCCAGAAATAGTGGATTTTCCCCAAGTCCATTTAATAATGGTCTATGGACTTTTCCTTTAGGAAGCTGTCCAAACTTTTTTAAAACTCTGCTAAGCTAACTGCTAACCAGAAAAAGTTAGGACAGCCTTTTGCTTCCTAACTTCATCCAGACAGTTACAGTCCCCACCAGCCAGGTAACTCCTAGCTGTGCCCCTGGGCTGCCCCAGCATTACCCAAATAATGCCAAGATTCAGCAGCATTATCTAGATAAATGCAGATGAAAATCTGGATATGTACTTGTTCAGCTGGATTTATCCAGGTAGGAGTCATTTGTAAACAGATAAGTCCTGTTGAATATCAATCCACAGATTTTCTAGACACGCCTTAACTGTAAAACTTTCAATATCTGATGACTCTGATGGAAATCCATCACATGAGGATTTGTCAGATCATCAAGCTGCCAAAACCTGATCCATATACTTTTAGTAGAAAAAAGGATGTACCTGCTATGGAAAGAGTGTACCTGATGGTTTTCTCTATTGACAAGTGCTTTATTTGCTGGTCTTCTCACATCATGCACTACCTCTGTCTGCCTTCTTACTACTACTACTACTACTATTTAGCATTTCTATAGCGCTACAAAGCATACGCAGCGCTGCACAAACATAGAAGAAAGACAGTCCCTGCTCAAAGAGCTTACAATCTAATAGACAAAAATAAATAAAGTAATCAAATCAATTAATGTGAACGGGAAGGAAGAGAGGAGGGTAGGTGGAGGCGAGTGGTTACAAGTGGTTATGAGTCAAAAGCAATGTTAAAGAGGTGGGCTTTCAGTCTAGATTTAAAGGTGGCCAAGGATGGGGCAAGACGTAGGGGCTCAGGAAGTTTATTCCAGGCGTAGGGTGCAGCGAGACAAAAGGCGCGAAGTCTGGAGTTGGCAGTAGTGGAGAAGGGAACAGATAAGAAGGATTTATCCATGGAGCGGAGTGCACGGGAAGGGGTGTAGGGATGGACGAGTGTGGAGAGATACTGGGGAGCAGCAGAGTGAGTACATTTATAGGTTAGTAGAAGAAGTTTGAACAGGATGCGAAAACGGATAGGGAGCCAGTGAAGGGTCTTGAGGAGAGGGGTAGTATGAGTAAAGCGACCCTGGCGGAAGATGAGACGGGCAGCAGAGTTTTGAACCGACTGGAGAGGGGAGAGGTGACTAAGTGGGAGGCCAGCAAGAAGCAGATTGCAGTTGTCTAAACGAGAGGTGACAAGGGTGTGGATGAGGGTTTTGGTAGAGTGCTCGGAAAGAAAGGGGCGGATTTTACGGATGTTGTAAAGAAAGAAACGACAGGTCTTGGCAATCTGCTGGATATGAGCAGAGAAGGAGAGAGAAGAGTCAAAGATGACCCCAAGGTTTCGAGCTGAGGAGACAGGGAGAATGAGAGAGCCACTTTTGTTCCTGTGGAGACTTGGGAGCTGTCTTTCTCAATTGACATGGAAGCTGCAACCTTTTGTGCTTTTTTTTTTAAATAAAATTATCTCTTCAGCTTGGCTGGTGGACTGCTGTGGATTAGAGACTTTCTTCTATGTTCCTCTCCAGTTGTGCTGCCTTTTATATCTCAGGAGCAGCCAAGGAGGTTTAATGACAGGAGATGGCATGAGCCTCTTTGGCTTATTATGTGGGCTAAAGTCAGTAGGCGGAGCTTATCACCCTATCAATTACATTCTTTTTGGTGTACCAAGATGGCAGCAGCTGCATTGGGGAGAATTAAAACCTCCTTAGGTGGAGAGAGTGGTAGCTGGCTTCAGCTTTGTGACATCATGCCATCTCCTGTTATTAAACTTCCTTGGGAGCAGCAAACGACTTACCTTTCCTGCTTCTACCACCATATCCATGTATACCTTTCTTAAGCATTATGACTCAGTCAAGTTAGGTTGTAAGCTCTAAGATGTTTGGACTGCCTTTTGTATATCAGTAATGTGTTGCATGTACCTGGTATGATATGATACCAGGTACATGCAAGTGCTTATATCCTGCTAAATCCTAAACTAAATGGTGGTTCAAAGTGGGTTACAGACTAATCACATACTAAACCAGAAAAAGAAGAAGAAACATAATACATTCTACAAAATTCAGGTTTAACATTTCCTAAATATTTAAAATCCTTACAAAAAGCAGTGTAAGAGGTAACAGACCACAGGTCCTCAGGTAATGAGAACCAGAAGTGAACAACTTGGTAACCATAAGCTTTTTCTAGAATTTTCTTAAACTTATGCCAATAAATGAAGGAAAAAGCAAGAGAAAAGGATCTCTTGCTCTTGAGGATCTCTTAAAAGGAAAGACCACCAAGTTTAACAGATATTCTGGACTGATTCCATTAAATATTTTAAATATCAATCAAGCTAGTTTAAATGAGATGCGGGCTTGTACAGGTAACCAGAAATCAGGGCTGAAGTGGTACCTGGTAATATTTTACCCTCAAATATTCAGCCTGCACTGCTCAGCAAATTTAAAGGCACTGACCGCCGCTGGCTGAATCTGACTTGGATCAGTGCCCAGTCCCAGTCTAATCTAGGCACTGGCATTGAACACCTAGGTCATAGGTGGCCGCTGGACATTATCCAGGTCCCACATGATACTTAGATTAGTACAAGGATGACTTGCTGTTTAAAGTTAACATATCCTTTTTCCTGTCCTAACTTTATCCAGCCACTTACCCAGTTGGTAAACTGTTCTAAATTTGAAACGTAACAAGCACAACTTGTTCTAAGTCATGTAGTTATTGGAGGAAAAGTCCTCAGGTGTTCAGTTCTTGTTGTGGATTGTACCAAAGTGCATGTAAGAACTTCTTCACTGGTCTTAAAAATCTCCGGTGATTAATTATTTATTTTTTTTATATATTGTTTTACCTATTTACAAAGAAAAACTCCAAATAGAGTAACACAATAAATATATTAATAAATAAAAATATATAAATTGAAAAAATTAATCACTGGAGGTTTTTAAGACCAGTGAAGAAGTCCTTACAGCACCAGTGTGGTAAAATCCACAACAAGAGCTGAACACCTGAGGTCTTTTCCTCCAATATCTACATTCTACTCAGCAAGCCATCTGCCACAGTTTGTAGATTGAAAATCTCCACTAACCAGGTAAATCCCAGGTTCTCCCTGACTCCATTTCTGGACAGCTCTGGCACTAATCAATTGTACCAGCTGGTTAACTGAATATGTGCCCTGGGGCTGGCCATCAAGATTCAACCAGGCAGGAGCCTTCCTACCTGGTTATATCCTTTGAATATCTGTCCCTTAGAAATGATATCGCAGTAGATTGCAGATAGAGGCAGGCAGGCAATCCAGTCTACCTGCACTCTTTGGGTTCCTTTTCTTTCTGATTTGAGCACACAGGCTATGAACTACCTGAGACTAAAAGATTTTTAAAACTGAGTTTGTTGTGACTCTAATAGAAAATCAGCATGTCTGCAACTGTTTGCCATGTCCTGTTTGATTTTGTTTCATCCACCCTCATTATGCACAGTGGGGGTATTTTACTAAAGATTAGCCCGAGTTATCTGCAGCAGGGCCCATAGGAATAAAATGGGCCCTGCTGCAGATAACTTGAGCTAGTCTTTAGTAAAAGACCCCCAGTATGTGGCTCTAGACCTACACTCAGAGATCCTGAGGAATTATTTACAAGAAAAGTCCATTTGCTATGACATTGTGCTGTTATTTTCTCTCTCTTGATCTCTTTTCCTCTTCCCTGTTTGTGCTCCTATGATACTTTCTCATTTTATATATCTATATCTATATATATTACTCCTCCAGGAATTCTGCGTGACTGCGGAGTGCAGAATTTATGCAGAATTCTGCATTTGCAAAGAATTCCACATGTCTGTGCAGAATCTGCTGTCTATAAATTTTTAGCTATAATGTTCTACTTCAGGTATGCTGCACTATTTCCCATCCCCCATCTCTCTTTTCCTATCAGCCACATGCAGGAATTTCTGGCTGGTCACAGACTCTGATGGGGACTCCTGTTGCTAGGGCAACTCAGCTACCTGGTATAACTTGTTACAAATGTAATTTACTGAGAAGAGGTGTGGAAAGGACTCCAATTACAAGCCTCCAGCACATATGAAAGACCCAATTATAAGTCTCCAGCACATATGCAGCACCTATGATTGGTCCAGGGTAGAGGAGAAGTGAATGCTCACCACATCCTATAAAAGTACTCTGCAGACAAAGAAACTCTGAAAAGTAGCCATGCTGGTAAGAGAATTTCATATCTTCCCATGGCCTATTTTTACTGAAGGGGAGGGTACTCTCCACCCCCTCGTAAAAACTATTTTTTTATAGCTAAGAATCTTTCTTTCCTCCTTTTTCTCTTCTTTATATAATTAGTCTGATTACTTATAAGTACCATACCTACTGATGTTAGATTTTGTAAGTTTGTTATTTTTCCACAACTTGCAACTGATATCTGATCCTGTGCTGGTGAGTAATAAGACTTTTTTTTCTCTAATTCCTGTCCAATTTTTTTGTAATATGTTGTAATGTGTTTAGAGAATGGCATTCAAACGCACAGCTAGTACACTGCACTCTGAAGCTGGGTGGATGGCCTCCCCACTGCCCCTTCCCCGAGCCTCAGTGGACCCTCCATAACCCACAGCAAAGGCAGGCAGGCTGACTGACTCCCCTGCTGCCCTTCCAGGCCTACCTGGTTATCTAGTGACCTCTTTGGGGGCAAGAAAGAGCCCTACTCTTTCCTGCCTGCAGCTGCCACTTTCTGGCTTATGCCTTCACTTTTTCAAAATGGCTACTGATATTTCAAGTGGTTTCTTTACTCCCATGCAGCCCCTCACTCTTGGTGAGTGTAGGAGTGGGCTGAAAAAATATTGAAGGCCTGTGGGTGCAGGCAGGGAGGCAGCTGTAAAAAAAAAAAGTGAATGCTGTGGGTATGTATGTGAGTAGGTAGGTGGTGAAGGGGTTTGTAAAAAAAAGTGGATGTTGTGGGGTGGAGGGAGGGGACCATGGATGTGGGTGGGTGGGAGGCAGGGCTTAAAAAAAAAGGTGGATGCTGTGTGTGGGGGGGGGGGGGTGAGGGAGGGAGCTGTAAAAGTGGATGCTATATGTGGGTGCAGGGAGAGGGCTGGAAAACTATTGATGGTATCTGTGTAGGAGGCAGCTGTAATATTAGTCAAATTATGACAAACTTGCAGAATTTGCAAATTTTGTGTGCATAATTTTGATTTTTTTTTTTTGGTGCAGAATTCTGGCAGGAGTAATAGACACATATAGATAGATAGCTAGATAGATAGACTTCAGCAAACTAAAGGCCCTGTTTACTAAGCTGTGCTGTAGGCGTGCAAACATTTTAGCAAGCTAAAACTTAGCACACACTAACGCTATAGACACCTATAGGAATATAGTGGGTGTCTGCATTGTTAGTGTGCCCTCGGCGTGGCTTAGTAAACAGGACCCTACATTTTCAAGCCTGCACCTTTAGTTCTGCATAATAAAGCATCGTTGCTACTGTTTGTGGAAAATGATAGTGTAAGTTTAGAAGTGTTACAAAGATGGTTGACATAACTTGGCATAGACAGGTCCAGCTGTGTTCCTGTATTCCTGTTGGATATAGTCTTGTCTCAAGCAGAAATAAACATATTGAAAGTTGAGGGCTCTGGGATGCAATTAGTAGACTATATAAATATTGATGACTAATTATGACAGGTCCAAGAACAGAACAAAGGGAGTTATTAAAACATATACTGTGATTTTCTTTATTGTGTACCTTGATTGGCCTTAATCAGATCACTATGAACACTATTTTTTTCAATTAATGCCTGCATTTAAAATAGTTATTATTAGTCTTTATTTACATTTGAACTCTCTATAATCAAATAATTTTGGATAACTTGAAATCTAAGGACAAATTAAGGGGACCATTTACTAAGCTGCCTGCAGTATCGGTAGCGTGGTGCTTTCCTGTGCACTCAGACCATCTTTAGCGCAGCTGTAAAATGGTCACATTTTCCATTTCTTCAATTAGTGGCCGGCTCCAATTTTCCAATTAGTGCATAGCCATTAGCGCGGAAGCCCTTATCAACACCTATTTACTAGGTGGAAAGGGCTAATTGGTTTGCACGTGGCGATGCAGCTGCGCTAACTGATTAGCACTGGGTATGCCTACTCTCTGCCCTCAAAAATGCCCCCAATGCTAAGAAATGTTTTCTATTTTTAAGTGTTTGAGTAACTCGTGCCAAACACAAAACTACCCTGCGGTAGTGGATTTTCACCTGCGGTAAGCACGTGTTAGTGCTTACTGCAGCTTAGTAAAAAGGGCCCCTAAGTTGTTTTTTTTTTTTTAAATTATTTGCATTACTTGGAATTCTCCCTTTATTTCTGGCAGCTAACATTCAGGGGTCCTTACAAAGTTGTGGCAAAAGGGAGCTTGCTCTGGTGTCAGCACATGCTTTTCATGTGCGCCGAGCCCCCCTTTTACTGCAGTGGGTAAAAGGCAGGTTATATTTTTTTAAGTAATGGATATGCGGCAAGTGAAGCACTTACCACATGCCCATTTGTGGGGGGAGCACTTTCCACCGCCCATTGAGGTGGTGGTAAGGGCTCCCATTCTACTCTGGCAGAAACCGGGCAGCACGCAGCACTGCCCAATTACCAACAGGTACACGCCGGCGCTACAAAAAATAAAAATATTTTTGTAGTGCCAGAAATGGTGCATGCTGGGGGTCGGAACTACCGCTGAGCTGCTGCGGTAACCTGGTGGTACTTCCCTTTTAACAGCAGTAAGCCTTCATTAGTCTTACCGTTGCTTTGTAAAAGGGCCCCTCAATGAAATGAAGTTAAATAATTTTTTTTTGCCATGGATAGAAATATCTAAATGCAGGATATTAGGATGTAAAAGGAAAGGAAGATTTTTTTTTAACCTTGATTCATGTTCAGTTCATCACTTCTTCAGTTTATTTTTAGATTCTACATTATTTGAATTATTTGGATCATTCAGGTCCATCAATGTTAATGAGGGAAGCAATTTTGCAGTCTACCAGTCAGGTTTTCTATCCATTTTTCATTTAACTTTCTGAAACTTTCTGTCAGACATATGCTACAGAGTAATAGCCCTCCAAGCTGTGGTAAAAGGGGGCCGGCGCTGGCATCAGTTCATGTTTTTGACGCACAATGAGGTCCCCTTTTACCACAGCAGGTAAACAGCTGTATTTTTTTTTTTTTTTAAGAAATGGTCACGCAGGTGCACTGAAAAATGGATCTGCACACGTCCAATACATGTGTCTACACCAGCGTAGGTCACTTTTCGGTGCACCTTAATAAAAGGACCTTTAGTCATTGCAGAAGAAGTAAACATGGCATGATTTATAGACTCGGAATGGCACTTTCCTCAGATCATGAATAAGCAATGTTTGAAAGCGGTATAGTAGAGAAGAGTGCAGCAGACATTTTATGCAAGACTAGCCGTTGAGCCTGTATTGGGGTTTTCCTTCCTTCCCCCTCCCTCCATCCCTCCCCGTAAGGTCGCCACCGCTACCGTTCCCCCCCCCCCCCCGGAGTCGCCGCCATCCCTCCACCCAGCCCGGGCCCTCTCTCTCTCTGCTACTAAACTTACACATCCATTCGCCGGAACGCAGCACGCACATCAGCTGAGCTGCCGTCGGCCCTTCCTTCTCTGCCTGTGTCCCGCCCTCCTGTGACGTAACGTCAGCGAGGGCGGGACACAGGCAGGGAAGGAAGGCCGACTGCAGCTCAGCTGATGTGCGTGCTGCATTCCGGCGAATGTAAGTTTAGTAGCGGAGAGAGGGCCCGGGCCGGGTGTGTGTGTGTGGGGGGGGGGGGGGGGGGGATAACGGTAGCGGCGACCTCGGGTAGGCGGTATCAACCTCGGCGGCGCAGTTTCCCTCTCTGTCCCGCCCTTGTCATCACGTATTGACGCGGGGGCGGGACAGAGAGGGAAGTCTCTACTGCGCATTTGCGAGTGAGTCGGTCACTCGCCGTTTATA
This sequence comes from Microcaecilia unicolor, assembly GCF_901765095.1. Lineage (NCBI taxonomy): Eukaryota > Metazoa > Chordata > Amphibia > Gymnophiona > Siphonopidae > Microcaecilia > Microcaecilia unicolor. The sequence goes on along the minus strand of NC_044031.1, from coordinate 371,752,634 downwards.
TGTTTGATAGGGCCCGATATTCAGACTGTGGGAGTTAGCGCTGACCGGATATTCAGTGCCAGGTTGTTTCCGGTGACTGACATTGAATATCCAGTTTATTTTTGGCTGCTTCAAATTTAACCGGCCAAGCCGATATTCAGCACTGGCCAGTTAAGTCTGACTCGGCCAAAGATAGGCCTGGTTTTCACACATCCAGACATGGCCACCGGTGATGTACTGAAAATAGGCAGATAGCTGGTTATATTGTGCGATATAACTGACTTGCTGATAGCCGCTAACTGCAAATTTTCAGCAGGTCATGGATAGCCAGTTATAGGTGATTTAACTGGCCAGGAGCTGATCCTTCTGAATACCAGGAGGGAAGAACTCCAGTAATACAAACAGTGTAAAAACCTGTTCTCCAAGAATAAGCCAACAGCATAGATGCAAACGTTGCCTTTAAAGGATGTCATCCCTTTCAAAAAGATGTTTTTAACTTCTTCTACAACATTAGCATGCATATTAGTCACAGTACATTTAATAGCTTGCAGTGGTAAATGAAGAATTTTGTGCACATCTTTTGGAGGTCAGAAGCAAGTCCTCTAAAACTGTACCACTGCCCTTCTTGACAATATTTATCTAAAGCAAACCATTCTTTCGTATGTATAAGCAGCGGTCTGAAAACCAGGGAGCTGGCAAGTCCCAGAAAAGCTGTAAAATATCTGCAAGCTATCTCTTAATCTTAACTGCTAAGGGGTCGATATTAAGTGGGATATCTGAGTGAGAGCAGCAGCTTTTATCCAGATAACCGAATCAGCCACTGGTTTTCAGTTGCACTATCTGGATAATGAAACAGGTTCTTGGCACTGTTATACTTTCTCCTGATGAAGTAGCGAAACAGATGGGTCCCTTGCTGTCGGGAAATTGAAAAGACATTGCGAGTAATAAGTGGAATACCCATGTAAATTGAAACGTTGGTGATATCAACGGTTTATGGGGAGCTCCCCTGAGTATGCTGCACTGAATGAGTTCACACAATAGGAAGGAAACTTAGAGGGAATAGCGTTTCCTGTGAAAGACTTTTGATCATCTGTAGGATCTTCACAATCAGGATTCAAAGCTACGTGGAAAGACTTTAAATATGAGATCATCCTGGGGGTTCCTAAAATTGATATGCGTTAGTTAAGTGTGACATAAGTTTTTTGGATGGGCATTTTGAATGAGCAAGCTCCTCTGATGGGGTTGGAGTGTGTTTTTCACATCCTTTGTTCATTGGGGTGTTGAATTTGTGCACTGGGAGTGACATATTGATAAATTCAAGATATCCCCCTACCCGTTTTTTGGCCCAGAATCTTTTTCTCCCTATGACTGAGAGTAAAAGGGAGTTTTTTGATGTCTGTGGTTTGTTTCGGAGGAGGGAGGAGCCAATTATGATAGCCATTACAGTGGAGTCCTATACGAAGGATCTCTGGGCTCTTGAGACTATTTTTTACAATTGATCTAGATTTGATGATTGGTTGGTCCCATTGCCTAATCTAACACTTGGGCAGAGTGTATTTATTATTAGATTTTTTGTTGTACTATCTGGATAATGCCAGTGAAAATCTTTACTGACTGTCCCACAGCATTATCCGGATAGTGTTTGGGTAGTCTGTGGAGGGGGAAGGGGAAGTTATTCAAGTAATTCTCATATTCAGTGCTGGTAATCAGCTAGTAATCTGGATAAGTTAGGACATAAAAACAACCATCCTAACTTATCTGGATACTAACGCTGAATATTGGAGGTACATGGATAACTTCCAGTGGAAGCCTTATACCCAAATATTCTGCATTAGTATTTGGGTACAGCCTGATGCTAAATATAAACACTTATTATGGCAGATAAAGACCACATGGTCCATTCCAGTCTTCCCAACAAGGTGGCCAGAGCCATGCCTGCCACTCTGTATATACCCCAGCCACCCATGCTACCATGCCAACCATACAGACAGCCAAACATAATGTAGTCATGGTTATAATCACATATCATCTTCAAGTAGTGCTGACAGTATTTGATTTACAAGTCCAGATGTCTCCCCCCCCCCCCCTCCTCAATTCAGCTGCACGGCACCCTCACTCACAGCATGTGACAAGTGATCTACAACACTGGAGTCGCCAAATCTTCTTTCAGTCTTTTGCCGTTTGCGGGATACAAACCGTAGAAGTGTGTCTGGCATCTTACTGAAGATAACACCTCAATAGCTATGTTGTGTTTCCATCCTCTTTCCATGTAGGCATCCCCTGTGTCTATCCTATGCATTTTTGAATTTGTTCACCATTTTTTACTTTACCACCTCTCCTGGAAGGGCATTCCAGTTGTTTAATACCTTCTCTGTGAAAAAGCGGTGAGCACTTGGAATCAACACTGACTGCATTGTTTAAATATCAAGGAGTAAGTTACTACTGTGGGGGAAAAGAGCTCAGTTTTTTTCACTTTTTAATGCAACCATGCTCAATATAGTGAAACTCCTTTACATCCTTGGCCATATAAACAAACAAACCAAAAAAACTAAACTGCCTTATTTTCAATGAATTACTATAAACACAGTCCATAACTGATGATTATTTTTTAGTTCAATTGTTTTTTTAGTTTTTACATAAAACTGTACAAAAGTGAGAAAAAAAAACCCGAACAAACAGGAAACTGTGAAACAAACCACTTGGAAACCATAAAATAGACAGAGTAAATATCACAGTGACACGATTGAAATAGGTGAAAAGAGATATAGCTAAGTAGGGCTCTCAAGAGAGCTGAATCCAATCAAAGAATCAAAGGGGAGGGGGTAGCTTAGAGATGAAATGTAAAAGAAAAGATTATTATTCAAGTATTTCATTTATTGAATTCTTTTTTATATACTCAATCTATACAGGTACAGGTATCTGATGAACTACTTTTGGCCTCTTAATTGGCAGCATTTTTCAGAGATAAGATCTTGAATATTAGATCTCAATTTGACAATTCGTCAGTATCGTTACAGTTTTATGAAAGTTTGTCTTCTTTAAGGCAGACCTCTGGTCTTGTTAGTTCAGCAGATAGGATTTGGTTTGACTTTGAACCTCCTCCCTTCAATCTTTTCAACACTCAGGCATATAGTCGTTCCTATTGTTTGTTTGGACATCTGTCCCCCTTACACTATGAACGCGGTGTCACTGGTTTTTAAGTTACATTTATTCAGTTGGATACAATTACAGTTAAAGCCAGGATTGTTTCCACTGGATTTAGGGAAAATTATAGTTACTCCAATCCATAAAGATAAAAATATTTCTAATCAGGTTGTATTTAATTACCGATCAGTCGCTTCCATTCTGCTATTTATAACATTAATGGAAGGACTGGTAGTGAATCAATTGACAAATTATTTGGAATTACATAGAATTTTGCATTCCTCTTAATCTGGATTTCGCACATTGTTTAGTACGGAGACAGTTTTGGGATCATTAATGAATGATATCCGCTCTTATTTCATAGAGGGCAAACATGCGCTTATTTGATCTTGTTGATCACGAGATTCTGTTGATGATTCCTGAAGATATGGGAATTACTGGTATGGTGTATAATAGAGACCTTCTAGGGAATGGGATTGTCAGGAATCCAGCGGAATCTGCAGAAATCCCACAGGAATCCCCTCCAGGGCTTCAGGGTTCCTGTGGGGATGGGAGCAGCTCCTGTGGGGTTCCTGTGGAAGTGTAAGCTACCTGTGCCAGCCTCTCACCTACCAAGTTCTTTGAGTACCACCTCCTTCTCCTCTTTGCTTTAACAGTGCAGATGTAGAAAGCCTTCCATTAACCCTCTCTGTCCCTGGGCTGATGCATAGGCCTCAGTTCTGAAACAGGCACGAGCATCAGAAGTCACCTGAACTATTGATGTGTGCATGTGGTAACCTCTCAGTATACAGTGCCAATGAATCAGAGATGATCCTTACATATGTGCACCAGAGTGTTCCAACTTGCCTGCAGTGCTGCAGCTCGAACCCAGAGACTGAGAGAGCCATCTTTTTTAGGTACCATTAGATTCCAGTGTAGACAAGCAGGAAATAGCCACCAGTATTTATGCAGGGCCCAACTGATATTCAGCCAGAATGTACATAAGACACTTCAAGCTGGACATTCATAAGGGGACATATTAAATGATTTCCCTGATCTCTCAACCCCTCTGTTTTCAGACTTCTCCCGTCCCCCCACATGGGTCCCCCCAACTTTCCAAGATGCCAAGTTCCCTTTCTGATCCCCACAGGCTTTCCCATTTGCTCAGGGTCTTAAAATTGCAGCACCCTTAGGGCCCTCCATTTTGAGACATAGAGCCAATTGAGCAGGAGCAGATAGGAGACAACTCTAATCCTATCCCACTAAACAGCAAGGATCTCCCCCATGTACGTTCTAAGGGTGAAACAGGGTTCTGGGAGGGTCCAGTGAAGAGAAGGGATGGACAGGGTTTGCACTTGTGGCTGAAACTTCCAGATGGTGAAAGTATTGGAGGGCTTTGGATGTTTTAGGGATCAGAAGGAGTTTGCTATAGGGATTAGGAGACTGGAAAGGGGGCTTGGTGTCTTAGTACATTGGGGAAACCCACTGGAGGATCAAGGGTTTGGAATGAAGGTTGGTGATCAGAAACAGGGGCATGGACATGATCAGAATGGGAGAGGGCTGGTGATCATAGTGGAGGAATCAGGGGGGTTGAAAAGGAGAAGGCATCGGATTGGTGACCCAGCAATTATGCGTGTGCCTGCTAATATTCAGTGCCGGGAACCATATCGCTAAGAAGGCATAGTTAGGACTGATTTCTGTGCAGTTCCATCTGCCCACTTAACTATGTGGGCACCAGCACTGATTATTGCTGACTCTTCCCTGACTCCACCCCATAACACTCCTCCCATACTCAGTTTCAAGATGGATGGTTAGAGCTGATATTCAATGGCACTGCCCATATAACTACCACTGAATATTGGCAGCCAGCCCACTGAGCATGATATAAACAGGCAGGAGCCTCTCCTGCCTGCTTAGCTCTTTGAATATTGGGCTGATTGAAAATGATGGCAGATAAAGACCATGGGAATAATTCACTATAGATACTCAAAATTAGGCACCAAAATGAAGCACACAAAGGGCAAGATTCTATATACGGCGTCTGGATAATCTACGCAGAAATCATTTTCACCTAAGTGTATTCTATAAGATTTAGGCGCAGTATATAGAATATGCTTAGTTGATATCCCAATGCCTAAAACTACAGGCCTCCATTTACACCAACAAAATTTGGCATAAATCCCTGCACTTAGATTTATGAGGACTGGGCCATATTCTATAACAATTCACATAAATTTGGGAATGCCCACAAAACTCCCATTTCACCGCCCATAGCCACGCCCCTTTTGAACTGTGCACTTTAAAATTTGGGCGCAGTTCATTACTGAATACAGTTAGTGAGTTGTGCATGTAAAGTCTAATTATTGCCAATTAGTGATCATTATTGCTTGTTAAGTACTGTTAAAAATGCTGACTGGCTTGTTAAACCAATTAAGTTATGCATGTTGTTATAGAATATACTTAGATTTGGCATGTAACTCTAGGCATGATACAAAGAAAGTGCAAATTATGTAACGGCAGTTGTATATGGAACTGCCATTATACATGCTCTGAACTTGAGGCATACCCCCCTTAGCATTGCATGCTCTGGAATTTAAGTGTGCAATTTATAGATTACTGACTAAAGACAGTTATATGCATAACAACAAATGAGTGCCAGTTAGCACCAATTAACACCAATAATAGCCACTAACTGGTTTTTAAAGCCAATTATCATCTAAATAATCTATAAGTTACGGCAAAAATGACCTTATTCTATAAGTTACATCTACAAATGTTCACATTAGACGGAAATTTGGGCACTCAACTTTCTAGAATTAGGGGTCATATGGCTTATTCATTCTACTCATCTATATCAACTACCAAGCTCTACAATCCCTATCTCTCTCTTTGAGATCTTCTGTACTTGTCCCATGTTTTCTTAAATCCAGATACAATCCTCATCTCTACCATCTCCGCTGGATGCCATTCAATGCATCTTCCAACTTTTCCATATGAACGTGAAACAACTGATTTTTTTATTTGCTTAAGTAATTTGGTAGTTTTGAGTAACAGGCATATTTTCGAAAAAGAAGGATGCCCATCTTTCGACACAAATCAGGAGATGGGCATCCTTCTTCTAGGGTCGCCCAAATCAGCATAATCGAAAGCCGATTTTGGGCGTCCCAACTGCTTTCCATTGCGGGGATGACCAAAGTTCACAGGGGCGTGTCAGAGGCGTAGCGAAGGCAGGTCTTGGGTGTGCCTAACACATGGGCATCCTCGACCGATAATGGAAAAAAAAGGGCATTCCTGACGAGCACTTGGACGACTTTACTTGGTCCTTTTTTTCTTACGACCAAGCCACAAAAAGGTGCCTGAACTGACCAGATGACTACCGGAGGGAATCGGGGATGACCTCCCCTTACTCCCCCAGTGGTCACTAATCCCCTCCCACCCTCAAAAATAATTTTTTTAAAATATGTTTTGCCAGCCTCTATGCCAGCCTCAAATATCATACCCAGCTCCATGACAGCAGTATGCAGGTCCCTGGAGCAGTTTTAGTGGGTGCAGTGCACTTCAGGCAGGGGGACCCAGGCCCATCCCCCCTACCTGTTACACTTGGTAAATGTGAGCCCTCCAAAACCCATCAGAAACCCACTGTATCAACATCTAGGTGCCCCCCTTCACCTGTAAGGGCTATGGTAGTGGTGTACAGTGGTGGGTAGTGAGTTTTGGGGGTGGTGGGGGGGTTGTGGGCTCAGCACACAAGGTAAAGGAGCTATGTACCTGGGAACAATTTCTGAAGTCCACTGCAGTGCCCCCTAGGGTGCCCGGTTGGTGTCCTGGCATGTCAGGGGGACCATTGAACTATGAATGCTGGTTCCTCTCATGACCAAAGGGCTTGCATTTGGTCATTTCTGAGATGGGTGTCCTTAGTTTCCATTTTCACCGAAAATCAGAAACTACCAAGTCTAAGGACGACCATCTCTAGGGACAACCTAAATGTCAAGATTTGGGCCTCCCCGACCGAATTATTGAAATGAAAGATGGACGCCCATCTTGTTTCGATAATATAGGTTTCCACGTCCCTTTGCCGGGACTTCCTGCGAGGACATCCTCAGGAGAACTTGGACGCCCCTTTCGATTATGTCCCTCCACATGATAAATTTCAGAAATATAATTAATTTTGAAGCATGGGGGAGGGGGTTGCTTCACTGTTTTTCTAGTTTCAAATAAAGGAACACTAAACACAGCTGGTGCATTATGCATTACAACTAAAGGTTAAAGGTGGTAACAATTAGGAGTAGGAAAACAATGACATCAGGTAACATCAGCATAAATTAACATCTTTGACATCTCCCTTATTTAATATGAGCTTATGTACAACTTTCTATTGTAAATGTCTTATATATCAGGTTGCTGAGGTGGCTTTGAGTGCCACCCGCTGTGAGGGCTTTTCTGTGCATGTAGATGCTGATCCCTGTCTGGCATCAGGTGGTTGTTATCCAACATGACAGGTGCACTGGTACCACCTATCTAGTTATATTCACATGAATACCTGCCTACCACCATCAAGTACATAAGTACATAAGCATCGCCATGCTGGGACAGACCAAGGGTCTACAACTAAAAAAAGATGACTACTTGCAAACTTGGGCCTAGTAAATTCCAGATGCGCCAATAAAATTTCCTATGATACATGTCATCTGTGAATACCACCTAGACATCTTGGAAATAACTGAGACCTGGCTGGATGAAAGCAGAGGAGTACCATTGGTTCAACACTGCCCCACATGATTCACTATCCTACACCAACCAACACAAGGGAAGCGAGATGGAGGAGTAGCAGTCCTGATCCAAGAGATCAAACTGTTCAGAGTCTCCATCCCCTACCTGTCTGAGTCAGAATGCCTCCTAATCCAGCTGTGAGAGAACAAACCAATGTGGCTGCTCATGATCTTTGCAACAACACGTCATCAGAGCAAGAACTGCTAAATCTGGTTATTGAGGTAACCTAGGTTACTGATCATGAGAGACTTTAATATACACATTGAAACTTCAGACACCATCACTGCTGTCTTCCTTGATACAATAAGGCAAACGATCTGCAAAATCCAATATGGGAAAGAAAGCCAGCAGATCAATGCCCCAAAAAACAACAAGGCAAACGATTTGCAAAATCCAATATGGGAAAGAAAGCCAGCAGATCAATGTGCCAAAAAACAGCAAGGCAAACGATCTGCAAAATCCAATATGGGAAAGAAAGCCAGCAGATCTGCTGGCTTTCTTTCCCATATTGGATTTTGCAGATCGTTTGCCTTGTTGTTTTTTGGGTTCCTTGATACAATGGCAGCTCTAGGATTCACTCAGGTGATCAAATCTCTAACCCATGAAAGGAGCCATATGCTAGACTTGGTGTTCTGCAAAGGGGTTGACATCTTCGAACACAAGGCTGGTGGCATCGAGATAACACACCTATCATGGACCAATCATTTTCTAATCAAATTTTCTATTAAGGACTAGCTAAAATAGATGGGCTCAACCAAAGATAGGAAGAAAATTCGGCACATGACACATCTGACTGCTGATAACTTCCTAGAGGCCTTGTCCTACCCCCATATGGATCAAAAGATGGAATGCATGCTTAGCAGTGGCATTAGAAAAAATGGCCCCTCTAAAGAAGGTCCTATATTCTACACACAAATGTTCCCCATGGTTCTCCCCAGAACTATGGGTCCTTGAATGTCAGAGACATCACTTAAAAGAAAATGCAAAAATTTCACCTAGGCAAAGACAGGCTCAGCTATAGAAAACACATGACAATGTACCACCAGCCTTAACAACTACCAAAAAACAATATTTTTCCCAATGCATTGAACAAGTTGCAAATTTAACCAAGCCTCTTTTATCAAGCTGCGCAAGTGGTTCCTGCATGCAATGCTGATGGAGCCTATTCAAAGTGAATGGACTTTGTCAGCATTACTGCATCGGGAGATGCTAGCGTAGCTTTTATCAAGAGTCTCTAAAATAGTAAACAGCCTACTGCAAACCCCACAAAAGAACCAGCTTTCCCAGTCACAACTAACCAGCAGTGATCTTAGTACATACTTTGCCAACAAAATTAAAGGTCTCCTTCAGGACCTACAGACAGTCTTACCAAGGCTCCCACCAGCTAATGAGGAGAACACTCTTGCTCCCCCACCATGCACAGCCATCTGGGACTCATTCAACCAAGTCACAGAGGAGGCTCTTGAAAAAATCCTTAAAGGTCTATGACCAACAACCTGCCCTCTTGAACCCTTGCCCAGCAAAGATAGTACAATGAGCGAGCATAAGCCTCATTGAAGGGGGCCACTAAAATTGCTAATTCTCCTCTCTTGTGAAAGGGCAGCTGCCAACAACACTAAAAAGAGCTGTGGTGCGCCCCCTACTGAAAAAGAGCTCACTTGACCAAGACAAGCTTGAAAACTACTGACTGGTCTCTAACATTCCTTTCCTGGCAAAACTTATAGAATAGACCATCTGCATTCAATTCAATGACTGGCTGGCTAAATTAAAATAATTGGCTAAACCCATGTCAATTGGCTTCAGACCTGGGAACAGAACAGAGACAGTTCTTGTGTCCCTTCTTGATGATCTGCACAGAAACCGTGACAGGGGATCTGCCTCGATATTAGTGTTGCTCAATTTCTCAACAGCCTTTGATACTTTGGATCATAATATCATGTTTACAAGGCTGGCAGAAACAGGTATCACTGGCATAGTATTTACATGGTTCAATTCCTATTTGTCAGACAGACAACAATCAGTTCTATTCAGCAGCAGCATATCATTACCTTGAGCACTGAACTGTGGAGCTCCATAGGGATCCATACTGTCTCACACTTTATGTAATATCTATCTCAAGCCTCTGGCTGAGCTGCTTTGGTCAATGGACACAAAATTCTATATCCATGCTTATGATATGCAACTTCTCATTCCCACTGAATCAGATCTACTCACTGCCTGTCTAACTGCAAATCAGGAATGGGCAAAAAATAAAAAAATCCAAAACTTTGACTGAACCCAAGCAAACTTCATCGGGTACCTAACACAAGTGGATAAATATCTAACTTCAAAATACCTTTTCGGAAGTATGAATTCCCCCTAAAATCACGTCAGGAATCTTGGTATACCACTAGACAACACTCACTCTGATCCTGAAAATTCAAACAACCTTTAAAAATTGCCTCTATCACCTGTGGCAGCTACAAAATCTTTCTCCATATATTGAAAAGATGAATTTGAAACAGTGGTCCATGCCATGATAACTTCGTAATTAGACTACTGTAATGCCCTGTATAATGGTCAAACCATAAAGAGTTTGCATCAGCTCCAACTAATTCAGAATGCTGCAGCACGACTGATAGAAGGCTGCAAGCAGCATAACCACATCACACCCTTCCTGCAAAAAACAAACACTAGCTATCAGTACCTTACAGGGCTAAATTTAAAGCTCTGTTTGATTTTGAAGGTCCTCAGACAAAATAGGCCAGAGTCCTTAAAAATAAGTTAGCCCTTTATACACCTTTGAGATCTCTAAGGTCCTCTCAAGGAGCATCACTATCTGTACCATAATCAAAAAAAAAAATTGTACGATGTTATATCCGCCAGTGAGTCTTCTCAGGTGTAGCCCTCACGCTCTGGAACTTACTCCCAAAGGGAATATGTCTAACTCAAGACTACCTTTACTTCAGGAAGCAGGTGAAAGCCTGGCACTTCTACCAAGCCTTTAACACATATGGGGCTAGATTCTATATATGGTGCCAAAAACAAATCTGTGCAATGTTTAGAGTTAGGCACGGTTTATAGAATAATGCTTATACCCAGGAATCACACCTAACTTTAGGCACGGCCATTTGCACCAACTGAAATGTGGTGCAAATGTATATGTCTACATTATGCTCTTATTCCCATTATTCTATAACACTGTGCGTTAATTTTAGAAATGCCCTATAATACCTATGACCCTCCCATATCCATGCCTCCTTTTTCAGATCACGTGTATATTTTAGGTGAGGATCCTGTGCCAAAATGTACGCAAGTAATTGCTAGTTAAAAATTAGTGTCAATAATGGCTTGTTAAAAAGCCAATTATTGGTGCTAATTAGATCATTATTCAATTAAATTGTGCATACAAATTAGGGGAATGCTAACTGACTATACACCGTACCTGGACTAGCTTGCTACACACACACACTGTAACTTAGAGCAGTTCCATATATCTTATTTAACTGTACATAGAGCTGACACTGTATTACCCATCTTGTCTCCATCTATATACATGCACTTGACCCCTTGGCTACATGGTAAGCTGCATTGTAGAAAAGCATTAGCATCATATCTAAGGTATTCAAATGTTCTAATGTTTGCTTATTAGGAGTTTCATTGCTATTATGCTGACATTGTATTATATCTATGCTATTTGAATGTTTTTTCATGCTGTCTTTTATGGCACTGTTTGTATTGTACTGACATTTATTACATTTCTGTTATATTGTTGTTCTGCAGTGTTGTTAAATGTGTGTATTTTTACTGTTACATGGTAGTCCTATTACTAATTTTCAATTTGCTGTTTCCAAGTTTTCCTCATTTATTGTATTTATGTTTATATTCGGTCATTTTACTATGAGACTCCAGTACTCAACTCGGGCAAATCTCTTGCAGATATGTCATATCTTGAATGCTAAAAAAACCTGCCTCTAGTGTTGAGCTTTTTCTGATACTCGTATTGCATATGTCTCAAGCAGCTTGTTGGCTAGATGTTTTCAGTCTCCTTGACATCAGGTGCTGTTATGTAACATTCAGATAACCTGTCTGGTTGATTTGTGCAATGTCAATTTGTTCTTGTTATGTGCAGGAAAACCGTGATGTGTTCAGTACCAACACTGATCTGCTGATGATTGTGTGTAGTGGTCCAGTTGAGTTTGTTGATAATAAACATCTCAGGGCTCAATTTATAAGCCACATGGAGGATGTAGTACTGCAATGTCATAAATGTGCTCTGAAGTCACTTGGGTGCACAAAATATTTTATTATTTATTTATTTACAGGTACTTGATATACCTCTGTATGCCAAAATATGGTTTCACAGCGGTTCACAATAAAACAATGATATGTTGCTAGTGGAGTCAGAATTAAGCTAGGGGTGGGTAGGATAGGCTAGAGAGAAGAGAGGAGTTTTAAGAGAGGCCTTGAATTTGGTGTAGGAGGATTCAGAGTGAAGATGGGAGGGGAGAACATTTCAGAATCTGATGGCTGATGTAGATGTAGAGTCCAAACAGATCACAGAAGGAGGGGGAAGTTGAAGTAAACCATCATTTGTGAAACTAAATGAACGAGAGGGTATATAGGGGATGAGAAGGTGGGATAGGTAGTCTGGGACAGTTGGGAGGTGGGATTTGAACACCAAGATGAGAAGTTTAAATTGAATGCATGCAGAATAGGTGGGAAAATGTGGGGTACAAATGTAACAAATAAATAAATAAAGAGGCAGCCAATGTTCTTGGTACAGTACAGGAGTGATATGATGAAGAAGGTGAACTGCTATGGATTGCAGTAATTGAAGATGTTTTAACAAGTAAAGGGGTAAGCCCACATACAGTGAATTGCAGTAATCCAGGTGAGTAATTACAAGTGACAAGAGAAGGGCATGGATAGTTGAGAGTGAGAAGAGGGAGCGAACAGTGCGTATACGATAAAATGAAAAGTAAGATGCTTTAACAACAGCATTGATCTGTGGTTTAAAAGTGAGTTGACTATCAAAAAGTACTCCAATGATTTTGATGGTGTCTTGAAATGCCAAGGAACACTGATCAAGAATCAGACAAGAAGGTGTAGAAGAGAAAGGATTCAGGAAGTGGATGGCCTCAGATTTCTGGGAATTAAGAAAAAGACAGTGTTCCTGGAGCCAAATAGAAACTTTTGAGAGACAGAAATTGAGCTCAGATAACTTAGACTGTGAGGGGGAGACACGATAGAGGATTTGAATGTCATCTGCGTAGCAGCAAGGCGTGCAATGATTGGATTGGATGACTGTGAGAAGTGGAGCAAGAAAAACACTGAAGAGTGTTGGGGCAAGAATAGAACCCTGGGGGACACCTGATTGGATGGGGAAAGTGCAAGATTGGATATGTCGATGGGCAGCCTACAAAGTACAATCAGAGAGATAACTATGAAACCATTGAAGCACTGAGTCAATGATATCGATAGAATGGAGATGTGATAAAAGAAGAGAGTGGTCAACCAGATCAAAGACAGAAGATAAGTCCAGGGAAACTATTACAACTAAGTAGCGCTGGTCTAAAAATGTTCTGATAGAATCATGGAGTGCTGTAAGGAGAGTCTCTGTGCTGTGACCTTAATGGAAGCCAGACTGATATGGATGAAGAGCAAGGGAAGTTTCAAGAAAGTCCGTAAGTTGATGATGGACAATAGGCTTTTTAAAGATTGTTATCAGAAGTTTGTGGTCAATTTCCACTATAAATATGTTTATACAAGTAACAATGAAACTACTGGGAGGCAAACACAATGCTGAGATATTCTTTTTAATTTGTGTATAATTTTGGTCTACTGAGGTAAACAGCTTGGATGCAAATGCCATTTACTGACCCTCTTGCTTTAAGCAGCAGCCAAGCCTGGCTTTGCTAGACTGACTTTGTATCACAATGCAGTTGTAACATCATAGAGCCAAAATACAGGGGCATCTGTAACCAAGTGCTTTCTTTCCTACACTGCCTGGTCATCCTTTGGAAGCCAGTGCCAAATTAATTACTGCCAGATGATTCGAAGCCTCTCAAGTTGGCATGTTATTTAAATCAAGCATCATTTCAGTTCTCTGGGATATGTGAAAGTGAAGCACAGAGGATGAAAAAAGAGTAGAAATGTTTGTTCAAGTGATATGCATAGCAAAGCAGTTTGGAGCTACACAGTAACACAGATCCAAAAGTGCAGCGAAACAGTAAAAAAGGGCCACAAATGAAACAATGATGCGGAGGCAATCATGTGAGGAAACAAAATTTATTGAGGGGCCCAACAAGACCTGTGTTTTGGCAAATGCCCAAGTAAGGGATAAAAATATACAATATACAGAACAGTTAAACATACACAAAGAATTCAATTAAAAACAAATGGCATGTATTTTTGACAGTACCTTGTTTTACTATCATTGAGTAAAGACATGCATGAGAAGATATATTCCCTCTGATATTCAAAGGCATTTAATTGGCCAGGATCTTCAACTGGCCAATTAAAGGCCTTATAACCGGCTATCCAGCAATATTCAGCAGGGGATAGCTGGCTATCTACCACTGAATATCGTCAGTTAGTGGTTAGAGGATAGCCAGTTATATCTGCCGATTTTCAATTTAGTGGCTATATTTGGCCATGTGACTACATGAGATATCTTTGGCCAGTTTGAATATAACTGGCTAAGTCTGAATATCAACTTAGCAGGTTACGTTCAAACTGGCAACACATAAATTGGATATTCAATGCTGGTAACTGGAAATGGTCCAGCATTGAATATCTGGGTTTAGAATTGACCACAGGCTAACTCCAGTGGTATGAATATCGGCCCCAATGTGTTGTACTTCTATCTGGTATTTATATATTTTCTTTATACACTACATGCCAGTTGCTTTTAATTGTATTCGTCATGTATTTTTACATAGAAAGACCCCTGATGCAGGTATTTGCTGAAACATGGGCATGTCGTGTGCCTCAATAAATTTTGCTTTCACACATGATTGCCTCTGCATTGTCGTTCCATTTATGGCCTTCTTCACTGTTTCTCTGCTCAAGTGATATGCATGAAAAATGAGAAAAGTGGGGAGGAGCTAAGATGGTGGCTGGTTGAAGCTCACCCTTGGATGGTCTGATCTCCATTGGCTTTTTTGCTGGTCTTGATGGTTCTCTTCTGATCCTACAATGGAGATGAAGAGGAAAGGAAAGAAGTGAGAATATCCATCTATAGCTCCCTCCATCTCATTCCACTCTTTTGCCAAACAAAGTTTAGAAGCTCGGTGGATCCTGATGCAATTGTTTCTTCAGCCCCACCAGTGGATGTGAATGCAGCCAGCAGTATTCATGGATGTTCGCTGAGCCCCACTGAAAGAATAGTGCCTCAGCAACCTATGGGCATTTCCAGGGGGAGTAGTGAGATTGGAGATGTCAGAAAACATGCTGCTTTGCACTATTCATGGTTTCTTCCCCTCTGGATTCCTTTATAGAATAGGCTTCTAGCAGGTGCACACTGGGTGTTTAATTATAGGTGCTCAGTTATAGAATTACCCCCTTTTGCATGGGCATATGTGTGTGTGTGTGTGTGTATAAGTTTTCAGTTCGTTTGGGATGTGTGTGTCCTCAGATTTTATGAACTGTTTAGGGTCTGACCCTAGTATTTAATGGCAGAGAAAACATGTTTGTGTAGAATTAATAGCATGTGCCACCATTTTAGAATGGGTTAATACAGTTAGGGCTAGATTCTATATAAGGTATTGAAAAAAAACACTATTCTATAAACCACACTTTTAAGTTAGGTGTGGTTTATAGGGGATTATGCGTAAATTTAGGTATCACCATTTTCTCCAACAAAAATGTGGGGCAAATGCCTGCACCTAAATTTGAGTGGAGGAGTGGCCTAGTGGTTACAGCACCAGTCTTGCAATCCAGAGGTGGTTGGTTTAAATCCCACTGCTGCTCCTTGTGATCTTGGGCAAGTCACTTAACCTTCCATTGCCTCAGGTACAAACTTAGATTGTGAGCCCTCCAGGTATAGAGAAATACCCAGTGTACCTGAATGCAACTCACCTTAAGCTACTACTGAAAAACGTGTGAGCAAAATCAAAATAAATAAATTTACTAGTGGAGCCTCCATAGTCTATAATTACACATGTAACTCAAAACCATGCCTCTGATCTACTCTGAAATGTCCATCACCCTCCCATTTCCATGCCCTTTTTTTGGATCATGTGCAAACTTTAGGCCCAGTCCCACACCTAAATTTACGTGTTTAAGTTCTAAATAAATGTAATTAGTGCCAATAATTGTTAAAAAGCCAATTATTGGCACTAATTGGCTTATTATGTAATTAAATTGCACAAGCAAATTCAGCACATGCCCAAATTTGTGTACACAATTTTTATAGAATTTGGGGATTAATCTACATTATTTTTCTACAAGCCTCATTTTATAAAATGTGATCTGGTTAATGTTTGCTAATGCAGATGAGGAGGAAGAGGAGCAAGATGGTGGTATGAGCAGATGCCCGTTCAGCAGTTCTGCTCCGAAAGCATTGTACCTGATTTGTGAGACGTTCCTCTCCATCTTGGAATGGGGAAGTGGAGGGGGAAGATCCAACAGCTTCCTCCAGTGTTGGGTGGATCCCAGGTCTTGCAGCAGGTGACGCTGGAGGAGTTTCGAGCTGCTGTCTGTGTGCAAGCAAATGCTATTTCAGCTTTGCTGGAGGACTCAATCAGCAGCAGTGTTAACAGGGTTTTGTTAAGCCCTGCCCCGTGTTCAGCACCACCACAGCCTAGAAGAGCCCCAAAGTGACAAGGCAGAATGGTAACCTGGAGGTGTTCCAGTGCCTGGAGGAGCTCCCTGTTTTTGTGTCAGTCCCAGGGTCAGCTACAAACAGAGCTCACAGATCCAGCATATTTCATCATCAGTGAATACTGCTGCTATGGACGGGGAAGGGGTTCAAGAAGGCGTGGTGAGTAAGCTGGTTAAGCTGGCAAAAGTTACATTGGAATCTCTTTGGGAAGCCATGGATGCAATGAATTCTTCACTGAATAAAGTGGTTTCTAAATTCTTTATGGGTTTGAATCAAGTGACTGACTTCCTGAAAGAACAAGCTCAGGGAACAGACTAACAAACTGCCAAGGTGGCTAATTTCGAAGTTAAGTTATCAGAGTTACAAGAAGTCTATGGGACCTTGGCTAAAGATAAAATTGTTACTTCAAAGAAACTGGAATATATGGAAAATCGACTGAGGAAGAACACATTGAGATTTTTGAAATTTTCAAAGTCCCTATTAATTGCCCCCATGGATATGGTAAAGAAATATTTTCTGGAAATTCTTAACTTTCCAGCTGAGATGTTGCCACCTTTAGTAAGAACTCAATGCCTGGCTTTGCCAGGTGGTAAAACTGGAACTGACTTCCAGGTGGAAAATTTGACTGACTTTTTTGGAATCATCATCTCTGGAAGTTGTCACCCAAAGAATTACCCTTTTGGTGACTTTTGCACGAGCCTGACAGGGATACAGTCTTAAAATCATATTTCTGTCATATGGATTGTAAATTTATGGGTTCTAAGATAACAATATTTCCTGATTTATCAAGAAATACCCAGACTGTGTCAGGAATTTTTGATTTTGCACCCCTTGGTACAGGCTCTGGGTATGAATTTTGTGCTTCATTTCCCCTGCATTTGTTGTCTGACATCAGAATAATTCTTTAGTGAACCCAGATACTTGTTGGAATTGGTGGTACCTAAGGAGGAATTGAAAGTGCAAACATGATAACCTATAAAAATTTGGTACACTGTTATAGCTGGCTATGGTATCCCTTAACATTTTCTATATATCTTGGCTCCGTTTCCCTTTATTTATTTATTTATTTATTTATTTGTTTGTTACAATTGTATCCCACCTTTTCCCTCTTATTAGTAGGCTTTATTGTGGACATAACATAAAATGATTTTTTTTTCTTTTTAAAGGATGGAGTCTCCCTTTGTATGTCGTAAAAGTAATTTCTATTGTTTTCTCAGTTGCATCTTTTATGATGCAATTGAATAATTTGAATACTGTAATAAATAAATAAATGTTTGCTAATTCAGTAGTGCACATTAGTAATTCTAGCTGTCTGATCTCAAATATAATACAAATCTACATAGCGATGAATTTGTGGAACGGCCTCCCAGTGGAGGTGGTGGTGGAGAAGATTGTATCTGAATTCAAGAAAGCTTGAGAAAAGTACATAAGCATCTCTAAAGGAGAAGAAGAGTTGGTAGATGGCATGGATGGGCAAACGGGATAGACCATATGGTCTTTATCTGCCTTCGTTTTTCTGTTATACTTTAATTTGCTTGCTTACTGTTTATGTTATCTGAGAGCTTCGTAGTATACGTAAGTATGTCAGTCTCCAAGCTTTTGGTTTCTCTGTCCAGTAGTAATTTTCTCAAACTGTATGAAGCCAGGCGTGATTCCTTTTCCAGTCCTCTTACAACATGGAAAAGGAAGCGAGGTCAAGAAAGTTCCAGGTCAACCCAGAGGCATGGCCAGGTGAAAAATCTCTACAGCAGCCCTAATGCTAAATAGTTTCTCTAAATATTTGCAGGAAGCAGTCCTAATAAATTCTACATCCTTTTCCACAAAGGTGAGAATCATGCTCTGTTCCCACTAATTTGAATGTAGACGTTAACTTGAAGAACAGTTTGTGTGGAAGTTAGAACATGTTAACAGCTTCTTTAAATTCATTTGGCATTCCTAATCCTACTAAATCAAGAATTGTTTATTTCCTCAGATGTTTAATCCTGAGTAAACAGTCATTAGATCACTGAAGAGAGGTTTGGGGAGAAAGGATAAGCCAATTAACATCACATCACAAATTTTCCTGTATCTGCACATCACAGTGATTGCCTGCAGTTCAAAAATCTGAAATTTCAGCTTCTATATAGGGGACTGTTACTGTTTTGACCTTTTAAGTTGCACTGAAATGTCAAACAGTCTGCTTCAGAGAAGTTGTGCTCCTAAAATGTCAGTCTAAACACCAGGGTACTCTATTATGAAAAAGTGCAGATGTGGGCAGATTAGTTGATACCCAAAAGCCACCACACCATGAGCTGCAAAGCGGCACCACAAACAGCTGCAGTAAATCTGTGTTCAGCTGCCAGTTCAGAAATGTTGCATACAAAATCAGTTTTTCTTAAATAAGAAGAGTAGGGGGGACAATTATAGCGTTTTAATCTACCTAGTGCTTCATACAATCTGCCTAACAAAAAATAATGACAATAATTTGACTACTTCACCTTGTATTTTTGTCCAGCATGAAAATAACAAAATGGTTGAAAAGCATAATGGTGCACTTTGTAGAACCAGGCTGATTTCAAAAGGGTTTAGTAACTCTGCTTGTCCAATTTATGGTGCCCTTCAAAAAGGCAGTCAGAAAATAAGCATGATTATAACCAAGCATGTTCTCATTAGTCCCCTTGGGGGAATTAATTCCTGCTTTATGTGGGAAGCAGTAATAATCCTCTTACATTGTGGACTGCTATGTTAATGTTGCCAATTTACCATGTGTGGCCTACACAGATTGAATCAGAAGACATACCTTTGAGCGCTCTAATTGCTGTCATTTTCTAATTTCAACATGGAAGGAGGAATATTAGTTAAGCAAAAGGGCAGCATGCCCCATTTCTTTCAGAAGGAAAGGAAAGGCAATGCTAATACATCCTAGGGCTTCACGTGCTGCTGAGCAGCCTGATCCTACTGTGTTCTATAGGAAAACAGCTTGTTCATAGGCAGATGACATGCCTGATGAATGAGGCACCTCGGAGGTCTTTAACAAATTGGAGGTAAGCCCAACACAGGCTTACCGCTCGCAAAAATGGCAGTAGCCCGGTGGTAATTCCCTCCCCCAGCGTGTACCACTTCCGGCACTGGTGTGTACTCGATGGTAACCGGCACTGACCAGTTACCGCCGGGTTAGTGCAGGAGCCCTTACCGCCACCTCAATGGGTGGTGGTACGTGCTCCCCACCAAATGGGCATGTGGCAAGTACTTCGCTTTAAAAAAAGAAAGACCTGACTTTTATCAGCTGTGGTAAAAGGGGGCCTTGGCGCAGGTTAAAAACATGCACCGATGCCAGCGCAGGCCCCCTTTTGCCACAGTTATGTAAAAGGACCCCCCTAAGGGCCCTGTTTACTAAGGCACACTAGGAATTTTAGTGCGTGCTAAAATTTAGTGTGTACTAATGCTAGAGACACTCATATATTCCTATGGGTGTGTCTAGCATTAGCGCTCGCTTATTTTTAGCACATGCTAAAACTGCTAATGTACCTACATAAGTAATGCCATACTGGGAAAAGACCAAAGGTCCATCGAGCCCAGCATCCTGTCCCCAACAGTGGTCAATCCAGGTCAAGGACACCTGGCAAGCTACCCAAATGTACAAACATTTTATACAAGTCAGTGGCGTTCCTAGGGGCGCTGACACCCGGGGCGGATCGCCGATGCGCCCCGCCCCCCCGGGTGCAGCGTCCCCCCACCCCATGCAGGGTGACCCCCCACCCCGGCGAAAGGACACCCCCACCCCGGTGAAAGAACGCCCTCCCCCCTGGGTGCATGCCGCTGGGGGGATGCCGCACGCCGGTCAGCGTCGTTTGTTTCCATGCTCCCTCTGCCCTGGAACAGTTCCAGCCAGTGAAATAGCTGAAGGAAGACATGAAATTGTATCAATGGAGACTAATAACCCCTCCATTTTTTCCACATTCAGTCATAAACAATTGTCCATCATCTAGTCCTGTATCCCCTCAAATACTTCCTGTACTTTCGCTATGGCATCAGTCATTGATTCCTTCAGTGGATCAAAAATTGGCTATCATCTGCATAAACTCAATAAGACACACCACATGTCCTTAAAAGCTTACATAATGGACATAAGTACAGATTAAACAGCATTGCTGAAAGCAAAGAACCCTGAGGGTCCCCAATCTTCAATACATACTTCTGTGACAAACTGTCTCCAATAGGAATCAATTGTGTTCTTCCCGCTATAAATGGCTGAAACTATTGTAGTGCGGTTCCTGTAATGCCATATTCTCGCAACTGAGATAAAAGAATCTGATAATCAAGCATATCAAACGTTGCAGAGATGTCAAGGAAAACCAACAAATAATTTGCTGGTCTAAACTATGATGCATTTCATCCACAGTAGCAGTTATTAATGCCTTGGTGCAATGGGCCTTGCAGAAGCAGTATTGATGCAGGTCCAGTAACAAATGTTGAGACAGATAACCCTCCAACTGCACATATACAGATTTTTCAATAAGCTTAGCTAACACTGGCAAGGAGGAAATAAGATGAAAATTGGAGATCTCCTTAAATCCCAAATAATTTTTTATTTTATTATTATTATTTTTTTATAACTGGACAAACGGTAGCCACTTTCAGCTTCCTTCTGTCAATCCCTATTCTGAAAGGGATGGGAGACCAAAACATAGATACTTCTTCCACTGCTCAGTGGTCTGCATTTGGCACTGACAGGGGTAAGGAGTCAATCTTTCTCCCACTGGATCTGTTGGTGACCCTTAACAGCACTGATCATTTAATTCTATTGCAACATTTGAAAGAGGTGGAAATTGTAGTATTGCATTGACTTAGCTTCAACCCTTCTTGTCTCAGTATACCTATTTTGTGATTTAGAATTGTTGACTGATTCAATATGGAGTCTTGTAGTAATCTGTGCTTGCTCTGATATTTTTATAGCATAATATTACTTGTAGCATGTTTGTGCATAATATACTTATTTGTTCATTAGTAAAATCTGATTTAGTAACAACTATAACCTAAATGCTTGTCTGGCAGCAATATCCACCTAGTGGGAGAACCAGAGATTAAAATGTAATCCCAGTAAGTAATTACAGCGATTTAGGAGGCAAGGGAAGCTTCTTATAGCTGCACTGTTTTTGTTTGTCTTTCTTTGGCACTAGGTTTTTGCCTAGTCAAGTTGTTGGAATTGAGGTATGCATTTAGATTCTATTCCTACTGCAATTGCTTAGATTTTGTCAGTAGTTAGAGCTTTCCTAGTTTATATATATTGGCATCTTAATTTTTTGTTGAGAATTATCTTATAGATATTGTTCATTAGGGGTGGGCAGCCAGAA
The DNA here is from genome assembly GCF_901765095.1 of Microcaecilia unicolor. Classification (NCBI taxonomy): domain Eukaryota; kingdom Metazoa; phylum Chordata; class Amphibia; order Gymnophiona; family Siphonopidae; genus Microcaecilia; species Microcaecilia unicolor. The sequence continues at coordinate 371,730,623 of NC_044031.1, read as the reverse complement.
ACTTTTTGTATCACGTCATTTCTGGGAATGTTCATTGTGTTCATATTTTATTGTTGTTTTTCCATTCCAGGATAAATGTTGTCAAGAATGTGTGCTCTTTGCAAAGAGAGTGCACACTTCCTAAATAGTGTACACTATTTGCAAGAGAGCACACTCTTTTCCCAACAGCCCGTGCATGCACAAAACCATCATACATGTGCTCACTATCAGGAAAAGAGTACCCTCTTTGCAAGAGTATGTACTATTAGTAGTGAATGAAAAATATAAATGGATCCTTTGTTAATGTGTATATACATAACATATATATACAGTGTCTGGATATTTTGTGTTAGATAATCTGTAACTGTATTGTATTATGCATATAGTTACAAATCTATATTGCTTGTTTCCTTATAAGAGTGTGAATTTCTCTTAGATGTAGTTGACGAATGCAACAGCTGCCACATTAAAAACCAAACAAAATCAATGCCAGTTTATTTGATATATTTTATTTAAATGTTATCTAAATCTATAGCCCTCAGGATCAATGTATTAGTTTTTCCTATTAAGCCTTAAATTTGGTATTGTTTTTGTTTGCTTTCTATGGGATTAATATTCAAAGCAATTTATATGGGCAGGAGAGGGTCTTGCCCAGTTAAATCTCTTGGGGCCACCTATCCACTGATATTCAGTGGCAGTTAACTGGGCAGTGCTGATGAATATCGGTATTAACTGGCCATTTTGGAACCAGGCCACAGAGGGTATTGTAGGGGTGGAGTCAGGGAGGAGTCAAAAGTTATGTGTGCTGACAATATTCAGTGCCAGTACCCACATAGCTAAGTGGACAAATAAGGCCTCAAAAAAAGCAGTCTTAATTATATCTGCTTAGCAATGCAGGTACTGCCTCTGAATATTGGCCAGCTGAATATTGGCCAGCTGTGAATATCCAGTCACAGAAGAGAGGGAAAACAGCATACAAATACAACCAGGCAAACAGAAAAAGCAAACACTGGGCCTTCAGGATTGAGAAAAATGTAGTCCTTTAATATGACAAAGACCTGACACGGGCCGTGTTTCGGCATACAACCGCCTGCATCAGGGGTCAATAAACTCCTATTGGTCAACTTGCGGACTATTGCGCAAGAGGTAAGTAAAACAATCGGGGTAGAACTCCCGTTGTGTTAACAGCTCGTCTGTATTCAGAAAGACGCCTCCAATAATGAAATACACCAAGCATGTTCTGACACTTTAATACCTCTGTGGAACACTTTTATAAGATGGGTAATTCATATTTAAAAATATCCAAATGTTTTACCTGTTTGTGGCACCTTCCCATACAGATAATCAAATGCCAACAATGTCAGAAGTTTGAACGTGATATGATTTGTGTGAGTATGTTCTCATGGTTGAGGCCTACCTCTGTGTTGAAGCAGGTGCTATTATTATTTTTAAAAAATAGTTATTAAAGGAATGTGTATGTAAATATGGGATCCCAGCCATCCTTGAGAAATTCTATCTTGATGGAATTTTTATAAGTTGGATTTTTTTTTTTTATCCTTGTGCTATTTGAGATTGTTTTCATTTTTTTTTTTTTTTTTAGAATTGTCTCCCTCCATTTTATTTGAGAAATTTGTTCAGAAATTGCAGGATAACAGAAGGTATGCACACTATATATTGATAAGAAGGTAAATGAAGATAATGTGGCTACATAAACTAAGAGGTGTCTATATAAACTTATCATAATATGCAAATTCAGGCTAGATAAGGTTGATTCTATTATAAAATTACAGGAAATAGTCAAGAGACTTTACAACTTTTATAAATTATGAAAGAGCACTGATCGAACAAAACTTTTATATCATTTCAGCTACTGGACTGATACAGTGAAAGAGATTGATCTCTGGCCTGCACAAATATGAGATCTACATACAATCAAAGACCTTACTGATATGTACTAACTAATCTACATTGTAAGACTTTACTCAATATTGTCAATTCTTCCCATTAACAGTTATGCACTCCAGATAGCCAGAGGAGCAATAAACTCCATAACCAGCAAGGCGGGGATGTGTAAGGGTTGCATAAGTGCAAGTCACCATTAAAAACTTGCTGGGAAGGCCCAGCATGAATCTACATATTTCACAACATCAAGACCACACACACCTCAGGATCTTCACTTAGGGGTCCTTTTACTAAAGTGTGCTAATGGATTTAGTGTGTGCTAATCATTAGAGTATGCTAAATGATAAGACACCCATTATCCATGGGATTCTATATAGTGTGACTTAAGTTGTGCATGCAAATCCAGTTGTATTCTGGATTTGCTCATACAACTTAATTAGTTAACAAGCCAATCAGTGGGGATAATTGTCAATTAACAAGCAATTATTGATGCTAATTGGCATTAATTAGAATTTATGCACAGTACTGTATAAGTGTATTCTGTAACTTGATGTGAGTAAATTCTAAGTTGCATAGATGAAAAGGGGGCATGGCCATGAGCATGGAATGGGCAGGTCATGGGCACTTCTAAAATATATGCACATGGTTATAGAATACACCTGGTCCACTCGTAATTTAGGTGTCGGCTTCTTCTTTTTCCTCGTACCTCTAGAAGATCACTTCGGAACTTCAAACTTGCCTTGACGTATCCCTCTTCAATACATTGCCTGGGGTAACCTCTTCTCACAAATCTCTCCTTCATAATGGTAGACTGTTCTTCAAAATCCTCAAATTCTGTACTAATTGTCTTCAGTCTTAAAAATTGACTGAACAGCAGATTTCGTTTTAGTGATGGGTTGTGAAAACTTGAAAATTCCAAAATGGCATTCTTGCCCGTAGTTTTGTGGTAAGGCAACAATGCCTTTTTGCCTATGTGGCTTAGTAAAATGACCCCTCAATGTACGCCACTGTTTATATCATAATGAAACATTTGTTTAAATGAGATTATTAGCAGTATAGTCCACTGTTTCATTAGTAGTTTTTAATGCTTATTTTCATATATTTATGCGTATTTTTACATGTTTAGTCCTTTTATATTTTGTTACTAGTTGTATGCACTTAGAGCCTTATGTTTATTCATTCATTTTTTACGTGTCATATATTTATATTTAGGGCTGTTTACTAAGCAGCATTATAGGCGTGTTAACATCTTTAAAACCCTTTAGTGTCCAATGTTCCCATCAATCTGTTCCCATATGGCTTATTACAGGAACATTGGACACTAAAGGGTTAATGTGCATTAACCATGTACGCGCGTTTACCATGTACGCACCTACAATATCCCTATAGGCACCTACACAATTAGCGTGCGTGCTAATTGTAGGCAGTGGCGTAGCTACAGGTGGGCCTGGGTGGGCCACAGCCCACCCAATTTGGACTCAGGCCCACCCAAAATTGTGGCACTCTTGCTATGGCTGGTGGGAATCCCCAAACCCCACCAGCTAAAGATTTCCTCCTCCTCTGTCAGCCAATGCTCTTTCAAACGGCAGCTGGCACCACACACCAGCCCCTCTGCACATGCTTAGTTTTCACCCATGCGGAAGCACTGAGCATGTACGGACTACTGGCAGCAGTGTCAGCTCAAGTCAAGTGCCGCCAGCTGTTGTTTGGAAGAGCAGTGGCTGCCCGAGGAGGAGGAAATCTTAAGCTGGTGCAGTCTGGGGATCTCCACCAGCTCAGGTATTTAATATTTTGTGTTTGAAGGTGGAGGGGCAGGCCAGGAGGGACTGAATTCCATGCCCATCCATTCTGGGCCCAGGCCCACCCAAAATTGGCTGTCTGGCTACGCCTCTGAGTAGGTATGTTAAAAACACTAACTCGCCTTAGTAACAGGGCCCTAGTTTTTAGTTGCATGTACTGAGTTCCTTTTGTTCTATTTTTTGTATGATCTATCTATCTATCTATCTATCTATCTATCTATCTATCTATCTATCTATCTATCTATCTATCTATCTATCTATCTATCTATCTATCTATCTATCTATCTATCTATCTATCTATCTATCTATCACATTTGTACCCCACATTTTCCCACCTATTTGTAGGCTCAATGTGGCTTACATCAAACCGTAGAGGCAATCGCCAATCTGGTAAATATACAAATACAATATATACAATCATGAAGCATCAAAAGAACAGGATATACAGGGAAAAAGGAGGGAAGGGTAAGAGTGTCCAAAATGGTCCATTAATTTGCTGTGTTAAAGGATGTAGGGACGTATGTTGGATCCTTGGGGTAGGCCTTTCAGAATAAGCTGGTCTTGAGTGATTTCCTGAAATTAAGATGATTGTGAATAGTTGTTACAGCTTTTGGCAGTGCATTCCATAGTTGTGTACTTATAAAGGAGAAGGTAGAAGCATAAGTGGATTTATATTTGAGGCCGTTGCAGCTAGGGTAATGAAGGTTTAAGTATGAACGGGATAATCTGGATGTATTCCTGGATGGTAGGTTAATTAAGTTGGTCATGTATCCTGGGGCTTCTCCGTAAAGAATTTTGTGAACTAGGGTACAGATTTTCAAGGTGATTCGCTCCTTAATTGGAAGCCAATGCAGTTTCTCTTGAAGAGGTTTAGCACTATCGAATTTGGATTTACCATAAATTAATCTGGCTGCTGTGTTTTGGGCAGTCTGAAGTTTCTTTGTAAGTTGTTCTTTACATCCTGCGTAAATTCCATTGCAGTAGTCTAAGTGGCTTAATACCATTGATTGTATTAGATTACAAAATACTTCTCTTGGGAAGAAAGGTTTAATTCGTTTACGATTGCACAACGAGAAGAACATTTTCTTTGTAGTGGAATTTATTTGGATTTCAAGTGATAGGTTGTGATCAATTGTTACACCAAGTATTTTTAGGCTCTCTGATTGAAAGGGTAAGATCTGAGGTGATTAGAGTTGAAGGTTTGGACATTGTGTTGAGATGAAAGGATAAGGCAGTGCGTTTTCTCAGTATTTAGTTGAAAAGAGTTAGCCCATAAGTTCATGATGTTCAGATCAAGATTAATTTCATTGGTGATTTCAGACGGGTCATGTCTAAAGGGAATATAAATTGTGACATCATCAGCATAAATGAGCGGGTTAAGGCCTAGGCCTGTTGATAAGGCGAGTTAGTGTTTTTAACATACCTACAATTAGCACGCACGCTAAATGTGTAGGTGCCTATAGGGATATTGTAGGTGCGTACATGGTAAACGCGTGTACATGGTTAATGCACATTAAAGACGTTAACACGCCTATAATGCTGCTTAGTAAACAGGGCCCTAAATATATGGCACGTAAAAAATGAATGAATAAACATAAGGCTCTAAGTGCATACAACTAGTAACAAAATACAAAAGGACTAAACATGTAAAAAATATATATATTGTTTTAGAGTATGATTGTGATCCCTGAAGCAGGTGGGTAGTGCTGCCGAAACACGGAACGTGTTGGGTACTTCTACTCAAGCTGCAAATAAAGTGTATTTAAGCACCATCTCCTGTGCTGGATCATCCTTTGGTCCGCCTCTACTCTCTTCTGCTTGTGCCTAGAAAACCATCTCAAATATGAGCTTCAAAAATTACAACTTGGATATTTTCTCATGAAAAACATCCATCTGGCACTTTGTGCTGCTTTTGAGTCATTTTTTTTTAATTGTACCCTGCGCTTTCCCACTCATGGCAGGCTCAATGCAGCTTAGGTACTTATTTGTACCTGGGGCAATGGAGGTTAAGTGACTTGCCCAGAGTCACAAGGAGCTGCCTGTGCCTGCAGTGAGAAGTGAACCCAGTTCCCCAGGACCAAAGTCCACCACTCTAACCACTAGGCCACTCCTCCACTCTTTGGAAAATGATCTCCTTAGTGTCCTTATCTATTAATATTTATTTGTCATTGTAGTTTACATTCCTGTGGTTAAGGGGGTCTTTTACTAAAGATTAGCTCGAGTTATCTGCAGCAGGGCCCATAGGAATAAAATGGGACCTTCTGTAGATAACTCAAGCTAACCTTTAGTAAAAGACCCCCTAAGTCTTGTCAGTCAATAGCTAATATATCAGGATAAGTATATATATATATATATATATATATATATATATATATATATAGATAGATAGATAGATAGATAGATAGATAGATAGATAGTTAAAAGCGAATGCTACATACCTGTAGAAGGTATTCTCCGAGGACAGCAGGCTGATTGTTCTCACTGATGGGTGACGTCCACGGCAGCCCCTCCAATCGGAACACTTTCTAGCAAAGTCCTTTGCTAGTCCTCGCGCACCGATGCACACCGCGCATGCGCGGCCGTCTTCCCGCCCGAACCGGCTCGTGCCGGCCAGTCTCATATGTAGCAAGACAAAGAGGAGGGAAGACACAACTCCAAAAGGGGAGGCGGGCGGGTTTGTGACAACAATCAGCCTGCTGTCCTCGGAGAATACCTTCTACAGGTATGTAGCATTCGCTTTCTCGAGGACAAGCAGGCTGCTTGTTCTCACTGATGGGGTATCCCTAGCCCCCAGGCTCACTCAAAACAACAACCATGGTCAATTGGGCCTCGCAACGGCGAGGACATAACTGAGATTGACCTAAAAAATTTACCAACTAACTGAGAGTGCAGTCTGGAACAGAACAAACATGGGCCTAGGGGGGTGGAGTTGGATTCTAAACCCCGAACAGATTCTGAAGCACTGACTGCCCGAACCGACTGTCGCGTCGGGTATCCTGCTGCAGGCAGTAATGAGATGTGAATGTGTGGACAGATGACCACGTCGCAGCTTTGCAAATCTCTTCAATAGTGGCTGACTTCAAGTGGGCTACCAACGCTGCCATGGCTCTAACATTATGAGCCGTGACATGACCCTCAAGAGCCAGCCCAGCCTGGGCGTAAGTGAAGGAAATGCAATCTGCTAGCCAATTGGATATGGTGCGTTTTCCTACAGCCACTCCCCTCCTGTTGGGATCAAAAGAAACAAACAATTGGGCGGACTGTCTGTTGGGCTGTGTCCGCTCCAGATAGAAGGCCAATGCTCTCTTGCAGTCCAATGTGTGCAGCTGACGTTCAGCAGGGCAGGAATGAGGACGGGGAAAGAAAGTTGGCAAGACAATTGACTGGTTCAGATGGAACTCCGACACAACCTTTGGCAAGAACTTAGGGTGAGTGCGGAGGACTACTCTGTTATGATGAAATTTGGTGTAAGGGGCCTGGGCTACCAGGGCCTGAAGCTCACTGACTCTACGAGCTGAAGTAACTGCCAACAAGAAAATGACCTTCCAGGTCAAGTACTTCAGATGGCAGGAATCCAGAGGCTCAAAAGGAGGTTTCATCAGCTGGGTGAGAACGACATTGAGATCCCATGACACTGTAGGAGGCTTGACAGGGGGCTTTGACAAAAGCAAACCTCTCATGAAGCGAACAACTAAAGGCTGTCCTGAGATCGGCTTACCTTCCACACGGTAATGGTATGCACTGATCGCACTAAGGTGAACCCTTACAGAGTTGGTCTTGAGACCGGACTCAGACAAGTGCAGAAGGTATTCAAGCAGGGTCTGTGTAAGACAAGAGCGAGGATCTAGGGCCTTGCTGTCACACCAGACGGCAAACCTCCTCCATAAAAAGAAGTAACTCCTCTTAGTGGAATCTTTCCTGGAAGCAAGCAAGATGCGGGAGACACCCTCTGACAGACCCAAAGAGGCAAAGTCTACGCTCTCAACATCCAGGCCATGAGAGCCAGGGACCGGAGGTTGGGATGCAGAAGCGCCCCTTTGTCCTGCGTGATGAGGGTCAGAAAACACTCCAATCTCCACGGTTCTTCGGAGGACAACTCCAGAAGAAGAGGGAACCAGATCTGACGCGGCCAAAAAGGAGCAATCAGAATCATGGTGCCTCGGTCTTGCTTGAGTTTCAACAAAGTCTTCCCCACCAGAGGTATGGGAGGATAAGCATACAGCAGACCCTCCCCCCAGTCCAGGAGGAAGGCATCCGATGCCAGTCTGCCATGGGCCTGAAGCCTGGAACAGAACTGAGGGACTTTGTGGTTGGCTCGAGATGCGAAGAGATCTACCAAGGGGGTGCCCCACACCTGGAAGATCTGCCGCACTACCCTGGAATTGAGCGACCACTCGTGAGGTTGCATAATCCTGCTCAACCTGTCGGCCAGACTGTTGTTTACGCCTGCCAGATATGTGGCTTGGAGCACCATGCCGTGACGGCGAGCCCAGAGCCACATGCTGACGGCTTCCTGACACAGGGGGCGAGATCCGGTGCCCCCCTGCTTGTTGACATAGTACATGGCAACCTGGTTGTCTGTCTGAATTTGGATAATTTGGTGGGACAGCCGATCTCTGAAAGCCTTCAGAGCGTTCCAGATCGCTCGTAACTCCAGAAGATTGATCTGCAGATCGCGTTCCTGGAGGGACCAGCTTCCTTGGGTGTGAAGCCCATCGACATGAGCTCCCCATCCCAGGAGAGACACATCCGTGGTCAGCACTTTTTGTGGCTGAGGAATTTGGAAGGGACGTCCCAGAGTCAAATTGGACCAAATCGTCCACCAATACAGGGATTCGAGAAAACTCGTGGACAGGTGGATCACGTCTTCTAGATCCCCAGCAGCCTGAAACCACTGGGAAGCTAGAGTCCATTGAGCAGATCTCATGTGAAGGTGGGCCATGGGAGTCACATGAACTGTGGAGGCCATGTGGCCCAGCAACCTCAACATCTGCTGAGCTGTGATCTGCTGGGACGCTGGCACCCGCGAGACGAGGGACAACAAGTTGTTGGCTCTCGCCTCTGGGAGATAGGCGCGAGCCGTCCGAGAATCCAGCAGAGCTCCTATGAATTCGAGTTTCTGCACTGGGAGAAGATGGGACTTTGGGTAATTTATCACAAACCCCAGTAGCTCCAGGAGGCGAATAGTCATCTGCATGGACTGCAGGGCTCCTGCCTCGGATGTGTTCTTCACCAGCCAATCGTCGAGATACGGGAACACGTGTACCCCCAGTCTGCGAAGTGCCGCTGCTACTACAGCCAAGCACTTGGTGAACACTCTGGGTGCAGAGGCGAGCCCAAAGGGTAGCACACAGTACTGGAAGTGACGTGTGCCCAGCCGAAAACGCAGATACTGTCTGTGAGCTGGCAGTATCGGGATGTGCGTGTAGGCGTCCATCAAGTCCAGAGAGCATAGCTAATCGTTTTCCTGAATCATGGGGAGAAGGGTGCCCAGGGAAAGCATCCTGAACTTTTCTTTGACCAGATATTTGTTCAGGGCCCTTAGGTCTAGGATGGGACGCATCCCCTCTGTTTTCTTTTCCACAAGGAAGTACCTGGAATAGAATCCCAGCCCTTCTTGCCCGGATGGCACGGGCTCGACCGCATTGGCGCTGAGAAGGGCGGAGAGTTCCTCTGCAAGTACCTGCTTGTGCTGGAAGCTGTAAGACTGAGCTCCCGGAGGACAATTTGGAGGTTTTGAGGCCAAATTGAGAGTGTATCCTTGCCGGACTATTTGGAGAACCCACTGATCGGAGGTTATGAGAGGCTACCTTTGGTGAAAAGCTTTCAACCTCCCTCCGACTGGTAGGTCGCCCGGCACTGACACTTGGATGTCGGCTATGCTCTGCTGGAGCCAGTCAAAAGCTCGCCCCTTGCTTTTGCTGGGGAGCCGCGGGGCCTTGCTGAGTCGCACGCTGCTGACGAGAGCGAGCGCGCTGGGGCTTAGCCTGGGCCGCAGGCTGTCGAGAAGGAGGATTGTACCTACGCTTGCCAGAAGAGTAGGGAACAGTCTTCCTTCCCCCGAAAAATCTTCTACCTGTAGAGGTAGAGGCTGAAGGCTGCCGGCGGGAGAACTTGTCGAATGCGGTGTCCCGCTGGTGGAGCTGCTCTACCACCTGTTCGACTTTTTCTCCAAAAATATTATCCGCACGGCAAGGCGAGTCCGCAATCCGCTGCTGGATTCTATTCTCCAGGTCGGAGGCATGCAGCCATGAGAGTCTGCGCATCACCACACCTTGAGCAGCGGCCCTGGACGCAACATCAAAGGTGTCATACACCCCTCTGGCCAGGAATTTTCTGCACGCCTTCAGCTGCCTGACCACCTCCTGAAAAGGCCTGGCTTGCTCAGGGGGGAGCTTGTCCACCAAGCCCGCCAACTGCCGCACATTGTTCCGCATGTGTATGCTCGTGTAGAGCTGGTAGGACTGAATCTTGGCCACGAGCATAGAAGAATGGTAGGCCTTCCTCCCAAAGGAGTCCAAGGTTCTAGAGTCCTTGCCCGGGGGCGCCGAAGCATGTTCTCTAGAACTCTTGGCCTTCTTTAGGGCCAAATCCACAACTCCAGAGTCATGAGGCAACTGAGTGCGCATCAGCTCTGGGTCCCCATGGATCCGGTACTGGGACTCGATCTTCTTGGGAATGTGGGGATTAGTTAAAGGCTTGGTCCAGTTCGCCAGCAATGTCTTTTTGAGGACATGGTGCATGGGTACTGTGGACGCTTCCTTAGGTGGAGAAGGATAGTCCAGGAGCTCAAACATTTCAGCCCTGGGCTCGTCCTCCACAGCCACCGGGAAGGGGATGGCCGTAGACATCTCCCGGACAAAGGAAGCGAAAGACAGGCTCTCAGGAGGAGAAAGCTGCCTTTCAGGAGAGGGAGTGGGATCGGAAGGAAGATCCTCAGACTCCTCGTCAGAGAAATATCTGATGTCTCCTTCGTCTTCCCATGAGGCCTCACCATCGGTGTCAGACACAAGTTCACGGACCTATGTCTGCAGCCGTGCCCGACTCGACTCCGTGGAACCACGGCCACGGTGGGAGCGTCGAGAGGTAGACTCCCTCGCCCGCACCGGCGAAGCTCCCTCCGCCGACGTAGTCGGGGAGCCTTCCTGGGAGGCTACCGCAGTCGGTACCGCAAGCGGCACCGATGTCGGAGACCTCACCCCGGACAATGGGCCAGCCGGCGCCTCGCTCGACGGTACCGGTGGCGCAAGCACCCCCGGTACCGGAGGGGAAGGGCGCAACAGCTCCCCCAGGATCTCTGGGAGAACGGCCCGGAGGCTCTCGTGCAGAGCGGCTGTAGAAAAAGACATGGAAGCCGATGCAGGAGTCGATGTCAGAACCTGTTCCGGGCGTGGAGGCTATTCCGGGCTGTCCAAAGGGGAGCGCATCGACACCTCTTGAACAGAGGGCGAGCGGTCCTCTCGGTGCCGATGCTTACTGGGTGCCGACTCCCTCGGCAACCCAGAGCTCTCGGTGCCGACACAGGAAGGGGACCGGTGACGATGCTTCTTCGATTTTTTGGAGCGAAGCACGTCACCGGAGCTTCCCGGCACCGACGAGGAGGACGTAGAATCCAGCCGTCTCTTCCTCGGGGCCGAGGCCGAAGAGGGTCGGTCTCGGGGGGGCTGTACCGCAGGAGCCCTCAGGGTAGGGGGAGACCCACCCGAAGGCTCACCGCCACCAGCAGGGGAATGGACAGCCCTCACCTGCACTCCAGACGAAGCACCATTGTCCGACGACATCAGCAGACGAGGAGGTCTCGATGCCACCGACACCGACGCAGCCTTCCGATGTCGCCCCGATGCAGAGGGCTGATGCCTCGATGCACTCGATGCAATCGGGGGCGAGGATGAAGGTCCAGTCGCCGACGACGTCAAGGCAGTCGATACTCCTGATGCCGACGAAGAGCCCGAGAACAAAATGTTCCACTGGGCTAACCTCGCTACCTGAGTCCGCTTCTGTAAAAGGGAACACAGACTACAGGCCTGAGGGCGGTGCCCAGCCCCCAGACACTGAAGACACGACGCGTGCCTGTCAGTGAGCGAGATTACCCGGGCGCACTGGGTGCACTTCTTGAAGCCGCTGGAAGACTTCGATGTCATGGGCGGAAAAATCGCGCCGGCGAGATCAAAACTCGAAATGGCGAAAATGGCACCACAAAAATAGGGAGAAGAAAAATTTCGACCGAGGCCTAAATAGGGCCTACCCCGACGACGAAAGAAAACTTACCGGGGCAAAAACTCGAAGAACGGGGAGGGAGAAAACCAAGAGGCCTCCTCCCGACACCCTTTTTTTTTTTTTAAAGAACAAAGTCGAAGAACGACGCGCAAGGTCAACTTTTTGGGGCGCGAACGGCGAAACACGACCGTATCGAGCGCGGACAAAAGAAGACTGGCCGGCACGAGCCGGTTCGGGCGGGAAGACGGCCGCGCATGCGCGGTGCGCATCGGCGCGCGAGGACTAGCAAAGGACTTTGCTAGAAAGTGTTCCGATTGGAGGGGCTGCCGTGGACGTCACCCATCAGTGAGAACAAGCAGCCTGCTTGTCCTCGGAGAATTCAAGTTTTACAGAAATTTTCACTTATTTCTCTCTACAAAAAGGCTTAATCCAATGTTGGTGGGTTTTTTTTTTGGTTCACAAGCACTGTATTACTTAAGACATTTAAATGCCCTTTTTGTGACTTTTCAGACTAGACTGGCACCTGTTCTGAATAGCATAATCCATTATTGTCTTCGTTTCAATATTTATAAGTTTCAGAATTCCCTAAGGGATATGCTGACTTGCATTTCTGACATCTGCAGCGTATGAAATAAAGTGGAGAAAATACATTGAGCATGCTTAAACACTTAAATTTGCACAAGCTAAGTATAATAAAAGTTATTTGGCCACACAACAAACATTTCATGTCTTTGACTCTTTAAAAAGTATCTGTACACTTCAGCTCCATATGAATCAGTAGAAAATAAAGCACAAGAAAAATTAAATTAGAAATCTACATTTTATGGTGCAGAGAAGTAGCCTTGTCATTAGAATTAAAGAAAGCCTGGGCTCTAGTGATGCACTATTAGTTAGTGCTAGGAAGCACTAATGTCTAGCACACAGGGCTGCCGAGATACTGAGCCGGGCCCGGAGCCCCCGCCCCACCAATTGCTACTACTTTTGCCTCCATCTCCTGCTCCCAGGCTGCCGGCGCCACAGTCCCCAGTCTCCACCTGCCTACCCTCAGCTCCGTTGACAGCCCCCTTCTGTCTGCCACTGGACCCCCTGCATTTAAAAACAAAAAAATCTCAAAACCAGCAGCGCAGCACCAGTGAGCAGCACCTCACCTGTGTGTGAAAGCAGCAGATCGCCTCTCCTCGGGCCTTCCCTCACTGTGCCCTGCCCTCGCGGAAATAGGAAGTTACATCAGACAAGGGCGGGACACAGTGAGGGAAGGCCCAAGGTGATCTGCCATTTTCACACAGACGCGAGGCACTGCACTGCCAGTTAGAGATTTTTTTTAATGCAGGGGGCCCGGTGGCAGACAGAAGGGGGCTGTTGACAGAGCTGAGGGTAGGCAGGTGGAGACTGGGGACTGCGGCGCTGGCAGCCTGGGAGCAAGAGAAGGACAGAGACCCCGGCGCAAGGCCCCCCTTGGAGGCCCGGAACCGAGGAATTTTGTCCCCCCTGCCCCCCTCTCAGCAGCCCTGCTAGCACATGTTAAAACAGCCAAGGGCCCTTTTACAAAGGTGCACTGAAACAATGACCTGCGGTAGTGTAGACATGTGTTTTGGGTGCGCACAGAAACATTTTTCAGTGCACCTGTAAAATATGCCTTTTTAAAAGTTTTGCTGAAAATGAACATGCGGCAAAATGAAAATTGCCGCGCATCCATTTTGGGTCTGAAACCTTACCGCCAGCCATTGATGTAGCGGTAAAGTCTCACGCCATAACCAGGTGGTAATGACCTACACACGTCAAATGCCACTTAGCGCATGTCTGATCCGCGTGTCCAAATATAAAAATTGGACGCATGCCAAAAATGAAATGACCGCAAAAGCCATGCGGTAGCTGGGTGGTAACTCCATTTTGGCATGCATTGGGCACGTGTATACGCTTATGCGGCTTAGTAAAAGGGCCCCCCAGTGCTCTAAAATGTCTGCTGCTAACTGTTTAGCATGGGATGGGTCAGGGACTGGTTAGAGTATGGGTAGGGATGAAGCATGATCTGCACATTACAGTCATCATGTATTGAGAAGAAGTCTTGGCTCATCCTTCTGCACTCAGCAATCAATGGCAATGCAGTCCTCAATAGCTGGAGATGAAAGCCATTATTTAAACAGTAAATGGCCCTCATTTCTCTCCCATACACTACATGCCTCATTAAACACTCTCCTTAGCTTTAATCCCATATCATCCCTACTTGACTCCTGGCCAGCACCCTTGATGAAATGTCTCACTGCTCATTTCATACCATTCCTCTTACCACTACTACACATGTCTGGCTAATGGCTTAATACTTGATGCTTGGAAACCTGCTATAGTAACTACCATTTTAAAGAAACCCTATCTAAGGGGTCCTTTTACTAAGATGCACTGAAAAATGACCTGCGGTAGTGTAGACGCGTGTTTTGGGTGCATGCAGAAAATTTTTTTAGTGCACCTACAAAAAATGCCCCTTTTGTTTTTCCTGAAAATGGACGTGCGGCAAAATGAAAATTGCCCCGCGTCCATTTTGGGTCTGAGACCTTACCACAAGCCAATGACCTAGTAGTATGGTCTTACACGGTAACTGGGTGGTAATGGTCTACGTGCATCAAATGCCACTTGATGCGCGTAGCTGCTACATGCCAGAAAATGAAAAATATTTTTCAGACGCGCGTAGCGGATGTGCAGCAAAATTGAAATTACACCAAGGCCCACATGGTAACTGGGCGGTAACTCTAATTTGGCACACTTTGGGCATACATAGAGTGGAGGAGTGGCCTAGTGGTTAGAGCGCCCGTCTTGGCCTAGTGGTTAGAGCGCCCGTCTTGCAATCCAGAGGTAGCCAGTTTAAATCCCACTGCTGCTCCTTGTGATCTTGGGCAAGTCACTTAACCCTCCATTGCCTAAGATATAAACTTAGATTGTGAGCTCTCCTGGGACAGAGAAATATCCAGAGTACCTGAATGTAACACACCTTGAGCTACTAATGAAAAAGGTGTGAGAAAAATCTAAATAAAGAAATAATATGCAGCTTAGTAAAACGGCCCTTCCAGTTTCTTCCCAATATCTAGCCTTGCATTCTTTTCCAAACTCACAGAAAAAATAGTTCCCTATCAACAGTCCTTCTTCATAGATAAAGCTAGATCTCCACCCCCACCAGACTGGTTTCAGGAAAGAGCTCAGCAATGAAACACTCCTTACAGTTTTCCACAGTAAAATTAGAACATCCTTAGATCAGCATTCATCTGTAATTGTAATCTCTTTAGAGGTTTCATCATCATTTGATCTGGTTGCGCAGCAAGTGATTCATTTACCACACACTGCTATTTCTTCTAGAAAAAAAGACAGCATTTTACCAACTGTGGTAAAAGGGAGCCTCGGTGAGCATAAAAAACACATGCTGATGCTAGTGCAGGACCTCTTTTACCGAAGCTTAGTAAATGGACCCCTTAGTGTATGCAAAGTAAAACAATCTATGGATTAACAGACACATATTTGATTTGCAGGCATTAAAGATGTCTAAGGTGACTTTTAAAAATTATTAAAATGAATGTGTGAAATGAACAAAAAAAATCCCACTCAAAATCAGGCAAGGGAGGTTCTCTGTGTAAAAGAAATATGATCTTGTTAGCTAGAGTAGAAAAACATGTAGGTTTTAGATGTGGTTTTAAAGAGACAGTGCTTTAATTAGTATGCGTATTAAAACAATTGTAGTCAAATGAATGTTTGACACAAACTGAAAAAAGCTTCCACAAAGTAAGAAAACAAGTCCAAATAAACTGAAAATGTTTTGTCCTGTGCACATCACTAATAAAAAGCCTGAAGAATTTACACAACAGCAGCAAACAGCATGGACTTTCACTTCCAAAGTTTCAACAGCTTTTATAGATCATCTTTCTCAGACTGAAAACAAGATATATTTTTTTTAAAAGGTGTTCTCCGTGAGATATAATAATAGTTAGGTGTGGTTTATAGACTAATGCTTAAGTCCTGTGGGTTATGCTTAAATTTAGGCATGTCCATTTGCACCAATGAAAACATGGTGCAAATACCCGTGCCTAAATTTTGGCGTGGAGCCTCATTATTCTATGATTGTACTCGTGATCAAAAGCCACAACCATGATCCGTCCCAAACTGCCCGCAACCTTTCCATTTTTATGCTCCCATTTTGGACCGCATGTAAAATTTAGGTGCATATCCTGTGCCTAAATTTACGCATGTAAATGCCAATTAAATCTAATTAGTACAATAATTGCTTGTTAAAAAGCCAATTCTTGGTGCTAATTAGGTCATTATTCAAGTCAATTGTGTGCTCAAATTGGGCATGCATCCATCCAAATTTGCACACTCAATTTTTGGCAAATTTTTATAGATTTAATGGGCTGATGTTAGAATGGGACTAATAGGTAATGATACAAGACTACCTACATTTCTTATTTTAAAACTGTAATAATTAACTTCCCTTTTTCTCAGAGCTCCTTCTGTCTCTGGTATGCATATTTGTTCATGAAGAGCATTTATATGTGTGTGTACGTATGGATAGATAATTATACTCTTTGTATCTTGAGAATAAAATAGGATTCCTGTTGTCTGAATCAGGAGAAAAAGAGAATAAAAGACAAGTGTTACTGACAAGGTGGGAAAACTATCACTTGTAAAAAGGCTGTTAGTGGACATCAAATCACAGATTGGCAAAACCTTCATGATATAAATTGGGATTGTTCTTGCCCAATTTCTGAGAGGCAGCTTTGATAGAATATTTTGTCCATCAGTGAGCATTGAGTTCAAAATTACTTTCTACATTGGAATCATGAGGCCTACACCACTTAAATTCTATCAGGTCAGACTCCGGAGCACAAAAGCAGATTGATGTCTGATCTTGAAATAAGCTTGAGACTCATCCTTCTGCCACGTATCTATGAGATTGGTGAAAAATCCATGAATATAGATAAGCAGAAATGACGGAGTGGGACAAAGCTACAAGAGAGCATTACACACTTTATCAGTCATACGATTTTTGTTTCTTTTTTTTATTGTTGTTGTTGTTATTGTTTTATTTTGTTAATATATATTTTGTACTAAGTCTTAAGGCTGGATTCAGCCAAAATTGTTTCTGTCTTTTGGAGATTGACAACAATCAAAAAGTCAAATAGCAAGTGTTACAAAAACAACAAGTCAAAAGAAATCTATCTATGGGGATCTTTTACATTACAGTGCATAAACAACAAAAGTTAACACAAAGCCTATACAATAAATGCAGGGGTGTACCTAGCATCTGCCTTCCATTTTCTATACAGAGCAGATGCATACCACACGGCACAGCATTATATGCAGTGGCAAAGCTTAGGATCACCCCTGCTATCTGCCACCGCAGGTAACATGGTGAGGGCCCAGTCCATTAAAAAAAAAAAAGTAAAAACAGCCAAACCACAGCAGTGCACCCCACCTGCTAAACACATTCTGCCCCCAAAGCAAACCTCCTGAACACTTCTCCCTGATCTCATCCCCCTTATGGTCTAACCACCATTATCTGATCCACTTGCAGGTTAGATTCTTCTCTCGATCTCCCCCCCCCCCCCACACCTCACAATTTGGATCCCACTCCCCAGACAAATCCCCAAGAGAGAAAAACCCTACCCCAACAGAAAAGCCCTAAAAGACAAACCCTGACCCTCAGAGTCCTAACCAACCTCCACCTCCCTGACTCCTACCAGGACCTATACAGGGGCCATCATTGGTAGTTCAGTGATCCTGAGCAGCAGTGGTCCCCTTTCACTGTAGTCTCGGTTGGCACTGGCATGCAAAATGGTACCTAGGGGAAATGTTATGGTACCACCATTAAGAACTATCCTTCTATTTATATATTTATATCTAGATATTGATACATTTCAAAATGTACAAAAACTAAGGGACAAACCTTGAAGCTACTAAGCAAAACATTTAAAACAAGTTAAAGAACATATTTTTTCCCTAACGCATAATTAAGGTCCGGAATTCATTACCAGAGGATGTGTTAAAACGTTTGGACGTTTCTGTAGGAAAAGTCCATAAACTGTTATTATGGTAGACTTGGAGAAAGCCACTGCTTATCCCTTGGATATGCGGTGGAGAAACTTGCTACTTTTGGGATCTTACCTGGTGCTTGTACACTGGATTGGCCACTGATTAAAACTGATATTGGGCCTAATGGCCCTTTGGCTTGACTCTATATAGCCTTTCTTATGTATTACAAAATGTCATCTGCATGTCTATTAGTATATAAATATCTATAAATACCTATATCAATCTATCTATCAATATCTAGATATAAACTGGGAGCCACCAGGTTAGTGTGGGATCCCTTATCGTCACCTCAGTGGGTGGTGGTAAGTGCTTCCCCGCCTGACCACATGGTAAGAGCAATCTTACTGCATGGCCATGTCTCTTTTGTTTTGGCCTTTTTACTCGCTGTGGTAAAAAGGGCCTCAGCGCATGGCAAAAATGGCCCCTGCCTCTAGCGCAGGGCCCTTTGTACTGCAGCTTATAAAAGGGCAACTATCAGAGTTAGATGCCATGCCTTATAGAATAGTGCACAGCCAAATGCATATGCAAATATTAATCAGTGCCAATTAACATCAATAATTGGTTATTAGCTCCCAATTATTGATGGTTAAGAGTTTGGTAACCAATTAATTTGCACACACATCTTAGCAATGCACCCAAATTTGGGCACTATATATAGAATCTGGGGCCTAATGTGCACCTACAAGGAGGGTAAGCACATGGGTGGAACATCGCTGGGCCATGGGCATGTTGCCAAGCAATTCTTCAAATTTATAGAATGCAATCAGATGCACGTGTTGCATGGAGCACTTAGGCACACCAGCTTACATCAGCTATTTACCTCTCATTAGTGGGCATGCTTAAATTTTGGCACTAAGGGCCAGATTCTATATAAGGCACCTAAAATTAATATGCGTTAGGCAATCACGCCTAAGCATATTCTAAATACCGTGCATAAATCTATGTACGGTATTTGAATACACATAGGTGTATTTCATGTGACTAAATCTATGTGCGTCCATTTACACCAACGGAAATCTGTACATAGATTTTGGAATGCCCACTTCCACACCCCTAAGCCTGCCCCTTTTTGCCTGTGAATAATATAATTTAGACAAAGTACATTATAGAATATGCTTAGCAATGTACGTGCATAAATTTTAATTTTTGCCAATTAGTGCTTGTTATTGCTTGTTAAGATCTGTTAACACTTAGCAGCTTGTTAAAACAATAAATCTACGCACGTAGTTATAGAATACGCCTAGATTTATGCGCGGAACAGCATGAAACTCTAGGCACACTATATAAAATCCGGGTTAAGCACACCCCATTGTGGTGGCTACACCTTGGAGGAAACAGCCTCTGAAGTGAGAAGACGAAAACACTACGATCGTGAGGAAAAAGTCAAAAGGAGTAGTGTATGCAACAGGATAGTTCAAAATGGTGGCAAAAACCAAGCAGACCAGAAGAAAAAGTCATTTACTGAAACCACATAAATTCAAAACTGCCCAACACAGAACTGTTTGTCTTTTTCTTCTTGAAGTGCACCACAGTCTTTTTAAAGACTCCTGCACTTTTATCTTATGCTATTTTGCTTAAGTATCGTTTAGTGATATTTATTAAGACTCTTGAAGTAGGTATTTGACCGAAACACAGTACCAGGTCAAGTCTTTTACTTCTATAGAATAAAAATTACCTCCTTTTGTGAACAACCTGACTACATTGTCATTCTTCATTGTGCGTGGAAGTGTCCTGTTAAGTACACTACTCCTTTTGACTTTTGCCTACATCTTGGCGCCAAGTTGAAGAATTGCCTCAATAGATTTGAACATTTTCCAAAGATATTCAACTGACTATATAAACTAGAAGGCTGGTGAATCTGCTTAAAAAGAAACAATATTGTCTCTGTAGTTTTTTTTTTCATCTGCTTCACTACAGTACTTCTTGTTATTGTCAGTCCTCAAAATGTTTCAGGGATACTATCGTATGCAAGGGCTGCACAATTCATTTCAGCTTTTCATGTCTCGAGTCTTTCTCCAAGTTGGCAGGTTTCAGACAAAGCTGCTCCCCAAAGTGAACTTTTAAATCTTTTTCTTCTCCTCTTCCTGCTTTAAAATGCTGAACTGTGAATCTCTTCAGAGCCTCTGGGCTAGAAATGCTGGTAACTCTGGTTTCTGAAAACACTCATTGCTAGCTGTTCCTCCTGTGGCAGCTATTTGAAAGCATTGAAGACATGCTATCACACACAGTTCACAAAATAACTTGGTGCTGAGTATTAAGGTCTTCTTGCACCTGAAAGAGTTTCTTCTTTTTTTTCAGTTCTGCCATTTGAGACAGACAATTGAATTAATGCACTTGCTGTACTTATGAAACTGCTAGATATTAAGACAATGAAATATGTGAAAACGAGCCAGATAATGAACAAAAGAAATGCAGAAAGAGGATTTAAAGTAGTACACTGCTGTACTTATTTTAAATGTTCAGATTCTAAACTTTTTGATTGTATAAATCACAACTCGGGCATTCGGCACACACTCAGACGTATCAACCCCCGCCCCCTTCAATACCACACTACAAGCCGTATCTTCGATAGAATTGGATTTATTTTGGCCGCAGCCAGGAACATCAAAATTGTTACAACTTAAACAAATTACATTACATCTTCTACTAATCATTATGCCAGCATGCATTTCTACCCGGGTACACAGCTTCTACACGTAGTTGCATATTCTGGGCCACAGGCCAAGCCGTACCAAGCCCCTGTGGCCCCCTGTGCTGTTTTCCAAGCACCCGACGTCACTTGGTGTCTCCCGTTGAAGGAGGCACCTACCACATTTACAAAATGACGTTCTAGGCCTCCCGGCCGCCCAAGCCAGGAGACAAGCTGTATACACGTTGTTTCCCGTTGAAGGAGGCACCTACCACATTTACAAAATGACGTTCTAGGCCTCCCGGCCGCCCAAGCCAGGAGACAAGCTGTATACACGTTGTTTCCTTATAACAAGGCTGCTCACATGCAAGCCTACCATTTGCATCAACTTGATAATTTTCCACACAACTCTTTCTGCAGCAGTAGTTACCCCAAACTTGTAACTGTTATGTGTCAAGCTGCTGTGTACCCATTGCTGGCTGTGCGTAAACATTGTAGTCTAACGCCACAGGCCACGGCAACGACACCTCATTTGCCGTGGTCCCCCACCCCTCCTAGCTGCGGTCATGCCCTAACGCTATGGCTTGTATCTATTCGCAAGTCATGTGGGATCGTATGACTTTTAATGCACACATGAATGCCTGAAGCATCCCTCCCTTACCTATACCCTGTTATGGCTACTCTATCGCCCTGGCTCCTCTATCGCCCTGACAACCCAGGCTCTCACTGTTCGGTCTCACTGCTGCCCTTCTATGCGCCCACCGCCTTTCCCTGTGCCTAATGTACATACAAGTGATGAGTGACCGCATATCCAAATCCACTGCAGCTCATTCTGGATATGGATACCTGTAATAGAATATAATGGGAAGCGACATGTTAGCACAGTGCAAGCAACAATTATCACTTTGCTGTGGATGCCTTAATGGGTCCAATGTACCACTTGTATACACTAGATGGGTCTGATGTAGCGCTTGTATACATTAGGTCGCCATCGGCCCAGTCTTTTGATGGCCTCTATGGACACTCCTAGCGCTGCCACTGCCGTAGCTGCCCTAATCCTAAATGAGTGGGTACTGTACATATGTACATAGTGTATGAATCAGCAGGCTGGTCTTTGGTCTTTGTTTTAAGTCGGCTTGAAGGTTCAGGACAGGGCATGTCCGTTCCGATCCATTTTGATTTGCGAATAAGTAGGTCAGTTGCCGCGGCTGTAATGGCCGCGTCACGTATTAAGAGGGACATGCCATGGTGGGCATGCTTGTACGTAGCCACCAACTCACTGACTCGCAGAGCACCATGCAAAGCTAATGAGAATGCACATTTGACTTGACGGCCCTCAAACTCAGTGTCACTTATCTCCTCTAATGATGCAAAGAGACGGCCCATTTCCCTGCCGGTACTGGGTTTTCTTTTACCTGGGTAGGGTACTCCCAGCCTGCCCCATCCTTTCATCAGTCTCGTGACAACAAATGACCTAGATGGATTTTGGACAGCCACCGCTTTGGCGAGAAAACTGATGGCTGCGAACATGATTGAGACCTGGTTTCTGCTAATTCCTTTCATACATGCCGGGGACCGGGAATATATCAGTACCACCCTTCTCTTCTAAGTGTTGACTATATGTGCAGTTGTGTATCTTGTCCGCGAGGTATCTGTTAACTATCGCATCGGGTCCCATTTCCGGGTCTGCGCTCTAAAAACGAGAAGGAGCATCCACTATAACCATTCTCCCTGCCTGGTATATGTTTAGCTGTAATCACTGCGGAACTATCTGTCTGCGCACATAACTTGTGGGAAGTGCATGGCGGACAACTACTGCCATATTGTCTGAGGGAATTACAATTGACTTGTGAGATATGCCAGGTCCCCCCAGGAAACATGATATCCTACGTGGTCCCTGCTGAAACCCGAGCTTGCTGCGCACCACGCTCCCTGGAAGTAAATCTGCCGCATCTGTAAAGAAAATGCAGGGCTTCCGTGAGAGTGGGTGAATCGTGCCAAAATGAAATCCCATGGGCCAAGAACCTGCTAAATCTCGTTTGATGTCCTGTGTATGTCTGAGATGAAAATGCGCTTTGTTTGTTCCTGATGTTGCTAAAGCTATTGGGAATCACCCTTATTGCGAAGCCTACTGGACCCAGGAGTTCCTGTACCTGCTTCAGCCTTGCTTTTTTACAGTGCCACCTCGTATTCGCCGCGCTGGCAAGCTTATCAATTTTGTCAGCCGGCAGTCTGGAACATCTAGTTCCAATTCAATACCTATAATGTAAGGATTCGCCGTGGGCCTACTGTTTTTTCAACGGCTAATGGGATGTCCAATTTCTGTGCCAAGTGGATAAAGACCTGTAACACATCCGTCCACTCTTGTGATTCCCGGTCTTTGAACAGGAAGTCCTTCAGATGAGGACCAGAGACCTAGCGGGGGCTAGTTGCTCCACTACCCCATGCACAAACATGCTAAGCTCTTTGAAGTATGCGCACTAGATGTGGCCACACATGGGGACACATTTATCGCAATAAAACCTCTCCTGGAACCTGACACCTAACAAGGGAAAGGGCTGTGGGTGTAAAGGCAAGGTGCGAAAAGCCGAATCTCCGTCCACCATAGCCCAATGTGCCTAGTTGCCTTGCCGCCGAATTATTTGAATGGCATTGTCTACAGATGCATATTGTACTGTACAGCTGCTATGGTCAATGTAGTCATTTACTGATGTTCCTATGTGGCGGGACAAATTACGACTGGGCCTACCTTTCCCCAGCTCCTTCCTTGGTATTATGCCTAGCGGAGACACTGTTGTTGCCTTGAAGGGCGGGTCCTCAAACAGCCCCGCTATGCAGCCTAGCAATAGTTCTTTGGCAATCTTGCCTGCAGCTATCTGTCGATGCATGTGAATCGAGGATGCATTGTTGGGGTAGTGTTGTCACTGTGGTGTTGTCCTCTAATATGGAATCATGCAACCTGATTGGAAACCTGTGGTGATGCACCCGTTCTGTCAGGGTAACGGGCTAACCTTGAAGCTTGATGGCTTCCGGACCCTGTACTGAGTTAATAGGTTGCTTTCTCCTGTCTCATAAGCTTGCTGGGGGGAGCGCTAGCTCCCTCAGTACCCTGTCCCGTGTTACTAGATTGCTGTTCCCTGTCTCTGGGGAGCCTGCCTTGCCCTGTAGCATGCCTGCCCGCGCGGGCGTGTCGGGTGCTAGGTGCAATGTCCGCTGCCTCCGTCCTGCCTTTGTCCTGACGGCATTGCCTGACAGGACTACCACTGGTGCTGACCCGATATGAATGGATTGTCTGCACTGCTTTCTTGTAAATTTAATATCTTAGTTAAGGCATGCCTGTCCCCTAAATATCTCATGCGCTTTAAAAATTGTATTCCATATCCCACACCAAGTCCGGGCCCCTTTCCGTTTCCTTCACTATAGTGAGTGTCCTGAGTATGTGAACAGCTGAGTGTCCTAAGTATGTGAACAGCCTACGACCAGTCCATGAAGGACCCGAATATCTTGGGGTCTTATCTGTTACGCTATCCCTGCCTACGGTATCCTCCTCATGCAACTCCCACACAAGGAGGGAGAAGATATCAATCCACCTGTATTGTGAGAACGGTACCTAATGCATCGCTCCTGTGATTAAGTACTCCCACATCCTGACTGGTCCCCTGTGCACCGACCGGTGCCACAACCGCATTCTGTCCTGCCATATTGGGCTCCGTTACCCGTTCTTATCGTCCCGTACTGCATATCTAGTTATGTCATGCGTCTGCGCTGGAAGGAGTGTGGTGCTGTCATTAGACTTACCCCTTGCCGGTACTGGCGGTAGCCCCGCAACTATGGAGGTGGAGTCTGCGGTGCTGCTACCTCCCTTTCAGGCACCCGCACCGTCTGTGCTTGTGGTGTAGGTCCACTGTGACTTCTAAGGTCTGGGGCCGCAGCACTCCACGTCTTAGCTGGCGGAGGTTTGGTGGGCCGCTTGGCTGGCCTTGCTGGTGCATATGTCTCCTTCGCACACTACAATGGAGAGACTAAAAGAATAGACAATTTAAAGCAAAATGACCTCATAATAACTGATTGTGGTGACGCCGGCTTCCCCAATCGCTGGGTGCATCCTATGGTGCCTGTGTAAACTGTACCCTCCTTGCTCACAGCTACATATCCGACTGCGTGCTGTCTGCGCAGTGCGCCCTTCCTTAAATGGCCAGCCTAAAGCCCCACGGGCGATGGCTGTTACATTCAAATTTGGCCTGGTAGTCAAAACGGCTGCCGTATGCAAAATGGGCCGCTAAAATTAAAATGGCCGGGCCCCTGTAAATCCTGCAGATAAATCAGTAAGACCGGTGGTCCTTCTATCAAAATGGCCACCGTTTTCAAATTAGCTGCTTTAGTCCATGTGGCCGCTCTAGTCAAACTGGCCGCTAAGTGCACATGGCCCTCTAGGACTAACACTGTTGTACCAACCCTTCCCCCCGTGGACCTGGTCCTAACGGCAGCTGAGAGTAGCATACTGTAACCGATATGTTTGTCTGATGCCCCTAAGTACTGTGTCCCGCTATGCTGGCACCAAACGGTATGATATCAATTGTTCCAGCCTATGCCGTGTGTCAAAGACACATGCGTGCGGTATCCAAGGTGGCCGCTGCGGTTAAATTTGTATTTGGAATGTCCATTCTAGTGAATTTTAGCGCCATAAAACTGGCTGCCTTTTCCAAATTTTACTGCTAGTCGGAATGGGTGGTGTATTGAAAGTGGCCACCATTTTTACAATCGGCACTCATGCAAATGGCCACCCTATCGAAATTCACCGCTGCCGTACGTGCCTCTGTAGGTTAATGGCCGACTGTATGGGCGGGCAATTACAACGCGTAGCGAAGCGCATGTCCCGCCAATTTGGGACTCCCCCTAAGTGGCCCGCAAGAGAAGACCCTGACTAGCGAGGATCGCAATGTGGACGTTTCTGTAAAAACCCGCATCTCAAATATCGCATGGCAGGCCAATCATACAGACATGGCGCCGGTAACGTTTAAGGTCCGTCGCCGTAATGGCATGGACGGCTTATACCGCATTAATTTATCGAATTTGATAACACGGCGTGGCCAGCCACAGCAGGGCTCAAAGGTCCGTTGCCGTATAGCGCGTAACTGTCGGCCAAGTATTATTGGCCGGCCATCACCGCATCTTAACATGCGGTGTGCCGCTGAGGCAGGAGAAGAGCAAAAATGACGTACCATTAAAGATGTTTTCGTCTCCCTGGGATCGTTTGCGTTTCGGTTCAGTGCTGTGCACAAGGTCTTCCAAGTCGTGCCTCAGTGCCGTGCTATGCACTAGGTCTGCCGGATCAACCGAAATGGGCCTAGACACGTGTGTCTGTAGAACAATCAACGGCCATAACGGGTTTTAAGGTCCATCGCCGTATTGGCATGGAGAGCTTATAACGCATTAATTTTTCAAATTAGATAACATGGCGTGGCCGGCCACAATGGGGCTCGAAGGTCCGTTGCCGTATAGTGCGTAACTGTCGGCCAAGTATTAGTGGCCGGCCATCACCGCATCTTAACGTGCGGTGTGCCGCTGAGGCAGGAGAAGAGCAAAAATGACGTACCATTAAAGGTGTTTGTGCCTCGGTTCAGTACTGTACACAAGGTCTTCCGAGTCGTGCCTCAGTGCCGTGCTATGCACTGCGGATTGCGAGCACTGCATGGCCGGCCAAAAACGGCAACCGCGCTGTGGCAAACCCATCTGCCATGCGCCATGGGCAGCGTATGTAGGACTCTAGCCTAGTGCGCGTAATGCCGTGAGATAGGCAGCTAACCCGAGATGGCCGGCCATCCTGGAAAAGCTAAATGGGGGTCGGCAGGAGAAAGCTAAAATGCCTTGCAGCTGCACAAAGTTTTAAATGTCTACATACCGTAAAATTTGTTCTCAATTTGCTGGAATATCGTGCTCTGCTGTAAGAGCTTCTTTGGCTGTACTCTGCACAAGCTCTGCCCAGGGCAGACACAAAACATGTGCCTGTAAAAATTTCAGGAGCTGCTGCCCAGGGTTGCTCTTCTCCTGCTTCCAAATTCAAAAGGACTTCCTGTGCAGTTCAAATTCCTCTCTCCTCCTCCCTTGCTCCTCCCCTTCTTTCCTGCCCCCTCCCCTTGCTACCCCTTGTTTCCCTCCCACTACTACCTCTGCTCTCTAGCTAAGGCCCTCCCTGTACCCTCCCCTACACTTCTGTCTTCGCTGGCCTTCAGCCCGGTTGTGGTCGGCCCCCCTTTAATGGGTGTGCCTGGTTCTTTCACAACAGTATTGTGCTGCAAAATGCAATAGGAATTTGTTGCAACAGGCAGGAGGACACCTTTCTATTTCCCCAAGATTAATAAATGACAGTATATCTTGGAGTTTTTTCACATAATTTAATGAAGAGACATTTTGAAATGCAGTTTATACCTCAATAGAGTGGAAACGGTAGACACGCAAAATAATGAAATGAAGATGATGATGGATGTAGGTACTGTAAATTGTATGGGGGCTGGACAGTTTCAGAAAGGCTTAGACTGGAGTTACTAGATCTTAAATGTCATTTTTTCATCAAGCTGCCCCCTAAGGGTTCACTTCCCTGGAGGGGGGGGGGGGGGGCAGGCAGTTCTACATTAGACTATTCACCTGTCTGATGGAAACAGAGTAGCTCACAAAGACAGAAGAGCAGGCTGCTTTCATTGAATATCCTGAACGATACCTGATGGTTTGTATTCAGCCCCTGATGCAGCCCATATGCAGACAAAACATGGCCATGTCTGGCATGTCGAGAGTGCTTCATGTATTTTATCCAGAATACATTCTGCTATAACCCCACCATGACTGTTTGCTCTATTTCTTCACTGGTCTTGATCTTGCGGATCATTTGCCTGTTTGTTTTTTTAGGGCCTGTAATAGCTCATTATACATACCGTACATATGTTTTAGTATTCTATAACATGTGCATACAAATGATGTCTAACTTGGCACCCTCCTGGTAAGGAGATTTAACTATTGGCATTTATAGCTGATATAAAACATTTATAACTGATATAAAACATGCCAAAATGAAGGCGATCTTATTGCAAGTTGATGACCTGTTTGTCATCTCTGCCCAACCAGGTATGTCATTACCCACCCTTTATTGCTTTGTATCCTGTCTTATCCCTCTCTAACCTGTTTACCATCCTACTTGAAAATCCTCTTTGTACACCTTTCCCTGCTGCTCTTTCAAACCTACCTGTGTACTCCTTAGTCTCCATCTGTGAGTCAATTCCCTAGTCTGCATCTATCTGGCTGTGCCCTGCTGCCTGATTGTCCACAGCTCCACATGTTTTCTATCCCCCCAATAGTTAAAACTATTTAACTGGCCAGAAATGGCTCCTGGTCAATTAAATAGGGTGTAAGCACCTAACTGCGGGTATTCTGTGGGAGATAACCGGTTATCTCCCACTGAATATCCCAATTAGCGGCTACATTAGATGACATGGGGGATAATCGAATGGGGGCGCCCATCTCTAAAGATGGCCCCTTAAAGGGGTGGGGCAACCCGTATTATCAAAACAAGATGGACATCCATCTTTCGTTTCGATAATATGGTTGGGGACGCCGAAATCATGAAATTTAGGTCGACCTTAGAGATGGTTGTCCCCGGTTTTCGGTGATAATGGAAAGCGAGGACGCCCATCTCAAAAACGACCAAATCCAAGGCATTTGGTTGTGGGAGGAGCCAGCATTTGTAGTGCACTGGTCCCACTAACTGAATGGAAAAAGCCCTTCCCTTACCGATCCGGAAAGGAACAGGCATGCATGAAGGAAATTGCAATTGCATGCAAATGAGCTGCTCACTGTTAGCTCATTTGCACACGATTTCCATCCTAAGGAGGGGAAGCGACGGCAGTTGAGGAAGTCCTTCCCTGGCAGTTGAGGACGTCCAAAATGTGGATGTTTCTGTGAAAAGGACATCCATGCCTTTGCTATGCCTCTGACATCTTTTTGTTTATTTATATGGATTTTGGATCACAAGTAGCCACAGTGGGATTTGAACCAGCCACCTCTGGATTGAAAGACCAGTGCTCTAACCACTAGGCCACTCTCCCACTCCTTGGCGCCACACCCTTGAAAATTTATTTTTTTAATGTTTAAATATTTTATTGGTTTTGTTATAAAAGAGAGAATAACAACAGGTGACAACGAGAAACAATGTTAAACAATGCAAACTATAGCAAACTGCAAATCTTCAGGTACATTAACAGGGGCACATAGAAGAAAAAGGAAGAAGAAAGGAAGAGAATAAAATGTCTTTACAGCTGGCAAAAATCCCTCCTGCTCAGTTTCAGCTGGCACTTTGAATGTTTCACATCTGGGTCCTTTAGTCTCTACATGACTGCGTGTTTTGCAAAATGTGCGTCATCAGGAAACTAACCTACAACAAACAACAATACCAAAACAGTTTAGTAAAGTCTTTCCAACAGTGACATATCATCTTTATGACTATTTGCATTAATATAGTTAATAATTTGGCAGCATACGGATCAATAGTAGTAGTTAATCCATGTTCACCAAGTATTACGATACTATAGGTGAAAGGTTCAGATAGGTGTAAAAGATGTGAAGTTGTTTTCCAGATTTGATTCCACTATGGGCCAATAAACCTCCTCACATTGCACTAAGAAGGGTAAAGTGCGCTAAGAACAAAGGTGGTATCAACTTCCCAAGCTTTTATGAGTACCACATGGCTTTCCTTCTTAGACAAAGCTCCAAATGGGTAACCACTTCAGAAATTACCAAAGGTCACCTATGGTTACAATGAGAAGCTGACAAATGGAATTCAATACCCTTGCGATCACTTCCTTGGGTCTCTGTCGGGCTCATTTTCAAAAGAGAAGGACGTCCATCTTTAGACACAAATCAGAAGATGGACGTCCTTCTCCCAGAGACGTCCAAATCAGTATAATCGAAACCCGATTTAGGACATCTCCAACTGCACTCTGTCGCAAGGATGGTCAAAGTTCAAGGGGGCGTGTCGGAGGTGTAGCGAAGGTGGGACTTGGGCTTGCCTAACACTTGGACGTCTTTGACCCATAATAAAAAAAAACAAGGATGTCCCTGACGAACACTTGGACGTTTCAACCCGGTTATGTTTTTCTTATGAATAAGGCACAAAAAGGTGCCCGAAATGACCAGATGACCACCGGAGAGAATCAGAGATGACCTCCCGTTACTCCCTCAGTGGTCACTAACCCCCTCCCACCCTCAAAAAACATCTTTAAAATATGTCATGCCAGCCTCTATGCCAGCCTCAGATGTCATACTCAGGTCCATCATAGCGCATGCAGGTCCCTGGAGCAGTTTTAATGGGTACTGCAGTGCACTTCAGGCAGGTGGACCCAGGCCCATACCCCCCTACCTTTTACATTTGTGGAGGAAACAGCGAGCTCTCCAAAACCAAGCACAAACCCACTGTACCCATATATAGGTGCCCCCTTCACCCATAAGAGCTATGGTAGTGGTGTACAGTTGTGGGTAATGGGTTTTGGGGGGGGGGGGCTTGGGGAGCTCAGCACACAAGGTAAGGGAGTTATGTTCCTGGGATCATTTTATGAAGTCCACTGCAGTGCCCCCTAGGGTGCCTGGTTGGTGTCCTGGCATGTCAGGGGGACCAGTGCACTACAAATGCTGGCTCCTCCTATGCCCAAATGGCTTGCATTTGGACGTTTTTGACATGGACACCTTTGGTTTCGAAAATCGCCAAAAGTCAGAAACGTCTATGTCTAGGGACGTCCAAATTTAAGGATTTGGATGTCCCTGACCGTATTATCGAAACAAAAGATGGACGTCCATCTTGTTTCGAAAATACGTGTTTCCCCGCCCCTGGATTTCGCCATTTTGCAAGGACGTCCAAATCGCAACTTGGACGTTTATTTAAAAATGCCCCTCTGTATCTCCTCCAACCAATAACCCCATCTTGGCTGCAAAACAAACAACATTTAAAGTGTTAGATTCATTTGTCCAGCACACATATCTCTCTACAATAAATATACATATTTGGAATAATCCTAAATTCAAGATTAATGACAAATGTATATATTGGCCTAAATGGATTGATGCTGGTATTTGGCATGTTTCTCAACTTCTAGAGCAAAATAACTGGATTGCCTTTATGTTTTGCGAACTACTTATAACCCAAATAATCAATGTTTATTCCAACGGTTACTGTTAAAACACTGTATATCTGTAAAGGGGGCGCTCTTCTACCGTGTGGGGAAGGGAGCCCGCAGGCTCGCTGCTCCTGGATTCCTGGAACAACACTGTGGACACCGGAACTCAGGATCAAGAAAGTTTTATTAGTAGGGGGTTTGTAAATCCATAAATCCTGTTACAGTGTCCATCCGGAGAAAGAAAAGTACAAAACAAAACATAGAACAACAATCCTCAGGATATCTTCTCCTCCCAAAATAAACACAGTCCTTGGGACACAGTCTTTCTACTCACTCAGGATTTACCAGGCCCAAAGAAATCCTTCAGCCTCCTTCAGTTCCACTAGTGTTCAGGCCCCCTATGGGGGTTTTAATTCTTCCCTATTCAAAAGGGTAAGTCACCGTCCCACAGTGCCCAGCAGGTCTCTCCTACTGCCCCATAACTCAAAACAATACATCATTTTCCAATGGCTCTGCCCTGGTCAGTAATAGCCAGCCACCTGCCTTCTCCTCTGATATACCTGTAGGTGGGGCAGGGCTGGCAGTTTCTCCCCCTTCCAACTCTCAGGGCCTTCTTCAGTACCTTTAGGGACTACGAAGAGCAACCTTGGCAGACTCCCATTCCATGGAAGCTGGCTCTTCCTCCAAATACTCCATGGCCTCTCTCCCTTCATTCGTCTCCTCTCTCCCCTGGTGATCCAAAGCCTTCAGGAAATCTGCTCTCTCCTTCTCACACAGCTGGGGGGAATTATATATTGATGGTGAAGCCAGGGAAACTGAGCTTCATCCTTTCATCTCCCCCTAGTGAGATCTCCCCCTAGTGAGGAGTATCTTGTCTTGCTCACCTCGCCTTGACCTGACTGCTTTTTTTTTTTTTTGTTACATTTGTACCCCGCACTTTCCCACTCATGGCAGGCTCAATGCGGCTTACATATACAGGTACTTATTTGTACCTGGTGCAATGGAGGGTTAAGTGACTTGCCCAGAGTCACAAGGAGCTGCCTGTGCCTGAAGTGGGAATTGAACTCAGTTCCCCAGGACCAGAGTCCACCACCCTAACCACTAGGCCACTCCTTCTTTGGGGAATACAGAATGCTAGCCTTGTCACAATATCATCTAGTATCAGCGTACACACCCTAATCAAAGAATCACCAAGCTGCTGGGATTTGAGCCACCAAATATCCAAAAGCCACAAAATTGCCTTCAATTGGTATAAACTATTTCAAGACTGGCAATTTCACACATTGACAGGTTTTGAGAGCATATGGAACAAAGAACTAACCACTAAATTAACTCTAGGTCAATGGGAAAATGCATGGTCTTCACTCTATAAAACCACCAAAACAGATATATTCTGAAAGAAACATATAACTATGGGCATGGTTTGTTTTGTATCAATTCCAGCGTTGTTTATTGGAATTTTCATTTGTTTGAGGGTTTGGGGTTTTTTTTTGCATCTTTTCATTAATGAAGCAATATCGTTAAAAGTGTACATTTGTGGGTATTCTGGTTGGGTCATGGAGCCATAAGGAAGGGGAAGTAAGTGCTCCCAAATATCGCACTGAAATCTGCATTTAGTCAACACCATCAGACCCCTGTTACCATGGCAGTGGTTTCAGTTCACTCGAGGCAATCCTGCTGTTTAAGCTGCATGTCTCTCAGAGAGTGAATGGCGTCCAAACCGACCAAAAAAGATTGTGACAAGACTCATGCTGTAAAGGCAAACCTGGCAGACAAAGCGGCACCCATTTAGCCGACCCCGAGCTCAGAGTGGGCAGCCGAAATTACAACTGAGGTGCGATCGGCTATTGAGCACACAGTAGGGAAACAACTACAAATAATTATTAAGAAAGTGGAGGCATGAGAGCAACACTTTACCACCCTGATGGCAGAAGTACAAGCAGTACAGCAGCGGGTTGGCATGATGGAGGATGTTCTGCAAGGGCTGGAGTATGATAGGCCATAGACTTCTGGAAAGCCTTGTGCACTGGAAGACAAACTTAATGAATTAGAAAACAGGGCCAGACGCAACAACTTATGACTGATAGGACTCCCTGAGTTGCTGCTTGAGAAGGACTTGCGGGTATTTTTGACTCATGTCTAGACTTCAGCTTCCCAGTTCCACTGGACCCAGTGGCATAGCCGGGGGGGGGGGGGGGGGGGGGGGTGCCAGGGGTGCGGCCGCTCCCCCAAACGGAGTTCTGCCAGCTTCGGCGACTAATTTTTTTCTCAATGTGTTGCATTGAAAATGTGCGCCTGCGTTGGCGGAAGTCCGCTCTCGCGCCACTCTCGCTCCCCCCGCGCCATCAACCTGGCTCCGCTTCTGACTGGACCACTACACATCAAGCATGCACATAGACTGGGCCCTCAATGGGATGACATGGCATAGCCATGGCTGGTAATTTTTAAATTACTTAATTATGCACACAAAGTAGATATTCTGCATAGCCTCTGCAGTGGACACTCATTGGAGTATAACGGAAAGAAAATCCTGTGTTTTCAAGATTATTCCCTGTGTGCTTCAAACTAGTGAAGCTACAAATCCATTTTACTCATAATGACACCAATTTGAATCGGCCTCGGAGGTCACAAAATTTATGGAACAGCTGGATCAAGCTTCCCGGGAGTGAAGTGGTTTGCACTTTGCTTTGACACTAAACTCTCCTCTGTATACAGCCTATCAGGGCCACTGAGAGAGGGGTGAAGGGCGGCAAAATTTCCCGGGCCCGGGCCTCCAAGGGGGGCCCAGTGCCAGGGTCTCTCTCTCTCTTTCCTGCTCCTCATGGGACCCAAGTGAAAGTGTCCCGACAGGAGCAGGAGAAAGAGAACTCTGATGCTGGGCCCCCCTTGGAGGCTGCGGAGGACCCAGAGCTTCCTCCAACACTGCTCTGCTGAGCGGCTGCTTTTCCTTTCAGGTGTGCATGCTTGGTTTTGAAACCGAGCATGCCCTGAAAGGAAAAGCAGCCACAGGGGCAGGCAGTCAGCGCTGGAGGAAGACGTCTTCTGCTGGTGGGGCCTCGGGATCCCCACCAGCCAAGGTATATCCTGTTGCAGCAGCTATGGGAGAGGGCGGCAGCAATTGGGTGGGGGGGGGGGGGGGCGGCAGCAGATGATGATTGTGTGGGGGGGTCGCAGCGGCCCTGCCCCGGGCCCGGCGGCAGCAGCCTTGCCCTGGGCCTGGTTCAGTCTCTCGGCGGCCCTGCCGCCTATGTCTGACAATGGCGGTCCTGGGCCATGTGTTGCTAATTGAGAGGCCATATACACGTATTCTACTGCTTTGTTCTGTTGCAGTTGTTGTTCAGGCCCCCAGCAAACATTGGACCTTGCAGCTATTTGCTGACGTACTTGGGCAGATCTGGTTCTAATATTCTAGGTTTAATACAATATTAGTTTTCTGGGTGCTTCACCTGGAGGTTTGCCCTTCTGAACCATGGGAGCTGGGCCACATTAGTTGGGCAAGCTATAAGACTCTTGCACCTAGGAGATATTCTTTGGATTCTTTTTCTTTTTTCTTGCTTATACCTCTAGCTGTTTGTATTGACCGGGCTCGATAATTCCTGACTGTTATTTTTTGCAGGCTCTCGGGGTTCAATCTTGAGATCCAGCACTGGACCCAGCTCTTTGGTGGTGTCTTCATATCTGCTATCAGATCTCGAGGGTGCGACCCAGGTATTGGGAGACCAAGATCTTAGCGCTAAGGTTATTACACTTTCAATTGCTTGGCTGCTGCTGCTGCTGCTGCATGTTGGATTTTATACTGGGGGTTTCAGTGGTTACCTGTTTATCTCATAACTGTGTGATCTTTCTTATGTAT
Source organism: Microcaecilia unicolor (assembly GCF_901765095.1). Taxonomy (NCBI): domain Eukaryota; kingdom Metazoa; phylum Chordata; class Amphibia; order Gymnophiona; family Siphonopidae; genus Microcaecilia; species Microcaecilia unicolor. The sequence goes on along the minus strand of NC_044031.1, from coordinate 371,696,015 downwards.
TTGCACTTTTTTAAATCTTTTTTTCTGGAGAGGTCTGCTGTGACCTGGTATGGGATAATCGAGACCACATTGGACGTTCAGCCATGGGTGGTTTAATCAGTTTTGGTGGTGTATGGGAGGGGATTGAGTTGGGGGGAGGGGTGGGAGTTTGGTTATGATAGGGATTTTGTGGGAGGGATTGTCTAAGGTTGCTAGGATGGGGTGGGAGGGGATGGTTTGGAGATTTAGAAGGTACTAGATGTGCTATTAAGGTGTTCCAGGACATTTAATATATGTTCCATAACAACTGTTTTCTTGGAGTGCTACACTGGGAGGAGGAGGTGGCTGGGATACTCCTTTGATTTCATTGTGTTTTTCCATCTACTGTTTTTTTTGTCATTTACTATGTTTGATCTCATCCTCATAAGATAATTACTTGGAATGTGGGGAGTGTGCACTCACCAATCAAGCATCACAAACCTTTCCAGGCACTGAATAAAAGGCATGCTTCAATAGCCTTTATACAGGGGAGTTATCTATCTGCAGAGGAGTATGCCAAACTATGTAAGTGATGGGTGGGGAATATTTTCAGGCTCCTGTCAGGGCAAATGAACAGATTTGCATGCATAAGGTAATCTCAGACCCCAAAGGTTGATTAATCATAGCAATAGCAATCATCAATCAGGTTAAATGTGTGCTATATAATGTATATGCCCACAAGTCTTTTGACAAAAATTGTTATACCAATCTGCTTAAGCACTTGGATAAGCCCTGATGCTCTGCCAGTGATAATGGGAGGTGATTTTATTGAGGTCTTGGACCCTCAGCTGGATAGATCTCATTTTACTGGGATCTTTTCAGGCCTCACTCATGGGGGATATATATGGGTTTTTTTTACTTTGGACATGGTAGATGCATGGAGGACGTTGCATCTTTTAGAGTGGGATTATACACGTTTGTCAAGAACGCATTCTACCATGTCCCATATAGACTAATTGTTGTTTACTCTGGATCTTTTCACTGAGGTGGACTCTGTAGAAACAGGGCCTTTCGAGATTTCAGATCATGCTTGGGTGGAAATGGAACTCTGTTTCTCAAGAGGCCCCACGGAGGTGTGGCAATGGCAGTTTCTCTGCAGGTTCTATGGCGTTATGCAGTTTTCCAAGTATCTTCTCAGTAAATGGCATGTATATGAGCAGTGTAATCAGGAACATCGCCAGGATCATATCCTTTATTGGGAGGTGGCTAAAGCCATTCTCTGAGGAAAATTATAGCCTATACAAGTTATCAGAAAAAACACAGGGACCGGGAGATTTTGTGGTTAGAGAGGAGAGTCATCCAGTTATGCCAACAATATGGGGCGTATCACTCCTCGATTATAAAATTCTGCTGCTCGAGGTGCAGCATACTTTGAATTCTCTTATTCATAGATATGCCCAATGGTCTATGACATATTGTAAATATTGATTATATAAATATGCCAATAAGAATGACAGCTTTTTGGCTAAATTGGTTAAACGGGCTAGGGGGCCTTCCAAAATTACAATCTTGCATACTGTACAGTGGTGCTTGGCACATACTGATGAGGAAATTAATAGTATACTGAAAACCTTTATGCTAACTATGGCCCAGACCCCCTGGACATTGCTGTTTATTTGTCTAGTTTATATCTCCCACAGATTTCCCAAACTTGATCTGCTGAAATTAAACAGACTAATTCATCCGGATGAAGTGGAATGGGCTATTGAACAGTGCCTGCTGCATAAGACACCTGGGCCTGATGGCTATCGAGGTGAAATTTATAAACTGTTAAAAAATCAGGTGGTTCTTCTTTTGGTTGAATGTTTCAACACTCTTATCGCTAATGGCTCACTTTCACCGATGCTTAATTTAGCACAAATTATTGTTCTGTTGAAACTGAGTCTTATCATCCCATCTTGCTTTTAAATTTCAAGACCAAGCTCTTTGCTAAAATATTAGTGAATCGGTTAGTGCAGGTGTTGCCGTCTCTTATAGCTGAGCTTCAGGGTGGATTCATTAGAAGTCGTGTGATCTCTAAAAATATTTGAAAACTCATTGCAGCCTTGAAGCACATCCAGAAAGCAAAGCTCTCATCCTTGCTCATCATTTTCTATGTCGAAAAGGCCTTTAATTGGGTAGTCTGGGACTTTCTTTTTGGGATGCTTGAGGCATATGGAATTTGTTCTTTTTCATGCAAGCTATATTAACATTGTATCATGAGCCTCAGGGCAATGCATTCCCCTTTTACCATTGCTAAAGGCACGCATCAAGGTAACTTTTTGACCCCCACTCTTTTTATCTTAACCCTGGACCCCTTGATCAGAGAGATTCAGAGCAATCCTGAGATTCAGGGTTTTTCCTTGGGTGCCGGGGAGTTTAAAATACCGGCATTAGCGGATGATCTATTGGTTTACCTTCAGGAGACTTGGAAGTCTCTTCCTATCATCCTGGAAAGTTTCCGGGAGAATGGAGATTTTTCAGCGTTCTATTTGAACTTGGATAAATCTGAGGTCCTGGCAGGGACCATGAGGTTATGTCAGGACTGGGGCATCCATTTGTCCATAGACCCCTGTCATCTTTATAGTGTAAGCTTCTGGTGAATACTAAACATCAGTTGGATACTTGGACGCATTTGCCCCTTTTAGTTTCTGGCAAGGTTCAGGTCTTTCTTATGATCCTCCTTCTGTGTTGGTTGTATGTTCTCCAAGTCTTTCTGCTGCATCTGTTGGGGAAAGATATTACTGCATTAAGGAGGCTGATTAGTAGATTTTGTTGGCAGGGGAAAAGACCAAAGGTCTGCTGGTGCTTTCTCTTGGGTTCCTCAAGACTGTGTTTTAGGGTCATCCTTGTATACAGACATCTCTTTTGAATGGGACTTTTTTAAACCTTTCTATCTGCTGTATCACTTGCATGCTAAGCTTTCTAAGATTCCCACCCACTTTAAAGCCAGTTTGCTGTTGCATCCTCTATGGTACTTATGGAGGGACATTCTTCTCATTTGGCATCAGGATCCCACATGTAATTTGTTTTTGCCAATGGTTGGGCATGCAGATTTTCCACCGGGACAAGATAATGTAGTCTTTCAGAGATGGTTGTCCCATGGTATTATTCAGTTCGAACATTTGACTAGAGAAGATGGTTCTTTTTTGTCTTATTCAGATTTGTGTCAGCATTGTTCTTTGGGTGTGGTGGATAGATATACATATCTGCAACTTATTTTAAGAGTCTATGCATGGATAGTTTTACATCTCAGTTTGGCGTCATTTGTGAGAATTTCTGGAAGGCAATGCCGCAGGTCAAATTTCAGTTTCATGGTTTAAGAAAACCTCAGATAAAATGCAGCCCGCCGCTAATTATGCTTGTTTTCTAGAGGCTTGGACTCGGGTTGTGGGGCATCCGCTTAATATTGCCATCGATTTGCCTCTGTTTCAGTCCATCCCCGCTCTAGTGCACAGTGCAGAATTACAGAAGTACCAGTATAGAGTACTTCACTGGGCTTATTTTTCTCAGAAGCAGGCTTTTCATGCAGGTTGCATGGACACCCCATGCTGTCTGAAGTGTAAAACTCAAGATAATACTTTTTTCCATAGTATGTGGCAGTGTTCTCAAATACAAGCATTCTGGGTTCTCTTCTCAACTATTGCAGTGCCTGGGGGGACATCCTATTACACGCGTGTTAACAAGGATTATTTTTAACAAAAGCTCATCCCTGGGAGTCAGGACTTCAGGTGATTGCAGATTTTTGAGTAAAGCATATGTAGTGGGTAAGAAATACATCTTAAATTGATGCACCTATTACATTTTGGTATTGACATAATAAATTTCATGGAGCAAAGACACACCTCAAGTGACAAAAGCAGTTCTTAACCATCTGGGAACCATATTTATACACAACTCAAATAAGAATCTAATTTTGCTTAGACTGCTTACTGAAAAGTTATCTTACCAGACGCAATCACAAACAATTTTAAAAATGATGAACCCTCAACTGCCATGGGGAGGATAGAAAATATACCTTAGCCCCATATACTGGCTACTATCACAGGTTTATAAAAAATCCAGGAAAAATAAGCAGTAGAAAACAACTCCTAGGTTACAGAAGAAAAAACAATACTGGTAACTATCAGTGAAAGCAGCACAATATCAAAAAAAGCAAAAAATTCAAAAGTGAAGAACAGAAAAATCAAAAGAAACTATGCACAGCTCAGAATGGAGGACACTTATCTAAGTGGGCTTCCAGATTCCAGCAATCATGCTGCAAGTTTACAAGAGGTGAAATTCTTCAGCAAGCGAAGTTGTGCCACAGGAACGAACTGTGAGTTTAGCTCATTCCTTCTGACACAGTTTTGAGAAACAGGGGGGGGGCCCTTATCTGGGTCTGAAGGACTGTATTTCAGTGGATTCCTTGCTGACAAATTTCACCTCGCAGTCAGGTTTTGAATAGGTTTTGAATATAATGCAAACTCCATCTTGGATGCACTTTTTATAATTTGTCTGGGGGTGGGGATTCCTTGGTGGAGCTCTGGAGTCCTTTTATTAAGGTGCACTGAAAAATGGCCTGCGGTAGCGTAGACTCGTGTTTTGGGTGCGCACAGAATCATTTTTCAGCGCACCTGCAAAAAATGCCTTTTAAAACTTTTTGCTGAAAATGGATGTACGGCAAAATGAAAATTACCGCGCATCCAGCCATTGACTTAGCTGTACAGTCTCACGCAGTAACCGGGTGGCAATGACCGACAAGCGTCAAATGCCACTTGGCGCACACCCAATATGCACATCGAAAAATTATTTTTCGGATGCGCATATTGGACGCGCACCAAAATTGAAATTACCACAAGAGCCACATGGTAGCTGGGCGGTAACTCCAGTTTGGCATGCGTTGGTCACACTTAGATGCTTACGCGGCTTAGTAAAAGGGCCCCTCTGTTTGGTTTGTCATGGGCATCAAAGGGGGGGGGGAATTCTGGTGCAGGGGATTCTCTGAGGAGGGGGCTGGGTGTTTAGGTGGGAGCGCAGTTTCTCTTCTTTTGTAAGGTGTCTTGCATATGTTGTATTTTTGATTTGATATCTAATAAACAGATTATTTAATAATAAAAGTGTGCACTTTCAGAAAGAACTTTTGGAAAAGGTTAGTGTTCTTCTGAATAATATTCATTAATAGTGCACAGTATTTGTGAAGTGTGCACTATTAATGACACAAAAAAAAATGACATTTTGGTATTTGCCTGTCATTTTAAGAAAAAAATGTCATTTCAAATGAATGCACATCCCTACCTATAACCATAGTAAATCAGCCAAGTTAATTTATAAAATTGGCAATATCATTCATACAATGTTATATTAATACATTTACTGAAGGATGTCACTAACATAAGAACATGAGCATTGTCATACTGGGACAGACCACAGGTCTATCAAACCCAGTATCCTGTTTCCAACAGTGGCTAATCCAGGTCCAAGTACCTGGCAAGATCCCAACAAAGTAAAACAGATTTCATGCTGATTATCCTAGAAATAAGCTGTGGATTTTCTCAAGTCCATATTAATGGACTTTCTTTTAGGAACTTGTCCAAACCTTTTTTAAACCTTACTAAGCTAACCTCATTTACCACATTCTCTGGCAACAAAGTTCAGAGTTTAACTACACATTCTGGGGTCCTTTTACTAAGTTGCGGGAAAAAGGGTCCTGCGGTAGCAGCAGGGGCCATTTTCCCATACTCCAGGGCCCTTTTTACCAGAGCAGATAAAATCCCCCCCCCCCCCAAACAAAATGACCGTCGGAAAGATAACCCTTACTGTATGGCCATGAGGCGGAGAGCACTTACCACTTCCCATTGAGGTGACTGTAAGGAATCCCGCGATAATCCGGCGGTAGTGATGCCCGATTACTGCCAGGTTAGTGCCACGCTAGAGAAAACAATTTTCCAGAGTGCCGGAAATGGGCTGGCAGTAGTTCCCATTTAGTGTGCAATAAGCCTGCGTTGGGCTTACTGCTGCTTTGTATAAGACCCCCTGTGTGAATATTTTCTCCGATTTGTTTTAAATTTGCTATTTAGTAGATTCATTGTGTACTCCCAAGTCCTTGTATTTTTGGAAAAAATAAGCAAACGATTCACGTCTACCCATTCCACTCTTATCAGTATTTTATAGACACCTATCATATCTCCCTCAGCCATCTTTTCTTCAAAATGAAGAGCCCTAGTCTCAGCCTTTCCTCATAGGGAAGTTATCCTATCCCTTTAACATTTTCATCACCTTTCTTTGTACCTTTTCTAATTCCACTATGTCTTTTTTTCAGATGTGTTGATCAGAATTGTACACAATATTCAATGTACAGTCGCACAATGGAGGCATTATAATAATCTCAGTTTTGACCTCTATTCCTTTCCAAATAATTCCTAACATTCTATTTGCTTTCTTAGGTACCACTACACACTGAGCAGAGGGTTTCAATGCATTATCAACAATGGCACTTAGATTCTTTTTCTGGGCAATAATTTCTAATGTGGAACTTTGCATTATGTAGCTATAGTTCAGATTCCTCTTTCCTACATGCATCACTTTGCACTTGCTCTCATTAAAGGTCATCTGCCATTTGGATGCCCATTCTCCTAGTCTCATTAGGTTCTCTTGTAATTTTTCACTATCCTCTTGTGATTTAACAACTTTGAATAACTTTGAGAGGCATAATCGAACGGGGCGCCCAAGTTTTCCTGAGGGCGTCCTCGCAGGACGTCCCCGCAAAGGGGCAGGGAAACCCATATTATCGAAACAAGGTGGGCGGCCATCTTTCGTTTCAATAATACGGTCGGGGATGCCCAAATCTCAATATTTAGGTCAACCTTAGAGATGGTTGATCTAAATGTTGAGATGGTCATCCTTAGAGATGGTCGTCCCCAGTTTTCGGCGATAATGGAAACCAAGGACACCCATCTCAAAAACAACCAAATCTAACTCATTTGGTTGTGGGAGGAGCCAGAATTCGTAGTGCACTGGTCCCCCTGACATGCCAGGATATCAACCGGGCACCCTAGGGGGAACTGCAGTGGACTAACTGATGCACTAACTGAATGGAAAAAGCCCTTCCCTTACCGATCCCTGAGCAATTTGGAAAGGAACGAACATGCATGAAGGAAATCGCATGCAAATGAGATGCTCGCTGTTAGCTCATTTGCACACGATTGCCTTCCTAAGGAGGGGAAGCCAGTGCAGAACAGCCAAGTGTTGCCAAGTGTTATGCGTGGCTGTTCTGCGCATGCCATAGACGGTTTCATACACGCAGACAAGTTGCATGTATAATTGCTGTCTACAACCTTAAAAAAACACAAGTCCAGGTGAAAACGTCCAAGTGCTTGTCAGGGACATCTTTTTTTTTTTGAGTATGGGTGAAGGATGTCCAAGTGTTAGGTGCCTTTGCTATGCCTCCGTCCCTATGACGGGCAATTGAGGACGTCTAAAGTGTGGATGTTTCTGTGAGAATGGCATTCATGCCTTTGCTATGCCTCCAACACCCCCTTTATTTATTTATTTGGATTTTGGATCACAAGTAGCAGCAGTGGGATTTGAACCAGCCATCTCTGGATTGCAAGACCAGTGCTCTACCACTAGACCACTCCTCCACTCCCTTGAAATTTGGCCGTCCCTATGGGGGGGGGCAGTTCAGGATGTCCAAGATGTTTGAAAGAAGGACATCCATGCCTTCGCTATGCCTCAGCTGACACACACACACCTCCCCCCCCCCCCCCCCCCCCCCCCCCCCCCCCAGAGACCTGCATACTGCTGCGATGGACCTGAGTATGATATTTGAGGCTGGCAAAAAAAGTTTTTAAAGTTGTTTTTTTCAGGGTGGGAGGGGGTTAATCAGCACTGGGGGAGTCAGGGGAGGTCATCCCTGATTCCCTCCGGTGGTCATCTGGTCAGTTAAGGCACCTTTTTGAGGTTTGGTCGTAAGAAAAAATGGACCAAGTAAAGTCGGAAACTGCTCTTCAGGGACACCCTTCTTTTTTCCATTATGCTCGAGGACACCCATCTGTTAGGCACGTCCCAGTCCTGCCTCCAACACGCCCCCGGGAACTTTGGTCGTCCCCACGACGGGAAGCAGTTGTGGACGCCCAAAATCGGCTTTTGATTATGCCGATTTGGGCAACCCTGAGAGAAGGATGCCCATTTCCCGATTTGTGTTGAAAGATGAGCGCCCTTCTCTTTCAAAAATAAGCCTGTTTGGGTCAACAGCAAATTTAGAGCTCCTTTTATGCTAAGGCTAATGCTAATAGAATCTTATATCCTGCAAAATCCTTGAATCAACAGGTTCTACTACTATTCAGCATTTCTATAGCGCTACAAGGCGTACGCAGCGCTGCACAAACATAGAAGAAAGACAGTCCCTGCTCAAGTTCATAGCGGTTTACAAACATTAATAAAAATATAATATCAAATATTAAATATCAATACTGATTTAAAAATTGCCAAGTCTTCTATCTCTGTCTAAATACACTATCCAGCTTATAATTGAAAAAGAAAAACGCCTATATTGCGACCCAAATCGGGAGATAGACGTTTATCTCACAAAAACGAATAAAGCGGTATAATCGAAAGCCGAATTTGGACGTTTTCAACTGCACTCCGTCGCGGATGCGGACAAAGTTGATGGGGGCGTGTCGAAGGCGTGGTGAAGGCGGAACTGGGGCGTGGTTATCGGGCGATCAGAGATGGGCGCCTTTCGCCGATAATGGAAGAAAAATATGCGTTTTTAGCGAGAATTTAGGGTACTTTTCCTGGACCCTGTTTTTCCACGAATAAGGCCCCAAAAAGTGCCCTAAATGACCAGATGACCACTGGAGGGAATCGGGGATGACCTCCCCTGACTCCCCCAGTGGTCACAAACCCCCTCCCACCACAAAATATGCCGTTTCACAACTTTTTATTTTCACCCTCAAATGTCATACCCACCTCCCTGGCAGCAGTATGCAGGTCACTGGAGCAGTTATTAGGGGGTGCAGTGGACTTCAGGCAGGTGGACCCAGGCCCATCCCCCCCCCACCTGTTACACTTGTGCTGGTAAATGGGAGCCCTCCAAACCGCCCCCAAACCCACTGTACCCACATGTAGGTGCCCCCCTTCACCCCTTAGGGCTATAGTAATGGTGTAGACTTGTGGGCGGTGGGTTTTGAGGGGGATTTGGGGGGCTCAACACCCAAGGGAAGGGTGCTATGCACCTGGGAGCTCTTTTACCTTTTTTTTGGTTTTTGTAAAAGTGCCTCCTAGGGTGCCCGGTTGGTGTCCTGGCATGTGAGGGGGACCAGTGCACTACGACTCCTGGCCCCTCCCACGAACAAATGCCTTGGATTTATTTGTTTTTGAGCTGGGCGCTTTCATTTTCCATTATCACTGAAAAACAAAAACGCCCAGCTCACAAATTGTCGAATACAACATGGACGTCTATTTTTTTCGAAAATACGGTTCGGTCCGCCCCTTCACGGACCCGTTCTTGGAGATAAACGCCCATGGAGATAGACGTTTTTGTTCAATTATGCCCCTCAATGGGAAGGACTGTGTCAAATATTTAAGGGTAGCATATTCCATTGCTTAACTGCATAGTACAAAAAAGATCCTTCATAAACTGTCTTATAATGTATGCCGCTAACAGTGGGAAAAGACAGCAGTAAACATTCTTTACTACGAGATCCTGCTAATATTCCTAATTAAAAAAAGGGAAATTATCCAGAACACCACCAATTAAAGTTTTAAAAATTAAACAGCAAATTTTAAATTTAACTTGTGCTTCTGCCATCAGCCAATACAAATTTAAAAGCAGAGGGGACACATGGTCAAATTTAGATTTATGATAAATCAATTTCACTGCCATATTTTGAATCAAACATAACTTTCTCAGCAATTTAGAAGACAGCCCTGTATATAACACATTACTATAATCCAACAGTGATAAAATCATTGCCTGGACCACCACACTAATATATTCCTGATAAAAATATGATCGTATAAGTCACAACAGTTTCAATTTGAAAAAAGCCTTTTTAATTACCAAATTCACCTGAGGTTCAAAAGTCTAAGATGAATCAAGTAACACACCTAATATCCTAGATACAGTTTCCACATTAAGGGCATCTTTTACTAACACGTGCTCACGTTTTTAGCGCGCACTAAAATTGTGGGCATGCTAAACGTTAAAGATGCCCATAGGAATGCATTGGCATCTCTAATGTTTAGCGCGCCCACAATTTTAGCACATGCCAAAAACGTGAGTGTGCCTTAGTAAAAGACTCTCTAAATATTGTGCCACCTAACAACTGAATAAAAGATGGAATATTTTCTACCTTCATACTAAACCATAAAAATTTTGTCTTATCCGCTGAATTTCTTTCAAAACAGCTGACACTCTTTCTAAAAACAGAAGAATCTGTGCATGAACAGGAACCAGTACAAATATATCATCCGCATATGATAAAATATGTTCATCTGATAACAAATGAATCGTACATAAAGAACTCATATAGATATTATAAAGCAAAGGAGATATTGGAGTCCCCCTGTGGAACACCACATGGGGAAATCCAAGACTCAGAAAATACTCCATCCTTTAACACCACATAATCTCTAGATCTAAAAAAAAATCCTCAAACCATTTTAGTACTGTGCCTGTCACACCAGTCTCTGATAATCTATATAATAAAATATCATGATTAACTGTATCGAATGCTACAGACATATCAAAATGTAAAAGCAAAATCTGGTTACTTCTACTAACATAAGAAGTCAGCTCTATAAGAAGAGTTTCAATACTAAAAAAGCTCTGGAAACCATGTTGAGATGACAATAATATATTACTATTCTCAAGAAACATTTTCAATTGAAACGACACAATTCAACCAACTTAGTAAAGATCGGAATTCCAGCAAGTGGTCTAAAACTAGCCACTAAGGATAGATCGAAATCATTTTCTTTTGGCAATGGAGTAAGCACTATCTTACCAAACAAGGAGGAAAAACAACCCTGAGCCAACACAGCATCACTAAGGCCCTCATGATCAAAAGCAAACTCTGGCACTAGAGGCTGTTAACGCCATACTAGTGCCAGAGTTTGCAGGCGACCCATGATCAGAGCCCTCGAGCACCTGAAACAGCGCACTCGAGGGCTCTCAGCGCAAGTAGCATCCAAATGCATGCTAAACAGGGCTTCTAGTGCAATTAGCTTGCAAATGCATGCTAATTGGCGCTTAACGCATTCATCCCCAATGATCAGCGACCAGCGCACCAAAGATTGGGTTGCTGGCCGCAGCAAAATCAACGCCAGCTCCAAGCTGGCGTTAGATTTTGCGGATCATTGGGGAGGAATGGTGAGCCCTGTCCAGCAGGCAGTTGCATGCTGGCAGGCCCCCCTTCCCCCCCAAGACAAACGCGAATGGGGGGCTGGAGGTCCTCCCCCCAGCGTTGTCCTTAGATTCCCTGGTGGTCCGTGGTGTGCTGTGGTGTCGTGCCGGCCCCCCTCCCGGCCCCCCTACCTTTTGTTGGAGGAGGGACGCAGCCTGCCTGCCTCCCTCCTCTTCCAGTCAGTCGATGCACAAAATGGCGGTGCCCAGCACCACCCACTGCATCCTGGGATGCACTGGGCGGGGCTACAGACCATATAAAGGAGCGATTCCCTTACATGGTCTGTAGCCCCGCCCAGCGCATCCCAGGATGCAATTGGCGGGGCTGGGCGCCGCCATTTTGGGCGTTGACTGACTGGAAGAGGAGGGAGGCAGGTAGGCTGGGACCACCAGGGAATCTAAGGACAACGCTGGGGGGAGGATTTGGGGTGGGCTGGAGGTCCGGTGGACCTCCAGCCCCCACCCCACCCCTCATCGATGGATCACAGCGGGAGATCCTTTGGCCGGAGGCGGCCAATCAACAATTTCTGGGGGTTTCGGGGGCTGGAGACCCACCGATCCTCCAGCCCCTCCCCCCCCGTCGGTGGGTGGGAGGGTGGGAGAGGGTTTGGCTGGCGGCGGCCACGACGTTTTCTGGGGGTTTGGGGGGGGGCTCATTGTTCGGGCCTTGGGGCAGGCTGTTTGGCAGCCTGTCAAACAAGTGCGGGAGGATTGTGCTGAGCGCATGCTCGGCACAATTCTCCCGCACTTTAAACATGATAATCAAAGATAATAGCGCTGCTTAGATTGGCATGCATTATCTTTGATCATCGATGCAGAAAAGCCCTGCGCTGTCCCGGCGCTATTTTTAGGGCGCTGTTTGGAACAGTGCAGGGCTTTTGAAACTTGTTAACCAATCAATCATGGACAAAGTAATATCCTAATGAACAAGGAGTACTAGATAGTCACTTAATAATATCTTGAATTTCCCAAATTGTCACCTTCTGAAATGATGATGAACATCTATTGGCATTTGTATTATCAATTATATTATCTAGATCATCATCTCCATAGCTATCAAAATACTCTATTTATTTTGGAAAAGATTGTATAAGTTAAATGTATCTTATTAGCAAAATAGACTGCAAGATCTTATGTCTTAGGTTGTATTACTTCAGGAACAGTATCAACAGGTTTCCAAATAACTGATTTCAGAATTCTAAACAATTTGTTTAGGTCCAGTCTATCTGACCTAATCAGTCAGATAAAAAATAATATTCTCTCTTTACTTAACAGAACATTTATATTAACAAAATAATTTACGCCATTGTTGTTTTAAAAGATTATTCTCAGATTTTCTCCAACATCTCTCTGCTTTGCAACATTCTTGTTTCAAGGATCTTAATCTTACTGAGCACCAAGGATTCCTTGTCTTCTTACTCAATTTCTTTCCACAATAAGGAACTATATTATTCAGACATGTACTAACATTTTCCAACCAATTATTCCACAATATTTCAAGATCAGAAAATTCTATGTATACAAAGGAACTCATCTTATTCCAAAAGGATTTAGAATCAATTTTCCCTGTATTCATAATAATTTTTTGTTCTGGTCAACAGGATATATGGGTTAAAAATATAGTCAAAGTAAAATTACATAAAACATTTTATCTGACCAAGGTATGAACTGCCCATCACAGTGAGATAATACAAATTTTTCATTAGCGAGGACTAAATCCAACAAATAACTTTTTTGATGTGAAGGAGAAAATATAGGAATAATAAAAGATTGATTTCTTAAAAAACTTAAGAAATCACTAACATTTTCATTTAACTGGTTCTCCAAAGGCAGATTAACTTCCCCTACTATGAACAGTGTGAAACATGATAGAACAGCATCAGAAATAATTTCGTACAACTTTAAACAGTCCTTAGACCATAACCCTGGAAGCCTATAAATTAACAAAAGTCCCACTGGTGGAACAACATTACTACCTTGGAGATGGCAATATATTACACCTCTAATCCAGGTTCACAGCAAGAGAATACCAATTAGTGTGCGCTGACTGCTTCTTCAAAATTCAGCCTATGCTAACTGGTAATGCTGCTTTGTAAAAGGAGACCTCAATTATCTCACTAGTTATTCTCTTAAAACAACACAATTGACTTTCCACCTGACTGTAATAATGAAAAATGGATAAGCAATACCTATGTTAAAAAAAAAAAAAAAAAAAAACCAATATGTAGATGACATTGGGCCATTCCAATTGCGAAATGAATTGTGGACCTGCTTAGGAGAAGAGTGAGGATGGGCCAAAATATTGTCCTAAGAATGGTAATATTAAGCCACTATCTAGATAAGTTATATGTTTAATTTAGGTCTATCAGATAGCAGGCTTACACTATACATGTATTCACACTATCCATGTATTCAGTTGCACTTCCTCTATCCAGGACTTAACACATACCATCAATAGTGGTGCTGAATATATGGATTAAGTTAACATTCAGCATCAGCTTTTAAATTAAGGCAGTGATCATGTTGGCTGAAACATTTAGGGGACCTTTTACTAAAAGGTTGATGCGGTAATAGACTTGCAGCCCACCAATCCAGAACTACTGCCAGGCTACTGCAACAGTCTGATGTTAATTCCTCCCCCAGCTCACACCATTTCCGGTGCTATGGAAATTGATTGCCATATTTTTACTGCCAGGGTTACCCAGCAGTAATTGGGCAGTGCTGCATGCTGCCTGGTTACCACCAAGTTAGTGCGAGAGCCCTTACTGGTGGCAGTAAGTGTCCCCCCAAAATGGCTGTGCAGCAAGTCCGAACTTGCCATTTCTTTTTTTGGCCTTTTTACCCTCTGTGGTAAAGTGGGCCTCGGCGCATGGCAAAAACACGCGCTGCTGCTAACGCAGGGCCCCTTTTACTGCAGCTTGGTAAAAGGGACCCTTTCTGCACTTGCATGGCTCATATTACAAAATGTATCCAAAAATGGGGACACAAAAGCAAAATCACTGTGTGCTGGTTTCAAACAGTTCCAATGGACCCTAATGGAAGTCTCGTGGGGGTGGAGAGAGTCTTCAGGATGGTTGGAAGTCTGATCCAAGTCTAATCTGGAGAAGTGAGGTCTGCATGGCATTTCTTTTATCACCATCCTCTTTTGGATGATTCCTGGAAGTATTGGGCTGCGCATTAGTGGCCCAGTGTTCCCAGGGAGAAAACTAATGTATCCTGCAAGGTTGATTGCAAATTGCATTATATATTTGCTGCAGAGGTTGCTAACTTGTGATACTGAGAATCAGATTAGTGATTCCCATGGTGAATTAAGCTGTGGTAAAATGTGATGCTTTATGGTAACTTAGTAACTCTCCCCCCCCCCCCCCCCCCCCACCCTTAGAAAAGCATTAAATGAATGACCTTCATGATGAACTGAAGGGGTAAGCGAATGGTAATTTTAGTATAAAATTAAATCTGACGCTTTCTCTAGCAATTAAAACTAAAGCTTCTGAGCTCTGACAGTCTTCTCCCTTTTGGACCTGTGGTAGTTTGCAAGATTTTCTGATGGACTGCTAAATTCAAAGCTATCCAACACATTTAACAAGCCACAAAGCTCTCCATTAAAATTAAATGGTTGAGAAATTAGATATTCCTAGTAAAATTCAAGAGTTAAACACATGTATAGATGCCAAATATGGAAACAAAATCTCAGTAGCTCAGACCATGTGTATTTGATGTAAAAGCATGTCTTGTGATTATTAATTCTATGTTATAGTTTTATTATACTGAATTTCTTACTTAATCTGTTTCACGGAATAAAGCTTTCTGTGGTGTTTGGCTGACATATAATTGCCATCCATTCCCTGAATCAGAAAAGAGCAGGGAAGGCAGCTAGACAAATCTAGCAGGGAATTGATGAATGAGAGAAATATTAGAACTTCAGGGACAAATAAATAGATTAAAAGAATAAGGGCATAATTTTCAAAGACTTAGGACTTAATTTATTAAAGATGTTTTCCTTTTGTGTCCATGGAGGCAAAATTCAATCCAACCCTTAGGGGATTTTTTTTTAAATGTATTTGTGTATTCTTTCTATTTATAATACACAAGCATACACTTGTTACATGCAACTTAGGGAAAATACGTCTTTTTCTCTTATACAGAGTAAGGAAAACATTATTAAGGAACTTTATAATAAAGTATTTATCCCTTCCTTAGACCACCAATAATCGGGAAAGTTGTAAGTAACACAAGGAGATCCAATTAGGTATATATAAAATAAAAAGTAAAGCCCAAGCCTTTTTTTACCCATAGCTACATTTTCATATACAGACAATTAAGCAGATGTTACATTCCCAGTCACCCTCTTCAGGTCTATAAAAGCTCTAAGCTGATCCAATACAAAGAAGACATATTTCACTCACAAATAATGCACTATACATTTACAAAGAAGCGCTAGAAAAAAAAGTAGCCCCCAGAGTCTTTACTTCTTTTCTCATATCTAAAAAGCTCCTTCGTCTATCTTGAGTGGATCTGGTAACATCAGGAAATATCCACAACTTTTGTCCACAAAACTTTTGATAGGCATTCTTGAAACACAATTTCAAAATCACATTAAAATCTTGTTCAAATACAAATGAAACCAGTAACGTGGCCCCGTTGGTAACTTTCTGACAGCGAATCTTCCAAAATCAAGGAGATGTCTCTTAAATCATTAGATTTCTCTTCCTTCCGGGCATGTTCTAGATCTTCAGGAGACCCTCCTAACTTCTTCTTTATAGGCAAAAAATATATCTTATTTATAGGAGGAATATTTTGAGAAGGAATCTTTAAATTTTCAGTACAATATTTCTTAAACAATTCCAATGGAAGGACTCCATATGTTATCCTTAATCTTGGAAACGTCAATTTGAGATTTTTGTACCTGATCAATGAAATCTTGCTTTAATTTATCCATCGACCTGGAGAGCTGCTCCACTGTAGAAACAAGATTTGTGGTTTCCTGTGTTGACTTTGTAACTGAAGAATTCTGTCTCTCAATTGCCTGCCAGAGGGTATCTAGCGTGACCACCAAGGGAGGGTTCAGCATTCCCTTCCTATCAGAAGTTGCAAATACCGCCGCAGTTCGATCCAAAGAGAAGCCATCACCACTGGCTCCAATCTGAGCGACTTCTGCAAGGATGGGACCCGTTTTCTCTTCGGCATCTGGAGGTGAGAGCATTGTCTCATGTTCTTGGAGCGTTGAGACTCCTCCCTCAACACTCAAAGCAGAACCCACTCTGGTACTAATCTGTGGGTGCCAGAGTGCGAAGCCGTCCAAGGTTTTCTGTATTGGGGAACAGGTAAGAGCTGGCGATGGTAAAGCCCTTACTGTCCCGTTTCTGTTTGTAAGAGGCATAGTGGAAAAAGCCAAGGAAACTTTCAGCAATCCAAACCGAATGGTCTCGCTCCTCTCAGCGTGTTGGCGCCATCTTGACCACTCCCACATCCCTTAGGGCACTGTTTACTAAGGTGTGCTAGCGTTTTTAGTGAACACTAAAAATTTGCTAATTTTTAGCTCTGCACAGAAAATGAGCACAAAAGTTCTTTAAGGTTGGGAGTCTGTGAACCTGAGATTGAGAAATGCCATGGTAAATAGAATTGCAGTAATCAATCTGTGAGATAATGCAGGTGTGAATTAAAGTGTGAAGAGATTGGAAATCAGGAAAATTGTGAGCAAAGAGACAACGTGGAGGGGAATAATCGAACGTTGCCGGCAAAATAGGTCGCCGGCGATCTATTTTGGCAGCGGCGCAACAGCTGGCCAGAACCGTATTTTCAAAAAAGATGGCCGGCCATCTTTTTTTTCGATAATACGGGTTTCAGATCGCCACTTTTGTTTTTCCGCGATAATGGAAAAAACTGCCGGCGATCTCAAACCCGGCGAAATCCAAGGCATTTGGCCGTGGGAGGAGCCAGCATTTCTAGTGCAATGGTCCCCTTCACATGCCAGGACACCAACCAGGCACCCTAGGGGGCACTTCAAACATCTTTTATAAACAACCAAATTAGCTTCCAGGTGCATAGCACCCTTCCCTTGTGTGCTGAGTCCCCCAAATCCCCCCCAAAACCCACTGCCCACAAGTGTGCACCATTACCCTAGCCCTAAGGGCTGAAGGGGGGCACCTACATGTGGGTACAGTGGGTTTTGGGGGGTTTGGGAGGGCTCAACATTACCCACCACAAGTGGAACAGGTGGGGGGGATGGGCCTGGCTCTGCCTTTCTGCAGTCCACTGCAACCAACAACAACTGTTCCAGGGACCTGCATACTGCTGTCAGGGTGCTGGGTATAAAACAAAAAAAACAAAAAGGCACACAACTGCTTACAAAACAGTAGATAAAAAACAACAAAGCAGTGGAATCAAATGCCAATAAATGCATTTGATTCCACTGCTTTGTTGTTTTTTATCTAGGGTGCTGGGTATGACATTTGAGGCTGGCATACAGGCTGGCAAAAAAGGTTTGTATTTTAATAATTTTAGTGTGGGAGGGGGTTGGCGACCACTGAGGGAGTAAGGGGCGGTCATCCCCCATTCCCTCTGGTGGTCATCTGGTCAGTTGGGGCACCTTTTTGAGGCTTGGTCGCGAAAATAAAAGGACCAAGTAAACCCGGCGAAATACTGCTTATCGCCGGGTTTTATTTTTCCATTATCCGTGAAAGCCAGCCATCTGGTAGCCACACCCAAGCCTGCCCATGTCCCGCCTTCGCTTCGCCGCCAACACGCTCCTTTGAACTTTCGCTGGCGGGGCGAAGGGAAAGCAGCAAAGCTATCACAAATGTAGCTTTCGATTATACGCTTTTCGCCGCTTTTGCGAAATCGCCGGCCATATCCTGATTTGTGTCGGGAAATAGCCGGCGATTACTTTCGATTATAAGCTGGATAGTGAAAGAACCCCCCCCCCACCCCCACCCCATTTGAAAACCTGAGATATCTGATCAAAGAAAGAAAGCTCAGAGTCAATGATAACCACTAGATTCCTATGGGTGTCTCTAGCATTAGCGCTCGCTAAAAACGTTTTAGCATGCCTATAAAGCGGCTTAGTAAACAGGGCCCTTAGCCCCCTGTAAGTTAGTAAAAAAAATAGAAAAATACAGTGTAAGTCAGCCATGTGCAGATAAACAGTGTAGGTATAATTTAGGATGGCCATGGTGGGCAGTACCCCCCAAATGTGGGTGTTAATATTAAACTGTTCCCCTTCATCTCACTGCCAAGATGACTACTTTAATATTATTCCACCCCTCCATCCCCACCAAAATAAGCAAGAAAGCTATACCTATGATAAACAAGATGGCTTAATGAATCAAAAGTGATTCAGGAGAATGTGTTATATGCACACTTGTACATCAGAACCAATATTCAAAACTTCTAACTATGGGAGGTGGTGGAGTTGAAAACAGTAATGGAATTCAAACATGCGTCGGATAAAAACAAAGGAATTCGGTTTAGAAGGAATGGTTCCATGGAATCTTAGCAGAGATTGGGTGGCGATGCCGGTAATTGGGGAAACAAAACGGGAGCTGGGCAGACTTCTACGGTCTATGCCCTGATCGTGACTGAATAGATAGGGATGGGCTGGAGTGTAACTTAAGAGGCTTTGACGTTAGCTTCAGAACTTAGTACAAGAACAGTACTGGGCAGACTTCTACGGTCTGTGTCCTGAGAAAGACAAGGACAAATCAAACTCGGGTATTTATATAAAGTAACACATACCATGTAAAATGAGTTTATCTTGTTGGGCAGACTGGATGGACCGTATAGGTCTTTATCTGCCGTCATTTACTATGTTACTATATTACACTGTTATTACATGCCAAAGGGGAAGCACGGTGCATAATTGTGCTATAAGCAACATATTTACCATAACAAATATTTAAAGAGGTCTAAGCAGGCAGGAAAGGATCCTACCTGCTTATACACCATTTAGCGGGCAGGCCACCAATGTGCATCAGGCCACCAATATTCATTAACCAGGCAGTGCCACTAAATATTAGCTCTGAGCACTACAGCACTGCCCAGTTAGTGCCTGGGTGGTCTGTGTGTGGAATTGGAGAGGAGCAGCTGTTTATGTGTGCACCAGCCATATTTAGGGGTCCTTTTACTAAGGTGCACTGAAAAATGGATTGCGCGAGTGTAGGCACATGTTTTGGGAACGCGCAGATCCATTTTTCAGCACGCCTATAAAAAAAGGCCTTTTTAAATTTTTGCCGAAAATGAACGTGCGGTAAAATAAAAACTGCCGTGTGTCCATTTTGGGTCTGAGACCTTACTGCCATCCATTGACTTAGTGATAAGGTCTCACGCAGTAACCGTGAGATAATCATCTACGCGTGTAGAATGATGATTACTGCCCAGTTTCCGCCATGCGCAGGAAAGTAAAAATTATTTTCTGGCACACATAGCAGACTCGCATAAAAAACAAAATTACCACCCAGGCCACGTGATAGCCAGGCGGTAACTCCAAATTGACGCACGTAGGACGCAGTCTAGTAAAAGTGCCCCTCAGTGCCAGCAGACAGAACCTCATTAAAGGTAATCCTATGTTTGCTGCTTAGCTATTCAGGTGCTGGCACTCTTATTGGCCACCACCCACATAACTTCTCAGTTGGTGGCTAACCTGGATATTCAACTACAGTGCCCAGACATGGACCCGGTCTTTAATATTCAGGTTAGGCTCAGCCCACATGGTTAGCAGCTTTAAAACCACTGACTGTCACAGACTGAATAGTGAGTAGAAGGATTTCAGTGAATGCATGACTTTTCTCTGTTATTTCATATTTGTTCTATATTTATCTTACATAATAATTTGCACCTCCAACGTTTCATCGCTGTCTGGCTGCCTGGGTTACTAACATCAAATGACGTCAGCCAGCCTCCAGCGTTCCGGTCCCCCTCACTGCCCTACCCTCGCGTCAAAATATAATGACGTTAGAGGGTGGGACAGTGAGGGGGAAGGGAACGCTGAAGGCAAGCTGAACTGACATTAGGGGATGCTACAAAAACAGACAGGCAGACAGCGATGGAACCCCTGTTACGTTCGTCACCTGGCTCCAGACCTGTGCGGCCGATTCGCCGGCGAGCCGTGGTCCGGTGGAGATAGCCGGCCATCTTGGATGTGGTTTCTCCAGGAGAGGTCGGCCATCTTGGGATGTGCATCTCTGCTTGTGGCAGCCATCTTGGAGTTGGGTAGCTTCAGGAAGGAAGCCCATAGTTGGGCGAAGGGCATCTCTGCTGATGGGGGCAGCCATCTTGGATCAGCTGCACATGCTTGAGCCTAATTCCTCTCCTACTTAAGGCACTGCCTCCAGCCCTTCATTGCTTCGGCTTCTGCTGCTTAGAGGTCGTGGTCCTCCTCTGTGTTCCTTGTCGGTTATCCTGATTCCAGTGTTTCCTGTGTTCCAGACCTTGGCTTGTTTCCTGACCACGCGTTGTGTTGCTGCCTGCCTCTGACCTTGGACTGTGTTTTGACTATTTTCAGCTCTACTGTTTTCCTGGCTCTTGCACTGTGTCTGTTGGCTACCTGTTTGGTCGGTGGTCATGCAACCCCGCCGGTTCCGGAAGTCCTGCCGGCCGCTTGAACCCAGGGGCTCAACTCCTAGGGAACAGTGGCTAAGTGCAGGTGAAGCTAGGGGTTGTCTGGCTGCCTGACCGAGTGCGGTGGCACTCCCATCTTCACCATGCTCAGTCGGGGCACAAGGGCTCACATCCCCAGTCATAACAACCCCGAGGTACAATTTAGGCAGCAGGGTGGCGGGAAGCGGGCGAACACAGTAAGCAATGCGCAAGACTGAGAGGTGAAGGATAGCAACCTGCAATGCTACATTCCCCCTCACTGTTCCAAACTCGGAAAAATAAGTTATGACATCAGAGGGCGGAACAGTGAGAGGGAAAGGAAAGCTGGAGGCAAGCTGAGCTGACATTAGGCAGACACGGAACTGCGAGGTACCCATTGGACGACACAGCACATAAATGTATTTATAACAGAAAAAGAGGATAATATCTAAAAAAGAAAAGGATACAAAACACACAGACAGTGCAATCACTGTCACTCTCTCTCTCTCTCTCTCTCTCTCTCTCTCTCTCTCTCTCTCGCTCTCTCTCTTTCTCACACAGACACACACACACACACACACACACAGAGTCTGTCTGTCTGTGCCTCTCTCTCTCTCACACACTCACACAAAGTCTCTCTCTCTCTCTCTCTCTCTCACACACACATACATACTCTCTCTCTCTCTCTCTCTTTCTCAGTATGTGCATCTATTAAAAGTGTCAAGTACCTCTTTAAATATGTCTATAAAGGACACGATTGTGCCAATGTGGTTATTACAGAGCACCAAACTTTACAACATGATGGAATTAAAATGTTTACTGACTCTAAATATGTTAGTGCTCCTGAAGCTGCTTGGCGATTAAACGGTTTTGAAATGCATCACCAATCACATACTATCCAGAGATTGGAAGTGCACTTACCAGGTCAACAAAGCATTGTTTTTCACCCTAATGAAGTTGAGGCTGCGTACAAATAGCCAGAACCAGGGACACCACTTTAACAGTGTGGTTTAAATTTAATGCAGAAGACAATCCTCCAAAGACCATTTTGTATGTAGATATTCCTATGTACTATACTTTCGACAAAAGAGAACGAAAGTCGAAACGTAGAAAAGCAGGACATGACAAAACAATTGGGAGAATGTATGCAGTTCATTTTTCAGCGAACCCTAAGCGTTACTGTTTAAGGCTAATTTTACTACACAAACCAGGGGCTAAGTCCATTGAAGACTTAAAAACAGTTGCATGTGTTCTTTATAATACATTTCAAGATGTAGCCAAGAAAAATGGGGTTCATTGACGATGAAGCTCTGAGGAAGAACACCTTAGACGATGCACTCACATGCAGCATGCCACAGCAAATCAGACACCTTTTTGCATACATTTGTGTTTTTGCCGTACCATCAAATGCTTTCCAAATTTTCCAAAAATACAAACTTAATATGACACAAGATTTTCAACACATCCATGGTTGCAAAGGTGATTGCTCGATTTGTGAACAATTGTGCCTTCAGAAAATCCAAGCCATTCTGACTACACATGGCAAAAAACTTGAACACTTTGGTTTACCAACAGTCATCCACAGAATAGAAGATCATAAACTTGCCTTCAATGTTGGAGATGAAAAGCTGAACAAATGGTAGAAAAACTAAATAATGAGCAAAGGGAAGCATTTCATACTATACTTTCTGCCTGCAATACAAAAAACATAACCCACACGTGCTTCTTCCTAGACAGTCCTGCTGGAAGTGGAAAACGTATACATATAATACTATCCTGAGCTCCATCCGAGGAGATGGAGGAATTGCACTACCTGTTGCTTCTACAGGAACTGCTGCAAATCTCCTTCCAGAAGGACGAACTTATCATTCACAGTTTAAGTTACCTGTTCCTCTACTGGAAACGTCAATATCAAGTATCAGATTAACGTCAAATGATGCTTCCATCATTCGAGATGCTAAAATCCTTATTTGGGATGAGTCAACAGTATGGCACTTACTGCTGTAGATAGAATCCTCAAAGACATCATGAACAATCAGAAACCATCTGGCGGGAAAGTTCTTCTCCTTGGTGGAGATTTTTGACAAACTCTACCAGTGGTACCATACGGTGATCGAGCTCACATTATTGAAGCCAGCATTAAGTTAAATAAACTATGGAAAAAAATTGAAATACTAAAATTAAACAACAATGTTCGCTCTGTAGTCCCAGATTACAACAACTGGCTTATTACTTTAGCAGACGGAAATCTTCCATGTCCAGACGGTTTCAAAGATATTATCGAAATCCCACAGAAGCACATTTGCGATGGCGATATAGTTAATGCCGTTTTTGAAGAAAAAATTACCGCAGATACTGTTTACAACTTTGCTAAAAAAGCTATTCGTTGCCCAAACAATGCACATGTTGACAAGATAAATGAGGCTGTTCTAAATATTTTAGAAGGTAAGACAATTACTTATTTAAGTTCGGACCCCATTCATGACTCCAATGATGAGGAACATCAGTTATAGCCTGTAGAATTCCTTCATGAACAAACTCCAACTGGCATGCCTTGCCATAAACTGCATTTAAAAATTGGAGCCATAATTATCCTACTCAGGAATTTAAATACCAAGCAAGGCTTATGTAACGGAACTCGCTTAATAGTGAAAGACTTGAAAACTAACCTCGTTATTAGTCAAGTAATCACTGGGTCAACTGCAGGGAGTACTGTTTTTATCCCACGTATTGAACTAACACCATCTAACACTGACCTCCCATTTACATTACGTCTTAAACAATTTCCTGTGAAATTGGCTTTTGTAATGACAATTAACAAGTCACAAGGACAAACATTTGAAAAAGTTGGCATTTTCCTCCCAGAACCAGTGTTTACACATGGACAACTATATGTAGCATTTTCAAGAGTTCGAAACTCTTCTGATGCAATTGTAAAAGTCATAGATGGTCCTGAACAAGGAAAGCTTTTCCCTCAATGTAACAAAGTTTTCACTAAAAATATTGTTTATAAAGAAATCTTGCAAATGTAAACAAGCATTATATTTCTAATAAAAATGTTTAAATTTCTGCGTACTCTTTAGCTTAAATATAAATAAAAATTAAAACAAAACACAAAGATTAAAAAAAAAAAAACACTCCACATGTCATACCCCTGGACCATATTACTCATTATACACCCTTCTCAATTATTCTTTATCATCACAGCACATTCTTAACAGTTCCCTTAAAAACATAATCACCATTAGATGATAAACTTGCTAGCGCCCGTTTCATTGGTTTGAGAAACGGGCCTTTTTTACTAGTATATATATAAAGCAGTTGAAATCCAAATGATGAACTACATAGTGCAAGAGAGGAAGTTGAAAGGTGAAGGGATGTGAAAGCAGTTAAGGTTCCTGTAAGTGCTCTAATGGGGCCAAAGAGCATTTAAGAGGCAAGTTCCATGACCCACAGTGAAGAAATCATATTATCCCTTGAAAAGCAGCATGTAGTCACAGCTTTTAAGTAGTAGAAGGTTGTTTCAGCTCCTTTTTTTATAGCATATGATAGAGTAAAATGGTTTGGGTTGTTCTAGATAAGTTTCCTATTTTTGCCTTAAGAAAAGAAAAGAAAATGTGTCAAAATCACTTCCATTAACTATAATAGGAGCTGCAAGGACACAGCAATACTCTGGCCCTGAGACTTTCCAAGCCAGGGAAAAAGTAAAAATAATCAAGTCTGAGATTTTAAGGTGGCAAGAAAAAGTCATGCACTGTATATGGTTGGATGAATAGGTGTTTACGTATTGAGCAGATGTTGTTAATGGGGGAGATGTGGAGGGGCATAATTGAAAGGGGCGCCCAAGTTTTCCTGAGGACGTCCTCGCAGGATGTCCCGGCGAAGGGGCGGGGAAACCCGTATTTTCAAAACAAGATGGGCGTCCATCTTTCGTTTCAATAATATGGTCAGGGACACCCAAATCTTAACATTTAGGTCATCCCTAGAGATGATCGTCCTTAGACTTGGTCGTTTCTGATTTTCAGCAATAATGGAAACTAAGGACACCCATCTCAGAAATGACCAAATGCAAGCCATTTGGTCCTGGGAGGAGCCTGCATTCATAGTGTACTGGTCCCCCTGACATGCCAGGACACCAACCGGGCACCCTAGGGGGCACTGCAGTGGACTTCATAAAAGGCCCCTAGGTACATAACTCCCTTACCTTGTGTCAGGGGCATAGCCAGACACCCAATTTTGGATGGGCCTGGGCCCAAGATGGGTGGGCAGAAGAACCCCAACCCATCCCACAGGTGATTTGATCTCTCCTTCTCTCGCCTGCATGCCATATGGTCTCTCAAATATCCCCCCTCTTCTGCACACCTTTTAAATAGCAGATTTTCACCGGCAGCGAGCATCAACTAATACACACTGCTCATGTTGGCCCCACAGTCTTCCCTCTGATGCAACTTCCTGTTTCTGCATAAGTGGGAATACATCAGAGGGAAGGCTGTGGGGCCAGTGTGAGTAGTATGTATCAGTCACTGCTCACTGCAGGCGAAGATCTGCTATTTACTAGGTATGCAGGAGGGACAGTTGTCGGGAGTTTTCAGCTTGGGAATCTCTGCCAGTCACATCATAGGTGTGCTGCTACTGGTGGGCCTGAGCTCAAAGTCCTTGGCTATGCCACTGCCTTGTGTGCTGAGCCCCCCAATCACCCCCTCAAAACCCACTACCCACAACTGTACACCACTACCATAGCCCTTATGGGTGAAGAGGGGCACCTAGATGTGGGTACAGTGGGTTTCTGGTGGGTTTTGAAGGGCTCACATTTACCACTACAAGTGTAACAGGTAGGGGGGATGGGCCTGGGTCCGCCTGCCTGAAGTGCACTGCACCCAATAAAACTGCTCCAGGGACCTGCATACTGCTGTCATGGAGCTGGGTATGATATTTGAGGCTGGCAAAAAATATTTTTACAAATTTCTTTTGAGGGTGGGAGGGGGTTAGTGACCACTGGAGGAGTAAGGGGAGGTCATCCCTGATTTCCTCCGGTGGTCTTCTGGTCAGTTTGAGCACCTTTTTGTGGCTTGGTCGTAAGAAAAAAAGGACCATGTAAAGTCGTCCAAGTGTTCATCAGGGACACTCTTTTTTCCATTATAGATCGAGGACACCCATGTGTTAGGCACGCCCAAGTTCTGCCTTCGCTACACCTCCAACACAACCCCGGGAACTTTGGTTGTCCCCGCGATGGAAAGCAGTTGGGGACGCCCAAAATCGGTTTTTGATTACGCTGATTTGGGCGACCCTGTGAGAAGGACGCCCATCTTGCGATTTGTGTCGAAAGATGGGCATCCTTCTCTTTCGAAAATAAGCCTGATAGTAGCTTATACTTTTACTATCAGAGCGTAGTTGCCCTCAGAGCCTAAAAACAAAGGGTGAATCAAGCCCACGGGAAGCAATTTGAAACCTTATTTACTAAGACCTCTCCAAGTCTGACTCTATGGGAGAAAAAAAAAACATAATTTGGAAGCTTCTCCATTGATTTCAATACTTTAATTTGATTAGAATCTCTGCAAATATGAATTGCATTGTACTGTTAATAAAAATAAGTTTTAATAGAGGCATTTTTGATTTGTCAAAGTATAACTGGCATGAAGCATTTATCAGGGATTTGCAAACCATAAATGTTTATGTCATTCTCTGGAGCCCATTCAGTTTGTTTTTGTGCATCAAATCGTTCATGCATTTGTCTCATTTGTCATTGAAATCCATAGGGAAAGCACAGAGGAGTTCTCCGTCCATTTTCAAACCTGCTGGGAAGCATATGTAACTTCTAAAGTGCTATAAACATCTCATGGTACTAGAAGAGGGGCAAAGGGCACTAAGGTGACAGGAAGACTACAAGAAGAAACCATCAGAAGGGCAATGTGGCACAGAGTCCTAAGGCAGTCCAAGAGGGCAAAATTTGGTGAGAAAATACCAAGGGATAGTCAGAGGGATAAAAGGGCAACAACACAGTTTGGTGACCAAACAGCTTACGGATTACTTGGACAAGTTCTCAATACTACACGATTCACAATCAGGATTCCGCTCCCACCATAGCACTGAAACTGTCCTAGTCACACTCCTGGCCAAATTCAAGCAGGAAATAGCCATAGGTAAAAGCATACTTCTCCAATTTGACATGTTGAGCGCATTCCACATGGTAAACCACAACATACTACTGAGACTCCTTAGCCACTTTGGGATTAATGGAAACATACTTAATTGGATCAAGGGCTTTCTAACCACCAGAACATACCAAGTAAAATCAAACTCAAACATATCACCACCGTGGAAAGCAGCCTGCGGAGTACCTCAAGGATCACCATTATCACCAATACTCTTCAACATGATGATGATCCCACTGGCAATGTCCTTGTCCAATCGAGGTCTCAATCCATTAATCTATGCAGATGACGTTACAATCTACATTCCCTTCAGACATGACAGAAATAACCAATGAAATTAATGATGACCTCAACATTATGGACTCCTGGGCAAACTCATTCCAATTGAAACAGAACGCTGAAAAAACACACGGCCTCATCCTCTCATCACAACATAACAAGTAGAAACCCACAACCATAAGCACCCCAGGACACACACTCCCTACTTCAGACAGCTTAAAAATACTCGGCGTCACACTCGATCACAACCTTACTCTCGAGAACCAAGTAAATACCGTAATAAAGAAAATGTTCTATGCAATGTGGAAAATCAAACAAATAAAACCTTTCTTCCCGAGGGACACTTTTCGAAACCTAATATAATCAATGGTCCTAAGCCATGCAGATTACTGTAACGGAATCTACGCAGGATGTAAAGTACAACTCACAAAAAAACTCCAGACCACCCAAAACACAGCAGCCAGTTTGATATATTTATTTATTTGTTGCATTTGTATCCCACATTTTCCCACCTATTTGCAGGCTCAATGTGGGTTACAATTTTTCTGTCATGACTTATGTCATTTCAGAATACATATACAATTGGTAATATATATAGAACATGAATTGGTTACAGAATCAACTCCCTTCCATGTGCTGCAAAACCTCCTGATGTACACTCACTGATTACATTGAGAGAAAGGGATAAATGTGAGTATAGCATGATTTATCACGCTCTGAAATTCTCACTAAAGATAAATAGGAATTAATTCAACTGATAGTAGATATGGCCTAATCAATTTCAAATGTTAATTGGAGAAGTAATGGAGATGAGGACCCTAATTCACTGTTAGGCCTTTTAGATAATTTGAGTTCAGGGCCCAATACATTCAGCTAGCAAAACTTTGGTGTTAGTATTTTTGAATAGGGTAGATAGTAATTAGAACATAAGCATTGCCGTACTGGGACAGTCACAAATACTTGGCAAGATCCCAGAACAAAAAAACAGATTTGTTTTTTAATTATTATTTTAACAAATTTCATTATACATCAAATACAATTTGAATGAAGATACAGAAATTTGGAGGAGTGGCCTAGTGGTTAGGGTGGTGGACTTTGGTCCTGGGGAACTGAGGAACTGAGTTCGATTCCCACTTCAGGCACAGGCAGCTCCTTGTGACTCTGGGCAAGTCACTTAACCCTCCATTGCCCTATGTAAGCCGCATTGAGCCTGCCATGAGTGGGAAAGCGCGGGGTACAAATGTAACAAAAAAAATGCTAAATGAACAGTTGGGTAAAAAAAGGGAAAATATACAAATGGTATCACATATTGAACATGGATTGCATATTAAAATTAAACAATACGGTATAGGAAGAGAGTAATCCTATTGTTAAGTAAATGATGGTGAATTACAGTTCCAATTATATATGGTAAAACACGATTCAAAAGTGCTAAACTCCTACGAGAAATGTTGCACTGGCTCCCAATCAAAGAACGGATCATCTTCAAAATCTGCACTTTGGTCCACAAAATTATCTATGGCGTAGTCCCAGGATACATGACAGACCTAATAGATCTACCAAGCAGAAACAGAATCAGATAATCATGATCATACCTAAACCTACATTATCCAAACTGTAAAGGACTAAGATACAAAACAACTTAAGCATCCAGCTTCTCCTACATAAGCGCACAACTATGGAACAGACTCCCAAATGCTGTGAGAACAATCCATGACCACTTAAACATCTGGAAATCACTCAAAACTCACCTCTTCAAAAAGGCCTATCCCACCGATCCAACATAAATCCCCACACCCAGCATCACTGCATAGCTAATGATCGTAGTGGACAATTTATAATCTTCACTTCCTTAGACCCCATGACGCCTGATCCACACCTACCTCATCTGACCACAATATAACCTTGTATCTGCTGTCAACCGAATTGGCAAACGCCTCTACGGTACTATGTGAGCCACATTGAACCTGCAAATAGATGGGAAAATGTGGGGTACAAATGTAACAAATAAAATAAAAATAAAATAAATACTAAGATAGAGTGAGTAGTTTAAAGCAGCAATAACATTAGCTGGAAGGTGTGGGAGAACCAAAAGAAACAAAAAAACAGAGAAGGGCCAATATAAAAGCAAGATGAATGAGCCCAATCAGTGGGAATGGCATAAAGTCAGTTAAGCTGCTAAATGCCTCCTAGTTTGAGTCCTGAATTGGTCACTGTTGGAAACGGGAAACTGGGCTCGATAAACCTTCGGTCTGTCCCAGTATGGCAATGCTTATGTTCTTCTGTTAAGGCAAAGAGTTCCAAAGTGAAGATCCCTTGTATGAAAACATTCTTTTTCTAGCTGTTGAAAGCTTAATAATATCAAGACCTGGAAGCTTTATCTCTCCACACCAGCTTTATATCTCCACACCAGACATCACTGCGGAAACCCAGGCCAAAGTATCGGCCTGCTTCTCCGACATTGCTGCCTGGATGTCCAACCACCACCTGAAACTGAACATGGCCAAGACCGAGCTTATCGTCTTTCCACCCAAACCCACTTCTCTCCCTCCACTCTCTATTTCAGTCGATAACACCCTCATCCTCCCCGTCTCATCTGCCCGCAACCTCGGAGTCATCTTCGACTCCTCCCTCTCCTTCTCTGCCCATATCCAGCAGACAGCCAAGACCTGTCGCTTCTTTCTCTATAACATCAGCAAAATTCGCCCTTTCCTCTCTGAGCACACCACCCGAACTCTCATCCACTCTCTCATTACCTCTCGCCTTGACTACTGCAACCTACTCCTCACTGGCCTCCCACTTAACCATCTATCCCCCCTTCAATCCATTCAGAACTCTGCTGCGCAACCCTGGTAGCACTTTAGAAATGTTAAATAGTAGTAGTAGAAGCTGAAGAAGACATTTTTGTGATGAACTTGATTCCCTCCTAAAAATGTACTTTATCAGTTTATCAGAAACATAGACTGGAATTGTGTCCCCCCCCCCCCCCCCCCCCAAAATGTGCAAGGCCTTACCACCTTCTTATCTGTAATTCATGCTGAATCCTGGTAACTGGGTGAAATTCTACCCTTTTCACCTTTTCAGTTGGGGTGCGTAATGTGCCTTCCCAGTCAATGCATTCCTGCAAACTGCCTACAATATATAGATGGATTTCCAATATATGTATTCTTAGCCTTCGGTTTTGAACAATATTATTATGTGTGCAAACTACAGTAGTATGTGATTTTCTTTCCATCAGTAAAAGATAACAAAATCTAAATAAATAAATAAATAAATACATTTGAATGTACCACCCAATGTCCTCTGGTTTGATTAAAGCCAGTGCCTTGTTTTCCACTAATACATCATATAATGCTGCAGGATTTCAGCTTTATAGCTTAATCCAGCCAGTGTTTAAAGTTTGTTTAGGCTTTCTGTCCTTTATCTCTCTAAAAACCTGGTGGTGGTGATGGGGGGTGGGGGTCACTGTGGGGGACTCACTGTGCAAGGTTCTAGTCAGCATTTGACCTTTTTGTGATACCTTCACTAAAACCTCTCTTTTTACAAGTACTTTATCAAAATGTTTTTCAAACATCTTTAAACAAGAAGACCTATGTAAGGATCCTGTTCTTGTTGCCATAGAAACATTTACTTTCTGTGGTTGAACACAATATTTTTGCTTTCTCCTTCTCATACAACAGTCAACACAGTGTAAGAAGCTCTTTCAGTGTAATCTGAACATAGATTTCTTGACACAAGCTTCCCACATACTTTTGACACAGTTTATTGTGAAAATAATGAGAGCAATACAAAGCCCTAGGTTGCATTTTCTTATTTTCATTTTTTATCCAGCTAGAATTTTGCAGCAACAGAGTCCAAGTACAAAGAAATATAACCTGTTCTGCTTATTATAGAGCAAAATGCAACATAATTCTTTACCTATGAAGTCAGTCCACAATTTAACTCAAGGAGGAAAGCATTTAAGATGATAGTACTTCATTTCGTGGCCAAAATAAATCTCCCCCCCCCCCCCCCAATAAATCCACAGACAGTGCACTTAGAAAACATAATACTGATCTCAGCATACCACTCATTGCGGGAACAATTAGTCCATAGAAAAAATAGTAATGAAATAAGATTTTTTCTTATTGTTATGTAAACAGAGGAAAAAGACCTCAGATGTCAATCAAGCAACATTTGTGGCTTGGATGGTGACGGGAAGGGAAGAGGTGGCCAATACCATCAGGAGGAAATGGATGTAGTTAAAACCCATCCAGTGTTTGAACAGTAACAACTACGGCTAACGTTTTTGAGAGGAAAGAATGTCAAGGAGTTATTGAGTCCTGAACAACTACCTATTGAGTCTCAGACACAATATCAGATGACAAGTTCTGAGCATAAAAAATGAAGCAACTGTAGAACTTGAAATATAACAGTAGAATTGAATTAGTTCACTAAACCTGTTGATGGGAAAAAATATAAATTAAGGTATTCTACCTCTTGCAAAACTGACCATGTGGTCTACATATTACAATGCAGTTGTAAAAACGTTTATGGGGTCCTTATACTAAGGCGCACTGAAAAATGGCCTGCGGTAGTGTAGGCGCGTGTTTTGGGTGCACGCAGATCCATTTTTCAGCACACCTGCAAAAAATGCCTTTTTAAAAACTTTGTGCCGAAAATGCCTGTGCAGCGAAATCAAAATTAGTGCACATCCATTTTGGATCTGAGATCTTACCTCCAGCCATTGACCTAGAAGTAAAGTCTCACACGGAAAACCGGGCGGTAATGACCTACGCATATCAAATGCCACTTGGCACGTGTCTGATACGAGCGTCCGAAAGTAAAAATTATTTTTTGGACACACACCAAAAATGAAATTACTGCAGAAGTTACGCGGTAGCCGGGCAGTAACTTCGTTTTGGCATTAGTTGGGTGGGTGTAGACGCTTCCGTGGCTTAGTTAAAGGGCCCCCCACGTTGGCAAAACTATGAGAGCTTTTAACCTGAGGCTTAATGAGCACAGATCCAGTGTTTCTAGATCGAAGGTGGGTGCTCCTTTGGTGAAACATTGCCAATCTGTAGATCATGATTTTGATAAACTCACCTGTTTCATCATTGATTACATTCCCCCTACCAAATGGAGAGGGGACTTGTATAAAAGATTATTACAGTGTGAACAAAGATGGATATTCCACCTCAATTCACTGGAGCCTTATGATTTGAACAGTAGTTTGTACTGAAGTGCTTTTCTTTAAAGCTGTGTTTTGAATTTATTGACGTCATCACAAGCACCATATTGATTGGTGCTGGGGGGCTAGTGTTTTAGTTATATATGGATGCCATTTTGAAGAAACAATTTTGAAGGCATATGAGCACAGAGTAAGAACCAGTACGGAATTGTTTATGTGGTTGTGCATTGTTCAGAAGCAGAAGTTCATTTCATTTTATTTTTTCATATAACGGCACAGTTATCCCCTGAAGAAGCGGCAGAGAAACGGGTGCCTGTCGAGATCCTGTATTCAGAGTTTAGTGCTTTATCTCACTCACTGACTATTGTGCAGAGCAGAGAATCCAGTTGTGGATTAGTGATAGTGCTGAATCATAATTGATTTGAATAGTGAAGGCTCAAGCATCAACAAGCACAGAGTATAGCATAAATAATGAAGAATAACTGATAAAATAAATTCACAGAAAGAAGATACAAAGTCCAGAGGGTTTTGTAGACCAATGATTATGAGAGTCAATATTATGGCAACTTAAAAATGTGGTGGAAAAAATGATGTTGCCTGATTGACATCTGATGTCTTTTCCTCTGTTTACATAACAGTAAGAAAAATCGTATTTATCAGTGTTTGTTACTGTTCTTTCTGTGGATTCATTGTTCCCACACTGAGTGGTGTGTTTATTATACATTTTTTTTTTGGGGGGGGGGGGGGGGGATGGGATATATTTCCTGATTTTTTTGTACATACTGTTCTTACACGTATGTAATTATTTGAACAAAGCCAAGCTATGCCAAAACAAAATAACAAGGAATATGCATTTCTTTGAAATAACATGAGAAATTTAAACAATATTTCCCTGCTCCTTTCATATCGTTTCTAATCTGAAATGACAAATTTCTCCCAAAGTCATAAAATGTCAGCCTTTTCTTTCCCAATGTTAAGAGCTATGAGGTACCAGCCAGACTTGAATCTATGACTTTCACATTAGAAGACAGCTACCTTCCAGGAGGAAATATTCTGCCTCTTGAGAGGCTACTATAGTCATCAAATTCCTAGCTGTATCTTGTAATCTAACTTCCTTTTTCCTGACTGGCTCTTTGCTTTCAGTAATTCTTATGTACCCTTTTGTGCTGAATGCATTATTTTGAAGGTGCAATGGCAGTTAGACATCTTGAACAATCCTAGGGTCCCTTTTACTAAGCCTCGTAATCGTCTACGCGCACCCAACGCACACCAAAATGGAGTTACCGCAAGGCCACTGCGTGGCCCTTGCAGTAATTTCATTTTTGGCGTGCATCCACTATGTGCGCCCGAAAAATATTTTATTTTCTTGTGTGCGTCAGCTATGCGCGCCAAGCGGCATTTGGTGCGCATAGGTCATTACTGCCCAGTTACCACATGAGACTTTACCGCTAGGTCAATGGGTGGCGGTAAGGTCTCAGACCCAAAATGGACACGCGGCAATTTTCATTTTGCTGCACGTCCATTTTCGGCAAAAATTTAAAAAGGGCGTTTTTTTGAAGGTGCGCTGAAAATTTGTATTTATTTTATTTTATTTATTGCACTTCTATCCCACATTTCCCACCTATTTGCAGTCTCAATGTGGTTTACAAAGACCTGTTATGGCATCGCCATTCCAGGGTAAAAGATACAGTTGGTGTTACAAAGAGATCAAGGATAGCAGAGAAGAACTAAGCAGACAGTTAGAGAAGGCGACATTTAGAGTAGGGGTGGAGTGGTGAAGTGTTTCTGCGCATGCCCAAAACACGAGTC
Source organism: Microcaecilia unicolor (assembly GCF_901765095.1). Taxonomy (NCBI): domain Eukaryota; kingdom Metazoa; phylum Chordata; class Amphibia; order Gymnophiona; family Siphonopidae; genus Microcaecilia; species Microcaecilia unicolor. The sequence goes on along the minus strand of NC_044031.1, from coordinate 371,661,646 downwards.
TACACTACTGCAGGCTGTTTTTTCAGTACACCTTAGTAAGAGGACCCCCTAGTTCTTATCTATTTTTGTCTAGTATTCCAGCCTCAAGAGTCTCTCCTAGGAACTCTGTGACAGAATAAACTAGCCAAAGTAAAGGTGTCTGACTGAGTCACTAATCAAAAAGAAAAGCTGATAGAAGAAACTAAATTTGAGTCTCACCCAAAACGATAGGAAATAATACCTGGAATATCCATTTTCTTGCCAGTATCATTAAATGTCAGCTTTTTCTTTCAGTGTTAACAGGTATCAGGTACAAGCCAATCTTGAACCTTTGACCCTTGGGTTGGAAGATAGCTGCCTTTGAGGTGGAACTACTCTGTTTATTGAGCGCTTAACATTCAATTTAATTTTATTGTCCAACATTGATGCAGGGGTTTACTAAGCCGCTAGCATGGTAGTGCCGACACAGCCCATTCACTTTGAATGGGCTGTGTTGGTGATGTTGCACGAAAGCTGCTAGCACAACTTAGTTAACAGACCCTTGAGTGTTTATTGTCAAACACTGAGTGCTTTAGGTATGCAAAATATTGAACCCAATATACCCAGCATCACAATGCATGTGCCAGTCTATAGAATCCAAGTCAAGAGGTGGGGAGATTGGTGCTCCAAATGTTGAAGAGAGGCAAAGGAGGAAGGCAAACTCTATTCTATTCTTTACTTTACCTAGAAACTATATTCCACTCACAACAAAATAAGGTTCAGAGCGGATTACAAGACTAACCAGTAACACAACTACTAGGAATATACAAACAAAAATAAAACTAATTCAATAAATAAAAATCTAACATGACATCACATACTTCTTTAATAGAATAGTTTTATTTGCTTTACGAAAAGGAGATAACAAGAAAGACCAATCACAGATGTTTCTCCCCCAAGCTTCCTTAAGGTGATCACCCAATCAAGTTTTGCCAAGGTCAGTCTCTCAAATTTCCAACACTGCTGCCTCCATGGAACCATCCTACCTACCCCCATCCCCTCCACATCAATCTTTCCTCTGCCCTCTTTCCCCAACACATTGTTGACCAGGACTCTGTACAGCTGCTTTCTTATTCATACAAGAGAGCAAAAGAAAATGAAAACCATGTTTAAACCATTTAAAAACCTGCAATGATCATTTTGAGTGAAGCTGTCTTCAAGACTTTCACAGCATACTTTCTTAAGATGTTGATATATTCTAAGATAATTACCTAGTTTCACTTCTCCACAAAACAAGTTAACAGCCTTCATTTTAAGTTATAATTTTGGAAAATATATGCAGAAAATAATCTGCAGGCCTGTGTGCTAAGTAAATGTCATGGCTCTTAATTTTAATTTGCATATTGCAGGAATCAGTGTCAGTTCCTCCTTATCAAATTACAATTGTGATCTGAGCCTTTTTAAAATTTTGGTAAGGTAATTGTGCAATTATAGGTTAACTGGTAAAAAGGGAATCATGGAAGTAGTTTTGGCTCAAAACCATCTCCTTGCACATTCTATTCATATAAAGATATAGGACCCAAAAAAGCCTCACTTTCTGAAGTGCACATGTTGTAAAAGAAACCAATTGGGAGTGACTCCTACCCAGTTAACTCATGCTGTCTGAGTCCTATCCATATATTCAGTAGCATCTAATCAGCTGGTACCACTGAATATTTTCTCAGACCTCCTTGGCACTCCAGTTAATGCTGGGATGGTGAAGAGGCAGAGAGCGGGTGGAGCCAGACCTTTAGTCTGCTAACCGGCTAGCTACCTGCTCAACATTAGGACAGTAAAAAAACTTTCCTAACTTTATCTGGGTGGTTATCTGGGTACCAGTTTGAATAACACCATTACTTGGCAGTGGCATAGCCAAGGGTGGGCCTGGGTGGGCCTGAGCCCACCCACCTTGGGCTCAGGCCCACCCAGTAGCAGTATACCTATGATGTGGCTGGCAGGGATCCCCAAGCCCCACCACCCGAAAACTCCCAACAACTGTCCCTCCTACGTACCTTGTAAATAGCAGATCTTCGCCTGCAGTGAGCAGTGACTGATACATACTACTCACACTGGGCCCACAGCCTTCCCTCTGATGTATACCCACTTATGCGGAAACAGTAAGTTGCATCAGAGGAAAGACTGTGGGGCCAATATGAGCAGTGTGTATTAGTTGATGCTCACTGCCGGTGAAAATCTGCTATTTAAAAGGTATGTGAAAGAGGGGGGATGTTTGAGAGACCATATGGCATGCAGGCGAGAGAGGGAGAGACCAAATCACTTGTGGGACAAGGTGGAGTTCTTCTTCCCACCCATCTGGGGCCCAGACCTACCCAAAATTGGGTGTCTAGCTACGCCCCTGTTATCTGGATAGATGCCAATGGCCTCCCGATTTAGTGTCAGTATACAGGGAAGCTTGGTGCTGAATATTGAACTATAAAATACCTGTGGCAGCCAGCATTTAAAAAAAAAGTGCTGGCTATTGTAGACTGAATATTGCCCAGATAGAAATCATCCAAAGATCAAGATAGGTCTCTTAGAGAGAGCTAATTAGCTTGCAGCATTCTGTATGTGTGAGAGTCATAGAAAATAGTTTTGAAACTCTTTCACTCTCTTTAACTCCAAAATCAGGAGTCATTGTCTAGTAGTCACTAGTGAGAAATACTTAGCAGAAGAGCACCCTCAGAGATAGCTACACCATCTACACCATACTGTATGGTTCTCATGGTCAGCATGGGGAACCATCAGTAGTGATGATTAGACATAAGTTTGATCTAAATGTCCTAAAAAAATCTGTGTGGTCAGAAATTAGTTTTTCAGATGATATGGAACAAGATGATTTGATAGATGGACAAATTAACTGAATGAGTCTTTAGATCTAATAGCGCCACAGAAAACTGTTATACTTAAGAAGTTGATGGAGATAGTTCAGTGGCATACAGCAGCATTGAAAGAGGTGTATAGAGGAGTGAGAATAGCTGAACGCATTTGGAAGAAATCTCAGGATATTGATGATTATGATTCGTACGTATTGAAGTTGGCTGAATTCAAAGCATTGAGACTACCAGAAATTCTTATTACCAAGAGAAAATTAGGACTATATTGAAAGACCAAAGGAGCTATTTCAAACAGTACTGGGGTTCACTTATCTATCTATCTATCTATCTATCTATCTATCTATCTATCTATCTATCTATCTATCTATCTATCTAAGAGAGAGAGAGAGAGAGAGAGAGAGAGAGAGAGAGAGAGAGAGAGAGAGATAGATAGATAGATATAGACAGGGCCGGTCTTAAGGCGAGGCGACCGAGGCGGTCGCATAGGGCCTCACGCTCAGGGGGGCCCCTCGCAGCGTGCCTGAGGTCGCCCCGCCCCGACCGCCCGAGCTCCAGTCCTCCCTCTGAACAGTGCGCGATGGCGGCGTGGTGGGGGCGGTCCGCTCCGGATGTCAGCGGGTGGGGAGTGCTCCGCTCCCGTTGCTCCCACCCTGTCCTGCCTTTAAAAAAACAATTTTGAAGCGCCGGAGTGACAGGCAGCGCCTCGCGTCTGCCCTGCTACTAAATATCTCTTTGACGTCGTTGGGCCTTCCCACATTGAGTTCCACCCTCCTCTGAGGTAACTTCAGTTCCAATTACCGCGAGGGCGGGCGGGACTCAATGTGTGAAGGCCCAACGACGTCAAAGAGATTTTTAGTAGCAGGGCAGACGCGAGGCGCTGCCTGTCACTCCGGCGCTTCGAAATTGTTTTTTTTAAGGCAGTGAGGGTGGTGGGCGGCAGGAGAACGGAGCTAGTAGGTGGGTCGGGGGGGAGGGACTCAGATGGGAGAAGGGTGTGGGGTGGGGGTTTTCTGGTGGGGGAAGGGTGGGGTGGGGAGGGGGTTCTCAAATGGGAAGGAGACTGAGGTGGGGAGGGGGTTCACGGATGGGAGAAGGGGGTGGGGAGGGGGTTCTTGGATGGTTGAAGGGGACTGGCACTGGGGTCTGAGAAGGGGCCAAATGGGAAAATGGGGGCCATGCCTGGGGCTGGTGGGAAAATGGGGCATGCGTGGGTCAGGTGGGAGAATGGTTCTGAAAAGGGAGGCCCTAATACAAGGCATGTGGATGAAGGGGGCTGGAACTGGGGGCTGAAAAGAAGGGTAGGTGGGATAAGGGGGCTAGTACTGGGACTGGAGGCTGAAAAGGTGTTGCAGGAACGGAGGCATGAATTTATGATACTTCAGGAGTCAGACAGCACACACCAGAATGAGAGAGTAATCTTCTTTATTTGCCAGCAAACAAAGCAGGACATCAGTTCTAGCTCTCTTCTCTCTCTCTCAGCTCTCTGGATGTTATGGCTTTTGTCTGTCCTCTTCAGCTCTCTTCTCTTCTGTCTGTTCCTTCTGCTCTCTTTCTCTCCTGTTGTCTTCCAGCTTTCTTCTGACGTAAACTGCTTCTGCTCTCACTTAAATACTGTTCTATCCCCCTCCTAGCCTAGCCCCCCCCTTACTCTCCAATTGGTTAAGGAATAGATTGGCTACCTTGCCTCAACCAATTAGCTCTATACAAATATCAGTTACATAGGTTCCAGACATCCTAAACTGACCTGTGACCTGGGGCCCCTTACACCAGACATTTGGTCTCCAGAACTCTTGCATGTTCATTATGATTGATTTCTCATCTATAGCTTAAACTGGGTTCCCTTAGAGACTAAGAGGCCCAACCTGACATTGGTTATTCTCATATTCCTAGTCAGCTTCATACTACCTGCTAGCTGAACTCTGGCATTCATTAAAGGGGTCAAGGGCCAGTCTTACTTAATGGTATACGGCTATGGTCTGTTATTACTTTCAGGAGGCCAGTCCTACACTTAGCTATAATTAATCAAGGAGAAGAGAGCTGACTAGTTCTGACCTTTTTCACCTATCAGCTTCCTTCACAGAACTTGCTAAGACCACAGAAAACTCAAAACACATGTTGGCCTCTTCACTGCAGTCTTTGCTTAGAAAGTCAGACAAAGAATGATACAGAATTTAAAAAGGTTTCCTACATATTAACTACACAGAATACATATTCTAAAATAAGCATCCTTATAAGACATATTCTAGATATCAAAAACTTCTAAATTCTAATCTATTGCCTCTCTCTAAACAGTATTTCTATCTAATCTTAAACTACAATATATCTAGCTCATTCCTTTGTTCATTCATAATAATATCCCCTCAAGATTTAATAGTATACAGATGTGCCAGCTAGCATTGGCAATTCACAAAGGACAGAGTCTCATTTCTCACTGACCTTTCCTAACCTTTGGCTCAACAGAGTTCTAGTAATTAATTCCAGCCTGCATTCCTTCACTTTAGTTGCAAGGTAAAAAGCTAGAATTCAAACTTCAAGCTTTTAATATCATTTCTTATGTATATAATTTCTCAGAGTTAACACTTTCCTTGCCCATGGCTGCCTCAAAGGGACAGGGGCTGAAACTGGGGACTGGGGGCTGAAAAGAGGACAGGGAGAAGTGGCTGGGGGGCTGAAGCTCGGGACTGGTGGGAGAAATGGGGGACTGGTGGGATAGTGGAGCTGGAACTGGGGGCTGAAAAAAGGGGCGGAGAGAGGGGCAGATCCTGGAAGGGGGAGCGAGAGGGAGGGCAAACCCTGGATGGATGGGAGAGGGAGGGCACATTGTGGATTGAAGGGGCAGAGAGAAAAGGCAGACAGTGAATGGAAGGGATAGAAAGGGCAGACAGAGAATGGAAGGGGGAGAGAGAGAGGGCAGACAGGGGCAGATGGTGGATGGATCATGGAAGGGGCAGAGATAGAGGGCAGATGTGGATGGAAGGTGCAGGGAGAGAGGGCAGACATTGGATGGAGGGGACAGCAGAGAGGGCAGACACTGGATGGCAGAGAGAGACCGAAGACAGATGCTGGATGGAAGGAAGACAGTGAAAAGAAGACAAGGAAAGCAGAAACCAGAGACAACAAACTGTAAATAAAATATATATTTTTGTTTTTTTGCTCTAGGATAAAGTAGTAATATAGATGTGTTAATAAATGTTTATAATAGAACATGTAAACAAGGCAGAAGTAAATCGATTTTTTACTCATTCCAAAAGTACATAGACTAGGGAACACTCGAGGAAGTTACATAGAAATACTTTTAAAACAAATAGAAGGAAATATTTTTTTTCACTCAATGAATAGTTAAGCTCTGGAACTCTTTGCCAGAGGATGTGGTAATAGCGGTTAGCGTTTCTGGGTTTAATAAAGGTTTGAACAAGTTCCTGGAGGAAAAGTCCATAGTCTGTTATTGAAACAGACATGGGGAGGCTACTGCTTGCCCTGGGATTTGTAACATGGAATGATTTGGGTTTCTGCCAGGTAATTGTGACATGGCTTAGCCACTGCTGAAAACAGGATACTGGACTAGATGGACCATTGGTCTGACCCAGTATGGCTACTCTTTTTTTCTTCTGTTCTTAAGGACACGAGGCTCAGATATTATAGGAAAAATAGAAAAGCAGTTTTATTAGATATATTAGCAGCAATAATAGCAATATAAATTAGAGACACTGCACTTAAGCAGGATTACCCAAAATGATGGTAGAACCTGGAATTTATGTACCTGTCAAGGTAAAGCAAAGATAATACATACTAGCTCTAGTCTTAGAATTTATATGACACCTGACTCTCAAGGTATTAACAAAGCAAAGAAAGAAACAAGCAGTTCAAACTGACAGATAGCAACACTCTTGCACTTATGAACACCTGATCCAGAGGCAGTCGGGGAGCTGTTGAATTCCTTTGGGGAAGGCAGGCACTGTAGCTGGGATGGAAGGTGTTTTCCCTCTCGGGACAGCAGCAGTTGAGACCTCAGGCTGGTCAGCACATGGTAGCTCTCCCTGCGCAGGTGAGCATGCAGGCAGAGTGGCCACTCTTTCTTTAACAAGCCATCGATATCTGGCTGGCTTGGCTGGTTGATTGACAGCTCTCGTGTGAAATGTACCTGATAACAGTCAGATAAACTGATGTTTTTAAAAAAAAACTTTTCTTAAAACTTTTCCTCGGATATGAAGAATCATGCTGACCAATGACCAAATCTGGGGTTTTCCAACAATATGTCTTTGGGGCCTAAAAGCCTAGCTTCAGAGGCTGTAGTTGTTTTTCTCTTGGTCAAGGAGTCCCCAGCATGACAGCCAAAGTTTATTATTCACAGTTATTTTTGTCTTTGTTAGCCTTGCTGTGTCAGCAATGTGCTTGAGGCCTACTGCATGAACAAGCCTCTGCATGAAAACTGACATGGTCTAAGTCTGTAAGAAGTCAGGTTCACAATATAACATAATGCCTTCTGTAGGGCCACTTTGTCCCTACACCCACTCCAGCCTGGAGATCTGGTCTGGCTATCCACCCAGAACCTTCAACTCAAGCTTCCATATACCAACTTCACTCCTCGCTTTATTGGGCCATAGACTGTTATTCACCAAGTTGGATCCATCTCTTTTCAGCTGAAGCTACCCTCCACTCTGCGGATCCATAACATGTTCCACATGTCCCTTCTCAAATGTCTCGTGTTGAAGTGGAATAAAAGCAAACTTCCTGTTCCTTCTATCATGACCACAGATCCAGATAATGAGTATGAGGTCCAAGACATCCTAGATTCCAGGAAAGTGTGAGGCAGACTTCAGTACCTTGCTCTCATCTGATGCTCGTATCCTCTCTCCCCTCTGTCTGCTTTTACCTCACCTTGTCTACCACCCATCACCTCCAATCTCACTCTCTCTCAGTGAGCTCCTTGCCTTTACTTCTGAATGTTGTGCTCTCTTTTACCCCTTCTATTTATGGGTGACTTCAATTTAACCCCTTTGGACCTTGCTAATTCCTTTCTCTCTTTCACTGCAAATGCTGGTCTTGGCCAACAAGTCTCTGGCCTACCCACTCCTTGTAACACTTTCAATCCTCTTATTTTCCTCTACCCACTCCCAAATCTCTTCCACCTCTTTCCCTTCATTCCCTGTAGCCTGGACCAACCACATTCTGCTTTTTTTTCACTCTCCTTCTATCTGCTTCTCGACTCGTACCCATCATTACTGTCCATACCTCCTACCATATTTATGGCTCCTCTCTTAGTCACATTACTAACTTCCCTAATTCTCTTTCCTTACTCTCATCCATTGACTCACATTTCAATGAAGTTGGTAAGCTCAATTCCACTCATTCCTCTGTCCTGGATAATACTGCGCCATCCTCCTCCCACTCCTACTCATTTCCATCATGCCCCCTAGTTTACTCTTACCTTCTGCCTACTCAAAACTTATCTCTGCTGCACAGAGTGGAAATGGTGGAAGTCCTGCTCATTGGCTCCCCTCCATCTGTTTCAATCTACATGTGAGTATTATCTCCTCTGCACTTAATTGTCCTCAAGCCCTCTTCTAGGTATTTAACCAACTCTCTCTTTCTTCTACCACCTCTTCCACTTATGACCCATCTGTTCTCCCTCTTTCCACTCTTACTGATGCTTAGCAATCCAAAACCTCCTCCTTGTGCCATTCTCTTCAGTGCTCAACCTCTTTCCCCCACCCCCTCTTCTTCTGATACTCTCTCTCTCTCTCTCCCCACCAGCCTTTCACTCTCTCAGACTATTTGTTCATTTAACCTGTCATCTTCCCCTTCTGTCTTGTAGCCCACCTACCTTGTCAAAGTCCTTTCTGAAACCCTTCTTCCACACCACCATCCTTTTCTTCAGGCTAGTTTCTCTTAGGGCGCCATTTCTTTAGTCTGGAAGCATGCTCTTGTTTGCCCCCTTCTTAAGATACATCACTTGGATCTCTCCCTTCCCTCCTGCTTCCATCTTATATCTAACCTTTCTTTCTTCTCCAAGATTTTGGAGAAACTTGTTCTTTTCCAGCTTGATCTGTTTATTGAAAACACTAATGTTCTCCATCCTTTTCAGTCCAACTTTCACCACAACCATAAGACATAAGACATAAGCATCGCCACACTGGGAAAGACCAAAGGTCCATCTAGTCCAGCACCCTGTCTCCAACAGTGGCCAATCCAGGTCACAATCACCTGACAAGATCCACGGAGTAAAGCATTTTGTACTGCTTGTCCCAGGAATAGTGGATTTTTCCCTACGTCCCTTTAATAACATTCTATGGCCTTTTCCTTCAGGAAGCCGTCCAAACCTTTCTTAAACTCTACTAAGCTAACCGCCTTAACCACATTCTCCGGCAACGACTTCCAGAGTTGAATTATACGCTGAGTAAAGAAAATTTTTCTCTTATTTGTTTTGAACTTACTGCACTCCAGCTTCATGCATGCCCCTTTGTCCTAGTATTATTGGAAAGCATAAACAGATGCTCCATATCTATCTTTTCCACTCCACTCATTATTTTATATACCTCTAACATATCACCCCTCAGCCGCCTTTTCTCCAAGCTGAAGAGCCCCAGCCGCTTTAGCCTTTCCTCATAGGAAAGTTGTCCCATCCATATCTTTTTTGAGGTGCGGCGACCAGAATTGAAGACAATACTCTAGGTGCAGTCGCACCATGGACCGATACAGTTGCATTATAATATCCTCATTTTTGTTTTCCATCCCTTTCCTAATAATTCCTAACATTCTATTTGCTTTCTTAGCTGCAGCAGCACACTGAGCAGAAGATTTCAATGTATCATCAATGATGACTCCCAGGTCTCTTTCTCATTCTGTGACTCCTAACGCTGAACCCTGCATGACGTAGCTATAGTTCGAGTTCCTCTTTCCCACATGCATCACTTTGTACTTGCTCACATTCTTATAACATTTGCTCTGATAGTTTGTGTCCAGCATTTTCTGTTTAGTGCTATGTGATTAGTGAGTTGACAACACACATACAAGTAGGACTCCTCGTTTTGCATTCACTACTTGGTGTATTTATTGACCCCTGATGCAGACGCTTTTTTAGCGTCGAAACACGGCCTGTGTCGGGTTGTTATCTTTGATATAATAAAGACTGTTGGACTCACGTCTCCAGTGGTGAATCGTCTATTAGTCTCTACTTTTGCATTCTGTGATTTGTCATTGTAGAGAACTTTTCCTGTTCTATATTTTGGATGCTCACATTGAACACCATCTGCCATTTAGACGCCCAGTCTCCTAGTCTCACAATATCTTCTTGCAACTTTTCACAATCTTCCTGCAATTTGACGACCTTAAACAACTTTGTGTCATCAGCAAATTTGATAACCTCGCTAATTACCCCACCTCCAGGTTATTTATGAAAATGTTAAAAAGCAACGGTCCCAGCACAGATCCCTGAGGGACCCCACTAACTACCCTTCTCCATTGCAAATAGTGACCATTTAACCCTACTCTCTGTTTCCTATCTTTCAACCAGTTTTTAATCCACAGTAAGACACTACCTCCGGTCCCATGACTCTCTAACTTCCTCTGGAGCCTTTCATGAGGGACTTTGTCAAATGCTTTCTGAAAATCCAGATACACAATATCACCTTTGTCGACAAGTTTGTTCACCCCTTCAAAGAAATGCAGTAGATTGGTGAGGCAAGACTTCCCTTCACTAAATCCATGCTGACTTTGTCTCATCAGTCCATGCTTTAGAATGTGCTCTGTTATTTTGTTCTTAATGACAGTCTCTACCATTTTGCCCGGCACCAACGTCAGACTCACTGGTCTATAATTCCCTGGATCTCCCCTGGAACCTTTCTTAAAAATCGGCGCTACATTAGCGACCCTCTAATCTTCCAGTACCACACTCGATTTTAAGGATACATTACATATCAACAACAGTAGCTCCGCAAGCTCATTTTTTAGTTCCATCAGTATGCTGGGATGAATGCCATCTGGCCCAGGAGATTTGCTACTCTTTAGTTTGCAGAACTGCCCCATTACATCGTCTAGGTTTACAGAGATTTCATTAAGTTTCTCCGACTCATCAGCCTCGAATACCCTGTCCGGCACTGGTATCCCAACCAAATCTTCCTCGGTGAAGACCGAGGCAAAGAACTCATTTAATCTTTCTGCTATTTTTTTATCTTCCCTGAGTGCCCCTGGTCATCCAGTGGCCCAACTGATTCTTTTGCCGGTTTCCTGCTTTTTATATACCTGAAAAAAGTTTTACTATGTGTTTTTGCCTCTACCGCTATCTTCCTTTCAAAGTCCTTCTTAGCCTTTCTTATCAGCGCTTTGCATCTGATTTGACATTCCTTATGCCACTTTTTATTATCTTCAGTCAGTTCTTTCTTCCATTTTCTGAAGGATTCTCTTTTTGTTCCAATAGCCTCCTTCACCTCTCTTTTTAACCAAGCCAGTTGTCGTTTGGTCTTCTGCTCTCCTTTACTGATACATGGAATATATTTCATGTATCAGTATTGTATCAGCATTGAGACTCTACTTTTGCCTTTGCATTACTCTATTCATCCTTCATTTGATCAGCACCATTCAGTAATTCTTGTCTCTGGATCTCTCTTCTGCTTTGGACCTTGTGAACCACTTTCTTCTCCTTCACTGTCTACACTCTATCAGTATTTCTAGATCTCTCTTCTCCTGATTCTCGAGTTATCTCTCAAATTGCACATTACAACTTGTACATGACAAGTCCACTTTTTAAATTTTTCATCTTCACTCAGGTGTTCCTCAGGGCTTTATTCTTTAATATCTTTCCTCTATAGCTCCCTCTCCACTTGTCCCTCTGTTGAAGGCCACTCACATCCTTTCAGAGACTCTGTTAAAATCGTGGACATCATCTTTGACACTAAATTCACATTTAATCAACAAATTTATGCTGTTGTTTGATTCTCCTTCCTTGCAATGCACCACTCTGTGCACCCTCTTCTCTCTCCATCTGAGTGTACTTTTCTTTGCTTCCCCATCCTCTTAACTTCCTCCCCACTCTGTGTTTCAAGATTGCCATCCCTTTTCCCCTCTTTCTCCCTCTTTTTATTATTTTGTAAACTGTATAGATGCCATTGATGGCCCCTTTGCAGTATATCAAGTGTGGTAAAATAAATAAAATAAAAATGATGGGAAGAAAGAGAGGATAGTCTTTGGTCTCTAGAAGTCTATCAGCCAATGACCAATTGTAGCCCAATTTTCCATTTGTTTCCTAACATAGTTTGGTGCTAGATATCATATGTTTTTACCATGTTCTCAGACAGTAGCAGACTCAAGTACTATACAAAATTTACAAAGGTAAAATAATATGTTCTTTTTTTCTGATCCCAGACATTAATCAAATGAATTACTTTGCTAACTGTAATAGTCAGCTACTATGCTGGAAAAGCAGAACTTGTGTGAGACCTGCTATTGCATAAGATTAAAGTTTCTTTACTTTCACTCTAAGGTGGTTGAGAGATAGGTGATTGTAGTGCTAATGTGGCGTTGGCATTGATTAGTGTAAATCACAGCAGGAAATGGCAAATGGCAAAGCAGCTTGAATTAATTTTTTTTTAACTTTGTGAACCAGATTTCTTAGAGAAATCAATTCAATTTTAACAGTTTCTCAAATTGAGAGAACAAGGGGGTTATGATTTTTATACTTAAGTTAACTGTTGAAAAATTACTGGAAAAGGCATACCATAAAAATGAATGACTATAGTCTCCCAATTCCACAGCTTGAAGTCCTAATAAAATAGCATCATCACCATGAAATTTTATTTAAACTGCTCATCATCAGTTGAACTCAGTATTGTATTGATCAGTAATTGAACTCTGTGCAACTCACTCACTTGTGCCCCCCTCCATCCCACTTGCTTTGCAACCACCAAGTAGATGGCGAGCTGAGAGAGGTTTTCTGCCCCTCTTCATTTTGCTCCCTGTGCATCGCTTGCAAGCTCTTGGCACAGAGCTAATTGAACTGTATTTCTTTAAAAAGTTCAGTCCTACCTCCAACTAAGCAGATCACAAAGGCACATACATAATAAAATCACACAAGTCCATAACAAAAGAGTCAACTCATGCTTTTACAAACAAATTTGTTTTCAAGTCCTTGCAGAACTGTTACTTCTGCACATCCTTAAAACTCCAGGCAAGTTGTTCCAAATCTGTGGACCAGCAACTGAGAATGCTGCTGCTCGAGTGGAAACATATTTCACAGTACTCAATTTTTCATTTGCAAGTAACATTGGAGAATCTGAACGCAAAGCCCTTAACGGGTGATACACAATAAAATACCAGGGAACTGATGTTGAATATAACACTTGATGAATCAACCGTGCAATCTTAAATTGCACATGAGATGCAATTGGTAACCAGTGCAATGATCGAAGCACTGGCAACACATGTGCAGACTGAAATATTCTGGCCAACAACCTGGCTGCAGCATTCTGGATAGTCTGTAATGTCTGTATTATAGATTTCATTATTCCCAGATATAGCGCATTGCAGAAATCTGTCTGTGAAATTACTAGACTCTGGACTACTGACCTAAAATCTCATTTAAGTATCATCTTGTCAACAAGTGGAGCTGAAAAAAAGTGGACTTCACCAAACTCAAAATCTGATCTTTCGTAGTCAGCTGGGAATCTAAGACAACACCCAACACATGCATATTATCTCTCACAGGCAGTTCAATATCACCCACCCACACAGATTGACACTGAAGTAACTCTTCATATTTTCCAAAAACATCAATTCAGACTTGCTGACATTTAAAGCTAACCTATTATTTTTCATCCAGTCCCCTACAGCTGTCATATATAACTTCAATTTGCTGCTCAACCAACTCAGTCCCTCTTGTACTGGAAAAAAGAACTGGACATCATCCGCATATATCATATGTTCTACATGCAGATCTTTAAGCACCATACCCAACGAGGCCACTCCCTCAATCAACCAACCCAGGCCTCCTTCTCCTCTTTTCCTGACATCACCGAAGAGGAAACCGCCCATCTCCTCTCCTCCTCGAAATCCACCACCTGTTCCTCAGACCCCATCCCCACCAACTTACTTAACACCATCTCTCCTACTATCACCCCCCCATCTGTCATATCCTCAACCTCTCTCTCTCCACTGCAACTGTCCCTGACACCTTCAAGCATGCTGTTGTCACACCACTCCTCAAAAAACCATCACTTGACCCTATTTGTCCCTCCAACTACCGCCCCATCTCCCTCCTACCCTTTCTCTCCAAGATACTTGAACGCGCCGTTCACAGCCGTTGCCTTGATTTTCTCTCCTCTCATGCCATCCTTGATCCACTTCAATCCAGCTTTCGCCTCCTACACTCGACAGAAACGGCATTATCTAAAGTCTGCAATGACCTGTTCCTTGCCAAATCCAAAGGTCACTACTCCATCCCCATCCTCCTCGACCTATCCGCCGCTTTTGACACTGTCAATCACAATTTACTTCTTGCCACACTGTCCTCATTTGGGTTCCAGGGCTCTGTCCTCTCCTGGTTCTCCTCTTATCTCTCCCACCATATCTTCAGAGTACATTCTCATGGCTCTTCCTCCACCCCCATCCCGCTCTCTGTTGGAGTTCCTCAGGGATCTCTCCTTGGACCCCTTCTCTTCTCAATCTACACCTCTTCCCTGGGCTCCCTGATCTCATCTCATGGTTTCCAATATCATCTTTATGCTGACGACACCCAGCTTTATCTCTCCACACCAGACATCACTGCGGAAACCCAGGCCAAAGTATAGGCCTGCTTATCCGACATTGCTGCCTGGATGTCCAACCGCCACCTGAAACTGAACATGGCCAAGACCGAGCTTATTGTCTTCCCTCCCAAACCCACTTCTCCTCTTCCTCCACTCTCCATCTCAGTTGATAACACCCTCATCCTCCCCGTCTCATCTGCCCGCAACCTCGGTGTCATCTTCGACTCCTCCCTCTCCTTCTCTGCGCATATCCATCAGATAGCCAAGACCTGTCGCTTCTTCCTCTATAACATTAGCAAAATTCGCCCTTTCCCCTCTGAGCACACCACCCGAACTCTCATCCACTCTCTCATTACCTCTCGCCTTGACTACTGCAACCTAGTCCTCACTGGCCTCCCACTTAGCCATCTATCCCCCCTTTAGTCCGTTCAGAACTCAGCTGCATGTCTTATCTTCCGCTTGGACCAATATACTCATATCACCCCTCTCCTCAAGTCACTTCACTGGTTTCCGATCAGGTACCACATACAGTTCAAGCTTCTCCTACTAACCTACAAAAGCACTCGATCTGCAGCCCCTCCTTACCTCTCTACCCTCATCTCCCCTTACGTTCCTACCCGTAACCTCCGCTCTCAAGACAAATCCCTCCTTTCAGTACCCTTCTCCACCACCGCCAACTCCAGGCTCCGCCCTTTCTGCCTCGCCTCACCCCATGCTTGGAATAAACTCCCTGAGCCCATACGCCAAGCCCCCTCCCTGCCCATCTTCAAATCCTTACTCAAAGCTCACCTCTTCAATGTCGCCTTCAGCACCTAACCACTTTACCTCTATTCTAGAGTGCCCCAACTTGACATTTCATCCTTTAGCTTGTAAGCTCCTTTGAGCAGGGACTGTCCTTCTTTGTTAAACTGTACAGCGCTGCATAACCCTAGTAGCGCTCTAGAAATGTTAAGTAGTAGTAAACAACAAGGCAGAAAGGGCCAATCCCTGTAGAATACCTTTTGAAACTGGAATCACTTGAGAAGCCTTCCCATCACTAAAAACCTCTATAGAACACCCTTTCAAAAATGATGCAAACCAGCTCCACACCATCCCCCCTATCCCAATCCTTTTCAGCTTCTCAAGTAACAGATCAACATCTACAGTATCAAATGCTGATGAAACATCTAGTGAGACCAGGTAAAAGTCAAAACCTTATCAACTCACTGTCTCATCTCATCCACTGATGATAGCAACAAAGTTTCAACACCATGTCCTGTTCTGAAACCAAATTGATGATCATCCAAACACATCACATCATCAACAAACTAATCCAATTGGCATAAGATTACCTTCTCTATGACTTTCAAAACAGTGGATTCTATCGAAATTGGCCTATAATTACCCAAAACTGAACCATCCAAGGAATTATTTTTTAAGAGTGGTTTCACAGTGGAGATGTTACATTTCTCTGGAACACTACCTAATTTAATGACTTATTAGCAATCAATATCAAAACAGGAGCTGCAATAGAAGTCAAACCTCTAATCACCACCCTAGAACTAGGATCTACCAATGATTTTGTTGGGGTCAGGGAACAGACAAACCTAATAATCTCTTCCTTCATAACTGATCTAAATTCAGTCCAATCCTCACTAGAAACTGCACCATCATTAAAACTAGCAATATGCAGCTTGCAAATAACTTGCCCAACTTATCTGATTTCTGCACCAAATAATTTGCAAATGCAATAGCATCGGGACCTTCCCTAACATTTCTACTCACATGTCCCTGCACCGGATGTCTCACTGCACTAAACAGTTCCTTAGGTCTATTCAAAACTGAATTTTGTTTTTATAATATCAATTCCTTTTCTCATCGCAAAACCACAAATACTCCTTCAGTCTCAATGTATAACTATCAAAATCTTCTACATCTCTTGATTTTCTCCACTGCCTCTCACTCTGACGCAACTCCCTCCTCAGCTGAGCAACTGACAAAGATTTCCAAGGACACGGTTTATAACTATCCTTAAAAATCACCTCCTTCATCGGGGCAACAACACGAAGAACCCACCCTAGAGACAAATACCATGACTCCACCATCTCATCTAATAAGACCTGATCATCAACAGTCAAAACTGATCCTCATTCCTTCTTCAAATCTTGAAGTTCAAAGTTAGCTCTAACATGACCCTTCCTATGGGGATTCTCCAACCCAACCTTACTCTTAGAAATACACAATGAGAAAGAGATCACTACATGGACAGACCATCCCATGAACTTAATTATAGGAGACTGACATAAATCCTGTCCTAATAAAGATGACCAAAAAAAAAAAATCAAATTTAAGGTACTACCAGCAGAATTCTTAAGAGAGCAGATAATTTTACTGAAAGATAAAGCTTCTAAAGTTTGAAACAACACCTGATCTTTCCCTTGCACCACACCATTTTCCATTTGTACTGGTACATTAAAATCTCCTAAAATACAAAGTCTGTCAAACACAATTGGCAAATTACGTAAAAATTCAATAAACGGTGAGAAATCATTTTTCATCATTCCTAGAGGACTATAAACCAAGCACAGACTTAATTCTTCACCAGTTAATACCAAAATCTCCCTAAAGTCTGTCACTTCTGCACAACACTAGTTCACATTTAAATCCTTCCTCAAAACACTACCACCACCACCCCCATACGTCCTGCAAGCCCATTCCCATCTAAACCCAGGTAGACAACATGAGTAACCACAACCTTATCTGAACTCAATAACCATAATTCCATATCAAGTCCCATGTCTTCAATCAAATCACAAATCATATTCACTAAACCAAGCTGTTATAGAGCAGACTTCAATTCCTGTCCATGCACAACATCTACATATTTAATATTCCCTATATTCCTAACCTCTACCCCTGTACACCCTAAACAAGCAGCCATTCCTCCCCCTCCTAACAATGACCTAAATAGCACTCATTCTACCCTCATACGTCTTCCACACTACCCACAATCACACAATCTAAACCTCCCAAAACCAGCCCAGAATCCAACCGCACCACCACCCTTCAATATTCCCCCAAACTCCACCCAAACGAGTGCCCCAAGGAGCAACCAGCTCCTTAGTTGCGTTCCTTTGTCAGTGCGATGAAGGAGGTGCCTGCTGCTCTGGCACATCAAGGCTCCAGCACTGGCCTGGGCCTCTTCACTCCGTGCCCAAGAGTAACATCACTCAAGGAGCAGAGCTAGATCTGTCGTGGACCTGACCAGCAGCTGGAACTATACGGAGGCTCCCAAAAGATGACCTGGGGAGATGGTAACACAGTGGATGGAACTCAGGAACAGCTCAGCAGGCACACACACACACACACACACACACACACACTCTCTCTATATTCATGCCTTGGATGTGAATCCAAAAACAATGGACTTAGATCAATTAAGTCCACATTAATTAGATTGTTGTGGCCACAGAAAAATGAGACTGGGGAAAACATCTATTTTAAAACATCAACTTGTCCTATTGTGTTAGAGTTGAAGCTTTACCTTTGCATGCTCCTGTACTCCCATTTGTCATAGCTTGCTACAGCAACAGTGAGTTCTCCACTGTTCTGTAATTAGCTGGCTGTTTAACCACCTTGATGCATTTGTTATTTAAGGTGGTATATCAAATAAATAAATTAATAAACTAATACTAAACTGCTTATCTGATGGCAACATGTGCAACAAACCTGAACTGGGAAAAGAAGGTACTTCAGTAAGAGATGGTCACTCTTTTGTGGGTACATCAGAACCATCAATGTCAGAAGTCAATCAGTCAAAGAAAATTTCAAAGTCACAGAGAACTCAGCTGTAGATTTACTGTGTCTGAGGTATCCCACTACCCCAAAATATGGGAAAGCAGGAACTGACAGGCCATCTATCAGGATGGGGCTGAGGGTTAACCCAGCTGTTCCTTTTATCTTTTCATGGCCCTTGCATCCCAATCTCAATGCTGTAGGTTATGAAGAAAGTGAAGGGACAGGATTCATACTGACGCTGAGGCTCATTCAAAAAACTTCACCCATGGGTTTTACAGTTGGGTGGCCTCTTTTGGTTGAATTTTCCTTGTAAGTGCATGGTAAAATTGAACTCAGTGAAATATATTTTCTTTGACCCAGCTCATTTAAATACCTTTTTGGAATACAAGGCTATTGTGATGCCATCCTTGCTGCCGGATGTCATTACTACATCTACTCTGGAATCATTAGTTTACGACCTGAGCTAACTCTCTTTTGTCTCTCTATAGTGTATAGAGATCCATTCCTTCTTAGCAGGATTCCTTTGTGTTTATCCCATGCATGTTTGAATTCCATTACTGTTTTCATCTCCATCACCTCCCATGGGAGGGCATTCCATGTATCCACCACCCTCTCCATGAAAAAATACTTCCTGACATTACTCCTGAGTCTGTCCCCCTTCAACCTCAATTCATGTCTTCTAGTTCTACCGCCTTCCGGAAAAGGTTCATTTGCGAATTAATACTTTTCAAATATTTGAACATCTGTATCAAGTCATCCCTGTTTCTCCTTTCCTCCAAGGTATCCATGTTCAGGTTGGCTAGTCTTTTCTCGTATGGTTTGCAACGCAAATCAAATACCATTTTTGTAGCTTTTCTTTGTACCATTTCTAGTCTTTTTACATCTTTAGCAAGATACGGCCTCCAAAACTGAACACAATACTCCAAGTGTAACTCCTGATGTCTGTCTTTTAGGACATAGGTGTTTAGTCCCTTTCTGAATTAGGGAATAAACATCTAAGAACTTGTCATTTGCACATACTTGGGCCTGATATTTGCATATCAAGGGGACTTAGAGGTTTATGCAAAATAAACATTTAAGTGCCAGTTTATATACGTATCAAACATGAATAAGGCATGTAAAATGAGGGCCTGTATGAAAAGGGGTGGGGAAGAACACTGGTAATGTGTGAGAGATTTTATTCCTTTGTAAGTGCAGGAGTTTGACCATGCAAGAAAGCCAATGCTTGCAAGGGAATTATTTCACACTTACAAACTGAGGCCCAGATGCTCAGAAATCTGGTGCTGAAGGGAACAGTGCCAGAAAACAACAGCCCAAACACTGAAGAAGAATTACCACACAATGCTCAACACTAACAACATGCAAATTATATGCATGTTGTTAGTGTTGAGCATTGGAAGTTAAAGAGGGAGGAGCATGCCTGGCTCATGCCCAGTCAAGAGGGGATGAAGAGCTGTGGTCTCTGGAACAGAAACCCTGGGCAGAAAGTAAACCAGACAGCCAAAATAAAGGTGAGCCGGTCAATACTATGTATCTGGATTTTCAAAAGCCATTTGACAAAGTACCTCATGAAAGACTCCAGAGGAAATTGGAAAGTCATGGGATAGGAGGTAGTGTTCTACTGTGGATTAAAAACTGGTTAAAGGATAGAAAACAGAGTAGGGTTAAATGATCAGTATTCTCAATGGAGAAGAGTAGGTAGTGGGGTTCCCAAGGGGTCTGGGTTGAGACTGCTGCTTTTTAACATATTTATAAATGATCTAGAAATGGGAATAACTAGTGAGGTAATTAAATTTGCTGATGACACAAAATTATTCAAAGTTGTTAAATCACAAGAGGATTGTGAAAAAATTGTAAGATGACCTTACAAGACTGGGAGACTGGCCATCCAAATGGCAGATGATGTTTAATGTGAGCAAGTGCACAGTGATGCATGTGGAAAAGAGGAACCCGAACAATAGCTACATGATGCAAGGTTCCACGTTAGGGGTCACAAACCAGAAAAAAGGATCTAGGAGTCATCGTAGGGCCATGCAGTTCCAGCCCCATGGCCCTGATGCAAGCGTAGAGAGAGCTATTTGCAGGACAGTAGAGATCTGTACAACAAAAATTTGTCGTTTGGGTTGTCTTTGGTAAATCACTTATTCAATTCTTCTTCAGACCAAATTATTCAGATTCTTTGGGGTCCATTAAAGAGCTCCCAGGAGTTGCAGTCTATGCCTCACAGCCTATGATGATTGCTGCTAGGATCAGACTATGAGAGTTGAGAAGACGATATTAGATTTTATTTATTTCCTTTTAACTGTTGTTGCCTACTCTTGCTCTCTGGATGGCATACTTCCTACTTTTCATCACTTCCTACTTTTAACAATATTGTATTTTCTTTGGTATTTTAATTGGAGTGGAGGAGTGGCCTAGTGGTTAAGGTGGTGGATTCTGGTCCTGGGGAACTGAGTTCAATTCCCACTTCAGGCACAGGCAGCTCCTTGTGACTCTGGGCAAGTCACTTAACCCTCCATTGCCCCATGTAAGCCGCATTGAGCCTGCCATGAGTGGGAAAGCATGGGGTACAAATGTAATAAAAATACATTTGCTGTACTTTCCAGTTTGAACATAGTAGATGAAGGCAGATAGAGACCTGAATGGTCTGCCCAACAGTCACACTCATTATTAATTTATGATTAAGCCAATAATGAATGTGATTTAAAATACTTGACATACTTGAAAGACAATATATCAAGAAACGAAAGTATGCTACAACTAAATTAAAGTGTCAAACAATTTTGCACTCTTTAGTTTTGTTTTCCATCTATTTTTAATCAAACTTGCATAAATCCTGCTGACAGACATCTGCCACAGAAGCAACAGCATTCTACAACATCAAGAGTGGCATGCAGACTCCACAGCACCAAACAATGGGCAAAGGGCATTAACGGTGACTTGAAGATCCTGATGCACAGGGAGCATTCGAACCAGCACTAGCATTGGCAGGAAGATGCAAAACACCAGGAGATAGCAAAGCAGACCCCAAATTCTATGTGCATTCAGCAAGCAAACACCAAGATGGTTAAGTCAGGGACATAGTTTAATGGGAAGATGAGCCTGTTTGAGGGATGCTTGAAGGACTAAGATTCTCCCATAGACAGGTTTGCTTTGAAAAATGTTATACTTTCTGTCTCACTAACATAAAAACCACATGAAAAGACTTTGAAAGGAAGATTGTAATGCAGCTTAAAGAATCATCTTTACTAATCCTCAGGTTGTCACACTAGTGTGAATTTGAATTCTAATATATGAAATCAATCAATAAAAAACAACATAGGAAGATCCCAAGGCACAAAATTAAGCATGGTACTGGAAGAATGGAGGGTGGCCAATCTAACAACATGGAATTTTTAGACCAGTGGGCTTGATGCCAGTGCCGGTCAAAATGGTAATTATAAAGAACAAAATTACAGAGCATATACATAAGCATATATAAAATAAGACAAAGCCAACATGGATTTAGTGAAGGGAAATCTTGCCTCACCAATCTACTAAGTATCTTTGAAAGGGTGAACAAACATGTGGATAAAGGTGAGCAGGTCGATATTGTGTTATCTGGATTTTCAAAAGCATTTGACAAAGTACCTCATGAAAGACTCCACAGGAAATTGGAGAGTCATGGGATAGGAGGTAGTGTTCTATCGTGGATTAAAAACTGGTTAAAAGACAAAAAACAGAGAGTAGGGCTAAATGGTCAGTATTCCCAATGGAGAAGGGTAGATAGTAGGGTCCCACAGGGGTCTGTACTAGGACCGCTGCTTTTAAACATATTTATAAATGATCTAGATATGGAAATAACTAGTGAGGTAATTAAGTTTACTGATGACACAAAGTTATTCAAATTTGTTAAATCGCAAGAGGATTGTGAAAAATTGCAAGAGGACCTTACGAGACTGGGAGACTGGGCATCCAAATGGCAGATGATGTTTAATGTGAGCAAGTGCAAAGTGATGCATGTGGGAAAGAAGAACCCAAAATATAGCTATGTGATGCAAGTTTCCCCATTAGGAGTCACCGATCAGAAAAAGGATCTAGATGTCATCAATGATGATACTTTGAAACCCTCTGCTCAGTGTGTAGCTGCAACTAAGAAAGCAAATAGAATGTTAAGTATTATTAGGAAAGAAATGGAAAACAAATATGAGGATATTATAATGACTATATCTGCATTATATAATGCATATATAAAGGCGCACTGCACCTTGAGTACTGTGTGCAATTCTGGTCACTGCATACTGAAAATGATATAGAGGGGCATTTTCGAAAGAAACATCTAAGTTTGGATTTGGACGTCTTTGTAAAACGTCCAAATCCGGAGGCGGGGAAAAGGTCATTTTCAAAAAAAGATGGACGTCCATCTTTCATGACGAAAATACCTAAGATGTCCTTAGATTTGGATGTCTTTGACTTTTGGAGATTTTTGAAACCAAAGACGTCCAAGTCAAAAACGTCCAAATGCAAGCCATTTGGACATGGGAGGAGCCAGCATTTGAAGTGCACCGGTCCCCCTGACATGCCAGGACACCAATTGGGCACCCTAGGGGGCACTGCAGTGGACTTCATAAATTGCTCCAAGGTACATAGCTCCCTTACCTTGTGTGCTGAGCCCCAACCCCCCCCCCCCCAACCCACTACCCCCAACTGTACCACCAACTGTACATTCATAAGAGTGAAGGGGGGCATCTAGATGTGGGTACAAAGGGTTTCTGGTGGGTTTTGGAGGGATCGCTGTTTCCTCCACAAATGTAACAGGTAGGGGGGTATGGGCCTGGGTCCACCTGTCTGAAGTGCACTGCACCCACTAAAACTGCTCCAGGGACCTACATGCACTGTCATGGACCTGAATATGACATCTGAGGCTGGCAAGTAATATTTTTAATAATGTGTTTTGAGGGTGGGAGGGGTTAGTGACCACTGGGGGAGTAAGGGGAGGTCATCTCCGATTCCCTCCAGTGGTCATCTGGTCATTCTGGGCACCTTTTTGTGCCTTATTCGTAATAAAAACAGGTCTAGGTGAAAACATCCAAGTTGTAGTCATGCACGTCTCTTCTTTTTTCGATTATGGGTCAAAAATGTCCAAGTCTTAGGAACGCCCAAGTCCTGCCTTCACCACGCCTCCGATGCGCCCCCTTGCAATTTGGATGTCCTTGCGACGGACTTCAGTTAGAGTCGTCCAAAATCTGGTTTTGATTATACCGATTTGGACATCTCTGAGAGATGGACGTTCAAGTCAGGGGCATATCTGCGTGGGGGCACAGGGGCCTGGGCCTCCACAGATATCGCCCTGGACCCCCCTACCGCCGTCAACCCTCCCCCGCCGTCACCTATCCCCACCGAGGTCCGCTTCCTCCTGCCTGCCGGTGCCTTTTACTTCAGCTGGCGGGGGACCCCAACCCCCGCCAGCCCAGCCGAGGTCTTGTTTAAGTTTTCTTCCTCATGCTGTGCTGTTAAAAGCTGCATCCCTTCCCTTCCAGCTTCGGACAGAGTCTAACGTCGCAGCACGTTGACGTCCTGCATGTACAAAGTGCTGCGAAGTCAGACTCCGTCCGAAACTGGAAGGGAAGGGATGCAGCTTTTAACAGCACAGCATGAGGAAGAAAACTTAAACATGACCTCGGTTATTTTTTTCTCCTGTACTAGTATAATATTTTCAATGATGTCTGTTTATATGCTAATCTCTCAAGTACTCACTACTTACTCATAAATTCATATCTTTGCCATAAAACCTTTATTTACTTAGCCTCATAGGATATTACCCATATTCACATATACCATGGATGTCACATAAAGCAGCCCCAGTATTCCTAAACTACTAGCCCCTCATCCGCTCGCAATCACCTAAGGCATCCACATACCCCACATTCAATCACCTATTATCCACTTCAACATGTACAATCCAACCTTACATAGCGTAACATATAATATCAATGTTACAAAAAAATGGAATATACCACTCATTTGTCCAAGTTCAACTCCTTCCGAGTTTGTTTGTAATCAGTTTAACCAGTGGTTATAGGCGTATTGCTATCGCCAAATCCATCGTACACGCCTCTTTTCTCTGCAGGTTGGCTACTTCTTCACAAAATTGTAGCGTGGGGCTAGAGACAGTCTGCTGGGGATACCACCAACGCGTCAATTAAAAAGTTCTTAACACATCAAGGTTCTCTATGCGAGACCGCATTTCGTCAACATCTTCCTCAGGAGAACCAAAACCCACAATCTGTAAATGCATATGTATCCTGTTATTAACATATCCTCCTGAACTCCTTGAAATATCTATCAAATTCATCATAAACATAATAAATCACTTTCAAAGCATTATTTGGCAGCTTACCCGTGGGACTACTTTCCAAGCCCGGAATACCGGAAATGACGCTCAAACATTCACTCAGCTGGAATTACTCTCACTCTAAATACTCTCGCAACAGACCACCCCCCATCCTACGTCATACACTTTACAACCACTCAACTTCAAGGTTTAAACCACCCGGTGTAACAGTGCCCCATTGATATATGTAGTGCTGCTCTATATTAAATAATAAAGTACTAACATCTTCACCTTGGGACGGTGCTGAGACCTGTACCAAAACCAAACAACGGAGGTCCTCCACCCTGTGCTTGTGTTCTACCCAATGGAGAACCAAAGGAGCTTCCAGTCTCCGATTTCTCAGATTACTAATATGCTCAGCTACCCTAAATTTTAATTTCCTCTTAGTATGTCCAATATAGTATTTCCTACAAGGACATATAATGCAGTACACTATCCGTTCACTATTGCAGTTGGTAACTGCTTGCAAATAAAAATACCTGCTAGTGCCAGGGATCTGAACTGCACTTGTACAAATGGCATATTTGCAGTAGACACAAGCCCCACATGGAGAATGTTGACCCCTGCTGTTGTATGTACTCGGTCTTTTCAACAATTCACCTAAATTGGATTTACGGCGGTAAGCCATCTTGGGATGTTCTTTAAATACCAGGTGTACTTCCAGTACATGCCAGTATTTGTGTATGACCTGGCCGATCGCGGGGGCCTGATGAGAAAACGGTAACACACACGCTATCGGTTTGACCATTGATGTCTGCTTTGGAGATAACAACCATGATCTATATGCGCCATGGCTGGTATAAGGGGTGTGGTTAATGTGGGTGTGGCTATAATAGGGGTGTAGTCATATGTGGTGACCCCGCCCATAATGAGTACCGGCACCTTTTTTTCTACAAAAAAAGCACTGGCTTTAGCCCTTCAAGAAAGATGAGGGTCATTTCATAAACACCCTTCCAACCCAAGAGCCCTCAGTCGATGGCACAATGGCCCATGATAAACAACATCAAACAGAGCATTAAGACCAAGAAAATCTACAGATTTCATTTAATAGACCCAACAATAATATCTCAATATTACAAGTGCTGGAACTTAGACTGATATTTGTACAATAAACAGAGATCATCAATGAATTCTAATTGAAGACAGACAATTTTTTTCAAGTACTTTCACTAGAAAAAGGCAAATTCTAAATAGGTTTATAATTGCTGAGTTCACTCAAGTCAAAATATGACTTCATCAATTGAGGTCTGACTACTGCCTTTTTCAACTGAGGTGGTACCACCCTCTCCACAAGAGAAGAGCTAATTATCAAAGTCAGCCCTTCAAGTAATCTGTTCTTGGCTCACTAATTAAAAAAGAAGGGGAAGAATCCAGATAATATGTTGGCACATTCATCTGAGCTTAAACTTGAGAAAACTGCTCTTCAGTCTCTACCTGAAATACAGATCAAATGATATTATCATCATTTGCCACATAACTCAGATCAACAAACTTAGGGCCCTGTTTACTAAGCAGCGTTAAAGGCACGTTAACATTTTTAACGCACATTAACCATGTACACATGTTAACCATGTATGTGCCTACAATATCCCTATAATCACCTAAATGGTTAGTGCACGCAATAAGTGTAGGCACGCTAAAAACACTAATGCACCTTAGTAAACAGGGCTCTTAGTTCTACTCTCACCACACTTCTCTGGACCCAACATCTCCTTTCTGCCTAAATCACCAATCAGTACCAGTTTATCACAATATTTTTTCATACATTTGATATACCGCAAATTGATCCCAAACAGGCAACAAAGCAGTTTACAACAAATTAAAATAGAACTTACTTTGTTAATAATATTATGTTTAGAGAAGTATTTTATTTTATTTTGTTTTACTATGGATTTGACGCGATTGTTTTCAATTTGGGTACTTCTTGTGGGTGGCTGGCATTCTCTTTTCAATCATGCATGGAATACTGCTTATATTCCCACTTTTATTTTTTCTACACATCGTTCCCCATCGATTATAGAGTTTATCCCTCACTCTAGGACATTATTAAAGTGTGCTGATGTTATGCCTCACTCCATTGAATAATCTCCCTTGCTCATTTTTGTAAGTGCTTACCATTGTCAGCCAAATTAGCCCCCAATATTTGTGCTGGGCCATGTCAGAGCACCAGCACTGAATACTGGGGGCTAAGTTTGGGCGAGCATGCTGCAAGAGCTTATGTGGGCCTGGTTCATATAAAGAGAGTTATGCGGGCCCCAGCTGAATATTGGGTTGGGACCATCATAACTATTTTTTTAAAGAAAACCCTCCCAATCCCTCTCCCTGAATCTCCAATACCCCCTCCCTAACTGCACTGTGATTTCCTAAATCCCTCTCCTCCATTCACCCCAAATGAACCCTCTCAATCTGCTGATGTTTAAGTAGGCCCCCTGGGCCTATCTGTTCTCCCTCTCATGGCAGCCATTTTGAAAGGAAGCCATGAGGGGGCAGGAGTAAAGGGGATGCATGCCTGCCCCCAGTGACCCCTGCTGGACCACAAGAAAGACAGGTAGTTCTGGGGGGGGGGAGGCCTACCTAGACATCAGAGAGGGAGATTCATTTGGGGAAGGAGATCGACTTAAGAAATCATGGAGGAGTAGAAAGGGAGGGGGTATTAGAGAGGCAGGGAAGGGGATTGGGAGGGTTTTCTTTAAAAAATAAAACATATTATGTGGGTCCTGGTCTGATATTCAGTGCCAGCACCCACATAACTGCCTTTCTGTGGTTACAATCAAAGTGGCTTAATTTAGGACAGCTTTTCAGCTGTCCTAAATTAGGCTGCTTAGCTATATGGGTGCCGGCACTGAATACTGCCAGCATCTGCATAACCCCGGGCTCCTACCCAGTACTGCCCCCAGCACCGCCCCTGATCTGCCCACATTTTAGTTGGGCGGTCTGTAGAGATATTCAGCAGTACTCTCCAGTTAAGTGCCACTAAATATCTCCACTAAGATGGCAGGAAGTGATTTAAGTGGACAGAAGAGGTTCCTGCCTGCTCAAATCTCTGTGAATATCAGCCTGTCTCAGTTTAAAAGAGGTAGACTGAAATCCTAAACCAGAAAAAATTTGCACAGAATACTTGCATTAATTCCACACATTCTTCTGTTGTCCTTATCCCTTGTTATTATCTCAACATTCGGTCAGGGCCGTCGAGAGGGGGGGGCAGGGGGACAAAATTCCCTGTGCCCGGGCCTACAGGGGTGCCCGGCACCGGAGTCCCACCCCGCCCTCCGTCATTAGGACCTCGCGCCTCCTGGGGCCCCGCGGTGCTTCCTGGCGCTCCCTCCCTCGTTGCGACGCTCTCAGCTTCATTTTTTCCAGCCGCCCTGCATTTAAAAAGTTGCAGCGGCGGCAAAAACGCAGGCTCGCCTCTTCTTTAAGCCTTTCCCCTTCTCTTTCAGCGTGCACTGATGCAATTTCTGGTTTCCGCGATGGTGGCACAGTGCACACTGAGAGAGAAGGGGAAGGGCTTAAAGAAGAGGCAAGCCTGCGTTTTCGCCGCTGCAACTTTTTTAATGCAGGGCGGTTGGAAGGAAGGGAGGGCTGTCCCTCATTGTCTTTATTTGTGGGTAGCATTTTTATTTATTCTCACTAATATTTTCAAATGTGCCGGCTTGTGCAGCATAGGAATGTACACAGAGGAAGTATAATAACGGAATAACTTTTCGTAGTAATTTGTCATTTGGAGGGGCTGTTTATAGGGACTCCCTAGCACATGTTGTATTCGTGCAGACATTTTTTTTCTCCTGGTAAAGGGTCACTAAAACAGACATCATTTATGAGAATCAGGTCCTCAACACTTAGAGTTTTTATCTGCTTATTTATGACACTTATGTGGTGGAAACCTGAGGGCACAGCTGGAGCTGGGAACTGAAACTCGGGGGAGGGGGGTGAAAAGGGGGGTAAGTTGGGGCAAGTCACTGGACATGGAGAATCACTGGGGATGAGTAGGGAGGACAGGGGAGCGAGGAGAGTTGCCATGGATGGAGGGGAGGGGAGGAGAAATGCTGGACATGGAAGTGAGGGAAGACAGGAAGGAGATGCACATGGATGGAGGAGAGGGGAGAGTTGAAATGCTGGATATGGATGCAGGGGAGGGAAGAGAAGACATGAGATGAACATGGATGAAGGGGAGGAGAGAGAGGATAAATGCTGGACATGGATGGAGGAGAGGGAAGAGAGAGGAAGGAGATGCATCCTGATGGAGATGAGGGAAAGGGAAAAGAGGAGAAAAACTGCACATGGCTGGAGAAAATAGGCAAAAGCTGGATCCACGCTATACCTCCTCCAGTCAAGTCCGCGGAGGACCCAGCTTTTACCTATGGATGTAGGGCAAGAAATGAAGAAGAAAGGAGGAAAGTAAAGAAATAAATGGAAAGGAAACCCTGGAAGTGGAGTTAAGGGAGCAGATAGAGAGCAACAGAATCAGAGACTGGGACCAACATGATCTGAAAAACAGTCACAAGACAACAAAGATAGAAAAAAATCATTTTATTTTCATTTTAGTGTTTGGAATATGTCCAATTTGAGAATTTACATCTGCTGTCTTATTTTGCAATGTATAGCAATGTTCTGTTTTTCTGGTATTGTGCTGCATGCAGAATCTGTATGCTAATTTGGTTTCTGTCATTTTGGGTATACTGGGGAGGGGTGGGTGAGAACTGGTCTGCACAGCTCCCTGCAGTTGCTAAGACCGGCCCTGTCCGTCGTCGACATTCTGCCACCAGGCCGGGCCCCCTGCATTGAAATCACAGCACCTCTCACCTCCGTGTGAAAGCGCTGCAGGCAGCAGCAGATCGCTTCCCTTCGGGCTTCCTTCCCACTTTGTGTCCCGCCCTCACAGAAGTTACGTCAGATGAGGGCGGGACACAGGGAGGGAAGGAAGCCCGAAGGAGGGAGGCAATCTGCTGCTGCCTGCAGCGCCTTCACATGAGGTGAGAGGCGCTGTGATTTCAATGCAGGGGCCCGGCCCGCTGGTGCGCGGAGGGGGGGATGGGTGGTGGGGGAGCGATGGCGACCTCGGGGGGGGGGCCGGGGGGTGGCCTTGTCCCGGGCCTGGCCCAGTCTCTCGGCGGCCCTGCATTCGGTAGGTAGGGAATAAGATCAATGTTGTATACAACTGGCTTGGCGAACATCAACCAGGTTATTTGTTTTTAACCGAAACCTGGCTCAATTCAGTAGATGATTCATTGATTAATGAGATTTGTCTTGTAAGCTATAAAGTAACCTCTTTCCCCAGAGAAAAGAAAAAGGGAGTTGGAATTGCACTGATCTATAAAGATATTTTTTAAGCCTCTACTTTAGATACTTTAATTAAACCAGAACTGGAAATATTTGCTCTTCAAGTGAAAGATGGATGGCCGCCCACCAATGTTGTTTTGAGGTAGCAGATTTCTGTTTAATCCATTTGTGTTCTAACCTCCTAATAATCTGTTTTAATCTATGTAAATCATCATCATTGGTAGCCTCTATTACTTGTATTCTATTTTATTGTCTCCCCTGGAAGTGGCATCAGGCTGAGGAAGACTTTTTTGATTTTATATTTTGAAATTCTACATATTCTTCATATACTTTATTATTGGGAGATATCAATCTTCATTTGGAGCAAAGAAATGACTATAAATTATTGATCTTTTCTCTTGTCTCTCAACTTTGAGTTTTCAATCCTTCCCATACAAATTACACATGAGAAAGGACATCAGTTGGATTTAGTTGCTTTTACTCATTCTATATTGAACAATGGTGACATTTTTATTTCAGATCTCTCTTGGTCAGGCATCAGGCTCTTTGAGGTCTGATCATTTTAGGTTAAATTTCACTTTGAATTGGAAGGATGTTTGAGAGAAAACGATGAGACGTGATGTGCAATATTGCTCAAGAGGTAATGTAGATGACAAATTATTTTGGAATTCATTTAATGTCCCTCCTTCAGAACTTTTAGCTGAATGGAGGAAAACTAGTGCCAAGATTTAAGATACAGTAGTTCCTATGAAGATCAAAAACAGAATTATTAGGGAATCCAATAAATGGTTTGATGATGATTTACATAGATTAAAACAGATTATTAGGAGGTTAGAACACAAATGGATTAAACAGAAATCTGCTCAAAACAACATTGGTGGGAGGTCATCCATGAATATAAAAAAAGTGCTTTTAAGAATAAATGTAAAATATATTACTCAAAATGATTGGAGCACACATTTTGAATGCCAAACATCTGTTTCAAATTGCTGCTAAGCCTTTGGCACACGTTATTGTCAAAATTCATCTTTAGATGTGACTCCTACAACATTGTATTTAGCGATCTATTTTCAAGATAAAATTAAACCCATCAGGGATCAGTTTGCTAATACCAAGAGTGCTGAAAAATGTCTAGGAAGAGGAGAGTGAGGCAGACAGACAACCATCAGTGCTGGTGCAGGAAATGTGAGATGATGGGTGGGAGGGTCCAATGAAAAAAGTTGCATGAAGGATCATAATCTTTGTTTGTCAGAAACAGCCTAATTTGGAGGGTGAGAGAATAGAAGGGTCAAAAGATGGAGTAGAGGTATCAGTGGGGGCGACAAATCTCAGAAGTTGAAAAAAATCTGAGATTTGTTGGTTGATTTAAGGATACAATGAGAGATGTCGCCCCTTTTGGATTTGCAGAGGAGAGCCCGACATTGTTGATAGTGAGAGCAGAAGAGGAGAGAATCGGCAGGTGAGTGTTGTTTGCGCCAAGTATGATCAACTTCAAAGCTCAATTTTGAGAAGCCTGAGCTCCTGCAAAAACCAAGGTGCATGAGTGATGCATTTACGTACAGAGGGACGAAAAGGGGTGACACTATCTACAGCAGATAAGAGAGAAGAGCTAAGGTTCTGAATATGACTGGACAAAGGGTTTAAGGATGAAAACTGTGAAGAGGAGGGAAGGTGAACAGGAAGTAAGGAAAGATTTTCATCCATCATTAGACACCAGGGTGGTGGGGTCAGGGAGGGAGGGGATAGGGGGACAACCAATGGGAGCAGAAAAGTAAGTCGGGCATGGTTAGACTAAAGAAGCCACTGCTAAGTGATAGGGGAGGGACAAAGAGAGGATATGGAATGGGAGAAGATCACATCTAGAATGTTAACTCCAATATGTGTTGGGATTCTTTTGTTTTTCCATCTTTGAAGGGTTTTAAAAGACTGCAAATAATCAAGATGCTATTAGCTGTTCATGTAGCTAAAACTGGGAAGGAGGTATTCAACATTTTGTGGCAATTATCTAATTATACTGATTTTAGAAAAAATGTTGAAAATGCTGCTCTTTCAGAAACACATTTTAGCTGATCTAATGTAACATTCTAACTGATAGTATTGTGTATTGCAAGAGTTATGTTCTGGTTTCTTTTTTTAATTTGTTAACCCCTCAGAATTGTGGTATATAAAGTGATTGTTATGTTAACAAAACAAAACCATTACTGGTCAATCTCTCATCAGTACTTGACCTCCCAGTCATCTAACCTTGCCAAATCACTCGACAGCAAACAAGTCATTAGGTTTATTCAATACAGCCTCATTTTTCAAGAAATAAAATGCTTATCTTTCTCACTAATGCCTCATGCACCATAGCCTATTCCTTCCAAATTAATTTCACCTCCAAAGATTTAGCTCTTTTTCTATAACCTCTCAATTCACTCCCTAAACAAATTTTGATACCGTGGAACACCTCTCTTATCCAAAGAGCACAAGACCTGCCAACTATATATAAGTCCAACTATATGAAACAGGTTCCTATTTATTCAGTTTATATCAGTTCTAGTGGTGACCTCAGCAGTGCTCATTACTAATGATGCCTGAAAATAGTAATGTATCTAACACCAACCTCTTCATCGGCTCACCCGATTACCGTATATCAAAAGTACCTTACGCACTATTTTTGCTACTCATCTTTTATGTGTGTCAGACTGGGGGTTAAAACGTCCGACATGCATGTTTCGCCCATAAAATGGGCTGTCTCAAGAACTCTCCCCCTAAGCCGTCTTCAGCGTCAGCTTTGCTATAACCTTTATGGGATAACCCCTTGCAAGTAACATAACATCAACTCTATTAGATAACCCTGAGTACTACTTATCCACTATAGGGGTCCTTTTACTAAGGTCCGCTGAAAAATGGCTTGCGGTAGTGTAGGCACGGGTTTTGGGCACGTACAGAATCATTTTTCAGCGCACCTGTTAAAAAATGCCTTTTTTAAATTTTTGCTGAAAATGGATGAGCAGCAAAATCAAAATTGCCACACGTCCATTTTGGGCCTGCGACCTTACCACCAGTCATTGACCTAGCAGTAAAGTCTCACGTGGTAACCAGGCAGTAATCACCTATGCGCGCCAAATGCCAGTTGGTGCGCATCCTACTACTACTACTACTACTATTTAGCATCCGATATGTGTGTCTGAAAATAACTGTTATTTTTCACCCGTGCATATCGGACATGTGCCAAAAATGAAATTACCGCAAGATCTACATGGTAGCCGGGTGGTAACTCCATTTTGGCGCATGTTGGGTGCATGTACAGCCTTAAGCGGCTTAGTAAATGGGCCTCATAGTGACTACAGACCAGGGCCAGTGCTACCATTAGGCAAGACTAGGTAGTCTTTCACCAGTACTAACCAATTAAGGATTAGCCAGGCAACCAATTTGGCAAAAGCATTAGCTGCTTCAGTTGTACACGTGAAAAAAAAAGTTCATTTTCAGAAAAAGTGGTTTTTAACCTCCTGCATCTCATTAAGAAACATTTTTACTAAATGGGTGCTGTGTGGCAACATGAAACTACCACAATCCCAACGTGGGTGCCGGTGGTAGTTCCACCCCCAGAGCACGCTATTTCCGGTGCTAGCGGAAATATTGAAATCATATTTCTACAGGGGTTTATCCAGCTGTAATCGAGCAGCATCGCTCACTGCCCAGTTATCGCTGGCTTAACACAGGAGCCCTTACCACCCTTACCTCAGAAGGTAGCGGTAAGTGCTCCCCTCTGAAATGTCCGCATGGCAAGTGCGAACTTACCTCACAGCCATTTCATTCTTGGCTATTTTCACTTGCTGTGCGGCTTAGTAAAAAAAAAACCTAAATTTTTCAGTTTATTTTACACATTTCAGTTAATTTTTTAACCCACACTAAAACTTGTTTATACATAAAAAATGATTGGATATGTATTACTTTGTAAGTTAATGCACATTAAATCATCTTTGATTGTACTAAAATTTTTAAAGTGCATTAATGAACTAAGGGGGGGGGGGGGGGGAGAGTTATAGTAACATAGTAGATGAAGGCAGAGAAAGACCCGCACGGTCCATCCAGTCTGACCAAGATAAACTCATATGTGCTACTTTATGTGTATACCTGACCTTGATTTGTATCTGTCATTTTCAGGGCACAGACCGTAGAAGTCTGCCTAGCACTAGCCCCGCATCCCAACCACTAGCCCCGCCTCCCACCACCGGCTCTGCCACCCAATCTCCGCTAAGCTTCTGAGGATCCCTTCCTTCTGAACAGGATTCCTTATGTTTATCCCACGCATTTTTGAATTCCGTTACCATTTTCATCTCCACCACCTCCCGCGGGAGGGCATTCCAAGTATCCATCACTCTCCCCGTGAAAAAATACTTCCTGACATTTTTCTTGAGTCTGCCCCCCTTCAATCTCATTTCATGTCCTCTAGTTCTACCGCCTTTCCATCTGTATCATAACACCCCTGTTTCTCCTTTCCTTCAGGGTATACATGTTCAGGTCAGCAGGTCTCTCCTCATATATCTTGGAACACAAATCCCATACCATTCTCGTAGCTTTTCTTTGCACTGCTTCAATTCTTTTTACATCTTTAGCAAGATGTGGCCTCCAAAACTGAACACAATACTTCAGGTGGGGCCTCACCAATGACTTATACGGGGGCATCAACACCTCCTTTCTTCTGCTGGTCACACCTCTCTCTATACAGCCTAGCAACCTTCTAGCTATGGTCACCGCCTTGTCACACTGTTTCGTCGCCTTCAGATCCTCAGATACTATCACCCCAAGATCCCTCTCCCGTCTGTACATATCAGACTCTCACTGCCTAACACATACGTCTCCCGTGGATTTCTACTCTCTAAGTGCATCACTTTGCATTTCTTCGCATTGAATTTTAATTGCCAAACCTTAGACCATTCCTCTAGCTTCTGCAGATCCTTTTTCATGTTTTTCACTCCCTCCTGGGTGTCCACTCTGTTACAAATCTTAATATCATCCACAAAAAGACAAACTTTACCTTCTATCCCTTCAGCAATGTCACTCACAAATATATTGAACAGAATCGGCCCCAGCACCGATCCCTGAGGCACTCCACTATTCACCTTTCCCTCATCCGAGTGATTTCCAATAACCACCACCCTCTGGCGTCTGTCCGTCAACCAATTCCTAAACCAGTTCACCATGTTGGGTCCTATCTTCAGCCTGTCAAGTTTATTCAAGAGCCTCCTGTGGGGAACCGTGTCAAAAGCTTTGCTGAAATCTAAGTAGATTACGTCTATAGAATGTCCATGATTCAATTGTCCGGTCACCCAGTCAAAGAATTCAATGAGATTCATTTGGCACAATTTACCTTTGGTAAAACCATGTTGTCTCAGATCTTGTAACTTATTGGCTTCCAGGAAATTCACTATCCTTTCCTTCAGCATCGCTTCCATTACTTTTCCAATAACCGAAGTGAGGCTTACAGGCCTGTAGTTTCCAGCTTCTTCCCTATCACCACTTTTGTGAAGAGGGACCACATCTGCTGTTCTCCAATCCCACGGAACCTCTCCCATCTCCAAGGATTTATTAAACAAATCTTTAAGAGGTCCCGCCAGAACCTCTCTGAGCTTCCTCAATATCCTGGGGTGGATCCCGTCCGGTCCCATGGCTTTGTCCACCTTTAGATTTTCAAGTTGTTCATACACACTCTCTTCCGTGAACGGTGTTATATCCACTCCATTCTCATATGCACTTTTGCCAGTCAATCGCGGTCCTTCTCCAGGATTTTCCTCTGTGAAGACAGAACAATAGTATCTATTTAGCAAATTTGCTTTTTTTCATCATTATCTACATAGTGGTTCGCAGCATCTTTCAGTCTCACAATTCCCTTTTTTAGTCTTCCTCCTTTCACTAATATACCTGAAGAAATTTTTGTCACCCCTCCTTACATTTCTAGCCATTTGAGCTATTGCTAAAACATGTTATTTTTTACTGTTAATCCAGGTTATTAGAAACTACTTGTATAAAATTGGATTTGTGCTAAAATATCATGAGTTAGTGGTAAAATAACACTTCTTATCAATAGCCAACTTTGATAACTATGCCCTTGAATGCTCACTAACAAATACACATCCCTATTGGTGTCTTTTAGACTGCTCAGGCATCAGATGTGTTGCTGGAAGGGAAACACTAGTGAGTCAAGCCTCAAGGAATTGAAAACAGCTTCTGCGGGAGGTAGACATAGTTTGACTGGAATGATCAGCAGGACTAAAGTTAGCTACTGGCCATGCCAATACATCATTAGCCCTCCTCCTATTTCTCCCTGAATTTCCAGCATCACCTTTGACCATGCAAGCAGCCTAATCAGGAGTTTACTCCCACTGAGGCTCAAATTTCCATGTGAGCCTATGGATGCTGGAAAGAAGTAAAAGGTGAAAGGGGGAAATGCTAGAATCACCTCACTGTTTTCTGGCATGGCTCAATGCACTTTGGCATGAGCATTTTGCTTTTTTATAATTGGCAAAATAGTTCTGCACTAATATGAAAAAAAAAACAATAAGTCTTTCTGTATGCTTCTTAAGTCTGGAATATCACAGTAAATTCTTAACATCTGAAATATGGCAAGTTCACTGAGCTGATAATTCTCACACCTCAACAGTTCTTTCCATTTTTACTTTTAAGAAAGCTACAACATTATAGCAAAACTCAATTAAATAGTCTAAATGTTACAAGAGTGGGAATATGAAACCCACACAAGATACTTCATCACAATTTCATTTCCTTAACAGAATCCTGAGAATATTCTCACATAGTACAATTATGTCTGGTTATTTCCATACCTTAAATTATACTAAATGCCATATTGCTTCAGAAATTCTGATACACAAAGAAAGACGGTCAAATTATTTAATATCTTATTTTAGCTAACATTTTTAAACAGAACTAAATCCGACTAAGGGGTCCTTTTACTAAAGTACGTTAAAATTTTTCATTTACCATACTTGAACAAATGAAATTATTGCACATTACGTGCAAATTTAACATGGCATCTATTAAGGGGCATGTCCAGCATTTCTTTTGCAGGTTGTGCGTTAAGGGGTCCTATTACTAAGCTGCAGTAAAAGGGGGCCTGCACTAGCACATGTTTTTGTCACGTGCTGAGGCCCCCTTTTACCGCAGCAGCCATTCCTTGTCTTTTTTTCTTGACAAGAAATGGCCGCGTGGTAAGGGAACCACTTGCTGCATGGCCATTTCAGGGGGGAGCACTTACTGCCACCCTTCAAGGTGGCAGTAAGGGCTCCCACACTAACTCGGCAGTAATTGGTCGCATGGTGCTGCACAATTACTGCCAGGCAAGCACTGGCACTACAAAGGGAAAGGGAAATGGGACTTGATATACCACCTTTCTGTGGTTTTTGCAACTACATTCAAAGCAGTTTACATAGTATATTCAGGTACCTATTTGTACCAGGGGCAACTGAGGGTTAAGTGACTTGCCCAGAGTCACAAGGAGCTGCAGTGGGAATCGAACTCAGTTCCCCAGGATCAAAGTCCACATCACTAACCACTAGGCTACTCCTCCACCAGAAATGGCACATGCTGGGGGTGGTAACTACTGCTGGGCTCCTGCGGTAGCCTGGCGGTAGTTCTGGCTTGGTGCGCGGCAAGCCCATAGCTGTGCACCAATCCTTTAGCAAAAGGGCCCCTGAAAATCTTAATTCTAGCCCACAGATTGTTTTATGGACATGCACCCCTTTATTTGAGTCCCCTAGCCATTCCATATGTCCTATTTAAAGCACTAAGGGCCCAATATTGAGTTGGCAGCAGGCAGCACCTTTGCTGTACGCCGCTGGTGTTAAAACCATATATTCAATACTGGCTGTCAACTCAATATTGGGCCTTATCGGCACCCTAACTGCTAATAAGTTGACCAGTTAGTGCGCCAATATGCTATTTAATTGGTCAGTGGCCATGTTTGGCCGGTTAAATAGCTTTGAATTTTGTGGGGAGGGAGGTAAGATCTGTGCTGAATTTTAGGGAACTTTTCTTGCTTAAGGCTGCTTTAGGAACATCTCTTCCTCTAACAAAACACAAAGTCCACACTTACTGTTACCTAATGCATCATACATTCACCTCTGAACTCTCACTCCCGTAATATCACATCACTCATACCTTTTCACAGAAAGATATATACCATACGCCTTCATGCCTTTTTATCGCCCTCTAAGCTCCTATTGTTTCCTTCCAAAGTTTCAATGTCTATGTTCCATTGTTACATTCCTTAACGACACCTCAATTGTTTCGCATAACTCTGCACAATGTAATCCATAACTATCTGTAACAAATTGTATTTCCAACATTCAACTCATATTGTAAGCCACACTGAACCCGCAAAAGGTGGGAAAATATGGGATACAAATGCAATAAATAAATTTAATACTGTTACCTTCTTTATCAATTGTTATTTAAGCCCAAATGGAGGTATCAAAATTGGAACTTGATTTTTGGAGATACATAAGCTGGTTTTTGCTTTCCCTCTCCATCCTGATTTGCTTTCATGTTTGAGGGCCCCATTCAAGGAAGCATAGGACAGACATGGTTTATATTTAATACAATTTCCAATTTCCAAATTGGCTCTCAAATATTACAGAGGACCATAGGTTATTGTATCTCTTGCCTGATCTATGTGAACCTTGTAAAGGTCAGCCAAGAAGGCCTCATTAGGATTTATATTTTATTTATTTATTTATGCAGAACATTTATACCCCGCTTTTTACCACTGAAAGCGGCCTCAAAGAGGCTTACAATGAACTGATGAAACAATACAATGACAGTAGATAGGGTAGAAGGAACAGAGGAAGAAGGGAAGGGAAAAGAGTCTAAAATGGACTGTGGAAATCCAGACGCTGAGATGTATCAGAGTGGTTGGAACAGCTCCCAACAAGGCACTGTAGTGAGACCCAGCGAGCGCAGTCGAAGTGCAGAAGAAGCAACATGCAGCCTAGAAAGTGGAGGTGGTCACCAGAAGCAGAAGACAGCAGCTGGAGGCGAACAATGCCGGCGGGTCCAACGGGTCCGGCAATAACACTGCCAGGGTATGAGAGTCGCAGTCTACCGGAATTAAGGGCAGCAGCCCCTCGCAACATCTGGTGTCTCAAAAGGAAGCAAGTCCCCCAGAAGATGCAGCAATGCACAGAAGATCTCCCCATCACGAAGTAGACCTCAACGCCCAACAGCCAGTTACAAGCAGCGCAGTAGACTATCATTTATAGTTTTTACATCTCACTTTTCTTACATTGGGTTCAAAGCTTGCCCTTAATTCTTATAATTCTCTGCAGTATGTAAACCCATGTCACAGTTGTTCCAGTCTGTCTGTTCCGACATTACTTGTCTACCAGCTCAATCCAGTAAGTCCTGCAGGCTGCCCGCACCTAGGGGCTCAACCTTTGGGAACGGTGGTCAGCGCAGGTGAAGTCTGGTAATTCCATTTCTGCTTATTCCTGCCTGTTCAAACATAGCCTTGGTTCCATTCCGCTGTCCCGGCTACATCAACAACCCTAGCGAGAATTTAGAGTTGAAATGGAGGCCTTAATTTAGGCCCTCTTTGCTCTGCTTTTAACTATTTTATTCTTTTGAGTATTGTTGTAGATTCATCTTTTTCAGAACTTGCATGCCATTTCCTATGTGTGACCCTGACTGTGTACACTCTACTGCAACTGTGTGCCTACAGCGCCTTCCCAATACCAGAGAGCGACACTGAGTTCTGGGAATACGTCAATCACATGGACCTTTCTACATAATTATTATGGACTTTAGTTTTCTGCACTTTAGTTTTCTACTTTGACTGTGACCTTTTCTATTTGTATCCTGTGCTCTCTCATCCCCATTGTTGTAGGACCATTTATAACCAGTAATAACATCTCTGTCTTGCTTCCCTCAGAATTCGCAAGCCAGAAGGGGGGATTTAAGATAAAGATCAGGGTGCTGATGATTCTGCAAACCGCAAGTCCTTGAAAATAGGAGACCTAGCCCATAGAAAGTATACCCATTTAAAGTTGAAGCTGTGACCTCTACTACAGCCAAATTTGAGAACCATACATCTTGCGTTCACTGAAAAGATATTACAGTCTTCAGTAAAGTACAGGACTCAGAATCACAACTGGAGACATCTCAGAACCAGAACCTCCAGCACAATAGAGCCAAGCAAATCAGGAGATAAATAATTTGAGATTCACAATTGCCATTTATGGATGTTATGGACTCATATTTTGTTTTATTTTTAGTTTAGCATTAATTCTGTTTACATTGGAAAGGTTCTATTTTATTTTCCTCTCACTTCCTTTTAGCTAATTCATGTTGCTAATGACACAGTTTCCATTGTAGATGGATGCTCGTAACTGAACCCTTATTGTTTTTAGAGTTGCTTTTCTGAGTACTTTCATTTTAGCATTGATTTTGATGGTTCTTGAAAAATTTTGTATTATTTCTGCTTATGGAATTCGAACTGATATTGCTTATACAAGGATAACACCAAACCCTAATACTAACCAAGATATTACAATGTATGCGCAAATGGAAGATGTTTTACATGCTATAGACACCCTGTTTAAATGTCATTTAGCTATGCAATTATTTAGCTATAGTGTAACCTAGCTTAGTATATTGAACCATAGTATGACCTTTCTTAGCATAATTTTTTTCTTAGGTTCTCTTCCTTTGAAGTTTCATAATTATAAAGGTATATGGGAATTACCCATAGAAATTGTTGCTACCATTTTGCTCTATGATGGAAACCCTAACGGTTGCTTCAGCCTATTTTTAATTACACCATTGGCAATCTTAAATACAAAGATTCCCCTTACTAGTGACTCTCCTATTTACTATCCGCTTCTTAGTGCTCATGATTGGGTGGCCATGACGGGTAAAGTAAGGCCCTGGAATCCCAACCTGCTTAGGGATTCTGGATACCTGCAACCCAAGACAGCCTGCAATCAGAGTACTAATCATATGTTTGTTGATCTCATGACATTAAAGAGTTAGCTCAACATTTTGAGGTGAGAGCAAACGCCTAGGTGCAGGACTAGGTCGCTAGCAAGGAGCACTAGCCTTAACCATAATTGGTGAAGGTCGTGTTTACACAGACCTTCAAGTGGGGATATGAATATTATTATTATTTGGTCCCAGGCCTGACTTTGGTTCAGGATCCAAAATGAGAGAAAAACTTATAGGCCTGTGACTCTGACTTGAACTCCAGTGTTGCTCAAAGGCTCATGAGCTATTGGGACACTGCAGAGCAAGCAGAAACCCACAATGGCGGGGGTCTGACTTGCAGAGTTGCATGAATGTGGCAATCTGGTGGTAACAGATGTTCAGAAAGACAGAACTGGTTAATTCCACAGGAAGATGACGAGGTGTCACAGAAAGTGTTTTGAGGAAGATAAAAATAGGCAGGCCTAAGTTCAGGAAGTCCATAGGCTTGTATGTTAAGTGAAGTTTATATAAGTGATCATTAGATCATTACGTTGGAGAGTCAGATTTCTGATAATACCAATGGTTGTATTGCTTGCTGTCCTCCCGATGAGAACTGCTGATTTGACTTGTACCCGGTAAATAAAATTGAGTTGTACTTCTCATCACAAATGGTGTTCTGTAAACTGCACTTACTGAGCAATGGCTAATTGTAATTATACTTGGTGGTTAAGAAATAAAAGTATCTAATTGCTTTCTCAATTGCAGCCTTGGGTGATTTGTTCCATTCCTATGTGTTGGTAGGAGAACTGCCATATTGGGAGGGATAAATACACCCAAAACAAAACAACTATAAGATAGTCATCCCACCAGCAGACATGCTAACTCACATGCATTCAGACCCTTTCTCTAGCTCACATGTTTTTGTGCTGTGATCTCTTGC
This sequence comes from Microcaecilia unicolor, assembly GCF_901765095.1. Classification (NCBI taxonomy): domain Eukaryota; kingdom Metazoa; phylum Chordata; class Amphibia; order Gymnophiona; family Siphonopidae; genus Microcaecilia; species Microcaecilia unicolor. The sequence continues at coordinate 371,619,745 of NC_044031.1, read as the reverse complement.
ATTGGTTCCTGCTCCGATGGCAATCTGGCATCTTTAGTTTTGACTTCCTCTACTACTGTGGCCTGGCATGAGTTTCTCCTGTCCCATGGTCCTCCAAACTTATTTGTGCTGGTAGCGCTGCACAGATGCAACTTCCAGCAAGTGGGGCCTTTCATTTGCCTTATCCCACTTCCTCTAATGCTACTTCCTTTTTCTGGAGGCTGGGCAAGGCAGTGGAAAGATGCCATGCCAGCAGGAAGCTGAGTCTTTTTAGCACTACCTGCAGAAAGCCTGCAGAAAGTAGTTTAGAGGACCACAGGGGTGGAGAGAGAAAGTGAGAGAGATGCTGGGCCATGGGATTAGGAGAAGGAAAAGGAGAGAGAGAGAGAGAGAGAGAGAGAGAGAGAGAGTGTCAGGGTAAGGAGGAGAGAAATAGATGCCAGGACAAGGGATGGGGGGGAGGAGGAGAGATGACAGGATCTGTAAACAAAGAATGAAGAGGGAGAGGTGCTGGACTCCCAAGGGGGAGACAGAAGAGAAAGGAACACTTGCTGGACCCCTGGGGAAGGAAAAGGAGAAGGCAGATGAATGTTGCTGGCCTTGGGGGGGGGGGGGGGGGCAGGAGGGAAGGTAGAGAGAGATGGTGTATGGAGGGAGGGAATGATATAAGAGTTATGTTGGACAGGGCAAGAATAGGGTCAGAGAGAGGGAAGATGCTCAACCTGGTGGGAGGATAGGGGACATAGATACAGGGGTGATGCTGGGCAGAGCAGATAGAGATACAAAGAAAAGATAGATGGTGAATGTGCAAAGAGAAGAAATGCCAAATGAACATGGATACCCTGGCAAGCCAGATAAGAAAAGACAGAGTAAAGAAAACCAGAGACTAGAACCAGAGAAGTAGAAAAAAAATCATTATACTGGAGTGGAGGAGTGGCCTAGTGGTTTGAGCACTGGTCTTGATATCCAGCGGTTCAAATCCCAATGCTGTTCCTTGTGATCTTGGGTAAGTCACTTAACTGTCCACTGCCTCAAATACAATCTTACTGAAAAATGTGTGAGCAAATAAATATTCTGATTAGAATATGTCATGTACATCTGCTAGAACTGGTTTTAGATATTGCTTGGCCCTGCAGAAGAACCACCAGCATTACAAAGGTAAATCTCAAGTTTGGGATGGGCCACACTTGGCATTTCTGCACCAGTTTCCAAGGATTAATGGAAAGGTACAAGTGAGAGTGCTTTCTATTGACTAGCACCAACATTATGGAATAAACTTCCCCATTTTATAAGAGCAGAGGAAATTATTTTAAAAAATTCAGGTCCATGTTAAAAAACACACTTCTTCACTCAGGCCCTTGATAATTTACCTGAGGCAATAATTAGAATTCACTGATTTAGGCTGCAGAATACAATATATGATATGACCAGTGGCGTACCAAGGGGGGGGGCGGTGGGGGCGGTCTGCCCTGGGTGCACGCCTCTGGGGGGTGCCGCGCGCCTGTCGGCTCTTCGTTTTCATGCTCCCTCTGCCCTGGAACAGGGAGCATGAAAATGAAGAGCCGGCAGGCGCGACCCTCCCCCCCCCCCCAGCGGCGTGCACCCGGGGGGGGGGGGTCGCCAGGGGTGGGGGCGTTGCGCTGTTCCGGGGGGCGGACTAATGAATGTGCAATGTGTTTTTCTTGGATAATTTTGTCAGGTCTTTCTGTCTTTCAAATAGAACTCCTTTCACCATCGATTATTTGAAACCACTGTGATCTGATTAAGTGGTATAGAGAATTTTAATAAATGATCATTTAAATAAACAATTTTAAAAGTCCATTAATGCATGATACTCTGGCCACAATGCAAATGCACTTAGCACCTCTTATTTAAGTGGTGCTAAGTGGACCCATGAATATTTCCCCTCCCCCTTGTTCTATCACTAACATTGTAGTTCTTATCACTTCCCCTCTCATCTTTGTCTTTTCTATAACACTATCCCTGTTTTAACCTGTAAGGCATCCAGATGGCTTGTCTGATGGACGGGGTAGTACATTATAAATAAACTTGAAAATAGCAATAGTGCATACATTCCAGCAATCATCCACTTCCCACTTAAATGACTTAATTTATAGCATATAATCTTCAATCTGGAACTGACAAAGCACTCAAGCCACACAATTTATATATCTTAAATATCTTATATGCTGTAAATATTGTTATGGACTATCAGTAACATGTGGTTTTTCTTTCTGAGCATAACAAGCTCTTTAAAGCAGCACCAAATCATCATCGGTCCTATATATTTTTTTAGACTATATTTATAAAGTACATGGAGGGGCATAATCGAACAAAAACGTCTATCTCCATGGGCGTTTATCTCCGAGAACGGGTCCGTGAAGGGGCGGACCGAACCGTATTTTCACAAAAAATAGACGTCCATGTTTTATTCGACAATTTGTGAGCTGGGCATTTTTGTTTTTCAGTGATAATGGAAAATGAAAGCGCCCAGCTCAAAAACGAATAAATCCAAGGCATTTGTTCATGAGAGGGGCCAGGATTCGTAGTGCACTGGTCCCCCTCACATGCCAGGACACCAACCGGGCACCCTAGGGGGCACTTTTACAAAAACAAAAAAAAGGTAAAAGAGCTCCCAGGTGCATAGCACCCTTCCCTTGTGTGTTGAGCCCCCCAAATCCCCTTCAAACCCACTGCCCACAAGTCTACACCATTATTATAGCCCTAAGGGGTGAAGGGGGGCACCTACATGTGGGTACAGTGGGTTTGGGGGGGTTGGACGACTAATAAGCATTAAGCAGCACAATTGTAACAGGTAGGGGGGGATGGGGCTGGGTCCACCTGCCTGAAGTCCACTGCACCCCCTAACAACTGCTCCAGGGACCTGCATACTGCTGCCAGGGAGGTGGGTATGACATTTGATGGTGAAAATAAAAAGTTGTGAAACATCATTTTTTTGTGCTGGGAGGGGGTTCGTGACCACTGGGGGAGTCAGGGGAGGTCATCCCCGATTCCCTTCGATGGTCATCTGGTCATTTAGAGCACTTTTTTGGGACCTGTTCATGTGAAAAAAGGGTCCAACAAAAGTGTCCTAAATTTTCGCTAAAAACGCCTTTATTTTTTCGATTATCGCCCTAACGTGTACATCTCTCCTCGGCCGATAACCACATCCCAGTTCCACCTTCGCCACACCTCTGACACGCCCCCATCAACTTTGTCCGCATCCGCGACTGAGTGCAGTTGAAAACGTCCAAAATTGGCTTTCGATTATACCGATTTATTCGTTTTTGTGAGATAAACGTCTATCTCCCGATTTGGGTCGAAATCTAGGCGTTTTTCTCTTTCGATTATAAGGTGGTTAGCGTCTTTAATATAGGTTTTCACTTGGAACGACGGACCCACCACCAACGTTCCCAGGTTTCAGAAACTTCTCCTTCTCTGCATATATTCAGCAGACTGCTAAAATCTGTCGTTTCTTTCTCTATAATATCACCAAAATTCACCCTTTCCTTTCTGAGCACACTACTAGAACCCTCATCCACACTCTTACCACCTCTCGCTTAGACTATTGCAACTTGCTTCTCACAGGTCTCCCACTTAGCCACCTCTCTCCTCTTCAATCTGTTCAAAATTCTGCTGCACGACTAATATTCCGTCAGTGTCGTTATGCTCATATTAGCCCACTCCTCAAGTCACTTCACTGGCTTCCTATCCATTTCTGCATACAGTTCAAACTCCTCTTATTGACTTATAAGTGCATTCACTCTGCAGCTCCTCAGTACCTCTCCACTCTCATCTCTCCCTACATTCCTCACTGGGTAAATCTCTCTTATCTGCACCCTTCTCCTCCACTGCTAACTCCAGACTCTGTTCCTTTTATCTTGCTGCACCATATGCCTGGAATAGACTTCCTGAGCCGGTATGTCAAGCTCCATCTCTGACCGTCTTCAAATCTAAGCTAAAAGCCATAGGTACCCCATATAAGAGACTTGGGGACAACCTTCCCAATCTCTGGTGGCAGCATGCGATATAAACTGGAGCTTCCCCTCCCTGTGCTGCCTTTCTGCCCGACTCTCTGCTCCCCGATCCAGTGGCCGTCAATAAACAGACCTTGAGTGGGACCATAGAGTTCTGCTATACGTCGCTGACAGCTCTGTCGGTTTCCGCCCGAAGAGGATGTTGCATCATAGAGGGTGGGACCAGAAGAGCTGTCAGCGCCGCCGTGCAGCGATCCATGGCCCCGCACACAGTGTCTGCCTACTGAAGCAGCACTTCCCTGATCTTCTCTCGCAAACTGAAAACCACACAGACAACTGGGTTCAAAACTGTGCTAAATGGACAAGCAGAAAGAATCTTCATCAGACTGGATCATTCAGTGACAAGGAGAACGGATACAGCCTTTGCCTAGCCAGCAGGACAGAGAAAACACGATGCAAAAAGCTAGCAGGCAGTTGAATCAGCCATGCACCCGACTCACTGAATGAGTTACACAAACGCACAGCAGCAGAGCAGTTCCTTCCTTCACACTCCCAGTGTCTCACTTCACACTTGCCTCGATAAGTAAACCGAGAGACTGAAAGATAACAACGCCAGCTCCCAGACTTTCCTGTTTTTTTCTAACGGCAAAGGGTGGCCCCGCGCACAGTGTCTGCCTACCGATGGCCACTGAATCACTGAATCGGAGAGACAGCAGGTCTGGCAGGAAGACAGCAGTTTCTTTTTCTTTTTCTTTTGGGGGCTGGGGAAGAAAAACAAGAGAGAAGATAATGCTGCAGCTGGAGGCAGGAAATGGGAGGAAACAGAGAGGATGATGGGGAGGGAAGAGGCAGAAACATAATGCTGGATATTTGGGGGGGGGGGGGGGGGGGGGGGAGACAGAGAAGCAAACCTAGATGTTTTGGGGGAGAAGAGGCAGATGGACAAAGTTGGATATTAGGGGGACAGAAGAAACAGAGGAGCAAAGCTGGATAATGGAAAGAAAACAGCCAGTACTGCATGGTGGAAGAAGAGAGAGAGGGAGGAGCAATGCTGGAAGGTGGGGGGAGAGACAGAGGTGCATTGTTGTATGGGGAGATCCATATAGTATGTGAAGTAGGGTGAGGTGGGAAAGAGAGAAAGAGGAGATCCTGGGTGCCTGGGGCAGGGGAAGAAAGAGAAGAGATGCTGCATGGCAGGGAGGGTGAAGAAGATGGAGGGAGAGAAACAGAGAGGAGATTATGACAGGCAGGGAGAGAGACACACACACAAGATCCTGGGTGGTTTGGTGAATGAGGAGAAACAGATCCGATATGGCTGAGGGGGAGTTGAGACACACACACACACACACCCTGGGTGAGGGAAAAAGATGGAAAACAGGGGAAATGAAGCATGGATAAGTCTGAGTGGTAAGAGAGGTAGAAAAATGGAAGAAAAGAAAATATTAGTGCTGGAGATGGATGTAGTAGAAGATGTGAAGAAGACATGCGAAGAGAGAAAAATGATAAATGGGCAGGAAATATGGAAAGAGTTAAAAGAAGACAGAAAGGCAGTAACCAGAGACTGCGACCTGCACAATTAGAAAAATTAGATGCCAGATAGCAAAGGTAAAATGATTTTAAATGTAGAATGAAGTAGCTATGTTAGTCCACTTTACAGGTTAATAAATAAAAATAAAACAAAATATGTAAAATAAGATGACAAATTTTTATTGGACTAAATACATTTTTTGACTTGCTTTCAGAGGTCTAAACCTCCTTCCTCAGGTTAGTAAATTCCAAAAAGCTAGTAAAAAAATGTATTAAATTAGTTCAATAAAAAGGTATCACCATATACATTTTTGTTTCAAATATTTATTCATTTTTTAATTTAGTGAGTGGAATGTGTCAGTTTCTGAAATTTAAATCTGTTGGTCTGACTCAGTATGGCTCAGGGGCGTAGCCAGACCTTGCCAGGAGGGGGGGCCAGAGCCCGAGATGGGGGGGCACTGTTAAGCCGCCTCCCCCCCTCCGGCAACCCCCCTTCCCCCGCTCGATCGCGCCGACACTCTTAAACTCCCCCCCCGCCACCAACCCTCCCCCACCATCGCCGCCAGCCCCGCTACCGCATGATTTACCTTGATTGCTGGCGGGGATGCCCAAACCCCGCCAGCCAAGAGTGTTCTTCAGCGCTGGAGTTAGTAAACTCCGGCGCCTTCATTCAAGGAAGTTCGTCTGAAGGATCAGCTGGTTTTGACGCATTTACGTCCTGCACGGGGCTACATGCACGGTGCAGGACATAAGGCGTCAAAACCAGCTGATCCTTCAGACGAACTTTCTTGAATGAAGGCGCCGGAGTTTACTAACTCCAGCGCTGAAGAACACTCTTGGCTGGCGGGGTTTGGGCATCCCCGCCAGCAATCAAGGTAAATCATGCAGTAGCGGGGCTGGCGGCGATGGTGGGGGAGGGTTGGTGGCGGGAGGGGGGTCGTCGGCAGGGGGCCAGGGGCGAATCTGCGGGGGCCCGGGCCCCCTCAGGCCCCACGTAGCTACGCCACTGGTATGGCTATTCTTATGTTTCAGTCAATTTGTTTTATAGGTCCTGAGTGACTTTTTAAGGTTTTGTAATACTTTTCAATATGCCTAATATTAGAATTTGGACTTGATTTAGCTCATAGCATTCTCAGTAGTAGCTCAACTTTCACTTGCTAACCTTGAATCTTACTATCACATTTTGAATGGGACACCCTTGGTATCTCTGCACTCTGGAAATTGGACCTTAGCACTGGTGCTTTTGTGTCATCCAAATGTTCTGGCTGCCTATTCTGTAGAAATGCACTTTCCTTCCAACTATACTGTTCAGCCATCAAGCTCTCAGACAGTTTGAGCAACCACTTTATTCTTTGACATATGATACATATCTAATACCTAAATTTAATAAAAGGTATTACTTGTTACTATTTTACTTTTATTTTTTTTCTGTGTTGTCAGATAATTATGAATGTAAGCCCCACCCCTGGCCCCTGACCCCGCCCCCTTTAGCCTCCCCAAACAGTTGGGCCACCGACCGCCTATGCTAAAAGCCCACCTTTTTGATGCTGCTTTTAACTCCTAACCCTTATTCACTTGTTCAGAACCCTTATTTTATCATTCTCACTTTAATATTCCCTTATCTCTTGTTTGTCCTGTTTGTCTGTCCTAATTTTTTTTTGTTACATTTGTACCCCGCACTTTCCCACTCATGGCAGGTTCAATGCGGCTTACATATTATATACAGGTACTTATTTGTACCTGGGGCAATGGAGGGTTAAGTGACTTGCCCAGAGTCACAAGGAGCTGCCTGTGCCTGCAGTGGGAATCAAACCCAGTTCCCCAGGACCACACTAACCACTCTTCTGTCGAGCAGGGACTGTCTCTTCATGTTCAAGTGTACAGCGCTGCGTACATCTAGTAGCACTATAGAAATGATAAGTAGTAGTAGTAGTAATAGAAACAGTCTTCTGTAGCAACAAAACAATTAAAAATCCAATATAATGATCAAATATTTGCATATTCCTCACCAGCACTTACTTCCAATCTTTCTCATATTAATTCATTCAACCATGGCGGCAGCGTCTTTCACCTGCTTTTAACCAGACCATATGATAATTGCACAGCCCATGATTGGTTGACACTCATAACAATGTCCACCACTCCAACTCCGCATTCAGGCAATGATGGATATATTTTTTGAACAGTCAGTCCGAATGGCCTGAATGCAGAGTTGGAATTGGAGTTCTTTTTCAATATAATCTTTAAAATATATAGGACTGATGACAATTTGGTGAAGCTTTAAACAACTTGTTATGTTCAGAAAGAAAAAGCACATATTACTGATGGTCCATAAAAATATTTACAGCATATAAGATATTTAACATATATAAGTTGTGTGGTTTGAGTACTTCGCCAGTTCCAGATTGAAGATTATAAACTATAAATTAACAGGCTCATTTACAAAAGAGATGGACATCCATCTTCCAACATAAATCGGAACATGGACGTCCATCTCCCAGAGAGGTCCAAATCGGTATAATCGAAACCCGATTTTGGAAGTCTCTAACTGACGTCTGTCGCAAGTACACATTTCAAAGGGGCGTGTTGGAGGTGTGATGAAGGCGGGACTTGGGCATGCCTAACACTTGGACTTCTTTGAGCCATAATCAAAAAAAGCAGGGACGTCCTAAGGTAAAACTTGGACGTTTTCACCCAGACATGTTTTTGTTTTACAAATAAGGCACAATTCAACAGAGGGTATTCCCACTGCCACAGCAGGTTCAGCCGAGCATGGCAGTGGTATCTCTGGAGGAAGAAAGGTTACATCAGTCCCAAGGTCCAAGGGCTCTCTTCACCCTGGGCCACTGTCGGGAATACATCTCGTTCTCTGCATGGTCCTGGCTGCATAGTGCAAAATTGATGAATCGGTGAAGAGGTCTTAGTGGTTGGGGGAACTACTTTGACCACCCCTTTCTGCCCAGTATGCGGCATTCTGCTGAAGAAACAAAGAGGAACCAGAAGGTAAGACATGCTCAAATATTGCAGCCACAATTCACGGTGCCCATTACTGGGTCTGTTTTGATTTTGGCTTTCAGTATACGGTTACTATTTTTTAACTATTACAATTTTGTTTTATGCTGTTGTAGTCTTTCATGTCTACACACTTTTTTTTATTGACCTCTGTAGACCTTTCTGATTTGCACATTCCAATCTTTTAGGGAACATTGCCTCTCCACTTCTTTCTTATGGGTTCTACAACTTTCCTTTAATTAAATATGCTGCATAGTGCCATTCAAATGCTTATCTGCTCATTCAGATGCTATTACTGTAGTAATACTTTCATTATATTGAAGACATGCATATGATAGAAAAGCTAGAGACATTAAACTCAGCTTAACTTTTCTCTTTGATATAAGTTAATGTTTTTAAATGTCAGATTTGTATCCTTGAACATTTATAGATGCTACAGTCTCATGGCTACAATAACCTTTTGGTCAATCAAGCAGCAGTATCACCATGGATAAAATGCTTTGTGTACTGAACTAAGTCTGCTCTATTTTCAGGCACTGCTTAAAATATAATTGTCAAAATTCATTAAAGACTTGATTCACCCAAGCTTGAGAGTTAGAACATTTTCTTACAGAAAGTTATTTTGCTAATTTCAGTGAATAAAAATAAGTACCTCTTAGGGTTTAGAAAAGTTGCTCAGATGCCCACAGTGTCTTGGGAGCAAAAAACAAACACCATGTATATATTTTTTAAAGTCCCCCTCCCCCTCACACACACCCTTGACTAGAATGAAGTAGAGTCATTTCAGTATTTATAAGCCTTGTTATGTAAAGTAATCTTCATGGCACCTTCTCCCCTACATCCCTTTCTCACACCTCTTCTACTTACCCCACCCCACCCCCATCCCTTCCTCATTTACTTCTCCACCCCCACACATGATTTCCTCCCATACAAACATTCACACACACCCACCTACCTCTACACTTACCTCCACTATACAACACAACACAACCTCACACACCCCATCCACCACCATTACCTTCACACCCAGCACCCACACTCATGCCACAATCACTTCTCATACCCACCACACCCATATGGACCACCTCCACCTCCATACACATACTCAGTCACAACCCACACAACTCACCTGGACACACTCCACCATACACATTTCACACACACACACACAGCCCTACCCCACCCCCCCCCCCCCCCATACACACACTCCACCCCCAAACACATATTCCCACACATACACCACTTTTCTCCCCGACACAGAGACATATATCACCACATACTCCAACATGCCCACATACCCAGTCCTACACATACCCCCACCTCTCACACACACAAACCCCCATACCAACCACATTTCCCCTACTTCCAAAAGGTGCATACCTCTCAAGCCTCCACCCACACAAATCACCACCACCTCACACACATCCCCACACACATACTGAAAAAGACAAATGTGCAAAGAAACCACTCATAGAGGAGCCCCATATTCTAATGAGACACTTTACCATGCATCTTCATACCCAGTTCAACCACAGACATGCATGAGTTTGCAAATAAAAAGAAGAGAAAACATCATTTTGTCACAATAAGGGAGGTAGTTGTCAAGGTGCAGTAAAAGATGTACTTTTACTACACCTTGATTTACCGTGGGAATCACCAACCTGGAGTATCACAGAACCACAGGTTGTTGACTTCCATAAAAAAAGTATAATGTTGCTTAGAAATCACCTTGCAAGCAATGTTACTCCACCAACCCAGCAGCATCAGGCCGCAAAGCTGTGGCTCAATGCTCTTGGGCACCTCTTGAAGAGACCCTAAATCACCCCATGAGGACCCCCCTCAAAAGTCACCCTCACACAGCCACACTTACAAAGCAACCACCCAACTCACATTTCCAAACACGGCTCCTCATGCAGTGCTAACAAATTTGTATAAGTCTTACAACATGTACCTGTTAATGAAGGTGGAGGCCAAGCACCCTGGAAACTATGCTTTGATATCATCTATCTGCCTAGTCTACTAGCCGTAACCATGTTCTTATCAAATAATTAGTAATTTGAAATACTACAGTGGTTCACAGACTCACAGGAGTGACAGAAAAGGTTGAAAAAGTAGGAGTGGAAGATAGGTCACCATCACCAATATGCATGACACACCTCTAATGAGTGCCAATAGCCTGCTTTGAGGAGGGTTGTACCTGAAGATGCAAAGGAGGTAAGGTGAAGGTGGAAGGAGTGCATACACTCCTGAGAATGACACAGTGGAGTGGAACCATACAGGTGCTTCATGAACGGCCCAGCTGCCAACCGTGATCCCACTCTGCAACATCCTCTGCCCTAACCACAATGTAGGAGTCATGCCCGGGGCCCACATTAGATAGCACATGCAGAAGAAGATGGAAAATGAAGTGCAGGAGGTGGCATGTCAAATAACAGGTAGCCCCTACAAAGGCAAAAGTCCATGCTCTGGCTACCAGAGCCATCCCTGTGCAAAATATGTACATGGAACTCCCAGAAGTCATCAATATGAGGCAGAGCATATACACATGAAAAAAGGGGAAGTGCCCCTGTCATTTTCTATAGTCAATTATGGGCTCAGCAAAGTGGAAAAAAGTACATCTCAAATGTAATGATCTGACTCGACTTCTCTCTCTCTCTCTCTCTCTCTCTCATGAGGATCTGAAGAAAAAGGCTAGATTCCTGCACCTGCACCAGTAGAACCAACTGAAGGTGGTCAAAGCACAAATGGAGGAGGAAACATGTCAGTACCAAGCACTCAAAAATACCACCATGATTAGGGTATAACCACATTAATGCATTTATTAACAGCACATCTAGTAGCAACCTTTCACAGTGAGTGCTCAGTTCACTACTATGATAGCTGAAAGCAGAACGTACATGCCAGCCACAAATCTAGTATATTTCTTTGAAGGAGTGAATAAACATGTGGATAAAGGTAAGCCGATCAATATTGTGTATCTGGATTTTCAAAATGCATTTGAAAAAGTACCTCATATAAGACTTCTGAGGAAATTAGAAAGTTATGGGATAGGAGGAAATGTCCTATTGTTGATTAAAAACTAGTTAAAAGGTAGAAAATAGAAAGTAGGTTTAAATGATCAGTATTCTCAATAGAGAGGAGTAGATACCGGGGTTCCACAGGGATCTGTGCTGGGACCTTAACATATTTATAAATTATCTAGAGGTGGGAATAACTAGTGAGGTAATTAAATTTGCTGATGAAATGAAGTTATTCAAAGTAACCACAGTTGGAAGCAGGATACTGGGCAAGACTTACCATTGGTCAAACCCATTATGGCTATTCTTATGTTCTTATGTTGATGATAAATTGTAAGAGACTCTCAAGAGACTGGGAAACTGGGCATCCAAATGGCAGATGATGTTTAATGTGAGCAAGTGCAAAGTGATACATTCGAGAAATAGGAACCCAAACTATAGCTATGTGATACAAGGTTCCATATTAGGAGTCACCGCCCAGGATAAGGATCAAGGTATTATTGTTGATGATGTGTTGAAACTTTCTGCTCAGTGTGTCGCAATGGCTAAGAAAACAAATAGGAATTAATAAGAGAGGAATTCTAAAAGCCTAAAATATAAGATGGGAGAGTATATAGCAGTAAATGAAGAGGTAGATATAATTGGCATCTCAGAAACCTGGCAGAAGGAGGATAATCAATAGCACACTGTTACAGGGTACAAATTATATCACAATGATAGAGTGGATCAAATTGGAGGGGGATTTGCACTATATATTAAAGAGGGAATTTATTCAAACAAAATAAATTTTCTACATGAAACAGAGAGCAGTGTGGAATAAACTAACAGATGAAGAAATGTTGATAGAAATTAGGAAAACTGGCAAATTGTACAACAGTATAATAATGAGTGATTTCAATTATCCCAATATTTGCTGGATAAATGTAACATCAGGGAGCACTAGGCAGGTAAAATTCCCAGATGTAGTGAATGACTGCTTCATGGAGCAACTGGTCTAGGAACCAACAAGGGGGGAGCTATTTTAGATGCAGGGCATAGTATGAAAGGTAATATTATTGGGTCAACTGGGAAACATTGATTATAACATGATCAATTTAGAGTTAAGATCTGGAATTAACTCAAAAAGGAAATTCCCTGTAGCAGCATTTAATTTTTGAAAGGTTGACTATGATAAAAATGGACTAAATGTTTCAAATGGATCAGCTGTAAAGGTTGGGACTTTAAATCAGGCATGGACATTATTTTTTAAAAATGCAATCTCGGAAGCCCAGACCAGATGTATTCCATGTATTTATAAAGGTGGAAAGAAGAGCAAATGACAGCCAGCATAGCTAAAAGGTGAAATGAAAGGGGCTATTAGAGCCAAAAAAATATCCTTCAAAGAATGGTAAAAGGACCCGAATGAAGAAAATATGAAGCAACATAAGCACTGGCAAGTTAGAAGCAAAGCATTGATGAAGAAGGCTAAAAAAGAATATGAAGGGAAACTTCCCACAGAGGCATAAACTCACAGTAACAACTTTTTCAGGTACATCAGAAGCAGAAAACTTGGGAAGTGTTATGATTCTGTTAGAATTCTGCTAGTCAGACAGGGGAATGCTTGGAATCACTCCTGATTGGTCCGTCAGGGGCTGAGCTGATGTCAGTCTAATCTACTTAAGCTTACCTTTCGCTACAACCCCTGCTTTGGCGTTATCCCTATCTTGCTGAAGCCTTACCTGCGCTCTGTCTGAGCTGTTAGCTCTGTGCTCTCATGGAGTTTGATTACTCCTTTTCTTGCTTGTATCTTCCTGTTGCTCTGTCTCTGTCTGCCTGCTGCTCTTAGTGTGTGTCTAATTACCTCTCTCTACACTGCACCTGGGATTCCCTGTCTGTTTGGCTGTGGTGCTGTGTGGTGAGTTCCTACCTCGTCCCCTTCCTGTTTGTTTGTTTGTTTGTTTGTTTGTTTAGCTTCCCCTTACTTCGGAGTTCCTTTTGTGCTGTGTTTGTATTCTGCACTTACTACTACTACTACTATTTAGCATTTCTATAGCGCTACAAGGCGTACGCAGCACTGCACTTCTCTTGTAGCAGCCTTGGGACCCTTTGTTTCTCTCTGTGGGGGGTGTTTGTTTGTTCTTCCCTATGTTTACCTTAACTCTTGTCTGCAGTGTTCCTGCCTTTGGCAGCTGTGTGTTCAGAGCCTGGTTAACCCTTTGACTGCAGTATTTTGCCTGCCTCTGGCAGCTGAGTGTTTGGAGCAGTCTTTCCCTTGTGACTGTTTTAATTCTTTTTTGCTGTCACTAACCTCGCTATTACTGTGTACTGCTCTTTCTGAGCGGGGTGTGTCTCAGGCCCGGCTCTCTACTTTTTGCTGGCTTCCCTCTCCTGTCTGCTGGGGGGTCTCTGCTCCCTGTATCCATATTTCTCAGTCCCTCATTTCTTTGTGTGCTGTGAGGTACAGCCTGACGGGTTTCCTATAGTTACCTCTCTGAGTTCATTTTTCCCTTGTGTCCTTAGCGAGCACTTAGTGTGTTGGTGTTCTAGTCCCCGTGGGGACCCCTCCTTGGATTTGAGTCGGTTCCGGTTAGGCCATGAGGCCCGTATGACTGTATTCGTGAGGCCTGCCTGAATGCCCTGTCTTCCCCTTTCTGTTAGTGCAAGTTGGTCACGTGTGTGTAGCTGGGGTGGCATATAGTACCTGTTCGGTCCATCCTAGGCCTTGGCCTAAAAGCTATACTAGGTCTCGGCCTAGGATCAAGGGCTCACGACCAGCCTAACAGGAGGGAATTGTTCTATACATTTTTAGCTATAATGTTCTACTTCAGGTATGCTGCACTACTTCCCATTCCCATCTTTCTTTTACTATCAGTCACGTGCAGGAATTTCTGGCTGATCACAAACTCTGATAAGGCCTCCCGTTGCTAGGGCAACTGAGCTGCCTGCTATAACTTGTTACAAATGTAATTTACTGAGAAGAGGTGTGACAAGGACCAAAATTGCAAGCCTTCAGCACACATGAAGGACCCAATTGCAAGTCTCCAGCACATATGCAGCACCTATGATTGGTTCAGGGTAGGGGAGAAGTGAATGCTCACCACAGGCCTATAAAAGTATGGTGTAGACAAAGAAATTCTGAAAAAAAATAGCCCTGCTGGCAAGAGAGCTTCATATCCTTGTCACTTCCTTTTATTACCGAGGGCGGGTGTACTCCCCCCCCCCATAAGAACTAATTCTTTACAGCTAAGAATCTTTTTTTTCATTCATTCTTTCCTTCGTTCTCTTCTTTCTTTCTGTTCTGTGACCTTTGTATGACCGTGAGGAATAAACTTTCTTTCTTCCTTTTTCTCTGAAACTTTTACAAATACCAAAGATACTATTGTTAGACTCTGTTCTGTAAAACTATTAATGCCAAGAGCCAATAGTATTTCTTGTGCTGTTGCAGGGAGAAATAGATTCTTTTTCTTTTCCTAAGTCTGACTTTTTCTGTGTTCAGAGAATAGTATCTAAATGTAGCCAGTACATATTCTATGGGATCAATGGTCATGAAGTAGAAAAGGGGCACTCAGGGAAGATTTGATTTGATTTATTCAAACTTGATTATTCACCTTTCCTCAGAAAGATAACAAAGGGATATACAGAGTTTAATTAAATTACCGGGAAAAGGAAAAGAACACCAATTTCTTTAAAGGAAAGGAAAAAAAGTGAACTAG
The DNA here is from genome assembly GCF_901765095.1 of Microcaecilia unicolor. Classification (NCBI taxonomy): domain Eukaryota; kingdom Metazoa; phylum Chordata; class Amphibia; order Gymnophiona; family Siphonopidae; genus Microcaecilia; species Microcaecilia unicolor. Next base: position 371,604,541 of record NC_044031.1, on the reverse strand, counting down.
GGAGCAAGGAGAGAGTGGGAAGGGGAAGACTGCTCAGCTAGTGGATCCCAAGGAGACCACCAGGGTGTAGTTGAACAGAGAAGGCCTTTTCAAAGAGATGTGTTTTTAGTAATACTTTAAAATTTGGGCTAAGAATGCTCAAGATGGTTAGAAGAGGGAAGGAAATTCCAGAATGAGGGGACAAGCCAGAAAAAAGCATGAGCTTGGGTGGATTAATGACAGGCTAAGAGGGGGAATTAGCAGACGATTATATGTAAGAGAGTGAAGGACTCTGGGTGAGGTGAAAGGGATAGGAAGGAATACCTCAGTAGTGAATCTTGTGAACAATGGCATTAGTCTTATAGTGAACATGATGGGCAATAGGCAACCAGTGTTGTTCACTAAGAAGCGGAGTAACACAATTAAATGGCAGAGTAAGGATCAGAGCCACAGTGTTTTGTATTGTCTGAAGACAGCGAATGGAATATTGGGGTAGACCTGCATAAATAGTATTACAATAGTCAAAACACAAAAACAGAAGCACGTAAATAAGTGAGAGAGGGAATATCAAGGTAAGAACTAACAGTCTTGAATTGCAGAGAGATGAAAACCAGGCTCAGGTGAGGGGTGAAATTTTTAGATTTAAACAGAGTTCTTGGTCCAGAATAATGCCAAGGTATCTAAAAATAAACATAAGTGTAATAGGAGAGGTAGGAAAAACTGGGAAAAGTGATGGAGATGATGAAGAACTGGTTATTCAACAAGCTGTAGTTTTGGTGGAATTGAGAACAAGAAGATTGTCGGTCAGCCATGAATTGATGGAGGCCAAGGCTGAGTTAAGCTTGGTCAGATCAGGGTTCAGAGAATGTGTTTAAAAAAAAAAAAAAAAGAATATCATCGGCAAAGTAAAAAGTGTGGATACCAAGGTCCAGGATCAAGAGGGCCAAAGGTCTAAGGACAATATTAAAGAGAAGTGGGGCCAGCATGAAACCTCGATGTACCCCACAAAACCACAGGGTACATTTTAGAGGATAAACCAGCATGATAGACATGGATCCCCAGATCCTATATAACGCGACTTAAGTTGCATGTGCAGATCCAGTTGTATTCTGGATTTGCATGCACAATTTAATAAATGAACAAGTCAATCATTGATGATAATTGTCACTTAATAAGCAATTATTGAAATAAATTAACATTAATTAGAATTTACATGCAGAACTGTCTAATAGTATTCTATAATGTGATGCACATAAATTCTAAGTTGCACAGTTGCAAAGGGGATGCGGCCATGGGTGCAAAATGGGCAGGTTGTGGGCATTTCTAAAATCTATGCGCATTGTTATAGAATTCACCCAGTCCGTGTGTAATTTAGGCATCGGCATTTACACAAAGTTTTACTTGATGTAACTGCCTGCAACTAAATTTAGTCGCATGGATGGGCACTTGGCATATTCTATAAACCGCGTGGAAATTTAGGCTTATTTTATAAAGTACGCCTAAATTTAGGTGTAATTTATAGAACACACCTAGGCATATTGCATTTCGGCACCGATATTTTAAGCATGATATATAGAATCTAGTCCAGAAAGTATGATTGCTGAGAAAAGAAGTAAAGCAGGAATATACAGTACTGGAATTACCTAAGGAATGGAGTCTAGAAAAGAATAAGTTATGGTCAATGAGATCGACAAGGCATAGTGGAGAAACTGAATTAATTCATTGCTTTGTATCATTCAATGGTGCAATCACTCTTCAAATACTGTGTGCAATTTGTCACCTTTCTCTGTACCTTTTCTAATTCCACTATATATATTTTTTTGAGTTGCGGATACCAGAATTGCACACAATATGCGAGGAGCGGTCGCACCATGAAGTGATACAAAGACATTATAATACAGGGGTCTGCGAGCTACATTAGATGATAGACTATCAGGCTTATTTTTGAAAAAGAAGGGCACCCATCTTTCGACACAAATCAGGAGATTGGCATTCTTCTCTCAGGGTCGCCCAAATCGGCATAATCGAAAGCCGATTTTGGGCTTCCTCAACTGCATTCTGTCGCGGGGATGACCAAAGTTCACAGGGGCATGTCGGAAGCATAGCGAAGGCGGGACTGGGATGTGCTTAACAAATGGGCGTCCTCGGCCGATAATGGAATAAAGAAGGGCATCCCTGACAAGCACTTGGCCGTCAGGGATGGAGGGAATTGGGGATGACCTCCCCTTACTCCCCCAGTGGTCACTAACCCCCTCCCACCCTAAAAAAAACTGCAAAAATATTTTTTGCCAGCATCTATGCCAGCCTCAAATGCCATACCCAGCTCCCTGACAGCAGTATGCAGGTCCCTGGAGCAGTTTTAGTCGTTGCAGTGCACTTCAGGCAGGCGGACCCATGACCATCCCCCTCCCTGCCTTTTACACTTCTGGTGGTAAATGTGAACCCTTCAAAACCCACCACAAACCCACTGTACCCACATGTAGGTGCCCACCTTCACCCCATAGGGCTATGGTAGTGTTGTATAGTTGTGGGGAGTGGGTTTTGGGGGGTTCAGCACCCAAGGTAAGGGAGCTATGCACCTGGGAGCAATTTATGAAGTCCATTGCAGTGCCCCCTAGGGTGCCCGGTTGGTGTCCTGGCATGACCAGTGCACTACGAATGCTGGCTCCTCCCATGACCAAATGGCTTGGACTTGGTCGTTTCTAAGATGGGCGTCCTCAGTTTCCATTATCGCTGAAAACCAGGGACAACCATCTCTAAGGTCGACCTAAATGTTAAGATTTGGGCATCCCTGCCCCTTCCCGAGGACGTCCTGCGAGGACGCCCTCAGGAAAACTTGGGCGCCCCATTTGATTATGCCCCCCCATGTGATATCAGCATTGAGCTCAAGACCCTGAATCACACCCTGGCCTCTTTGCTCCCCCAGCAGGTCAAATGCCTACCAACATCTACGATGGACAAGACATTCTGCAATCTCCTGTGCAACTGATCTGGTAACTCCCAATGTGCTTTATCATCATCATCTTCAGAGAACCTGATGAGAGCTTCCTGGAGGCTTAGACCTGGAATCTAAGCATTATTTATAGATTAATCTGTAAGAACTTGCTTCAGTTTGCATACAAACTGGTGATCTGAAGTACAGAAAAGAGCAATTGTATATATTAATTTCCTATACCCAATAAAAGTCTCTATATTTATAATTGCAGTTTACAGCAGCACAATAACAATTAGCCTGAAGTGATTTTTTTTTTCATTTGGTTTCCAAATTATTTTTGATATTGCTATAATCATAATTATTCCCCAATCAGAACTGTGCACATAAGAAATGGTAGAGAAGCTTGCTTCAGAACAAAATATGCACTAAAATAAACCTTTGTTTGTTTGTTTGCAACATAAATATTTTAAGCAATCTTGCTTCAGTTTGCATAGAAACTCTGGTGGTCTGCAGTACAGCAAAAAGCAATTGTATATTTTAATTTCTCTGATAGCTTGTGAATTGCTCTCATTTGTATTACATTTAAAGCCTGATTTTGCATAGGTTATCTAGGTAGAAAAAGGGACATCCAAGGCGAGGAATTCCAAATTAGCAAGTTATTTTACAAAAAAGCCAGATGAACACAGAACCTTTCGTAAAATAAATTTGCAGGATATGCCCATATATTTGATAGCATGTGGAGCAGAAGCAGCTATTTTACAAATAAACACATTTTTTAAAAAGGGTGGCGTCATGTGTAAGTGGAGGATCCCATAGGGTAATTCTATTCATGAATACTTAATTTAGGTGTTCCAGCATTACACGGTGAGAACCTAGTTTTTAACAGCACCCAGAATTCATTATAAAATGCTAACAGCCCATAACAGGGCTTCAACCTCAAACACGAGCTCCTCTCCTCTGATCTCCCCCCCCCCCCCCCCACACACACCAAGGCAAGTACTCCTTTTAGTAATCCCTCTGATCCAGTCCTTCTCAAGGAAGCCCCCTCCTCCCATGATAAGTCCAACCACCAACATAAGCCCCTCCAATAGGAAGGTCTCTGAGCAGAAGCCCACCCATGCCACCATACACATACTCTCCCTTCCGACCTACCACTCACCAGGGACTTCCCTAGCAGTCTAGTAGGCTGGGTAGGAATGGTCTCCCTCTGTTCCAACCAGGTTCAAAATGGTGTCTATGACCCCTAGCAGTAGTCTTATATTATTACTGCTATGGGTCATCCTGCCCTATAAAAAGTGATTGCCTTTTCATGTCACGATGACCCCTAGTGGTAGTCTCATGGTACTATTGCTAGGGGTTATATGTGTCATTTTAAACCCAGAGCAGTATCAGGACGAGAGAGGAGGGACCCACTAGACCAGCAGGATGAGTCTTGGGTAAGTCCTGGTCAGGTTTGGGTATAATAAAAAGCTAAACTTCTTCTCATAGGGCCTAATCTGGGTGGACTACCTTTTTTGGGGAGGGGGGTTAACTTAGGGTCTTATCTTAAACTGTATAGATTGGGGGCAACTATTTGGGGGGTCTGGGTAAATATTGGGGGAAGTCTACATCAGTGGGATCCTAGAGGAATGTCTGGGGGAAAGGGCCTATGTTGGAGTGGCTGCATCAGGTGATCTTAGGGAGGGACTGTCTGGAGGAATATTGGATTGTGAGTGCTTGATTGAGGGAGTGCTTGGAGGGGGGAGTTCAGGGGGGGTAAATGTCAGGGAGGAAACTATACATGTGTACTGTATATCCTGCAGCTTTATTTTACAAAAGCTTGTGTTCAGCTGGCTTTTTGTTAAGCAACTTGCTAATTTCTAATTCTTCAGCTTGGATGTCTCTTTTTCTACCTAGATAACCTATGCACCTATGCTATCTGCCAAAGCACGGAACATGGGCTCGTGAGGTAGGTGTCTGCCTGTAAACTAAGGAGGTAATTCTATAATTTGCCACCTCAAATTAGGCACCAAAAATGGGGTGCAAAAAGCGCAAATTCTATAACAGCATTTAGGCACACTGTGATGGGGTTTATAGGACGTTGCCCCTCACCCTATAAATTGCATGTGTCACTTGGCACCACGCCCATGGCATGCCCATGTTCCACCTACATTTTCAACACTTTGCAGTTACGCACCATAGAACTGAAGTGCTACGTAATAGAATAGCGCATAGTGTATTTTGGCACGTATTTGCCAATTAGGGTGGAACTTATGTATGCAAAGCACAAGTAACTGCATACACCCATTTATAGAATTGCTTCCTAAATGTAGGATAGAAGCTGGCCACATCCCCTGCATTGACACCTGGATTCTATATATGTCACCAAAATTTGGACAGAGGAAGGAGATGCACATGGATGGAGGGGAAGGGAGACAGAAGAAATGCTCGACATGGATGGAGGGGAGGGAAAAGAGAGGAAGGAAAGAGATGAGATGAGGGAAAAGGGAGAAAGCCTGCACATGAAGAAAATAGGCAGAAGCTGGATCCACTGGACAGTCAAGTCTGCAGAGGACCCAGCATTTACTTACGGATGTAAGGCAAGAAATGAAGATGAAAGGAGGAAAGTAAAGAAATAAATAGTAAGGAAGCCCTGGAAACGGAGTTAAGAGGACAGATAGCACCAGAATTAGGTACTGGGCCAGCTTGAACAGAAAAACAAAATCACCAGACAACAAAGGTAGAAAAAAATCATTTTATTTTCATTATAGTGTTTGGAATATGTCCACTTTGGGAATCAGGTGCTCAACGTTAAAAGTTTATATTTATTTACTTATTTATGGCATTTTATCCCACATTAAACATGAATTAGATTGGAACCTGGGAGCATTGTGGGAGAAGAGAGAAAGGATATGCTAGACGGGGGGGGGGGGGCACCAACTGATAGTCTGCAGGGAGGCACCAGAGACCCTAGGACCGGCCCTGGGCGTGAGATCCATGCCAAGCTAGTAGTCTATAAAGGGCTCTCTGCACAGAGCACCTTTTGCAGAATACTAGTTTGGCGTTGATCTTCCCAGCACCTAAACTTTGGGCGCCTTTGCTATAATCCCCCCTTACTGTGCAGGCTTTACACTTAACTGCTCTTTAAATGTTGCACTTAAGTGCAAAAACCTGCCACAGTTTAGCACTCAGACCCCTGTAACAGATACATTTTACTCTGTTTAGACTGATTTTCCCATATGGATTTTATATTATGTCACATTCATTGGTGCATATTAATTAGAGAAGATTTATGGAAACTGCATTTTGTTTTCTGTTTACTTTAATGATAGGACAGAACACATTCACTGTCCCAAAGTATAAAATTGTTAAATCTGAGCACAATTCAGCTATAGAATTAGTATTGTAAATCCGCTTGGGTACCCTCATTAAACTGAAACTGTGAGTTATTTACAATCAATGCAGTCTAAAGGAAAGAATTTATAAATTTGTTATCTACATCAAAAAAAGGAGAGGATTCTTTTGTTTTTTAGCTTTAACCCCAACAAGGCACTGAAACCTTTTGCTTTAAAAGAAAAGTAATTATGTAAATGTTGAGTAGATTGTAATTTTGCATAATGAACTTGTATGTCAGATGTTTTTACATTTCAGAGAAAAAATAGTGCCTTTATCCCTCTTTCAAGAAAGCTCCCTGGTCACACCTTTCAGAAAATGTCAAAGATATTTTGACCTAATTAAGAGTGTTTGATTCTTAAACCGTGAATATATCGATGTGATTTTTTCTTCCTGAAGTTCAGATCATATATCACCTCAACATCTTCCTTCTTTCCCACTCACTGCTGACCTCTGCTCTTCTCCCACACAATCCCAAGACCCTACTTAATTTTGAGTCCCTGTTCTCCCTATCCTCAGCACCCTCCTCCTACCTCTTTTACCCCGTCTTCCCATGCATCTAATTTCCTGCCTTCTTTTCTCCCTTTCCAAGCATCCATCCCCTCTATTCATTCTCATTGTCTCTCCCTTTCCTCTTTCTCTCCTGCCCCCTCTCTCTCTTCCCTTGCATCTTTCCCCTGCCTAATTACCCAGTATTAATTCTCCTACTTCTCTCCTTACCTGTCCTAATATCTGACCCTGACTCTCCTTCCTACCTCTTCATCTGGCTATCACTTCCCTTCCTTCCAAAGTACCTTCTCACTGCCTATACCTTCCCTTTCTCATACCATCAGTAGCCACTCCCTGACTTTGTTTTTTTCTCCTCTCAGAAACTGCCTTTATCTCCACTTACTGTTGGTCTGTGTTACAATTAAACAGTGGGAAGTCAATCCTCTGTGTCACATGAATTTGTTCACTGCTATGCTGTCAAACAACGTGCATGTCCAAACCTTGTGGAGATCCCACTGATGATCTTCTGAGGTCATCAATCAGACCACTCCTGAGAGTTCAGTGCATTTCTGAGGGTATAACCATAGGCGGTCGGTGGCCCAACTGTTTGGGGAGGCTAAAGGGGGTGGGGTTAGGGGTGGGGCCAGGGGTGGGGCTTACTTCCATAACTGACTGACAACACACAGAAAAAAAAAAAAAGTAAAAGTAAAATAGTCACAATTAATACCTTATATTAAATTTAGATATTAGATATGTATAATATGTCCAAGAAAAAAGTGGTTGCTCAAAGCATATATTAACCAATGTATACTATTCAAAAATGTTATCAATTATTAAACACTGCTATTTCCATCCATGGAAAATCCCAAAATGAAATGGTCACATTAGTGAAGTAACATCCAGTAACATCCGGCGACTAAACTTCACTTCATAGGTGTCAATGATCTGCTCAGGGTTAATATCTCCAACAAGATCACTTTCAATGTTCAGTAAACATAAAGCTGTCAGTCTTTCTTGACCCATTGTGGATCTCAACCAGTTTCATACACATCTCACATGAAGTCAGACTCAGCATGCAGCACTACTAGAAAAATTAAAACTTAAATGCAAAATATCACAGATGCACATTTCCAAAAGCTGGCATATCTAATATAATAAAACGCACCGTGAACGTTCTAATGAGGACAACGTTCTGAAGCCATCTGACGTCACTCCCTGAGTCCCTGGCTGTAGGGTTCGTGGCGTTCGTGGTGTGAAGCCACCCAGCCGTCTCTGCCCCGCCCTCGCGTCTAAACAAACAAATCCGGAAGCGAAGCGTCAGGGAAGGAGGCGGCACTCCCGACGTCTAGCCTTCCCTTCGCTGTGTTCCGCCTTCAAAAAAAGGCGGAACACAGCGAAGGGAAAGCTAGACGTCGGGAGCGCCGCCTCCTTCCCTGACGCTTCGCTGCCGGAAACGCCACGGAGGTAAAGTTAAAAAGAATAAAAAAAACAAAAAAGGGATGCATGATGCGAAGGGGGGGGGGGGAGAAGAGGGCGGGCCAGGCTGGGACATGGGAGAGAGAGGAGCATGGGTGCGAGGGGGGGGCCATGGAAGGGAGAGAGGGGACTTGCGGGAAAAGGATGAATGGAGGCGGCAGGGGACAGAGGAGCATGGATTGGAGGGGCAGGGCTCAGGGAAAGAGGGAAATTGCTGAAAAGGGATGAATGGAGGGGGCAAGGGACAGAGGAGCATGGATGGGCATGGATTGGGAGGGCAGGACTCAGGGAGAGAGGGAAATTGCTGGATAGGGATGAATAGAGGGGACAGATGGGCCATGGATGGATATGGATTGCAGGGCAGGCCTCAGGCAGAGAGGGCAATTGCTGGATAGGGATGAATGGAGGGGCCAGGTGACAGAGGAGCATGGATGGGCATGGATTGGAAGGGCAGGACTCAGGGAGAGGGGACTTGCTGGATAGGGATGAATGGAGGGGACAGATGGGCATGGATGGATATGGATTGCAGGGCAGGCCTCAGGCAGAGAGGGGAAATGCAGGATAGGGATGAATGGAGGGGGCAGGTGACAGAGAAACATGGATGGCCATGGATTGGGAGGGCAGGGCTCAGGGAGAGACTCACGCTGTCTCTCACACACTCACACTTTCACTCTGACTCTCAAACACTCACTCTCACATACACTCTCCCAAACATACACACTCCGAGGAAAACCTTGCTAGCGCCCGTTTCATTTGTGTCAGAAACGGGCCTTTTTTACTAGTTCTGAATAAAATACTTTTTTCTACCTTTGATGTCTGAGCATTTAGTTTTTCTTTTTTTTTTTAATTCATTTATTCATTATTTTACAAGTTGCAATAACACACTTGTTGAAACACAGAGAGCATATTCCAATCAATGAAAACATAAATCTCACCAAACAAGTTTTTAAAGAAACACTCTATCTCTTTCTCAGACCACTACTATTAATAGTAAGGAGGGTGATAAAGGTAATAAATAAAAAATTACAACAGAAAACATCATATATATGATATACATATAGTAAGTGGCTTAACTTCTGATGTTTACCCGTCTAAATCTATTTACCATTATTCCTTATTTAAGCTTTTCCTATCAACAAAAATCTGCAGCTGATCTGGCTCAAAGAAAATATACTTATTACTCAAATATTTAACTATGCATTTACAGGGATAAGCGAGTAGGAATGTAGCCCCCATCCCTCTCACTTTTTCCCTCAGCAACAAGAATTTCCTCCTTCTTTCCTGCATGATTCTAGTAACGTCAGGGTAGATCCAAATTTTTTGGCCATAAAATAATTTCTTAGAGTTCCTAAAGTATAGTCTCATCAATGAGCTTAAATCTTGCTCAAATACTAAGGAAACAATTAACGTACCGCGAGTCTCCACTTCAATAATTGAGTCTTCCAGAATGGCAGTTAAATTTTGAAGATCTATTTCATTTCCCTCTTGTGCTGGTATATTTTTCTTTGAAGGCAATTTTAAGAAGTAAACTCTATTGCAAGGTGGTATAGCTTGAGGGGATATATTCAAATTCTCCATTAAGTACTTTTTAAATAGGCCATTAGGCACTATCCCCGGTACAATGGGAAAATTTAATAGTCTCAATGTTAATCTTCGATTATAGTTTTCTAGTTGTTCAATTTTTTTATGAACCATAAGTTTGTCCTTTACCAAAGAATTTGTCGTATTCTGTATAGTCTTTATTTCCTCATGATTCTGTGATATTTTTTCCAAAGTGTCAGTTTGTACCTTTTCCAATTATTCTGTCAACGAAACCATTTTTGTCATAATTGAAGTGGTCTCTCGAGCGGATTGGGAAACAGGTTGTTTTAGCTCTTGAAGAGTTTTCCAAATTAAGGTCAACGTTATCTCTGTAGGAATAGTTTCCTCCACGCTTTCCTTTGTCAACCGAACAGGAGCTGCACTACCAGGCTGGGTGGCTCCGCTAACGACTTCCGTTGCGTCGACCTCTCCTTGCATTCTCCTGAGGTTGGCCGGGCATGGAGGTGGAATAATCCCCGGGGGCAAGAGTGTAATATCAAGGCCCTAAGATGCTGACGCCAACTCTCCTGCTACGGCGTCTAATGCAGGCCGCGCCATTCCGGTATCGCGGGTTTGAATCACACCGAAGCGCTCCAAAGTCTGCTGTACTGAGGAAGACGTCTTGGCCGCCGGCAGCTGGCTCTTAGTTATCCCCTTTCTCTTCGTGTGTGGCATGGTAAGAAACAATAGATAGCGAAGCATTTAGTTTTTCTATTCGCTTTGGTCTCGGTGTCTTCTGTTTTATGCAGTGTCTTCTTTCTATTTGATATTTTTTCTCTCACCATGTCCACCATCCTCCTGTGTCCTTATGCATCTTGTCTACCATCTGTAGCCCTGTCCCTATCCTTCAGTGTTCCGATACAGCTCTTAAATTCAGCAGTTTCCCTCCATCCATATCCAGCATTTCTCCTCACACCCCTCCATTCATGTGCATCTACTTCCCTCCCCTCCATCCATGTCTAGCATTTATCCTCTCTCCCTTCCCCCCATCCGTGTGCATCTCCTTCCTTTGTCTTTCCTTCCCTCCATCCCTGTCCAACATTTCTCCTCTCTTCCCTGCCCTCCACTCCATCCATGTCCAGATTTCTCCTCTCTTCCATCCCCTCCATCCATGTGCATTTCCTTCCTCTCTTCCATCCCCTCCATCCATCCATGTCCAGCACCTTCCCTCTTTCTCTCCTAACCTTCCTTCCAGTGTCATCCCTCTTTCTCTCTCTATCCTTCCACCCATTACCCTCTCCCAATCCTTCTGTCCATTGTCTCCCTCTCCTTCCTTCCATTGTCTCCCTCTATCTCCCCTTCCTTCTAGACAGTTCTCTCGACCCTTTTCCATTCAGCATGTCCTCTCTCTCCCATCCTTCTTGTGTCTTTCCTCTTTCCCTCTCTACCCTTCCATCCAGCGTCTTCCCTCTTTCTGCCCCCTCCTTCCAGCAATTTCCCTCTTTCGCCCTCCTTTCATTCAGCATTTCTCCATCTGACAGCTAGGGTCTCCCCCAGTTTCTCCCCAGCAGCTTCTCTCTCCTGCCCATGTCCCCTCTTTCTCTCCCTATCTTTCCACTCATCTCTCTCTCTCGCTGTACCCCTCTTCCATCCAGCATCTTCTCTCTGGCTCTCCCCTGCTCTTTTCTATGTCCCCTCTTTCTCTCCCCATCTCTTTCTGACTCTTCCCTGCTCTTTTCCATGGCCCCTCTTTCTCTTCCCATCTCTCTCTGGCTCTCCCCTGCTCTTTTCCACTCTCTCTCTCTCCCCTCCAGCGTACTTACTTCCTTACCATTTCCAGCCATGTTCACTCCCTCCGGGCCTCTCTACAGCAGCGCTGACACAAAAACAAAAAGAAGCGCGGGGCCACAGCAGCCTTCAGGCATGCGCTGTTGGCTCTGCCGGTCCTCTGCCCCCAGAACAGGAAATTGACGTCAGCAGGGGCAGAGGACGGTAGAGCCAACAGCGCATGCCTGAAGGTTGCTGCGGCCCCGCGCTTCTTTTTGTTCTTAAGCTGGCTGTGGAGAGAAGCTGTGGCAGTGGTTCAGTGCGGTGCTTGTTCCTGCCGCCACTCAACAGAAGCGGCGGCAACAGAATTCAACGGGACTTGAGTCGGGGCTACATTTGGAGGAGGAGGCAGGCGGGGAAGGTCACAGCTGGGTTGGGGAGGCTTAGCCTCCCCAAGCCTCTTATACGGGGCACCTATGGGTATAAGCCCCTGCCAGATGCACTACAAGAGTTTACTAACCTGTGCTTGAGGTATTCTGAATACCTATCATTAATCTGGCAGTGCCTGAGGCTTCACAAACCGAGACCTTTGCCATGAATTGGAACTCTGCTGAGTCATGCTTGTTCTAATTAAAGACATTTATATATCCAAACATGCCTGTATTGCCATTGGTCAATCCAGCTGAGGCAAAACTATGAAATTGTTATTTTATTTCATTTGATATACTGCCAATTGTCATATGGTATCTATGTGGTTAACAAAAAAAAGCTTGAGAAGCATAATTAAGAGAGCAGAGATAAGGAATAGTCTAAATCAGGGTTGTCTAACCTTGGTACTCGAGGGTTATAATCCAGTTGGGATTTCAGGATTTCCTCACCGAATATGCATGAGATATATTTACATGCACTGCATCCACTGTATGCAAATAGATCTCATATATATTTAGTGGGGAAATTCTGAAAAACTGACCTGGAGATGCCCGAGGTTGGACACTCCAAGCCTAAATCAAGAAAGGAAGGCTTTGGCTAAAAAAACAGGATTTAACATTTTTTTTTAAAAGATGGGGTATGATGGTTCGGATTTAATATCAGGTGGTAGAGTATTTTATTATTATTATTATTCAATATAACAATATCCAACCAAGTATAACAATACTGGGGTACAGAAATAACCCAGTGTTACATAATAATAGGAAACAAATCAATGTTAATAAGGAAAAAGGGTAAAGTATTCCAGGTTGTTGGACCAACATAAGGAAAAGCAGTGGAGCAATTTTTACTTTGGTATATCCTTTTAAGTGCATAATTCTAATGTCTGTCATTAAATATGTTTTTTTTGAGCCACCTCAACTAAAGTCTTTTCTGGACGCTAAAATTCCATCTACCTGAATAAGAAAATTGATTCAGCAATTAAAGAAGAATTAACAAACAGGACTATGCCAATTTGAAGCAATCTCCTTTTTCTTTTGGACTATATTTCTCCTTAAATTTGTTTAGTCCCCTCCCCCCACCCTTTGGTGGTCTAAGGAAGAGTGAAAAGATTACTTTGTTTAATATATGCTAGATTTAGCATTTATTTTTTCTTTGAAATATTTCTCTGTATTACTTTGCAAACTGGTTATGTTTGTATTTTCGTGAAAATTATAAAAAAAAAAAAGAAAAGGAAAAGCAGTGACTCATGTAGTGTCCAGTCTTATGGCAATGAGAGAGGGAAGATGAAGAAGTGGGGGGGGGGGGGGGGGGGGGGGGAGAGTGTGGAATGAGAAAACTGGAAATATATTCTAGGGCAGATAGAAGTAGACCTTTAGAAACCAGGAGAAGTAACTTGTAAGTAATATGGTAGGATATGGGCAACCAGTGTTCTTTAGGAGAAAAGGAGTAATATGATCGAACTTGTGAGTATTGTGCAGAAGTTTAACAGTGGTGGATTTTGTCTATAAATTTTTAGATTTAAAATTCTACTTCAGGTATGCTGCACTATTTCCCATCCCCCATCTTTCTTTACTGTCAGCCACATGCAAGAATTTCTGGCTGGTCACAAACTCTAATGGTGCCTCAAGTTGCTAAGGCAACTCAGCTACCTGGTATAACTTGTTACAAATGTAATTTACTGAGAAGAGGTATGGCAAGGACACCAATTACAAGCCTCCAGCACATATGAAAGCCTCAATTACAAGTCTCCAGCACATATGCAGCACCTATGATTGGTCCAGGGTAGAGGAGAGGTGGATGTTCACCACAGCCTATAAAACCATGCTGCAGACAAAGAAACTCTGAAAAGCTAGGCATGCTTGGAAAGAGAGTTTCAGATCTGTCCAATGGCCTAATTTTTCCTGAACGGGACGCTCTCTCCCCTTTGTAGAAACTAATTCTCTTTATCTAAGAATCTTTCTTTCATTCATTCATTCTTTCTTTCTTCCTTTCTTTCTTTCTCTCTCTCTCTCTCTCTCTCTCTCTCTCGCTCTGTTCTGTGACCTTTGTATGAGGAATAAGCTTTCCTTCCTCCTTTTTCTCTTCTTTATATAATTAGTCTTATTACTTATAATTACCAGAGGTACTGATGTTAGATTTTGAACGTTTGTTAAAAACTTGTCACTGATATCCGATGCTATGCTGGTCGGTGAGTAGGAATAAAAATACTTTTCTCTTATTCCTGTTTATTTTTTTGCTTGTAATATTTTGTAACATGTTTAGAGAATAGCAAACCAAATGCGCAGCCTAGTACAATTTTCATGTTGACCCTCAAGGCTGTTTGGAGCCTGGAGTTCCAGGAAAGCATCTAGAGTGATGTCAAAAGACATTCTTGTGGTTTTCTGAGCCATAACATAATGGATACAACCATGATCTTATTAACTAGTTGCCATAGAGGGGCATAATCGAAAGGGACACCCAAGTTTGTTTCCCCCCCCCCCCCCCCCCCCCGCCTTGATAGAAACTAATTCTCTATAACTATGAATCTTTCTTTCATTTATTCTCTGCTTTCTCTCTGTTCTGTGACCTTTGTGTGAGGAACAAACTTTCTTCTTACTTTCTCTCTTGCTTTATCTAATTAGTCTAATTACTTATAATTACCAGAGGTACTGATGTTAATTTTGTAGTTTGTTATAACTTGAAACTATGTCTGATGCTGTGATGGTGGGTGAGTAATTAAAAAGACTTTAATTCTCTCTAATTCCTCTCTAAGTTTTCTAGAATAATTGATAGAATTCATAAGTGCTTTAGCAAGTAGCAAACCAATACGCCTAATGAACGCACTTCCACGCTCCAGTTTAATTTTTACTGGAGGAAGTTGAAAGAAGGACTGCTATGCCTTCGCTATGCCTCCGCTGACCACACACAACCTCCCCCCCCCCCCCCCCCCCCCAGGGACCTGCATACTGCTGTGATGGACCTGAGTATGATATTTGAGGCTGGCAAAAAGTTTTTAAAGTTGCTTTTTCAGGGTGGGAGGGGTTTAGTGACCACTGGGGAGTCAGGGGAGATCATCCCCGATTCCCTCTGGTGGTCATCTGGTCAGTTCAGGCACCTTTTTGAGGCTTGGTTGTAAAAAAAAAATGGACCAAGTAAAGTCGGCCAAGTGTTCGTCAGGGACGCCCTTCTTTTTTCCATTATCGCTCGAGGACGTCCATCTGTTAGGCACGCCCAGTCCAGCCTTCGCTATGGCCTTTGACACCACGCCCCCGGAACTTTGGTTATCCCTGCAACGGGAAGCAGTTGGGGACGCCCAAATCGGCTGTCGATTATGCCAATTTGGGCGACCCTGAGAGAAGGACGCCCGTCTCTCGATTTGTGTCGAAAGATGGGTGCCCTTCTCTTTGAAAATAGCCTGCTAGTCTTTCTGCTTTGGTCTGCCCTAAGTTTCTCATTGGATACTGATCACATTTAACCCTCCCCCCCCCCGCCCCACTGCATCATTGCTAATTATCATATGACAGCCCTCTAACATCAACCAAGCCTGAGTCTCTGTCCATTGTTAATTTTTCTGATCCGGTTGCATTTTCTGATCTGCAGACTTCCTGTGAATTGTTGCAGGAATGGATGCATGAATTTGTGATACTTCAGGAGTCAGACAGCACACACCAGTATGAGAGAAAAATCTTCTTTATTTGCCAGCAAACAAAGCAAGACATCAGTTCTAGCTCTCTTCTCTTTCTCCTCAGCTCTCTGTGTCTTTGTCTCAGCTGCTTCTCTTCTTATGCTGTCTTCTCCTTCTTCTGTCTGTTCCTTCTGTCCTTCTCTTTCTTCTGAGCTCCTTCTGACGTAAACTGCTTCTGCTCCTACTTAAATAGGGTCCTAAGCCCTCCTCCTAGCCTAGCCCCCTTTACTCCCAATTGGTTAAGAAATTAATTGGCTACCTTGCCTCAACCAATCATTACTTTTGAAATATCAGTTACATAGGTTCCAGACATCCTAAACTGACCTGTGACCTGGGGCCCCTCAAGCCAGACATTTGGTCTCCAGAACTCTTACATTTCTCATTATGATTGATTTCTCATCTATGGCTTAAACTGGATTCCCTTAGAGACTAAGAGGCCCCATCTAACATTAATTATTCTCATATTCCTAGTCTGATTCATACTAACTGCTAACTGAACTCTGGCATTCATTAAAGGGGTCAAAAGCCAATCTTACTTAATAGCATACATATCAGGTTATTACTTCCAGGAGGCCAGTCCTACACTTAGCTATAATTAATCAAGGAGAAGAGAGCTGACTAGTTCTGGACCTCTTCACCTTCAGCTTATACATTGAACCAGCTAGGACTGCAGAATAACTCAAAACACATGTTGGCCCCCCTTCACTGTAGCCCTACTCAGAACGTCAGACAGAGAGTTGAACAAACATTCCACACAGAATTATTAATTTACACAGAATACAACATATTCTAAAGTAAGCATCCTTATAACACATATTCGAAATATCAAAAACTTGTAAATACTAATCTATTGCCTCTCTCTAAACAGTATTTCTATCTAATCTTAAACTACAATATATCTGGCTCATTCCTTTATTCATTCATAATAGTTTACAGCTGTGCCAGCTAGCATTGGCAATTCACAAGGGACAGAGTTTCATTTCTCACTGACCTTTCTAACCCTTTTGCTCGACAGCTAGAGTTCAATATAATCTGAACCATCTGGCATACCTTCACTTCACTTACAAAGTAAAAGTTGAAATTTGAAATAAGAATTCAATTCAAATACCAAGCTTTTAACAGAATTAACCCTTCATATGATTTCTTATATATATATAATTATGCCATGGCTGCCTCATTCCCCCCTTTGAGACTAAAATCAGCTTATGCAGAGATAAGTCTCACAACTCAAACTCTGGAGATTATAGTGATCCTAACTGGGAATAGACTTATGAACCACCATTACCCTACTTGTTAAGGTTCGACGGCATACTGCCGAAGCACATGAGGCCAGGAAACAAAACAAAAACCCTGCTAAAACTAAGACTATTAGGGAAATGAACAAAGGACGTATCCAGGAGGTCAATGACCACCACCAAGAGGTAAGGTCTAATCCTCCTCGGTAATCCTCCACATTAAGGCTGGCCAACTGTAGGACTTTATCCATGGCATGCCTAACTACATGCGTCCTATTTATGACAATAGTACAGCACTCTGAAGAATTTAACACTGTGCAGAGGCCACCCTGAGCTGCAAAGAGATAGTCAAGGCCCATACGATTATACCGAGAAACTATACTTAATTCATTAATTTGATCCTGCAATGCATTGACTACCACGTTCAGCTCATGAACTAAAACATGGAGTAGGGATTGAAGTCTCCGGGTAGCCATACCTAGTTCAGTAATACCCGCTACCGGGCCTCCAATTGGAATCCAGGCTGTGGCAGAAAGGGCTACAAGTCTCTTTTTAGTCAGAGGATAAGTAGAATTAATATACTGGAGGGCTAATTCAATCGCCTCATCCTCTGTGGCAACGGAGGAGGGTAAGGACAAAGCCTCTCGCTTAGAGCGGTGCGGGGATAGTGGCTTAAGAGGAATAACTTTAGGAAAATAATTCAAGGTTACCAATACACAAAAATCATATGTGGAGGGAAGAATCATGTGGAGGACATTATCACAGAGCCAGTAATGACCAAGGAGAGGGTGAGGAAAGTTCCCAATAAATGTTGGCTCAGGCTGGACAGGGTACTTAGGGTGCCCATAATGCGAGCCCCTATCCCAGGGGGAACGAAGACGAAATGGAGACTTTGCACACCATAGGCGCCAATCCCCAATTGTGACAGGCTGCTCATTTGTTAGTAACTCTTCATACCCCGGGGACTTATGAAAGTAGAAAATAAGCTTGGACACTATAGTCTTCTCAGTGGTACGCTTAGGAGCCAGATAATCACTGGGTCATAATCTACAGGTATGTAGCAGGGCACATAGGAGTACCTGGAGAAACTACCCACACAGATTCTCCTTTTTCTGGGAAACATTAGTATAGTTACAGGGAATGGGAAGAACAGTTGAGATGCTTCTTGTTAAACAAAAACACTCCAGAACTGGATAGGGAGACGTAAAAAACTGGCCTTAGAGAAGATTCAGAGGGGGGAAGTAGCATTATAAAAGGACCACCAAGTATAATCCTGGCTCCAAGGGCCTGAACTCGAAAAGTAGGGAGGTATAAGAGCTGGGAGTTGCACAGGGACAGGAACAGCTGGGACATCTGTGGTATAAGGAGAAAATCGGGAACACACAATACAAGGGGAAGTAATCTTTGCCTGGCTAATTAGTTCCTGACAGAGTGTAACCAAAGGTTGGAGCGAGTTGGGGTATTAGGAACAAGGAGGCAAGGAGTAGAAAACAACAAAAGCATCCAAACTACTAACATTTTCTTTCTTCCTAATCTAAAACAAATACAGCAAACTAATTAAGCAATAATATTTCAACAGTCTGTGCTAATCACAGATTACTCTAATATAGTGTTCTCAGTCTTTGAGTTCTTATACCAGTTGGGATAGACCCTCAACTGACAAGGATCAAGCTTTCAAATTCCAGGAAAGCCAGAATCAGGCAAGAAAGAGTCTCAGTGTGAAGCCGAAGTTCAGCCGCTCCTGCAGTATGCAGTTGACCCTTCTTTTCAGCTAGTAGATTCTTTGGTTCGGGTCAAGCGCAACTTCAATGGCTCCGCTGGATCTCTTTCTGCTCTCCACTGTTTAGGCTCCGTCTGATCCGTGCTGGGCTCAGTCTGGTCAGCAGACTTAATTCGAGACCAATGGACCCATGGAGTAATCCCTGCGACCTTCACAGCTGCAGGGGTAGAAAGCAAAACAGTAAAAGGTCCTTTCCATCGGGGCCCCAAAGGCTGGAGCTTCCAGTCTTTTACCCAAACTCTATCCCCTGGCAGGAAGGAATGTACCTGAGCCTGGAAGGGGACAGGGTTTATTTCTCTCACATAAGACTGAAGCTCAGAAATTATCTTACCCAGGAGGGCTACCTGCTCCTGCACCTGGGCAGACCCTAAAATCCCTATGTCTCCCTTAATTCCCTGCAAAATGGCTGGGGGCTTCCCATACACAATTTCAAAGGGAGAGAGGGCTGTTCCTTTAGTTGGAGTGCATCGGAGGCGGAAGAGGGCTAGTGGCAATGCCTGTGGCCATTTCAATTGGGTTTCCTGACAAATCTTTGCTAGGCTATTTTTCAAGGTTCTGTTTGCTCGCTCAACCTGCCCTGAACTCTGGGGACGATAGGCACAATGCAATTTCCAGGTAATGCGCAATGCGCGGGACAGGGCCTGAAGTGTAGCTTCAACAAAGGCGGGACCATTATCTGAACCTATGGCAAGGGGCAGTCCATACCTGGGGATGACATCCCTAAGGAGGGCTCGAGCTACTTCTGTGGCTTTCTCAGTGACTGTAGGATATGCTTCCACCCACCCAGAGAAGGTACAGACCATGACTAAGAGGTATCGGAGCCTACCGCTCCTGGGCATTTCTGTGAAGTCTATAACTAGGGACTCAAAGGGTGTTAGTCCTCTAGACTGAACTCCTGGTGGAATACGGGGTCCCTGACGAGCATTATTCTGGGCACAGAGAGTACATCGGGCAGAGGCAGTGGCAACCAGACTATCCAATCCTTCCAGCACCACTACTCGATTGAGTAGGCGGGCTAGTGCTGTTTTCCCTAAGTGTGATAGGTCATGAGCTTGAGACACTACAGGCCAAGCTAGGTGGCGTGGCACCAGAACTCTGGTATCAGGGAGATGTAACCAGCCATCAGGTCTCCTTACTGCACCTTCTTCTTGAGCCCATTTCTCTTCCACTTGGGTATATATAGGTGTCCATTCTTGCAGTCGGATTTGGAACAGGGGGGTCACAGTACTTGCTGGGGGTCCTCGAGCAGCTTCCTTGGCCACCCGATCAGCATGGCGGTTCCCTCGGGCCACTGGAGTATCTATTCTTTGGTGTCCCCTGCAGTGAATAACAGCTACCTTCTTAGGGGCCCACACAGCCTCTAGCAGCTGAAGTATTTCAGGTCCATACTTAACAGGTTGGCCTGCAGCATTTATGAGTCCCTTTTCCTTATACAAAGCTCCATGAGCATGTAGAGTTGTGAAGGCATATTTGGAATCAGTATAAATGTTGGTTACCAGTCCTGCTGCTAACTCCAGAGCTCGTATGAGGGCCACAAGTTCTGCTTTCTGGGCTGAAGTTCCTTGGGGCAGGGCTCTTGCTTCTATCACCTTGTCCTCTGTCACCACAGCATAGCCTGCCAATCGCTTGGAGTTCTCCACATAACTGCTTCCATCTGTAAAATAAATTACATCTGGGTCCCTCCACGGAACATCTTTAAGATCTGGTCGACTGGAATACACTTCATCCATGGTTTGGATACAGTCATGATCCGGTGGTCCCTCAGATGCTGGCAAAAGAGTAGCAGGATTGAATGTAGCCACTGTTTCCAGGTGTATCCGTGGATTCTCACACAAGCTGGCTTGGTACTTAACCATGCGGTTATTTGTAAACCAGTGGTTGCCCTTATACTCCATGAGGGTGAGAACTGCATGGGGGACTTTAACAACCAGTTCTTGCCCCAAGGTCAACTTATCAGCTTCCTGGACCAGTAAGGCTGTTGCTGCAATGGCCCTCATGCAGGCTGGCCATCCTTTAGCCACTCCATCCAGCTGTTTAGACAGGTATGCAACAGGCCTCTGCCAGGATCCCATCATCTGGGTCAGCACACCCAGAGCAACCCCCTGTCGCTCATGGACATACAATGAGAAAGGTTTCTCCACATCAGGAAGGCCTAACGCAGGGGCTTGAAGTAGGGCTTTCTTTATGGCAATGAAGGATTGTTGAGCAGTAGGTCCCCATTCAAATGGTTCCTTTTCACCCCCCTTTGTGGCCTGGTAAAGGGGTTTCGCCATCAATGCAAAATTTGGAATCCAAATTCTGCAGAATCCGGCTGCTCCCAGAAATTCCCTAACTTCTCTTCTGGACTTGGGTTGGGGAATTGCAGCTACCGCTTGCTTCCTACTAGCATCCAGTCTCCGACTTCCCTGGGAAATACAAAAGCCCAGATACTTCACTTCTGACTGACAAAGTTGGGCCTTTGAGCGTGAGACCTTATAGCCTGCATCCAAGAGTAGCTCCAGCAATTCTCTAGTAGCCTCAAAACACTCTTCCTGGGTCACTGCTGCAATCAGGAGGTCATCTACATACTGGAGTAAAACTCGCCTGGAAGGCTCAGATTTAAAAGTCTTAAGGTCTTGCCCTAGGGCTGTCCCAAAAATGGTGGGGGAATTCTTGAACCCCTGTGGCAGGCGGGTCCATGTATACTGAAGCTTCCTTCCTGTTACTGGGTTTTCCCATTGAAAGGCAAAAAGCAGTTGACTGGCGGGGGCCACCCGAATACAAAAGAAGGCATCTTTTAGGTCTAGTGTTGTGAAATGGGTAGCCCCAGAAGGTATCAATCCTAACAGGACATATGGATTAGGCACTACAGGGTGTAATGAAATAGTGGATTTGTTAACCACTCGTAAGTCTTGGACTGGCCGGTAGTCCTCAGTCCCTGGCTTCTGAACTGGCAATAGTGGCGTATTCCATGGAGACTGGCAAGGACGAATAATTCCATGGGATAACAGACGATTCAAATGTGCTTGAATCCCTTCCAGAGCCTTTCTGGGAATTGGGTATTGACGAAGATGGATTGGCCGGGCACTTGGAAGTAAATCTACATGTACAGGAGGAATATTTCGGGCCAACCCTGGGGGATTATCTTCTGCCCATACCCCACTGACCTGAAAGCTGTCTGCCAGGGGTAGGTCAACTTGGCTATGTGACTGATGCAGCCGCCATTCTTCTTCAAGAGGGCAGCAGAAACTCAATATACCCTTAGGGCTGGAGGTCGGGGGCCGAAAGGAGACTGGCCATCAGAGTCAAAGGAAATTTGGGCCCTAAGCTTGGACAGCAGGTCTCGACCTAACAAAGGGATTGGACAGTCTGGCATATACAGGAATTCATGAGTGACTATGTGTGAGCCTAATTGGCATCTACGGGTTGTCAGGAAGGGCCTCCGGTTCTGCACCCCCGTGGCACCCACCACTCGGACAGTTTTTCCAGACACAGGCGCTAATCGCTCCGTCACAACAGAATGTTCAGCTCCTGTATCAATCATGAATGGAATTGAGCGGCTCCCTATAGTTAGCTTGACCATAGGTTCCTGGGAGCCCAGTTTGTAGGAACCCGGTCTGTCCTATTCGTCCCATTCTGCCATCTCGGCTATCCCGATGATGTCAGATTCAGCAGGCTCATATCTTCCCTCTCGAACTCGGCCTCGGCTTCCTCGATCTCCTGGTCCCCTTCTCAGTCCCTGGCGCCTCTGGGGGCATTCATCTTTCCAGTGCCCTCTTTCCTTACAATAGGCACACTGATCCCTCTCCAATCTTGGTCTGGGATTCTCCCCCCTTGGCCGGGATTGATTGAAGGAATCTCGGGGCCTGGCTGGTGGTCCGGGGTCCCACTTTGGCTTCCCATTAGCTAGAGGTCGACCTCGGTTAAGGGTGGAATTAGTAATGGCTGCCGCTAAAAGGTCGGCCTTCTTCTGCATCTTCCGGTCAGCCTCTCGGCGCACCTCCTGATCTCTATTAATGAAAACCTTGGTTGCGATCTCAATTAGCTGGGTGGTATTCATCCCTGCGAATCCCTCCTGACGCTGCAACTTCTTCCGGATATCTGGCATACTCTGGGCCACCAATGCACTATTCACCATTCTCTGGTTTTCTTGGGCTTCAGGGTCAAATGGGGTGTATGTTCTGTAGGCTTCAATTAGTCGCTCTAGAAAGGCCCCAGGGGATTCAGTTGCCCCTTGGAGAATTTCAGAGACCTTTGCCAGATTAATGGGCCTCTTTATGCCTTTCCTCATACCTTCCAGCAAGTCCCGGCAATAGCCAGACAACAGTTCATAGTGCTGCCCATCATTTGGATCCCAATCTGGAGCTGCGCGAGGAAACCGAGCTCTAACCCATCCCTCTGGGTCCTGTGTCCCCCCGGGGACACGCTCTCGCGTGATGGCCTCAGCATTTTGCAAAATCTTCCGCCTCTCCTCAGTTGTGAAGAGGGTCAGGAGAAGTTGTTGACAATCAGTCCAGGTTGGGTTATGGGTGGCCATAATGCTAGCCACTAGGTCCACCACTGCCTGAGGCTTTTCAGTATAAGAGGGATAATGCGTCTTCCAATTCAGGAGATCGGTGGTTGTGAAGGGTACATACTGGTAGGCCTGTGCCTGTATAACCTGACCCTGATTATTAGGATCTGGTCGAGTGGTAGTTACCTGACGAAGTGGCAGAACTCTCGAGGAGGTGGGAATGGAACCTGAGGTAGAGCTAGGAGCTACCCTCCTATCATGCTCAAAGGTGATTGCAGCAGGTCTAACCCATTCAGTGGAGGTATGTTGAACCCCTGAGGGATGGGGAGGGGTACTCATAGACTGAGAGGTGGTCACAGGTGAGTCAGTCCATTGAAAGGGATGCCGGGCCCCTGATGAGTGGGTAGGGGTATTAGAGGGAGAGGCTGGGCTGTCAGGAGTTGAGGAGTCAGGGAGTGGAACCCAAAACGGGTCTTCAGAGGTTAACAGGAGAGGATTTGGCACAGAAGGGTAGAGGCCAGGTGAAAAGTCCAACCTAGGGTGTGGCAGGTTTGGCACAGGAGGGGAAGAACTATCCGGAGAAGCCTGTGCTGGAGAAGCTTGGGCTGGGCGGCGTGGATCTCTGGGGGTGGCACGGAACCCCAACAATGGGCCATAAGGTGGTGGCTCAAGATCTGAGGGGTCATCAGAGAGTATGGGTTTCTCAGACAGGGTAGGGGCGGAAGCCACCGATTGGGTGGTAGGCTTCCTAGGGCTCTTTCCCTCTTCTAGTTTAGATTTTCTAATCTTTCTTTGAACACGGCCTAACATGAATTTTACTGGGGATCCCATATAAGTTTTCAACCAGGAGGGAGGGTCAGTCACAAGGCTGTCCCAGGAATCTATATAAGGGAGTTGTTCAGAATATTCTGGTTCTCCTACAACTATACTGTAGACCTTCCGAATTACTTCAATATCTAAGCTGCCACTAGGGGGCCACCCCACTCCCATAGATGGCCACTCAACTTCACACAAGGTTCTTAGAGTACTTGAGCTTAAAGTCTGTCCATAGTCATTAATTAAAAATCCTTTTCTAAAGTTCTTAAGCATACAATCTAGGGGGGTAGCAATTTGTCTAGATGATGTCCCACCCATAATGCTTACAGTTACAACACACAAAGAGGGAGGGAATTTTTGAAAGTGCAGTAAGGGGTCTGCACTCTCGAGACACTAGGTAGACAGACAGCAATCGCTTCCTTCCGTTGCTGACCAATTGAACTCGCGTTAATTGGAAATGCAGCTATAAGAAGTCCGCACTCATTAACATTCAGGCATCACACATTCATTCAGTACAGAAAATCCCACCCAACAATTTCAGATTTCTCAGATACAGATAAGCTCAAGCGTTTTCGCTTCTAATCTCCTCTAGATTAGAAGGTACTAGGGCCTTCGCTGAGAGTTGATCAGGCTCTCCTTCCTCAATTTGTTTGAGGGGCTGATTTACAATTTTCTAGCTAGAATTACAATACAGAATACAGAATACATACCCGGCGAATGTTCTCCAGTCAGTTGGGTGCTGGGATTAATGCAGGATTTATCCCACCGCTGCCACCAAGAATTGTTGCAGGAATGGATGCATGAATTTGTGATACTTCAGGAGTCAGACAGCACACACCAGTATGAGAGAAAAATCTTCTTTATTTGCCAGCAAACAAAGCAAGACATCAGTTCTAGCTCTCTTCTCTTTCTCTCAGCTCTCTGTGTCTTTGTCTCAGCTGCTTCTCTTCTTATGCTGTCTTCTCCTTCTTCTGTCTGTTCCTTCTGTCCTTCTCTTTCTTCTGAGCTCCTTCTGACGTAAACTGCTTCTGCTCCTACTTAAATAGGGTCCTAAGCCCTCCTCCTAGCCTAGCCCCCTTTACTCCCAATTGGTTAAGAAATTAGATTGGCTACCTTGCCTCAACCAATCATTACTTTTGAAATATCAGTTACATAGGTTCCAGACATCCTAAACTGACCTGTGACCTGGGGCCCCTCAAGCCAGACATTTGGTCTCCAGAACTCTTACATTTCTCATTATGATTGATTTCTCATCTATGGCTTAAACTGGATTCCCTTAGAGACTAAGAGGCCCCATCTAACATTAATTATTCTCATATTCCTAGTCTGATTCATACTAACTGCTAACTGAACTCTGGCATTCATTAAAGGGGTCAAAAGCCAATCTTACTTAATAGCATACATATCAGGTTATTACTTCCAGGAGGCCAGTCCTACACTTAGCTATAATTAATCAAGGAGAAGAGAGCTGACTAGTTCTGACCTCTTCACCTTCAGCTTATACATTGAACCAGCTAGGACTGCAGAATAACTCAAAACACATGTTGGCCCCCCTTCACTGTAGCCCTACTCAGAACGTCAGACAGAGAGTTGAACAAACATTCCACACAGAATTATTAATTTACACAGAATACAACATATTCTAAAGTAAGCATCCTTATAACACATATTCTAAATATCAAAAACTTGTAAATACTAATCTATTGCCTCTCTCTAAACAGTATTTCTATCTAATCTTAAACTACAATATATCTGGCTCATTCCTTTATTCATTCATAATAGTTTACAGCTGTGCCAGCTAGCATTGGCAATTCACAAGGGACAGAGTTTCATTTCTCACTGACCTTTCTAACCCTTTTGCTCGACAGCTAGAGTTCAATATAATCTGAACCATCTGGCATACCTTCACTTCACTTACAAAGTAAAAGTTGAAATTTGAAATAAGAATTCAATTCAAATACCAAGCTTTTAACAGAATTAACCCTTCATATGATTTCTTATATATATATAATTATGCCATGGCTGCCTCAGTGAGAGCTCTGTGTTAGCAGTCTGGCACATGGAATGTTTTACCCCTCACCCTCCCACTCCCTTCATGGTCTCATGCTACATTTTATCTTAGCTCTAAGGCCTGCCTGTCTTTAAAGCTGTCCTTTGTTTCATAGGGGTCAGTTTGTAACAGGATTCACAGCTTGTTAAATCAGGAGACAAGAGGCAAATGGTTCCAGAGGCAAGACAGCTTTTATTAGCTAGCTGACACAGTACTAAGTTCAGACTCAGGATACTGTGCCCCGAGCGTCACCTGACACTCGTTCTTATACACTCTTATCAGTAGTCATGCGCAGTTACAGACAGAGGATCATACACAAAACCCAGGAAACGAAACTTATCTTTGGCTTTGCACACAACCCTCTATAGACAGAGGATCTTACCCAAAACCCAGGAAATGAAACTTATCTTTGGCTTTGCACACAACCCTCTATTTCCAACACTGGTCTCTAGTCTATTCACAGTTATTTGGCATTGCATATACCATATAAGGCAATATACTGATAAGCAGCACAAGTTCCAGCTGGTTTCTGCTATCTGGTTACAGCTGCTTCCTCTGAGCTAACTGTCAGCTTGCAAGCCTTACATTTCAGAAAAGGCACAGAAGGAGAGAAAATGTATTTCACAGAAAAAGCAAAGTTAATGGCTGCCATGTTACAAGTTACAGCTTCTTTTAGCTAAGCACAATAGATTGTCCTTTACAGCAAAATCTAACTCTAGTATAAACTGACTCCAGTTTCAGCAAAACAGTCAAGCTGCACCCCCCCCCCCCCCCCCACAAGCTTCTCCGTTATATTTTGCTTAGAATCCCAAATAGTAGCAAGATTCATGCTACTCTTCCCAGGGACAAGCAGTGGCTTTCCCCATGTCTATCTCAATAGCGGACTATGTTGTTGTATTATTAAATACTGTTGCATTGTGAACCACTAGTTCCTATATTTTTGTAGTTCTGTAACTGGCCCTTTCTGAGCACATGTTCCCTGCTCCCAGTGTCTTATGGGCTTTCCTTATTGGCTTGCTTTGTCTTCAGTTATGCTGGGTAAGGAGACTGCCCCCTCCCATTTTATATGTGGAGACAGAATAGTCACTTGGTGTATGCTACTCCTATAATCTTGTTATTTTGAGCCTTTTCAAGTCCCTATGATTTCATTGTTCTTTTACCATATTTAAGTATTACAACTTCAACAGCCAGCATGTCAGTGGCGTACCAAGGGGGGGGGGGGGGGCGTCCGCCCCGGGTCCATGCCGCTGGGGGGGTGCCGCTCGCCGGTCAGCTTCCTTCGTTTCCATGCTCCCTCTGCCCCGGAACAGGAAGTAACCTGTTCCGGGGCAGAGGGAGCATGGAAACGAAGGAAGCTGATCGGTGCGCGGCACCCCCCCCAGTGGCATGCACCCGGGGAGGGGTTCTTTCGCCGGGGCGGGGGGGGTGTCCTTTCGCTGGGGCGGGTCGCGCTGCACCGGGGGGGGGGCGCTGCACCCGGGGGGGCGGGGCACATCCGCGATCCGCCCCGGGTGTCAGCCCCCCTAGGAACGCCACTGCAGCATGTATAACTGAATTCTCCAGCCTCTCCTGTCTGAGGGAGCTGGTTAAAGAATAGATGCTTATCTGCAGAGGCAGTTACTCTTATTTCTAATACTTTTCAATAGTGTTTCTCTTTGGATTAAGTGCATTAAAAAAACAACTAATTGGATCAAGAGTTTTGAGAGCTCTTTTTACTAAGCGGTGGTAACCCAATGCGAGCTTACGGCTCACTGTACAGGAAGTACCCCTGGGCTACCGCAGCAGCCTGGCAGTACTTCCCACCCCTAGCGTGCCGTCATTTCTGGTGCTACAAATTTTTTTTTTGTAGTGCTAGAATGTACCTGGTGGTAATCAGGCAGTGCTGCGCACTGCCCGGTTACTGCTGGGTTAATGCGGGAGCCCTTACGCTACCTCAATGAGGGGCAGTAAGAGCTCCCCCTGAAATGGCTGCACGGCAAGTGCTTTACTTGTCGCCTGGCCATTTCCTGTAGGAAGACGAGACTTCCCTTTTACCAGCTGCAGTAAAAGGGGGCCTCGTCATGCATGTAAAACACGCACCGATGCCAGCGCTGGCCTCCTTTTGCCGCAGCTTGGTAAAAGGGGCCCTTTGTCTTTCCCTGATGATGTTAATACTGGTTTAGTACTCTGAAAAACTTTGTGATGAAACATTGTGAGGACAGAAGAGTAAAAATAGAAATAAGCTCTCTTTGGCACAATGCAAGTACTAAGGTGAGCGTTTGCAGTAAATCTGAAAAACTGAGATCGTACTCCATATAACCTGGCTTTGGACTGAGGATTATTAGTGTTATGTTATGTGTAAAAGGAACCTATGAAATTGTTCCTGATAAAAACATAATTGAATTTCATTCAGAGAGCTTCACATTGATAAAGTTTACAGTTCAGTTTAAAACAGAACATTTACTCAAAGTAGCATATATTGTTTAAGAGTAGGATTGCAGTCAGAGAAACTAAAAAGGATTACATTTGCCTCGGGAAGCACTCATTCTGTGAAAGCTTAGGGTGAACTGTAAAGAACGAGGTGAAAGATTGCATTTGCCTTAAACCATTCATTGTATAAATATAGCTAAGAAGAATTGTAAAGCTTGCCAGAGTGAATTGTGCAAAGGCAAGAAGTTTGCAGAACTGCACCTAACTGCTTTAAGGTCAAGAGGTCAGTTCCTTGTGCATAGTGCATGCTTTAGCTCAGAGGTGCAACATAATTAGCTCTGAAGCCAGCTCCAGTACTAGGACCACAAGGTGTTTAAAAAAATTTTTTTGACACAGAGCCAAGTTTCACACTAACCTTTCAAAAGATGTTCAAAGAAATAGGTTTTACAATTTTGATCTCTATTATGGCACAGCATAATACAAAAGAGAATGAAACAGTGCTAGATCAGACTGAACACTGAGTCAACTGAGATTTTGAATACAGCACATGAAAATCATGAGGTTGAGGATGGCCCTGACAGACCCAATAGAATTTACAAGCTGACTGAGAAAGCTTGGACAGACAGGAACATTTGTCTGATTTAAGCAGAAGGTGGCAGGAAATTAAGCAGCTGATAGCTAAAATCTCTGAAACCCCTGCAAACCTCAATTATCACATACAGCAGTTGCAGTCCAATTTCAAAGACTATCAATTCACAGCAGAAAGGTATCTTAAGTTCCTAGCAAAAACCAATATTAAGTAAAGCTTGCAGGTGTATAGTCTTCAAGACAGTTTAAACCAGATATGCCAAAGTATGGTAACAAATACTATTAGGAAGGCAGCACTTGGAAAATAGCTTATAAGGGACAATACATCACAATACTCTAGGCATTCAGGTCACATAAGACAGGCCACTCAAGCCAGCTGACCACAAGTTCAATTGCTATCAAATTGCAAGTGGACACAGAAGCTGCTAAATAATAGAGAAGCTCAAAATGGAAGAAGAATAACAGAAAACAGCTGCTGCCATTGCATGCAAGAAAAAGTTGAATTAAAAGAAGAAGAAGAATAAAAAGAAGCCACTGCTGTAGATAATAAACACAGTTATGCACCCTGGAGTAGAGTCAAAGGGCAAAGGCCATAAATCATAAGGCCCAGGAACTTATGACCTGATATCTTTATGGGCAAACAGGCCTGGGAAATGAGGAAGCACAAACAAACATGGGAATTTGGTTTAGCAGGTGAGGGAAACCAGATGGTTTTGAAAGAAGAGCAGATGATCCTGGTTAAGATAACTTGTTGAAACGTTGTAAATCACTGTTAAATTCAAAGTGTATAAAAATAGCTGTTTCAGTTCAGTATGTTGGAGTGATAGATACATATGTATGCAGTAGTTCTATCTCCCATGAGAAAATATTAATTGTATCAATACTTGGTAAGTAAATAAATTGCTTTTCTCATAAATGGCAGCCTTGGTCTTTTATCTCTACAAATTGTGGGTAACTGGTATATGAAGATTTGTAGAGGTGGTGAAAAGACCTAAACATTTATGTGGGATTAATTCACTGCCACTTCATGCAAAAAAGCCAAATTGTATATTGCTAGGGAAGTATTGTGGTGGCAAGGAGAAGCGGCTGCCATTGAAGCCCAAGTCAGTGCTCTTGAAGCAGCTACAAAAACTCAGGGTGGTGGGGAGAGCCAGCAGGCTTAGTCACATTACATTGAAGATTCTGCTGAGCAACCTACAGCTTATGTGATGGCTCATACCTCAGCACATACTACAGCACAAGCACAATCAGACCCAGAGGAGTCCTCAGATTCTGAGGAAACATGCCCTTCCTCACCAGTGGCTGTCTCACCTGAAAGAAACAAACCTAAGGTACAGCATGCTATGGATGCAAACCCTCACCACAGTGATCCACATGCTCATACACGTACGGATGCACTACCACTGGCCCACACTCCAGGTATATGTACCAAGGAAGACAGTTCACTTCAGCCACAGGTTCCAGTGCTTTACAAAGAAAGAGTTGGTTAGTTGCTCTCAGGGAGGGCATCAGCTAAACACCCTTTGCTTAAGCAGGATACACCTGAGCAGCTGGATCCCACACCACTGTTTGAAGAAAGCAAAGCAACCAACAAGTTAAAGGGCAGGTCTCACTACAGCCAGCCACAAATGCCTTCTGCCATTCAACCTGAAACTTCAGACAGGGAAGGTCCAGCAAGGTATATGACTCCCTGAGATCTAGTGATTTTAGGGCATACCCAGTTCAATGACCATCTTGAACGCTACAGGGCATTGAAAACTGACTTCAAGGATGATAGGTTTTTCTGACAACCCCTATAAACAAAGAATACCCAAAGTCCATGGCTGTTAACATCAGGTCTGTACTAATGTATATAGTTTTCCTGGGAATTAGGGGGTTGATATTCAAAAGGATTTAACCAGGCGAGACTTCCCTTTTACCAGCTATGGTAAAAAGGGGCCTCAGCGAGCATGTAAAACATGCGCCAATGCCAACACCAGCCCCCTTTTGCCACAGCTTGGTAAGAGGGGCCCTAAGCAATCATTTAAAGTTAGGACAGCAAAAGCTGGAGCATGGTTAACTTCCAGGTCAGCTCACGTAACTGGATATTCAATGCTGGAGCTGCAGATGCCCTGGCACTGAATACCCAGGGTCAGTTCACCCATCAGCTGGGAGTGGCATACATGTCTAGATATATTAGTGTACAAATCAGGTGGTTTGTAGAAAGTGGCTTTGGCCATCAATGCTATACAAGCTTTCAACAAAAGGTGAAAATTACAAATTCTGATGATATTGATATTGAACATGTAACTTTCACTGTACTGATTAATTCAGTTCTTATGGCCCACTATGAGTGTCTTTGCTTTGAGTGGTTTATCACTAATCTATGCTTCTCAAACCAGTCCCGCCATTCTAGCAATTTTCAACCAGTTTAGATACTTCACTCTATCTTCCATTTACTGGTATCACCAGCTGGATATTACCTATACTTATACCATATCGAGGTCTCCGCTTAGTGAGGGACGTCATCTGTTTGGACTTGCTTTATTCTGACATGAAGGTGTGAGCATGCTCTACCTTTTTTCAAATGTACATGTCATGAGGTGGTTTGCATGTTCAAAGACAGCTGACATTGATCTCATGCATAAGCAAGCATTTGTTTGCCTCCTCGGTGATACCTGGAGAAGCGTTGTAGCTTTTTCCAGACTTATCTCTCAGTGCTATTTTTTTGTACATTTGTCTAAGCCTTTAGCATGGTTAATTCAAGCTCTAACAAATTAGTGTTAACATTGAAAGGACTTTTCAAAATACAGAAAGCACAAACACATGGTACCGTAATGTATTCATCTACTGGCATAAAATATGAACTCAATCAAGACCCTATTCATGAAACATAAAAAGAACCCCTGATTTCTCATTTTTAGTAGACATCATTGAACAGAAATGTTGAATGTTATTAATCCATTTCTACTTTATTACCATATTACCATCTTTAAGATCCACCTTAACATTTCCACCTTAACATTTGGCTCCCTTTCTACTACATGTGCACTATCTGGTAACATCTAGGTTTCTCTATAAATCTGTTTTACTCCCTGATATCAATTTCTAGCCCATTTAGCTGTAGCAAGAATCTTTCCCTGATTACAGTTTTGGTTATGTGACTATTTAATGTGTCAGTTTTTAGAAGAACCATGAGTTTTATGTAATTTAAATAATTTACAACAGATTGTAACTCCTGATGCAGCATGATTTGGTGAAATGTGGCCATGTTGGGTTATCTTATCAATAAACTTGTGGACTTTTTTATTTGGACTGCTCCCTGTATAGTACTAATTTTTTACTTTCCCTATAAACAGGCAAAAGACAGTCCCTGTTCAACAAAGCTTACAATCTATTCAAAACAGACAGGACAAATAAGAGATTAGGGAATTTAATTTATTGTAGGAATGATTAAAACAACATGGGTATCAAACAGGAAAACACAGGGTTAAGATTTAAAAGCAGCCTCGGTTTTTATCTTGAATTTGAATAGGACCAGCAACAGGGAAGTTTATTCCAGGCATACGGATCAGCAAAATGGAAGGA
The DNA here is from genome assembly GCF_901765095.1 of Microcaecilia unicolor. NCBI lineage: Eukaryota > Metazoa > Chordata > Amphibia > Gymnophiona > Siphonopidae > Microcaecilia > Microcaecilia unicolor. The sequence continues at coordinate 371,571,969 of NC_044031.1, read as the reverse complement.
ATGGAGTCTGGATTTCGCAGTGGAGGAATTAAGTGTAGATACGAATGTCTTACTCGATGAATAGAGCTCCAGAATAGAGGTGTAGGGTGAGATAAAAGAGGAGAGATGCTGTGGAACTGCAGAATGAATGCACTTGAAAGTCAGTGGAGAAGTTTGAAATGTATGTGGAAATGGATAGGGAGCCAATAGAATGACTTGAGAAGAGGGGTTATGTGAGTGTACTGATACTGGTAGAAGATGTAATGGAGCAGAATTTTTAATGGATTGAAGGAGACAGAGATGGTTTAGTGGGAGACCTGTGAAGAACAGGTTGCAGTAGGCTAAGCGAGAGATGATGAGTGTGGATAAGGGTTTTGGTACTGTGTTCAGTACAGAAAGGATGGATTTTGGTGAGGTTATAGAGAAACAAATGTCACAGCAAACTGGACATAAATATATTTATAAACAATAAACATGATGTAATTATTAAATAACTTAGATCTTAAAATGAATGAGAATTTACTTTACTTTACCTAAGGCTTATATTCCACTAAACACCTCAAAAGGTTCGAAGTGAATTACAGAAGAACTTAAATAATGACAACCATTGCAACTGATATTGATTTACAAGAAATTACAGAGTTTAACATGTAAAACTAAAGTTACATTCATTTTAACATTCATTTTAGTTAGGATAGATTTACATGAGATCACAGAGTTTGGTATAGAGATCTTTCAGATTAATACATAGAAGAGTCTTCATTTAACATTGAGATTTGGATAAGAAATGAGATCTGGGATATGCTTCTGGATTAGTGTTTTGTGATTGGAAATGTAATTAGGGTGGTATGGTATTGAGAGGAAGTGATGTGGTATCGAGAAGGAGTGCTATATTTATGACAATATATGGTTCTTGAATAGGGTGGCTTTTATAGATTTGTGAAACCTAGAGTGAAACTGTCTAGCTATGTCTTGTATTTCTGATAATCTTTGTTTCTATTTTCTAATTGGCTCTTTGCTTTCAGTAATCCTTGTAGGCTCTTTTGTGCTGGATGCAATTTTTGGAGGTACAATGACTTCAAGACCTTTATTTTATTTGCTTATTTATTGGGATTGATTAACCACCTTTAGGAATGGAGTCACCCAAGGCGGTATACAGCAGGTACAGTTTAACATAAAACTTACAATTTTGTTAACAGCATAGCAATAATAAAATGACCAAATATAAGCAAGAATACAATCAATGAGGTAAACTTGGAAAAGGCAAATTGAAGCCTAGCAATATGACTAACATGATACAGTATTAGAGAGATACATATTTAATAGCAATGTAAAACAATCATATAACAGAAATATGATAGATGTCAGTACAATATAAACAGTATCATATTAGACAGCATGGAAGAACATTCAAATAACATAGACATAATACAATGTCAATATACTAGCAATGGAATAGTTAAGTACACATTAGAAAATCTGAAAAACATAAATATGATGCTAATGCTGTTCCTACAATACAATGAAACATCCTACTATGTAGCCAGGGGCTAAGTGCACATACATAGCAGGGAACAAGATGGGTAGTACAGAGTCAATTGGAATAAATAGATGAGTGGCTAAATTCAAGCAGTTAAACAAGATATGAGGAACTGGTCTAAGCTGCAGGGTATACTAGTCCAGGTGCAGAGCGAGTGTATGGTCAGTCACCACATATATTAATTGCATTAAATGAATTAATCAAACTAAATTAAGTTTCATTAAATGCAAGTAGAATCAAGACTTGACATAGAGCCATGTTTTGGCATGAAATGCCTGTATTAGGAGACAAAGCTACATACAAATAAAATATATATTAATACACATACTTAACTAATATAAATACCACAAAACAAATACACAACATAGAAATTATAACAATGTAAACAAGTCTGGTGAATATCATCATAAGTACATAAGTACATAAGTAATGCCATACTGGGAAAAGACCAAGGGTCCATCGAGCCCAGCATCCTGTCCACGACAGCGGCCAATCCAGGCCAAGGGCACCTGGCAAGCTTCCCAAACGTACAGACATTCTATACATGTTATTCCTGGAATTTTGGAGTTTTCCAAGTCCGTTTAGTAGCGGTTTATGGACTTGTCCTTTAGGAAACCGTCCAACCCCTTTTTAAACTCTGCTAAGCTAACCGCCTTCACCACTTTCTCCGGCAACGAATTCTAGAGTTTAATTACACGTTGGGTGAAGAAAAATTTTCTCCGATTTGTTTTAAATTTACTACACTGTAGTTTTATCGCATGCCCCCTAGTCCTAGTATTTTTGGAAAGCGTGAACAGATGCTTCACATCCACCTGTTCCACTCCACTCATTATTTTATATACCTCTATCATGTCTCCCCTCAGCCGTCTCTTCTCCAAGCTGTATAGCCCTAGCCTCCTTAGTCTTTCTTCATAGGGAAGTCGTCCCATCCCCGCTACTATTTTAGTCGCCCTTCGCTGCACCTTTTCCAATTCTACTATATCTTTCTTGAGATGCGGAGACCAGAATTGAACACAATACTCAAGGTGCGGTCACACCATGGAGCGATACAACGGCATTATAACATCCTCACACCTGTTTTCCATACCTTTCCTGATAATACCCAACATTCTATTCGCTTTCTTAGCCGCAGCAGCACACTGAGCAGAAGGTTTCAGTGTGTTATCGACGACGACACCCAGATCCCTTTCTTGGTCCATAACTCCTAACGTGGAACCTTGCATGACGTAGCTATAATTCGGGTTCTTTTTTCCCACATGCATCACCTTGCACTTGCTCACATTAAACATCATCTGCCATTTAGCCGCCCAGTCTCCCAGTCTCGTAAGGTCCTCTTGTAATTTTTCACAATCCTGTCGCGATTTAACGAGTTTGAATAACTTTGTGTCATCAGCAAATTTAATTACTTCGCTAGTTACTCCCATCTCTAAATCATTTATAAATATATTAAAAAGCAGCGGTCCTAGCACTAACTACCCTTCTCCATTGTGAATACTGCCCATTTAACCCCACTCTCTGTTTCCTATCCTTCAACCAGTTTTTAATCCACAATAGGACATTTCCTCCTATCCCATGACCCTCCAATTTCCTCTGTAGCCTTTCATGAGGTACCTTGTCAAACGCCTTTTGAAAATCCAGATACACAATATCAACCGACTCCCCTTTGTCCACATGTTTGTTCACTCCTTCAAAGAATTGGTCAGGAAAGATTTCCCCACACAAAAGCCATGCTGACTTGGTCTCAGTAATCCATGTCCTCGGATGTGCTCTGTAATTTTGTTTTTGATAATAGCCTCTACCATTTTCCCCGGCACCGACGTCAGACTCACCGGTCTATAATTTCCCGGATCTCCCCTGGAGCCTTTTTAAAAAATGGGCGTTACATTGGTCACCCTCCAATCTTCCGGTACCACGCTTGATTTTAAGGATAAGTTGCATATCACTAGCTCTGCAAGCTCGTTTTTCAGTTCTATCAGTACTCATAATGGGAAAGGGAAAGGGCCTTGATATACTGCCTTTCTGAGGTTTTTGCAACTACATTCAAGGTGGTTTATATATATTCAGGTACTTATTTTGTACCAGGGGCAATGGAGGGTTAAGTGACTTGCCCAGAGTCACAAGGAGCTGTAGTGGGAATTGAACTCAGTTCCCCAGGATCATAATCCACTGCACTAACCACTAGGCTACTCCTCCACTATAACTAATGGCATATTGAGATGAAATATGAATAACAAATAAGTGCATTGTAAGATCTCAATATACCACTGGTTATTTTTATCATTATGGTAATATTCACCAGAGTTGTTTACACTTTTCATATTTTGTATGCTTTCTATATGTGTATTTGTTTTATGGTATTTATATTAGTTAAGCATGTGTATTAATATAATATATATTTAAATGTATGTAGATTTGACTCCAGGTGAAGGCATTTCATGCCAAAACAAGGCTCCCTTTTGAGTCTTGGTTTTACTTGATGCTTGAATAAAGGTTGACCTTCGTGATCATCTTTGAATCTCCTCTTACATGTGTTTTGGAAGGCTATTTGACATCCCTGTTTTGGTGGTTTTGGATTTGCACTTGTGCGTAGGGTTGTCTCTTCCTTTTGCTTGCTCCTGTAAATCTTACCAGTGCTACTATAGCTTATGAATATGTTACCTACTTACAACAACATTTGAAATGTGTATTTTCATTTGCACAGAGAAATCTTGAAAGTGCTGCCAGAGGCTGGAAAGCCTGCTATGATTTGAAGACAACCACAAAATAATATAAAATTGGTGACAAAGTATTTTATTATAATGTTGGCAAATACAAATGGGTTCACATTAACCAGCTAAGACCATGTTATCCAAGAAAGTTTACTACTGTAGAACAGGATAATGAAAGTGATATGAATATTGCTAATGTTGACCTAGAGTAGTCTGTGTTTTTGTTTTACAGGTAAAGTGAAATGAGAAGGTCTGCTTCTGGAAAATGTGCAAGCTTGCCAGCTGGACTAGTAAGTGCGAGGGAGAGTCACATCTACCTGAAGTTCTTTCCTTTGTCCTATCTGTGAATTCTTTTTTGTGTGCACATCTAATTTACTATAACAGAACATATTCAAAGGTTTTCTTTGTGGAATGTTGCTTTTAATATTTTTCCCCTATGTGGTTATTTTTTTATTTTTTTTGTTCTTGCATTTTGAACTTATGCAACATGTTTGCTTTAGTATTAATTATTTTCTTCTGTTGTTTGCAGGATTATACCACATTTCTGATATACTAAGGTTTTAAAGTTTCAAGTTTACTATAGGCTTACTATCCCACCCTTTGGAGTACGGTCAGGGCGGCTTACAATCTAAAAATATACTAGAGAGATGAGTTAGACAAAATACTTTCAGATATGACTATTAGGGTTGTGGAGAACTACAATAATTGATAGGACAGAAAGGGGAAAGAAAGAACAAGCGGGAGGGATAGAAGTATTTTCCATGGTGGCCCCTGGGTTTCTTCTACTACTTAATACAGACTCATTTATATGCATCTTTAAAGAGGTGTGTTTTAAGGTCAGTTTTAAACTGATCCAGTGATGTCTGAAAATGGAGAGAAACAGGGAGCATGTTAAATATGACATGTCTTGTGTGCTCATGGGTGATTTCATGGTGGCTTGGTATCACTAATTGATTTTGCTGTGTGCGTGCAGGTCTGTATGGAGTGAGATAACAGAAAAGATAAAGAGGTTGCTCAGCTTGCAAGATTTAAAAAACAAGCAACACCAGTTTATAGGTAATATGATGAGTAATATGGAGCCAGTGGGTGTCATTAAGAAAAGGGGATAGCATGGTCATATTTATGTGAATGAATGATGAGACGAATGGCAGCATTTTGAATAATCTGTAAGTAGTGCATATCTTTAACTTCAAACCGTTTATACAAAGAATTGCAATAATCTAACTGTGAGATTCTGAAGCAGTGAACTAATATGTTGTAGCTGGAAGTAGTAATGAGCGAATTAAACAAATAAGGCATAATCTGTAAAAGGAACGTTTTACTACCTGTAAAATTTGCGAAAGAAATGAGAGGTTAGAGTCTGTAAGTATTCCAGGAATATGAACTATTTCCACTTGAGGCACTGGCGTATCAGCAAGAAAAACTGGTGTAGGCAACGGAGGACTCATTCTATGTTTAAAGAATATAGGGCCCCTTTTACTAAGACGCATAAGCGCCTATGCTCACCAAAATGGACTTACCACCTGACTACCACGTGGCTCTTACAATAATTTCATTTTTGGCATGCGTCCGCTACGCGCATCTGAAAAATAATTTTTATTTTTGGACACGTGTAGCGGACACGGACCAAGTGGCATCTGATGCTCGTAGGTCTTTACCACCTAAATTCTTTATCGCTAGGTCAATGGCTGGTGGTAAGGTCAGAGACCCAAAATGGATGCGCCACAATTTTATTTTTGCCGCACGTCCATTTTCAGGGGGGGAGAGGACTTTTTTACAGGCATGCTGAAAAATGATTCTGCACGTGCCTAAAACCTATGCCTACACTACCGCAAGTCACTTTTCAGCACGCCTTTGTAAAGGACCCCTTTGTTTTTGACTTAGCGGGATTTAAAACCAATTTACTTTCCTTGAGCCAGTCTGAAAGCTGGGAAAGTTTTTGATTAACTACAGACATGTTGTTAGAGCTGCATGTATCTAATGGGATATCATCTGCATAAGCATATGAAGTAAGACTTAAGGACTGCACTAAGGCAAACATAGAGGTGCCAAGAAGATGTTAAATAGTGTTGGGGACAAGATTGATCCCTGTGGAACACCTGAGTCTGGACTATAAGGGGTGCAGAGCGAGTTTCCGTGAAATACTGTGTACTGACGATTATCTAGATATGAGGTAAACCAGGTTAGGACTGTTCCTGAAATGCCGATAGACTGAAGGCAGTACAGAAGAATGTGATGATCAACTAAATCAAAAGAAGCAGACAAGTCAAGGTATAGTTGAAGTACAGATTTGGTCTGATCAAGAAAGCAATAGATGGAAGAGATGATACCTATCAGTTCAGTTTCAGTGCTATGATGTTGGTGAAAAGCAGTTTGATTGTGGTGCAAAACTTGCGTCTTAATGATGAAATCAAACAATTGTGTATGTACTGTAGATTCCAGAAATTTAGCGGTGAAGGTCAGATTGCAATAGGATGGTAATTATTCAGATCTGTGCTTGAGACCATTGGATCTTTAATTCTAGGCCGTAAAGTAGCAGTTTTCCAGTAATCTGGTACAGAGCCTAAAGAGATGCAAAGAAAGAACATAGAATGAATGAAGGGAAGCAGGGATTCCAGAGAACGTTTCAGAATAGTTGATGGAATCGAATCATTTAGTGAGGTTGTGGTATTGAGCTGCTTAATAGCTTTACCAAGCTCCGCAAGAGATGACTGGGTGTAACAGAACCGATGCCTTTATCTGTGAGAGACTGTGAGCAGGTTGTGTTTGTGTTGGTTCACGGGCTAAAGGAAAGATTGAAGAAGTTTCTGCAAGTCATTCAAAATGCTGCTGCCCGATTGTTCACAGGTTGTGGTATGGAGAACATATTACACCCTATTTGGAACATTTACATTAGTTCCCAATAGCTTAAAATATAAAGTTTAAAGTTCTGACCTTAGCCGTTAGGGTTTGGGAGAGGAGGACTTGAAACTACTTGCAGAAATCATTTCATAAGTGTGTATCATTTAGAGCTGTATGCTCAAAAAGTCATAGTCTGCTGTGAGGTCTCCAGTGAGATTGATAGAGAATTGGACTAGAGCCTTTTCGCTCACTGACCCCACACTGTTCAGTAACTTACCTGGTTAGACTTGGGTTTGACTGTGGAATTTCCTATAAACAACATTATTAGAAAAGTTTAAGTTGAAACTATTATGAAGGTTGACATATTTTTTGGACGTAAATCATTTACAGCTTGTCATCCAATCATCTATTCTGTCATTACTGGATTATTGTAATATTTGTTTATTAGATTTAATAATTACAAAGACTGCAGGTATTACAAAATGTTCCTGTGAAACTGATATTGGGGGAAGGGAAATTCATTCATGCTACACCATATTTATTTAAATTACACTAGCTCCTGTCCATACAAGGATTGAATTTAAAGTGCTTACTTTTGTACTTAAAATGTTATACAGCTTGGGCCAGACAGTCAAAACTATTTAACCAGCCAGGAACAGCTCCTGGCTGGTTAAATAATGTCTTAGCACATAACCGAGGATATTAAGCAGGAGATCATCGGTTTTCTTCCACTGAATATTTGCAGGTAGCAGCTAGCCACTAACCGGTTATGTTGCGCAACATGGTCAGTTAGGTACGGATATTCAGCACCAATCTGACTATGTTTAGCAGTTAAAGTAGGCCGCATAAATAGCAGACCTATCTTTAACTGCTAAGCACTTAACCGGTTAGAATTGAATATCGGCTTAACTGGTAAGTTGCCACAGTCGAGAATGAAACTGAATATTCAATGCCGGTCTCCGGAAACAGCCCAGCACTGAATATCCAGGTTAACACCAACGGTGGACAGCAAAAGCGCTGCCCACCACTGGCTGAATATTTATTTATTTTTTTGTTGCATTTGTATCCCACATTTTCCCACCTATTTGCAGGCTCAATGTGGCTTACATAGAACCTTGGTAGCAGACGCCACTTCCAGTATGAGAAATACAGAGTGGTAATTGATTCAAAGTACATGAGTTATAGAGTGAATTAAGTGGTTAAGATGAGAAGTTAAGTGTCCTGGTTTGGTAACAAGTTTCGTTGTGTTGCATGATTCGGGTGTTTAGGTTGGATCGTTATGGGGCCTTATGTCCAAGTTATGTGTTAACATGAACATGATAATGTGCTTGAAGGAAAAGAAAAAAATAGAATACTTTGAGAAACATAGTGCTATATCTAATGCCCACCTTCTGAAGGTCCACAAAAATTTGGTTCAGTGAATGAGAGAACTTTGGGAACTGTATATTTACATCTGCCTCTCTTCACATTATTAAAATTTGACAGGCTATTTTTGAAACCTACATATGTAAGTATCATCAATTAAGTAGTGGGGCCACAATTTTAATATGGTTTAATTTTGAAGGTGGAATTAAACTATGTGGCATTGCAAAAGAAAAAGACTCCCGTAATCCACTGTATAAAGCCCTGGCTGAAATAAGCCCTTTACAAAATTCTATAGGGGTCTTTTACAAAGGTGTGATAGCATTTTTAGCACGTGTAAATCATGTAGATGCCCATAATATTCCTATGGGCATCTACACGGTTAGCACACTCTAATTTTTAGCTTGTGTTAAAAATGCTAGCACATCTTTGTAAAAGGGGCCCTAGATCTAGTGTGGAAATGTTTTCCCATAAACGTGTATTCCCTTTGTAAAATGCATGTGTACGTTTTAGTCCCATCCAAGCTACACTCATGCCATGATCAAACCACAGACCTTCAAATCTCTGTGTGGTGTGGATCTCCAGGTGTAAATAGAGTTTTCTGAAATCAGTATTTGCAGGTGAATGCAGTGCATATGAGTAAACACCACTATTTATATGTGAATATGTTTCTAAAGAAATGGCCAGATTGTTGCACAATTTTAACAGCTCCTATTCTGTTCCGAGCTCTTATATCCCACTTGTTTCTACATGGAATCAAAGTGGGTTACAATATCTAATATGTTTAAATTTGTTTATTGATTTGCACGGAAAATTCCATATCATATTCAGAAAAGGCTCTAAACAATTTTCATGTCTAACATAAACAGGTTATTTATAACTTCAACTATCTCTCAATTTTACTAACATCAACTTCTAATCTATCATGACCTAAAACCTTTTCCAAATGTCCTTATTGATATTCCTGTGATATTTCCCGTAGGCACCTTGTTTCCTATCTCCCCCCCTCCCCCCCTTCCCTCCCACGTCCACCCTCCCTTATGCTCTTATGTCCTTAGCCGATCAGTTTGTACTGGATTGTCCAAGCAGTTCTGCTACAAATTCAGGATCCGGCCTCTTCCCCCTAAGGGGATAGTTTGCCAGAAGGCAGTCCAAATCCGATGGAAGTCCTTTTCTGTAAATCTTCTTTCACTTTTATAGTCTGCCAATTTCTTTTCAAACTTCATGTAGTCTATCATCAAACCACGCCACTGCTGCAAGGTTGGAGTTTTATTTGTAATCCATTCAGTAAGTATAACTTTTTTTGCAATCATTATGGCTCTATGAGTAAATCCCTTAAACCCTGTCGGAATCGGGTGCACCATCATGGGTTTTCCAAATAACATCTGTGGTCCCTTCTTACAGGTAGCACCCCACATCTGTGAGATCGACTGGGTAAGTATTGTCCAAAATTTTTGGATGCTGGGGCATGACCAAAACATGTGTCCAAGTGTCGCCCCGTGCGCCCCACACTTAGGGCATGCACCATCCGGGGATATTCCCATGTGGAAGGCTCTCCTTGGAGGGATATATGCCCTCATTACAAATTTGTATTCCATTTCGCTGTATTGAACCATTTTGGAAGCTTTTTGGACCTTGTTGATATACTCCTGTATTATATTTGGTGGCAAGATCGTGCCTAGGTCCGTGTTCCACTGTTCAGTCAGCAACTGGTAGTCCGGTTCTTCTGTCCTGTCTTTTAGATGACGATGATTCATGGACAATGACACTCTGCCCTGGGACTGCAGGGAGTATGCCGATGAAAGTTCCTCCTGCACATCCTCTGTGAGGCACTCCCAGGGCAAACTTTTTACATAATGAGTCAACTGCCAGTAGTGAAAACGATCCCTTGGTTTGAGGGTAAATTGTGTCTGTAGTTCTTCAAAAGTTCTCATTTGCCCCTCTTCTGTTACCACTTGATGAATATATGCCAGACCGCTTCGCCTCCATATACGGAACCCATCATGCATGATTCCGGGCTGGAACTGCGGGTTTTCACAAATAGATAGATATGGGGTCACTCTCCACGAGAAGTTGTGCTTTTTACATACCCATCTCCATACTGATCTGGCTGTTGGAAGTAGGTATGATTGTTGGAGGAGCCTAGGCTGTTGGCCCATTCCCATATGTAGCCAGCAGCTAAAATGAACTCCTTGAGTTAGTGAAGTTTCTAAGGGTGTGTCTGAAAATTCTGTGGTATTCCTATACCAATCTGTGATATGTCGCATGCCACTGGCAATGGTGAGATAACGCATATTCAATAGGCCCAAGCCTCCATATTCTCGCGGGGTGTGCAATAATTGTATCGGCAGTCTTGCTTTTCGTCCTCTCCATAGAAATCTCTGAATGAGCTTATTTAACTGTTTTTCATCTTCTGTTTTCAGAAACAGAGGGAGAGTCTGGAAAACATATATCCACTTGGGCGCGATCATCATATTATAGACAGTGATGCGCCCCAACAGCGACAGAGGATATGATTCCCACACTCTTAGTTTTAGACGTGTGGTCTCCAGCAGGGGCTCAACATTCTCTTGGTATAGTCTGCCCAGATCTTGTGTTATGTTGGTGCCCAGATATCTAATTTTCCCTTTTACTTTGGTCAGAGGGCAGTCCTCCCGGTCCGGGCCTCCTTTGTCTGGATATGCCTCCATGGCCAGTGATTTTTTTTTGTTCAAAGTAAACCCTGAGATTCGGCCATATTCCTCAGTTTTCTGTATAATCTGGTCTAGCGAGGCTGAAGGATGAGTTGTCACAATCATCAAGTCATCTGCAAACGCTAAGGTTTTGATAATTTTATTCCCCACCTGCACTCCTGAGACTTCTTCTGATTTCTTCAAAGCTCTCAGCAGGGGCTCTAATGACAGGATAAACAATGCTGGGGACAGTGGGCAGCCCTGTCTTGTACCCCTCGCTATCTCGAAAGGCTTGTCTCTAATCCCATTTACTATTACTGCAGCTGACGGGTCTGTATATAGTGCTACGATTGCATTGTAGAACCATCCCCCAATGCCCATGTACCGCAGGACGGCGAACAGATATGTCCAGTTCACTTTATCAAATGCTTTTTCGGCATCTAGTGAGTATAAAGCAGTTGGTGTCTCTGTCAGCTGTCCCGCTGCCATTGCCAGTAAGAGCCTACGTACATTCTTAGTTGCCTGTCTGGTTTTGACGAATCCCACCTGCTCCTCTCCCACCACCCTGGGTAGTATCCCTGATAACCGGTTGGCAAGAATCTTGGCTAGGATTTTTAAGTCCACATTGATAAGTGATATGGGTCTATAGGAGTCGGCCAGGTCATCTGACTTCCCGGGTTTCAAAATTAAAGTTATTAAAGCTAAGTTTGCGTGTTGTGGGAAGTGGCCTGCTTCTATTACTTGCTCATAAAATGCATGTATCACTGGGTAGAAGGAGCTGGGCAATAGCCTGTAAAACTCCCCAGAATATCCATCTGGACCTGGAGCCGAACCTGTAGGCATTGACTTGATGACTTCCTGAATCTCTTTTGCCTCCAGGGGTGCCTCCATTTCGAGTTTTTCTTTTTCTGATAATTTAGGTAGCCCAGCCTTATCTAAAAACTGGTTTATCTGCCCTACTTCTGGTTCGACAGGTGAGCTGTACAGGTTGGCAAAAAATTTTGAGAGAAGCTCAGCTATTTTGTCACTTTTATTATATACCTTCCCTGTCGAATCTCTGAGTGTCACTATTGGCTTGCGGGGTCCCCATGCATTGACTAGGTGTGATAGTAGTGTTCCTGGCCTATTCCCAAATCTTTGAAATTTACATCGCTGAGTCGCTAAAAATCTCTGTCCCCTCTCCTGTAATAAAGCATTCAGTGTTACTTGAATTGCTCGCAATTGTTCTTTAGTCTCTTCGGTCGGGCGTTTAATAAATTGGGACTTAGCTTTCCGTAGACTCTGCTCTAATCGTGTTATTGCTATGGATTGCTTCTTATTTTTGGCATGAACAAAGGCAATGATCTCGCCTCGAAGGACAGCCTTAGCTGCACTCCAGAGTAGTTCTGGTTGATCTATGTGGCCACTATTGTTATAAAGGTAATCTGACCATTTTTTTTTAAGAAAGTCTTGGAATTCACTGTTCTTTGCTAGGTAATTTGGGAAACGCCAGTTACGTGTCTGCTGGTAAAATAATGGCACTTCAATGTCAACCCACACTAGGGAGTGGTCCGAGACCTCTTCTGGGCCTATCTCCGATGCTAGCACCCAGGAAAACGCCGGTTGGGAGATAAATATGTAGTCTAGTCTGGAATAAGTCCCGTGTGCTCTTGATAAGTGGGTGTAATCATGCTCCTCAGGGTGTAAGCAGCGCCATGTGTCTATTAGGCCTAGAGACCGTTGAAAAAATGAGAGCGCATGGGCCCTAGGTCCCCCCCTAGAGGCCGCCCTGGGGTTCGAACAATCTGCTTTAGGATCCACCACTAAGTTGAAATCTCCCATCACCAGCAGCTGTATGGATTTATATGGGAGACAAAGTTGCACAAGGCTGGTATAGAACTTTGCATCATATACATTGGGGCCATACACCCCTAGAATCAGGAGCTCCCTCTGATGGATCCAAAGGCGAACCAAGACATAGCGTCCGTTTGGGTCTGCTCTTATTAGTTCTGATCTTGAGGCAATCCCTTTACGGATCACTACTGCTACCCCCCCTTTACGATCCCCGGAGGATGCTGCATGGACCTCGCCCACCCATTGTCTCTTTAATTTATTGTGTTCCTCCATGGTGAGTTTTGTCTCCTGCAGGCATCCTATATCTACTTTGTGTCTCTTTAAGCACATAAGTATTTTTGCCCGCTTTACTGGTGTAGAGATCCCCCCCACGTTCCATGAGGCAAATCTTGTGGTCTTAATGTGGGGTTATTCTATATGTGTTCATTTGCTGTTTCTGTCTACCTATAACCGTCCCCGGGTGCCCAGCCCCACCCAGGGTTGCAAATACACCTTGTTCTGTAATGTATGACTTCCTATAAAGCTTACTCAATTTGGACTTTGTTTGTGGTCTACCCTCCTGGTTGATTTGCTTGGTTCTCCAGTATCTATCTCTTGCCTTTATACCCTCCCTTACCCACCCCCCTTGTCCCTTCCCATTCCCTTTCCCTTGCATCACTATTTACCCTTCCTCCTATCTAATGTGAAAAATATGGGGATCAATAATGTGAGGCTTTCCCTCCCCCCCCCCTTACTTTGAATGTTCCAGTCTTGCCCAGTACCTCCTTATTTTCAGGATCGCTTTCTTGTTTTACAGTTGCATTCTCCAGATCTGCCTGGCGCCATGTTTCATGTAAAGGAAATCTTATTTTCTTTGACATTGAGATTCGCTGCCAGCCAGTCCTGCGCATCTTTCGGGGTTAAGAATGTTCGCCATGTACCTTGGAAATTGATTCGCAGTGTGGCAGGGTATATTAACATAAATTTTTGATTAGCATCCACCAGTGTTTGGCAAACAGGTCCATAAGCTCGCCGTCGCTCTTGCAACGCAGGAGAGTAATCTTGAAAGATTTTAATTGGCGACCCCTCAAAAGCCAGTGTATTGCGTTTCTCTCGTGCTCCTCTAAGGATTTCTGCTTTGTGGATAAAGTTATGTATTTTTATCATTACCATTCTAGGTCTCTGGTTACTGTCTATCTTGCGGCCCACGCGGTGTGCTCGTTCAAGGCAAAGCGCGCCAATACTATCAGACAAGGCAAATTCCGTTTGGAGCCATTTTTCTAATACAGAGGGCAGGGAACGATCTGAAACTGTTTCTGGTATTCCTATAATTCGAAGGTTTCCCCTTCTCGATCTATTTTCTAGATCATCAAGTTGTTGCGATTGTTTTTTCACCGTTTGTCTTAGATCTTCAAGCTCCGTTGTCATGCCCGCCTGTTCATCCTCAGCAGATGATACTCTCTGTTCTAATTCTCCGGTTCGTCGGGTCGTGTCAGCCAGCAAGCTTTCCACCGCTTTCATTTGCCCAGAGAGCTGTTGTAATTGCGGTTCCAGGGCTTGCTTAACTGCGTCGGTAATTTGTTGCAGCTGTGGCGGAGAGAACATCGAGGTTGGCGCCTCAGGCTGCGGGCTCATCGCCATTTTGGAGTCTGCGGCGCGGGGCCTCTCCGCTTCTTTTTTTGTCGATTTCGGAGGCATTTTTGATTCCAATCGCGTAATAAAAGGGTCCATTCACTTGCGCGACCCCTACCTCAGCGAATGTTGGCTCGAAGGAGTGCTAGGCTGCTATTTTGTCGGCGGGATGGGGGATTCGGCCTAAGAGGTGAGCTTTCCTGCCTCCGCTCTCCTCAGCACATCACGTGATCTCCCTTACAATATCTAATATAAAATCATATACTAATCATTTCCAAAATATTTGCTAAAAAGATACATTTTTAAAGCTTCCTAAACTGCAAATAGTTGGGAATACTCAGAATTTGAATTGGAATCAAATTCCATAATTTACTAAATTGACAATTAAAGGAACAGTCATGATAACATTTAAAATATCTACCTTGAACAGAAGGAAAACCCAATCGTAAAGAAGATGTAAAACCAGAAATGGATTAAACCACAGGACTGGACAATAACTGAACGTGAGCATGAGGGCAATAACTATTAATAATTTGAAATACTAAACATGCCACCTTAAACTGTTCTCGGTTACCAAGTGGCAGCCAGTGCAATTTTTTCAGCAGATAAGTCACATGATCATATTTCTTACTCTTAAATATGAGTTTTGCTACAGTATTTTTTAAAAAGTTGCAACCTATTATACAATTTTAAATGCATACCCGCCTACAATGAATTACAATAATCCATTTGAGAAAAAAGTATAGCCTGCATAAGCAGACAGAAACATGCTGGAAAGAACAGAGACCTAACTGGTGTATAGCAATTAAAAGAAGTTTCTTATTCAGATTATTTAACTGACATTCCATTGTTAATTGAGAGTCTAATATATCAATAAAAAACAATGTCTGTTAAAATTGTTCTCAAAGTCTCTGAGTAGACAAAAAATATCCAGATAAAATGGGTGGTTGAAAACAGCAGACCAGACAGGAAATCTTTATCACCATCTATATTCCCTTCAAACAGAACCTCACAGAAATCACCACGGAAATAATAAACAGCATGAACATCACAGAATCCTGGGCATCGACATTCAAGTTAAAACTCAATAGAGATAAAACCCAATGTCTCATTCTCTTGTCCCAATACAATAATGTTCCCCCCCCCCTCGACAATTAACGCACAGGGTTCATTCCTCCCAATCTCAGACCACTTGTAAATCTTAGAAATAACAACTGACCACAACCTAACGCTAGAAAGCCAAGCTAAGAACACGACCTAGAAAATGTTCCACACTATGTGGAAGCTCAAACGTATAAAACCTTACTTTCCCAGCGATTCATTCCGCAACATGATCCAAACCATGGTGCTAACCCATGTAGACTACTGCAATAGTATTTACGTAGGCTGCAAAGATCAAATCATAAGAAAACTACAGACAGCACAGAACACGGCTGCCAGACTCATCTTCGGAAAAAAAACATGCTTCGAAAGCGCAAATCCCCTCCTAAGAAGCTTACATTGGCTTCCTATTAACGCTCGCATAACATTCAAAATATGCACAATAGTCCACAGAATCATCTATGGACTCGCACCAGATTACATGAAGGAATTTAGCAATCTACCATGAAGAAACATGACGAGAACAGTAAGAAGCTGCCTAACCCTTCACTACCCCAATTGCAAAGATATAAAATAATTAAGTAGACGGATGGTGTATTGCTGATTAACAATAGTTCAATGTAAAACAAAGCAATTAGTACTCTCAATATTTAGTTCAGTTCTTTGGATGTAATGGACGAAAAGACTTCAGATGCTCAACCGTTTATATGTCAGCCCTTAGATTAACATTTTATGGTTGATGCCTGCAATATCCCTCAGTGAAGAAAAATTCTTCATATCGTGGATATCAGGCTAGCTCTTCATTAGTCAAAACACCTCCGTATTTTACTACTAACTTTTTCTAGTACTTTGAAATATAGGCTGCACTTATCTGAGCTTGTGACCGGGCTGGAGAAGTCTTTCCCCCCTGGATCTGCCTAATCCCACATCAACATACATCACGAAAAGTTCAGAAATGGAAAACAATAATATTAACCTCTCTCACAATATGCCAATATATCAACCTAAGCGTCTATTGTACTTCTGTATTATGTACTAGACTTCTACAAATCTAAATTTCGTAACCGCCTTTTTAGCAATATATAAGCCACATTGAACCTGCCATATGGTGGGAAAATAATGTGGGATACAAATGCTATAAATAAATAAATAAATATCCCAAGGTTTATTCACTACAGTAGATAAAATACAAACAGAAAAGCCTGACACAAGCTGTGTTTCACCCACGCAAGGGCTGCATCAGGGGCTCAAAAATAACCAAGTGGTGAAAGTGCTTAGCAAGCTGAGCAGTCAGGTGTCATTTTGCTGAGTTTAAAGGAAGGCTGTGACTCTGCTCCCTAAAGCTTTTGCCATTTTCTTGTAATTTGTGCGTGAGTTATTCTTTCCCTTGGCCTCATTGAGGGACAGGAAGTAACAGCCGGGTGGGGTTTTTCAGCAAACAGTAGTTCCTTTAGATTTCTGCTTCGTTTATATGCTACAAGGAGATCCTCATTTGCAAGTGTCTTTAGTTGTCACTAAATGCCAATGCTTCTTTAATATCCTTGTTATGTCATTGGAAAGGTGGTTAAATTCCAAGCCATAAACTATTTTATCAGTTATCACCATCTTCTTTTATTGTCTTAAGTAGAAGGTCCTCCCTCCTCTTCATTTGACACATTCAGGATAACCTCTCTCTAAAATTCTAACCTTCAAATCTGGGATGCAAGGAACAGACCTTAAAGAAACTTCAGACCACTCAAAACACGGCAGCCAGGCTCATATTTGGAAAAAACACGATGCGAAAGAGCAAAACCCCTCCGCGAAAAACTGCATTGGCTCCCAATCAAAGAACGCATCGCCTTCAAAAGCTGCAGCCTGGTTCACAAAGCCTCAGGTTACATGAGAGACTTGATCGACCTACCATCTAGGAACACATCAAAATCAACACGAACATACCTAAATCTGCATTATCCCAGTTGCAAAGGTCTCAAATATAAATCAACTTACGCATCCAGCTTTTCCTACATAAGCACACAATTGTGGAATGCATTACCAAAACACTTGAAAACATCACATGGCCATCTAAAGTTCTGGAAATCACTAAAAACTATCCTGCTTAAAAAGGCATACCCTACTGACCCAACCTAAATGTCTGATCCCTGCGACACAACAAAACTAAAGCACATACCGTAATGGACACAACTCAACCCTTCCGCAGTACGACTCCCATTTGTGGCTGTGCCACACGAACTTTATCTTACCATAGCACCACTTTGTATTTGTTCTCACCGGAGTCTGCAAACGCCTCTCCAGTACCATGTAAGCCACATTGAGCCTACAAATATGCGGGAAAATGTGGGATACAAATGTAACAAATAAAAATAAATAAAAAAACTTCTTATTTCTTATACATCATATTACTGGCCCCAAATTGTTTAATCTTCAAAAACTGTCTATAAGGCAAGTTCTTCTTCAATGCTATACTGTGACAATTGTAATAAGGATGGTTTCCTATATACATCAGTAATTAACTTACCATCCTTATTAATTAATAAAATAGCAAGAAAAGGAATGCTGTCTATTCTATAATTTAGTTGGAACTTTAAATTCTCATCCAAATTATTAACCCACTCATAGAACCTCCTTAATTTTTGCTCTGTGCCCTTACAAATTAAAAAAGAAATCATCAATATATCTTTTCCAGGTTACAAGTTGATCAATAAACCTGTGGAATGTCAAAAATCTAATCTCAAAAGTTGCCATATACAAATTCACTATGGAAGGTGCCATTATACAGCCCATAGCCATTCCTTTCACTTGTTGATAGAAAACCCTATGAAAGCAAAAATGTTTAGAGAATTGTGAGAAATATGTTTTAATGTTTTCCTTGTAAGTAATTGGCTTTCTCGAGCTGATGATTTTGGAGCAATATGATTGGTTGATTAGTGATGTGATGTGACTGGAACGCTTATGTATTCCGTCACAAGGCTTCATTGATAATATTTTTTATTTTTCAAATATTTTCACTCTTCAACTTATTGTCAAAGTTTACATTTTCTTCATGGACTCTGCTATTGTTCTGGGATTTTGAAGTTTTTGGTGAAACATGCATTTGGCATAGGAAGTATTGGATAAATATGACCTTCATCACTCCATGTCTATTTGTAAATGGCTGGTGTATAATTATGGTACAGCCAGAGACCCCCCACTGGAATGGTGGAGGGCCCAGTCATAGAGCTCAGGCCATTACAGACCTTGGCTGAATCAGAAATCTGATGGCTGACATAACTGGGAGCTTACTGGAAAAGTATGGCCTAGTTTGTAGCCCAGATTGAGGCCTAAATAAGCTAAATTAGGAAAAGTTAGGTCAGTAGATATGGAAACAAAATGGAGGATTTCAGCACAAAATGGAAGCCCGTATCTGTTACAAAGTGGAATTTTCTCTAATGTAAGTTAGAAAAACAAGTTGAGAAATGAGTGAGTCATACCAGGTGCAAAGAAAATAGGGAACTAGCTGTCCAAGAGAGGATGGAGACTTTCCTGTGAGCAGGGAAGGTGTAGCTGGATGCAGGGTCTTGCTTAAGATTTGTGGTCAAGCGAGCTAGAGACAAAACCATGTTAGCAAGATAGAAGCTACTCATTAGCATTAGCCAATCAGTGACAACCATGACATTAGCATAGATCCAATCAGGTATATCTACTGTCATATTATCCATATCCTGAGGGCACCTATAAAAATCAGGGTATTTCCTGGTTTAAGTTAGAGAGAAAAGGGTTGCCACTCTCTCTCCAAGGGAAACCAATGTGTCCAGCAGAATTGACAAATTACCTAATTGCTTTCCCTTGTAAAACCTCTAATTGGTAAAAGAAATTATAAAAGATTAGCAAATAATTAACACCTGTTTGCAGCTTATTATATTCCTATAATTAATTGATTGTACGTGCCTGTTGTCAATCACTGATTTGACTTGTACCTTGGCAAATAAACTCCTCATTCCAAATTATGATTTGTGGGCTTCACTTAATGATGAAAGGCTGTAAGTATAAATGCTTTTGCTGTATCAGGCTATCATTCGCTGCATTGTATAACCTGTAGCCTAAATCCAGTTTGTCATAAGGCTGGTATCTATTCCTTGCCAGTGCTGAGAGGCGGACTAATGCGGGTCCCTTAGACCTAACGTCTCTCTCAGTGGCAATTCCTTTTAGAACTTCATAACTCCTTGATTACCCCAGTACTAGGGTTATTTAGAGATGGAGTCAGATTAAGGTCACTCCAGCCTTCTTGGGGGGGCTCGGGACCCCTCAATTCAAAACACTGGCATTGATTGTTGGTTTATGCAGAGGCTAATATCTAATTGGGTAAGTTATTGAAGCAATGCTTCTTAAAAATATTGGTAGAGGTTGCTGTATTTTAATTGTGATTGTAGCTAGACTGTAATTGCATTTTAGTAGATGGGAGTGATTTATTTTAATAAAGATATGTAGAGGCTGCTGTACTTTAAGCAGTTGTAATCTGTTTGAAATGTATAGATAATTACATGTGAGCTCTTTCGGGAGAGTATTTTATATATATACTTTTTATTTTTGATCTCCTATTTTGTTGGTTAATATCTTGCGTGGAGTGCAGGTCCACTACTACTCCAAGTTTGAGTATGTTACATTCTTTTTATGTTGGTCACTTTTATTTTTCATATTGCATGTCACTGACAGCCATTATTGGGCAACTATACGTAGCACACATTTTACAGTTTGTATTCTGTTTATTATGCATGACACACACTTGTCCGATGAGTATTAAGGTACTATTTGCATGGACACATATATGTTGTGCAATTTTCATTGTTGTTAGTGCACTCACTATATAGTTCTTGGATCCCTTACACTTTTGTGTGTATTTCTGTGATTTTATATCATTTGTATATTGTGGGCTAGAGTCTATATATGGAGAGTAAAAAATCAGCTCCGAACGGTTCCTGCTTTAATAGTCTTCTTTAAGCTGTGCCTAAAGTTCAGCGCGGTTTATAGAATACATGTTTAAGTGGAGAGTCAAGTGTAAATTTAGGCATGACCATTTACACCAATGAAAACATGGTGCAAATGCCCACGCCTAAATTTCTATGTGGAGCACCATTATTCTGTAATTATGTGCATAACTCAAAACTACGCCCTGTTCTGCCCCCAAATGCCCATAACCCTCTCATTTCCATGCCCCTTCATGGGACCATGTGTAAATTTTAAGTCTGAATCCTGCACCTAACTTTATACATTTTGGTTCCAATTAAATCTAATTAGTGCCAATTTAATCCTCAATAAAAAGACAATTATTGGCACTAATTGTCTCATTCTATTAAATTGTGTAATACAATTTAATACAACCATGTACTTCACCACCATGTAACCCTAACCCTCCATAAACCAAATGTATACTCTTTTCTATTTCTAATATCCACGACGAATTGTAAGCTACATTGAGCCTGCAAAGAGGTGGGATAATGTAGGATACAAATGCAATAAATAAATAAAATAAATAAATTGTGCACACAATTTGGGAACACACTTAAATTTATATATGCAATTTTGGATGACATTTATAGAATCAGGGGCTGTATGTATTTTGATTATTGCTTTTAGTTTCAATACACCTGAGGTAGCCCTCATTGGGCAAAACATAAGCCATGTCAGGTTTCTCTCTAATAAAGCTGTTTTGAATTTTACATATAGATCTGCTTTCTTCTGTGTTGCTAATGCTGCAGATTCAAAGTGCCTGTCAAGTGTCGTATAGGAGTGGGCACTCACGTACTGGTGTGCTGATACTAATTTACTCATATTTTCATAATGGAACCTATGCACCTAGATTCCATTATAGAATAGGCTCCTCCCATCTGGCCTCATTGTGCCTAGATTGAAGCACCCAATTATAGAATTACCCCTAAATTTCTATGTAAAATTTAAAGATACAGGAATTTTTAAAAACAATATTAATATTCTCAAAAGCTTGGTAACTTTAATTGAGCCATATGCTGCCAATAGTTCATTAGTTTCTTTATGTGCAGTACTATTATTGATGTGAGAAGATTGACTTCCTTGGATTTACTTGAATAACCAAGAGTGCCTACTGATATATCATGATGCCATTTTTTTGTCTCACACCACTTCCTCTAATTAAAAATCTATGGAACAGTGCAAATGGCAAAGTAATACATCTAAATCACAAATTCAGTAAATTAACCCATTGTGTTAAATTATTAGAGAGACTTGTCTCCAGCCTTTCCACATGCTGTAAAGAGTTTCAAATTGTGTTGTGATTAAATCACACTAGATATTATTGAAAATGGGGGGTTGATTTCAGAAAGTCTGCTTTTATTAACCAATTTATAACATCTATATAATGCAACATGGATTTTGCATTATACATCTGACCAGTAGCATAACTAGGTCAGGTCACGGGGGCCTGCCCCCCCCAGATTTTGTCCAAGTCCCCAACCCCCGCAAGCCGAAGACTTCTTCAGTGCCAGTCTCCTTGCCTCCCCCCAGGGCCGTGCCTAGGGTCTCTGGTGCCCCCCTGCAGACTATCAGTTGGCGCCACCCCCCATGTGGCATCTCCTTTCTCTCTTCTCCCACCCTGCCCCCTTTTTCAGCCCATTACCATAAAAGGTGAATGACGATTGAACAACAGCAGGCAGAGGGAGCACAAGATGCAAAGGAAATAGGAGCTAAAAGATGTTCACGAAATTAGTAATTAAATCTTTGATATCTAACTGGGCACATATATCATTGTCAATAGCAATAATGGCAAGGCTTACAAGCCTTTCTTGCGAGTGGAGGAGTGGCCTAGTGGTTAGAGTGGTGGACTTTGGTCCTGGGGAACTGGGTTCAATTCCCAGTGCAGGCACAGAGGCAGCTCCTTGTGACTCTGGACAAGTCACTTAACCCTCCATTGCCCCAGGTACAAATAAGTACCTAAGCTGCATTGAGCCTGCCATGAGTGGGAAAGCGTGGGGTACAAAAAAAAAAGGAGGGGAAGTAAAGATCACAGGATCCTGGAAGAAAAAGACACCTCAGGATTGGTGACAGGAGACAAGGAATGTTCCAGTAGAAGAATGGAAAGAGCAGTGGGGATTTAGGGGATGACCCACTGGGATGGAATAAGGAGCCAGTTAGTCATATAACTTATTAGTGGAACATAACCACAGAGACATAGTATGGGGTGGCCTAGTGGTTAGGGTGGTGGACTTTGGTCCTGAGGAACTGAGTTCAATTCCCACTTCAGGTATGGCAGTTTCTTAAAAGGTGGAGGATAAAGAAAATTTTTAAAACATTTATATACCAAGCAAACTCTAGTTCAATGTGGCTTACATCTGAAAATACAGTGAGACAAAACAATAGAATTCAGTTAAATGATGGGAGCAAGTAGATGAATATGTCTGAAACATTTAACAAATCTGTCATAACATGATGTTCCTTAACCCAGTGTTCTACCAGGGGAGTTTCCATTTTTTGCTACTTAATATTGTGTTGAGCTAATTTATGTTTAATTTTTTAACTGTCTGCCCAACATACCATAACCCACATGGGCAGTGAATGGCATAAATAACATACGATGATTCACAATTAGTTCTTGACCTTAAATAAAATTTTCATTCCCTTTGCTGGTTTGGAATTAAAACCCACTGGGTTTCAATAGCATGCATACAATATCTACAGCCCTTACAATGTCCAAAAATTCAATTTCATGTTCACCTATATGTGAAGAAAAACTAATGTTATCATCACATTGATTCAGGTATATCAAAAATTCTCTCCAAAGTTCTTCCCCTCCCCTTCATACCAACCATATGTCACCTATATAGAGTTTCCACTGAATAACAGATGAAGTAAACTTGCTACAATACATATACTTCTCTTCATACATAGCCATATAAAGGTGCGCTACCATGGGGGCTAGTGTGGGCCTCATGACAACCCCCTTTATCTGTAAAAATATTTTTGCTCAAAAACAAAATAGCTTTTAGTAATACCAGTTCAGCAACTTGATTCAAAAATTCTATTTATTGCACAGAATAATCCATGTTATTCAACTGCCGTGCAATCATCTCTAATGCTGCTCTTTATGGTATATGGGTACAGAGGGCATTCGCATCAAGGGCGATCAACTGTGCTGACTGATCTTCATCTACCTGAATGAATTCCAACATTTGTAAGACAAGTATCCACAAATAAATCTCTATCTAAGAATATTATGTTACATCTACACTGATAGGATGGAGCTTTAGTAGTTGACTTGAAAATGGAACCTGAAAACTCCAAAAGAAAGGTGTCTGACCACGGTAACATGTCAGCAACTACATCTAAGTTTATCTGATTGCGTAAGGCTACTGCGTCTAAGCAGTGACTCAGTACATTTGTAGGCTCCAAAAACTGCAAATCAAAACCTAAATCATCAAAACATGATAAAATTGAACGATCTGCTGCTGTACTGGGGTTATTTAAATGAAAATTTATATCACCTTGAATTAATAAAGTCCAAGGCATTAGGCTGAAGTCTGATCACGAGTTTCAACACTCTTCTAACACTGCGTGTTTATAGGTAGAGCATGATAAAAAGGAAAAAAGATACAGAGGGGACTTCGACCCTATTTTCATAAGCAGGGCCTCAATATTATCAGAAACATCTCATTACCTCCTGCTGCCGCCACTCTCTTGCTGGTGCTGTCTGCTGTGCTTTTTCAAATGGCCATTGAGACAAAGTGGGCGGTGCCAAAGAGCCGAGAGCTGCGCACGGGAAGGCAGCATCAGCGCATACGCATACATGCCGACGCGCCAATGCAGTAAGGTTTATTTTATTTTATTTTTTTAAATACAACTGGAGGGCAGCGCCGCGGCAGCGTCCTTGAAGGCAGGCGCCCCCCTGCGGTGCTTACCCCACTTACCGGGTTGGCACAGCCCTGCCTCTCCCACTGCCTCGCCGCTCCCCCTGCCATACTCCACAGCACCAAATACCTTTGCTGGCGGGGGTCCCCAACCCCCGCCAGTCAAAGCCTTCTTCAGCGCCAGTCTCCGGCGCGCCGCGTTCGCTGCCCTGTGCTTTCTTCCTCCTGACATCCTACACGTTCCTTTAAGTGAAACTGAGCATGTGCCCTCCCACCTCAGGCTCTGGCCCCCTCCCACCGTGAGGTCTGGCTGCATCTGACCATATCTTTGTTGAACTGCTTGACAGAGGGCCATAGGCCAAATGTTAGACATACAACTGTTAACTTGGACATAAACAGTTAATAAAAAAAAAGTGTCAGTATCTCCCATTCAATATCCACACAGTAGATTTTCCTTAGATACTACGGCTAATTACAGTGATTATAGTTTCAAGAGCAAAATGTTTGTTAATAATTAATTAGGGCTTTATTTCCATGCTTACTTAGAGCAAAGTGTACCTCAAAGCATACCTGCACACAGAAACGATGAAATTTAAAATATGATGATTGATAAAGATGGGGCAAAGCTCTAAATTGCCCTCTCTCCTCCATTTTTGGAAAGGGAAAGTCTGCACCATGCTCCTAAACTGTAAGGGGCCCTTTTACTAAGCTGCACCTAAAAAGAGGTCAGTGGTATCCCCAGAACGGATCTTTCCTGCATGCTGAGGCTACTTCTAGTGTGGTGGTAAAATGGTCCTATTTTCCATCATTCCCATTAATGGCCATGTGCTAGTCACAAGTGGCCGTTAGTGCATGAGCACTTACCAAAACCTATTTTCTAGGCGGCAAGCCTGCTTATTTTCGAAAGAGAAGGCTGGCCATCTTCCGACACAAATCGGGAGATGGCCGGCCATCTCTCAAGTCCGGCAAAATCGGCATAATCGAAAGCCGATTTTGGCCGGCCTCAACTGCAGTCCGTTGCAGAGCCGGAGGCGTACCGAAGGCGGGACGGGGGCATTGTTAACACATGGCCGCCCTCAGCCGATAATGGAAAAAAGAAAGCCGGCTCTGACAAGCATTTGGCCAACTTTACTTGGTCCATTTATTTTCACGCCCAAGCAGTGGCGTAGCCACAGGTTGGCTTGGGTGGGCCAGGGCCCAACCATTTATGTCTCAGGCCCACCCAACAGTAGCACATGTTTAGTGGTAACTGGTGGGAATCCCAAGCTCCGCCAGCTGAAGATTTTCCCCTGATGGTAACGAAAACGCTACTCTCCATGACACCGGCACCTGCGCATGTTCAGTTTTCAGTGAATGCCTGCTGCCAAGGTGGAAAGAAGCGTTTTCCCACCAACTGAGATAATTCTTTTTTTTTGGGGGGGGGGGGGGGTAGAACACTTGGTGCCCACCCAATTCTTGCCTAGGCCCACCCAAAATCTGTTGTCTGGCTACACCCCTGCGACCAAGCTTTAAAAAAGTGTCCAAACTGACCAGATGACCACCGGAGGGAATTGGGGATGACGTCCCCGTACTCCCCCAGTAGTCACCAACCCCCTCCCACCCTAAAAAAAAATTAAAAACATTTTTTTGCCAGCCTCTATGCCAGCCTCAAATGTCATACCCAGTTCCATGACAGCAGTATGCAGGTCCCTGGAGCAGTTTTAGTGGGTGCAGTGCACTTCAGCCAGGCGGACCCAGGTCCATCCCCCCCTACCTGTTACACTTGTGGTGGTAAGTGTTGAGCCCTCCAACCCCCCTCCCCAAACCCACTGTACCCACATGTAGGTGTCCCCCTTCACCCATAAGGGCTATGGTAGTGGTGTACAGTTGTGGGGAGTGGGTTTGGGGGGGATTTGGGGGGCTCAGCACCCAAGGTAAGGGAGTTATGTACCTGGGAGCAATTTTTGAAGTGCACTGCAGTGCCCCCTAGGGTGTCCCGGCATGTAAGGGGGACCAGTGCACTACAAATGCTGGCTCCTCCCACGACCAAATGCCTTGGATTTGGCCGGGTTTGAGATGGCCGGCCTCGGTTTCCATTATCGGTGAAAACCGATGCCGGCCATCTCTGATATTTGGCCGGCCCCAACCGTATTATCGAAATGAAAGATGGCTGGCCATCTTTTTTGTTAACACGGTTTGTTCGATTATGCCCCAGGACTCCCTTGCTAATCCTGTACTAATCAGTTAGCACATGCCGATGTAGCTTCAGACCAATTAGCGGCGTACATACCTACTCTTCACCTCTAGACACGCCCCCAGTGCTAAAAAATAAAACCTATTTTTCAGCACATGGAAAGTGCATGCCAATCCCAAAACTACTGTGCAACACCTGAGTGCACCCTGCATTAGTGCTTTTTAAGCTCGATATTCAACCGGCGGCAGTCCACATATTTTTAAACACTGATCGTCACCAACTAAATTATCCCCCGATATTCAGTGCCGGGTCATGTCCAGGCACCGGCACTGAATATTAGGGGATAATTTGGGGCAAGCAGGCTGCCAGAACTTATGCGGGCCTGGTCGATATTCAGCCAGAACCACATAAAAGTTATGTGGCCTCGGCTGAATATCGGGCCAGGGCCCACATAATGTTTCTTTTGTAAAAAAGAAAGCCCCCAAGCCCTCTACTACCCCCCAACAATGGCCCTCTTTCCTTCCCTCCCTCAACCTGCAGCAAGGACCCCCCCCCCCCCCCCCCCCCCCAGACGTCCAGGTAGGCCTTCTTGTTGTTAGTAGACTGCAGGCTTTTTTTCAGCAGGAACAACTGCACTTAACGGAGTACTGCTGGAGGAGTTCTTTGGGGGCTCAAGACTACTAAGTCACAGCAGGAGTCTTTTACCAAGGCCAGATGGTCCTGACCAGTACAGAGCTGCCAAGGGGTCCCAATTTTTGAGAGGGAGATTTTAGTACACGCCCCCCCAGCCCCACCCCAGCTTGCCTTGGCTCCACCCACTCTACATGGCTTCATCCTCAGGCATGCCTCAAACCCAGGCTATTTCAGAAAATATTTTATTTAAGTACATAAGTACATAAGTAATGCCACACTGGAAAAAGACCAAGGGTCCATCGAGCCCAGCATCCTATCCACGACAGCGGCCAATCCAGGCCAACAGCACCTGGCGAGCTTCCCAAACGTACAAACATTCTATACATGTTATTCCTGAAATTGTGGATTTTTCCTGAGCCCAGCATCCTGTCCACGACAGCGGCCAATCCAGGCCAAGGGCACCTGGCGAGCTTCCCAAACGTACAAACATTCTATACATGTTATTCCTGAAATTGTGGATTTTTCCCAAGTCCATTTAGTAGTGGTTTATGGACTTGTTCTTTAGGAAACTATCTAACCCCTTTTTAAACTCTGCAAAGCTAACCGCCTTCACCACGTTCTCCGGCAACGAATTCCAGAGTTTAATTATGCGTTGGGTGAAGAAATATTTTCTCCGATTTGTTTTAAATTTACTACACTGTAGTTTCATCATATGCCTCCTAGTCCATCTCCAGCCTTTGTGCAGTCAGAAAATATGATCCTAGGAGAGGGGCTGGTCCCTTGTTCAAGATGTCTTCAGCTCGCAGGGCCGTGCCTAGGGTCTCCGGCGCCCCCCTGCAGTTGGCCCCGTCCCCCCGAAAACGATCGCTACACTACCCGCCCTCTTCTCCCCAGATCCTTTTCCTTTTTTTTTGTTTAAATTTACCTCTGTCCGGCGGCAGCATAGCGTTAGTGAGAAGGAGGCGGCGCTCCCCCGCCCCGACGTGTCAGTCTTCCCTTCGCTCAGTGTCCCGCCTTCTTCTGACGTCATTTCTGATGTCAGAAGAAGGCGGAACTGAGTGAAGGGAAGACTGACACGTCGGGGCGGGGGAGCGCCGCCTCCTTCTCACTAACGCTACGCTGCCGCCAGACAGAGGTAAATTTAAACAAAAACAAAAAAAAAGGAAAAGGATCTGGGGAGAAGAGGGCGAGGTAAGCATGGTGCGGCGGGGCGCCCCCCAGAGGATGGTGCCCTCCTGCCATGCTTACCTCGCTTACCGTGTTGGCACGGCCCTGTCAGCTCGAATCCTTCATAAAGAAGTGAAAGAAAAGAAAGAGGAGGTGGCAAGGTTGAGAAGTATCTGCAAAAATGAGACATCAATGAAATGCTTCATGAAGCATCAACAAACCGATATGCAGCCTTGGAAGTGGAGGAGGTGAGAGCATCCCGGAGAGAGCAGGAATCAGAGTTCCAATTGCCTAAGTTGCTGTATGAGTTACCACTAAAAGGCGAACGGTAGTAGTGGCTGGTGATTCTGTTCTGAGAGGTACAGCAGTGTCCATATGTAGAGCAGACATGATGTCCTGGGAGGTGTGCTGTCTTCCAGGACCAAAATTCAAGATGTTAGAGAGAGCTTGCCAAGACTCATCAAGTCTAATGAATATTATCTAATGCTGCTGGGCTCTAGCCTTCTCGGTAACGCAAACATCTGCCTCCTCTTCTCCCTTCACAAAACGCTCATCAACACCAGGCTTCTTATAATTAAGGGTTTTATTAATGGCCATTTAACATACTCCTCATGGCTTATTTCTTCTTTAACATCAACACTTCTTCTTCTTTAACATAACTATTTCTTCAAGTCAAACATAACAGAAAGGCACTTTACTCAGAGCCTGCTACTTAAACCCTTCTCAAACTTAAGATAGTTCCTCAAACTCAAACAGTCAAACACAAGCATTTACTTTCCCTCTCCAGCTGTCACCTTTTCCACAGAGAGCTTCCCCAGTGTTTCCATCTACCTCCTACAGCTTTCCACCACTCTCTTAATAAAGCTGCCTGCAACCCTCTCACACCTGGTTCAATTTCCCAATCAACTGCTGGCTTCTCACTCTCCTGCCTAGAGAGCTCCCCCTGACTCTGATTCCCTTGCTGCTGCAGTGCATTCTGGACCTTGTAGTTCCCTGCCTCCTCACAGTATCAAAAGTGACTTCATAGTTCTGGGAGAGAGGGTGAAGCAGACAGGTGCACAGGTGGTGTTCTTGTTGATCCTCCCTGTTGAGGGTAAGCTTGCATCCTGGAGATGAATATTGGGTTACACAGATGGTGTCGTTCAGAGCATTTTGGCTTCCTGGACAAGGGCTGCTGAGCAGAGATAGTGTTCTTCTTTCAAAGAAGAGAATTGTCTTCAGCAACAGACTGGCTAACATACTGAAGAGGGCTTTAAATTAGAATCATAGGGGCAGTGTGACCAAAGTCCCCAGGTAAGTGCAAGCATTCAGGTGAGTGAGACTTTAAATACCTCTACACAAATGGGAAAAAAGGGGCAACGTTTGGAAAACAGTATATACTAATGCCCAAAGTATGTGAAATAAGGTTTTAGACCTTGAGGTTGTGATGGAAGAGGTTGATTTGGATTTAGTGGCAATCACAGAGACATGGTTCACAGACTGAAATATAATTTTACTGGACTATAATCTGTTCATGAAAGACAGGGTAGCAAGAAAGGGAGGAGGAGTGGCATTATATTTATTTAAAAAAATAAAATTTAAATTTTTTATTTTTTGTTACATTTGTACCCCGCGCTTTCCCACTCATGGCAGGCTCAATGTGGCTTACATATACAGGTACTTATTTGTACCATATGTTAAAGATATTATTAAAGCCACACAATTGCAGGACCTACAAGATAAGGAAGAGGCACTGTGGGTCAATTTTGAAAGAGGGAATGGCAAATGTTTTTATATTGGTGTGATATACAGGCCTCCTTCACAGACAGAAGAAATGGGCACAGATTTAATATTTAAAATATAGCTGTGAAAGGGGAGGTACTACTAATAGATGATTTTAATATGCCAGATGTTGATTAAGATATACATATTGTGAGGTCTTTTAGAAGCAGGGAGATCCTGGATTCACTACAGGGAGAACTATTCCAGTAATTGATAATGGAACCCATGCAGGAAGGGGCCATCCGCGTTGGTCTCACACTTGCCTCCTCTCTCCTGTTTCCAGTCGTGCCATGCATCCTCTTGTTTTAATTAAACTGAGTACGCTCGTGCATGCTCAGTTTGATTTAAAGGAGCGTGCAGTGCATGGTGTGCTGAAAACAGGACAGAAAGCAAGTGCAAGACCAGTACAGCACAGATGAACCCCCACCAGCACAGCACAGGTACCTTACAGCAGGAGGGGGGGTCGGAAGCGGCAGGGGAGGTCGGATGTGGCTGCGGCGGCAGTGGCGGAGAGGGTCAGAAGCGGTGGGGGGGGGTGGCTGGGGGAGCCGGGCTAAAATTTACCCCCACACACACACTTGGGGCTGTGGCCCCCCCTCCCGCCGAGGTCTGGCTATGCCCCTAGTGCTTAATAATGAGGAGAGTGTTTCTAATGTTATATCAGGTGATCATCTGGCATCCAGTGATCACCAGACACTATGGTTTAATATTAAGATAGGTGTAGAGGGGTTTCATTCAAAAGTGAAGGTTCTAGACTTCAAAAAGCTAACTTTGCTCAGATGGAGGATTACATCAAGAAATTGTCTAGATGGGAACATCTGGAAGAAGTTGGAAAGCAGTGGGCAAAACTGAAAGGAGATGTTGTAAGGGCAACAAACATTATTGTAAGGATAGTAAATAAAAATAAGATGAAAAGAAGGTCGCTTTGGTTCTCAAAAGTGTAGCTGAAAAGCTAAGTAAAAAGAGGTTACTCTTTATAAACTACAAGAGATTGCAGAAAGAGGAAGACAGGCGACAATATCTGGAAATGCTAAGAGAAGCTGGTAGAGTAGTCAGGAAAGCAAAGATGCAAATGGAAGAAAAAAAATAGCCAATACAGTAAAATGGGGGGACAAGACATTTTTTGCAGATATGTTAGTGATAGGAGAAAGTGCAAAAGAGGCATTGTGAGATTCAAAGGTGAAGGTGAGGAATATGTAGAAGCTGATAGAGATAAGGCAGAATTGCTTTACAAAATTTTCTGTTCTGTGTTCACAGCTGAAGGTCTGGGAGCAGGACCGCAGAAGACAAACACAAATAGGAATGGAGTGGTAGTAGTCTCAGAACAATTTTCAGAGGACTGTGTTTGTCAGAAGCTGGCTAAACTAAAGCTGGACAAAGCAATGGGGCCAGATGACATATATCCGAGGGTACCGAAGGAACTTAAGGAAGTTCTAGCGACTCCTTTGGATGAACTTTTAAATGTTTCTCTAGAGTTGGAAGTGGTCCTGGAAGACTGGAAAAGAGCAGATGTGGTCCCTCTCCACAAAAGCAGAAGTAAGGAAGAGGTTGGGAACTACAGGACTGGTAAGTCTGACTTATGTGGTAAGTAAATTAATGGAAACACTTTTAAAACAGAGAATGGTAAAGTTTTTGGAATCCAGTTGATTACAGGACCCAAACCAACATTGTTTCACTAGAGGCAGGTCTTGTCAGATGAATCTAATTAATTTTTTTTCGCTGGGTGACCAGAGAGTTGGATCGAGGTAGGGCACTAGATATGGAGTATTTAGATGTTAGCAAAGCCTTTGACATGATTCAACATAGATTTTTATTTATTTATTTAAATATTTTATATACCACATAATCCAAATGTTCTCAGCGGTTCACAGAATGTACATGCATAAAATCAAAATATATTTGTCCCGAGAGATTTGGAGCGAGAACTTATGTTATATTGAATCAGTATGTTTTCCTCCTTGGTCAGATCATGCAGTGATAGTTGTGAAAGTTGAAACTAATGAAAAGTTTAAAAAGGTACAAAAGTAAAATGGGTTAACAGAAGAACATCTTATGAGTTTAAGAATTTGCAGTCTGCTTTAGTTAATAAATTGCAGATGTAATTTGAAGAAAGTGATTCTGTAGATTTTTGTGTGAAGAAATGGAATTGTTATTTGATACCATTAATGAGACTGCACCAAGCTCTAAAACGCAACCTAAAATACTAAATTAGGATCTAAAACACTATTTATATAAAACCCTAACAGAGACTTAAAAAGGCTACACTATTGTCTAAACTAACTTTGCTAAATAAGTAGAATAATTTAATCAAAAAAGACAACCCCAAAATTACCTTTTCCTAAGTTTAAATGCAATTTCCAGCAGGTAAGATACACCAGTGAAGTTTTCCTCCCTTCAGCAGGTCCTCTCTCAGCACCTCTTCAGGACCTCCTTTATGTTATTCTCCTTCTTACCCTCTTTACACTTCTTTACTGGTCAGGACCATCTGGCCTTGGTAAAAGACTCCTGCTATGATTTAGTAGTCTTGAACCCCCAAAGAACTCATCCAGCAGTACTCCATTATGGGCAGTTGTTTCAACTGTAAAACAGCCTGCAGTCTACTAAGAACATGGCTTTTTATAGCTCCCTCCAAAATCACAAGATGGAGACACCTACTGGCAGTCATGGACATTCATACCATTCTTGCTTTATATCACTTTAAACACACCACCACAACATTAAAACTAACAAAATACAAACAATCAACATAAATATTGGCTTCAATCTCATTACTCAACCTGATCTCTTCCAGCTTCTCAGATCATATTATCATCCGACTCATCTGCTTATTTAAAGAAATAGGTCTTCAATTCTCTTTTGAACTAGTTAACCGCTTGTATTTTCTTTAAACTTAATGGTAAACTGTTCCACAAGATAGGACCTGCTACATAAAAAATAGCTGCTCTATATTAATTCAGCTTTGTAACTCGAAATGAAGGGATATCTGAATACAATTGTTGTGTAGATCTCAGAGTTCTGGCAGGCTGATACACATGTAATTTTGCTGTTAATATTTCTGAAACCTTACCTGTCAAGATCTTTAAAAAAAAGCAAGATTTTAAATTAGATATGATTTTCAATGGGTAACCAATGTAAAGATTTCAAAACCAGTGAAATATGTTCAAATCTACTAATACTCTCCAAAATTCTAGCAACAGCATTTTGTGAAACCTGTAATGCCTAAAGCTGTGATCTGGAAATATCCAGTAGCAGACTATTACAGTCGTCAAAACATGGTGTTATAAAGCTTTGAACTACTGTTGTAAAATGTGTGGAATTAGTAGTTTCTTGAAATGTCTAGTTAGACTCAGCTTGAAAACACATAATTCACAATTTTTTGCATATGTATTTTCATGCTCAAAATAGAATCAACCATTATACCTAAGTCTCACAAAGTATTATCAATAGCTATTTCTATTCCTTCAAATCAAAAAAATATTTTGGCACATCAATCGAAATATATGATGATATCAGTAAAATCTTTGTTTTGTTCACATTTAACTTCAAACAGCTTGCTTTCATCCAACTGACCACTATTGAAAAAAATCATACTCAACCTGTCAAAAATCTTTTGAAATGAGTCATCAATAGGTAAAAGAAATTGTATGTCATCAGCATAAAGTCTGAAATTCAAATTTAAACAGTTCAGTAACTGACACAGTGGTAGCAAAAAAAAAAATTAAAAAGTATTGTAGATAAACACGATCCCTGAAGTACTCCTGTATCAATCTCTTTCAACTCTAATATATCTTTACCTAAAGCAACATAAAATTGTCTATCCTCTAAAAAAGAGGCAAACCAACACAGTACCTTGCTGTCAATTCCAATTGAGCTTAATCTATTTAGCAGTATCTTATGATTAATTGTATCAGAGGTTGCAGAAATGTCTAATGCTACAAGGAAAAAACGCCTCCCTTCATTAAATCCCATTCTAATCTCATCAAAAAGTGACAACAGAGTTACTGTATCATGATTAATCCCAAAAATAAATTGGTTTACATCCAAAATATTGTCTCTAAGAAATCTAACAATTTATAATATACAATTTTCTCCATTATCTTTGCTAAAAAAGGCAATGAAGAAACAGGTTGATAATTATCTACTGAATCGTTACTCTCCTTTTTATCTTTCAATAACAGCTTTCTTCAATTCCTTAGGCATATAACTCAAATCAAAACATGTAGTCATCATTTGCGCCAAAACTGGAGCAACCTGTTGTTTCAGATGTTTCAACAAATTAGTCTGACAAACATCCAACTTACAATAACTATTTTTTATTTGATTTATAGGGTTTTTTTCACCACATCAGGTGTTGCCAAAGTAAATTCAGAACATTTTTCTTCCTCTTTCAAAGGACATTCCAATTTGACAGGTAATTTTAAGTAGTCAAAACCTTCCACTATCTTATCAACCTTATTCTTAAAAGCTTCTGCAAATCATTACAGGATAAGGAGATAGGAACAACAACTGACTTATCCTTCCTACTAGTTAATCTTAAACAACAGTAACAATTCTTTAGTACTAAAGGAGGCTTTTTCAATAGATTCATTTAAAAAAGCATATTTACCATTTACCATATTTGTTTTTTTCCCTATATTCTACCCATTTTTAAAAATAAATTTCTTGCGTACCACCAAAAGGAAACATTTGCCACTCCCTTTCATTCTTCCTTAACTCTCTCTTTCATAATCTTAGCTCATCATTAATGGCATCAAATAACAAAGAATTCCATTTCTGCATACAAAAATCTGCAGAATCACTTTTTTTCAAATCCCACCTGCAATTTCTGAACTAAAGCAAACTGCAAATCCTTAAAACTCATATGATGTTCTTCTGTTAACTCATTTTACTGTTGTACCTTGTCTTAACTTTTAATTAATTTCAGCTTTTACAGCTACAACTGCATGATCTGACCATGAAGGAAAATATACTGATTCAATATACTATAAGTTCTTGCTCATCAGATCTCTCGGGACAAATACTAGATTCAGGTCCAGCAATATGTAACTAATTGAAGCCACCCAAACTTTTCATAGACATTAAAAAATTAATAATTATATCATCCTCTTTACAAAGATCTACCTGCATATTAAAATCCCCTATCAATATAGACCTATTCCAATCTAAGTTTAAAGTCACTAACAGCTCCGTATACTGACTAATAAATAAACTGAGTGCCCTCGGTATGGGCCCTAAAGTGACTGACTGGGTTAGGAACTAGTTGAGTGGAAGGCAACAGAGGTTAATGGTAAATGGAGCTCATTCTGAGGAAAAGGATGTTACCAATGGTGTGCTGCAAGGTTCGGTTCTTGGGCCAGTTCTTTTTAACATTTTTGTAAGCAATATTGCAGAAGGGCTGTCTGGTAAGGTTTGCCTCTTTGTAGATGATACCAAAATCTGCAATAGGGTAGACACCCCTGATAGTGCAGATAACAAGAAGAAGGATTTAGCTTAACTGAGGGTACTTGATTTGGGAGTGGAGGGCTTGCTCAGGGAGGATTTGTTTGGGGAGGACTTCATCAGGGTGATGTCTCGATCGGGGAGGAGTGGATGATCACTGGGGAGGGGTGGGGGGCTCCTTGGAAGTTACAGCCAGAAGCATTGAGCTGCAGCTTTGCAGCCCAATTCTCCTGGGATGGTAAAATAATCACCTTTGGCTATAATGCAATGTTTTGTATCTCATTACTATGTACTGTGGGGTAACTTTATTTAGCACTTTGTTAAAACAAGAAACTCAATATCACAGTATTTTAAGTCACGTTAAGGGGCTAATAAGGCAGGCTATTGACCTAAGCAGCCTGATAACTTTTCCCCATACAGTGAAGTGCTGGTGCTGCCCAAGCTCCACCCAGATCACCCTGGCACTAACTAGACAGTGCCATGGAGGTCAGAATCAATATTCAGATGCTTTACCTGCTTAAGTGCTGCTGAATATTGCCAGATGGCTAGCTCAGCAGGGTTAAACCATTTTGAGTGTCAGTCTTGAAAACTGTATACTACCATGTTCTACATTGTGCTGTTCTGGATTTTTTCTTCTGTCCTTTCAGAGTGCAAAGTGACTGAATCTTCCCATTCTTCTTATCTAATAAGAGTTTAAGTAGGAAGAATAGAGGCTAATTAAACAGATATAGAAATGTTACAGTAAAAACAATTAGATTTACAGATTAAGTTAGATAATAGGATTGTGATTGCATTCCCTACTTTCATAACAATGACTCTAACAAAAGGAGACAAATATCTAACATTATCACATTCCTGTGATAATGATCACTGAAAAGGAAAAAAATAATGAACAAGTGGAAGGTAATTGTTACATTGCCAAGGCTGTGAAGGCAAATACATCTATCTATCTATCTATCTATCTATCTATCTAGCACCCATTTTGTGAAATCAATATATGCTCCTATGTGCCTTTACAAAATTACCTCCCTGAAAACTCCTGCACAATTAAATCTGCTTAACTTTGGACCCCTTTTACTAATAACCTCAAAAAACATACTAGCAGTTCAGTAGTGTCTATACTGGATAGGGGGAAACG
The DNA here is from genome assembly GCF_901765095.1 of Microcaecilia unicolor. NCBI lineage: Eukaryota > Metazoa > Chordata > Amphibia > Gymnophiona > Siphonopidae > Microcaecilia > Microcaecilia unicolor. The sequence goes on along the minus strand of NC_044031.1, from coordinate 371,535,162 downwards.
TCTCAACAACTGCGGCAAACAAATCTCAATTGTTAGTTGCACGCAGAAAAAGTCATCATAGACTGACCCCCCCCCCCACCCCATTGTGTTTATTTTTTATTATTTTTTATTTTTTGCTTTAAATCTCTTTACATCTCTTTAAGCATCGTATCCTCATGCATCAAAATCTTTCCAAAACTTTTTAAGGTCAAAAATAAGATGAATATGAAAAAACCTATCTTTCTGTTGTGAACTCCAGCCCACGTATTGATTCCAGTCTTTTTTACTAAATAAAGACTGTTTGTTTTTTTGCAAGATCTGCCTGTTGGTTTTATCTCCCAGTACAAAAGGAAATTTCTGTGTCTTTCTGTCACATTTTCTCGGTCTCTGGCTGCATTTCTTGGTGTTTCAGGATCTTCTTCCTCATCACCTAATTCACAGAAAAATTGTTTGGAACTGACACCTACATAATCAATATCATTCTGGTGGTTTTCTCATAATGGGGATGTCCCAGCTGATCATAAGCTTTTCATTCTCCATAGCTCTCTTGGGGTCATGATTCCTGAGCTTTTCTGGTACATAAATGTTATTCTACCCGATATTTAGAACCATTTAATCGGCCGGGAATGTCTCCTGGTAATCTCCCGCTGAATATTGCCAGTTAGTGCTTAGCAGATAACCTGTTATATTGCGTTATATCCGGCTATCTGCTAATATTCAGCGTATCGCTGGCTAAGTTTGGTGGCCAAATTCGACCACCAAAATAGCAGGCCTATCTACAGCCAATTTTAACATAACCAGCTAGTGCTGAATATTGGCTTGGCCGATTAAGTTGAAACCAGCCAAAAAAACACTTAGATATTCAATGCCATTCACCTGAAATCGTTTATCGTTTATTCATTTTACTATACCGTCTCAAATTGTAGTTACAAAACAAAAATGGTTTACATATTAATATAAAATTAGTAATAAAAAACATAAAAGAACTCCATCAAATTGATAGGAAAGCAAACTAAAACAGTCATTCTTAAAAAGATAAAACACCAATTTTGCTAGACAACCATTCATAACAATGGCCCAGTAATGAATATTCGGGCTCAGCATTGATAGCGGGAGTCAGCCCGTGCTAACTCCCATGGTCTGAATATTGAACCTGTAGTGCTTACAAAGTTTCCAGTGGATGAGATATGCCACAGTGCTGATTAGCTAGTTAAACAAATAACTTTGGCTTTGCTTTCCGTGCCAAAATTAAGTCACGATTAGAATCCCTGGGATAGAGGGTAATTCTCAATAGATCATCTAAAGTTAGGTGCTGGGATGATATGCTAAGAGTGAATTTTATAACAACAGTTGTGTATGAAACTGCCATTAAAGAATAAGTCTGCATTTACACACCTAACTTTAGATGTGAGCACTTACGCTTGATTGATGACTGACATAAATACTCATGCCTAACTATAGGGAAAGGGAAAGGGGACTTGATATACTGCCTTTCTGAGGTTTTTGCAACTACATTCAAAGCAGTTTACATATATTCAGGTACTTATTTTGTACCAGGGGCAATGGAGGTTTAAGTAACTTGCCCAGAGTCACAAGGAGCTGTAGTGGAAATTGAACTCAGTTCCCTAAGATCAAAGTCCACTGCACTAATCACTAGGCTACTCCTTCACACATAAATGCAAGTATTCTGTAACCTGTACACATAACAGCCTGACATGTCCTTTACCCGCCCATGCCCCTCCAAGGTCCACACCCCATTGGAGTTGCGTGATCTGGAATTCGAGCATGCAACTTATAGAATAATGGCTACGGGCACAACTGCCAGTTAGTGTTAATTGACACCAATTATAGCCTAGTGGTTAGTGCAGCAGACCTTGATCCTGGGGAATTGGGTTCAATTCCCACTACAGCTCCTTCTGACTCTGGGGAAATCATTAATCCTCCATTGACTCAGGTACAAAATAAGTACCTGTATATAATATGTAAACCACTTTGTAGCCACATAAAGGCAGTATATCAATTCCCATTCCCCACTGCTGGGACTCACAATGCTACTCCTAGCATTTCTTTTACCCACAAGTCCTCCCTGTAGATGCACCTCCTGCTATGTTCTTCATTTAAAGATAGCCTGACCAGTTGTGTTCACAACCCACCAGGCTTTAATTTCCTTTATATGGATTTGATCATTTGTGCCGAGTTGAGCACCTCTAATCATTTTGAAAAGTTGGCTCCTATGCCAGAGGATGACCAGCTATAGTGAATTTCCTGTGGCAATAAATGGAATATAAAGTTATTTTTTAAACTCTTAAATGATTGTGCATGTGAGTATATGTCTGGATATGATTTCATACATTGCATGTGTTCTCCATATGCTTATGTTACTGCATTGTAACTATACCTAATATTATACTCATAGTAACATAGTAGATGAGAACAGATAAATGACCTGTATGTTCTATCCAGGTTGTTATCTGCCCAACAAGATAAACTCATAGCATAAGGTATGGTGCAATGCTACATACATATACTTAATCTTGGTTTTTAATTTTCTTGCCATTTTCAGGGCACAGACCATAGAAGTCCAGCCGGCATGGGTCATGTTCTCAAACTACTGAAGCTGTCATTGAAGCCCCACTCCAGCCCATCCAAATCTGTCCAGCCATGGACAAGGCACAGACCGTAGAAGTCTGCCCGGCACTGGCTTTGCTTCCTGATTACTGGGGTTGCCATCTAATCACCACTAAGTTTGTTTGGTTCCATTCCTTCCATACAGGATTCCTTTATGTTTATCCCACACATTTTTCAATTCTGTTAACCATTTTCATCTCCATCACCTCTACCACCTCACACAGGGGGGCATTCCATTTGTATTACTACATTCCTTTTCCCTCTCATGTACATCCTGGAAAAAGAGGCATGAAAATGGGAGGGTCATGGGTGTTTAGGGGCAGAGTATGAGCTTGGATTCAAGTTACATGTGCAATTATAAAATAAGGGGATTCCGTGTGTAAATTCAGGTGCAGACATTTGCACCACATTTTCATTGGTGCAAATGGACACACCTATATTTATTTATAGTTATTTTTTAGAACAAGTTGTAATAAGAGCCTTTCCTTCTGAAAGTGTCAACTCTATTATTAAGTTATGCAGTGGGCATCTGCTATAAAATGAGATGACATGCTACAATATGCTAAATACAGTATTAATCTGCAGCAACCTTATAATTAAATTCATTTTGATTATTAGTCTTTAGCTCCTTTTTCCCTGACAGTGTTAGGCGCTTATTAATCAGCCTTGGATTAGTTTGCTTCTTTCATTTATATTTTTTATTAACCTCTGGAACAGGTCACACAAGAAATGAGAGACTAACATACTTTGCCATACACCTGAACTACTGTTTATTGCCACTTTAACAGATCAAGACGTACAAGGAAAGATGCTCCCTGTGTTTAATTTTGATATAATAGTTTCAGTACACTTTAGGGGCTTAGATATTAGGATTAACATAAGAACATACATAAGATTAAGATAACATCAAGTCCCAGATGCAAGTACCCAGCAGATTCCAAAAAGCAGATCAGCCTTTCATACCTCATTTCCTGGGACAGGCGATAACTTTCTGAAGTCTACTTGGTTAATCATTTTTTTTATGAACACTCTCCTGGACCTTGACCAAACCTCTTTGAGCCTCAACTTGACCACATCCTCCAACCATAGGAGCAACCTGTTCAGAATTATTGGGGGTGCTAAACCCAAAAGAAATTGCATATCCTTTGACACAAAGAGTTTGTTCAATATTGAGGGTGCTCAAGCACCCAGAGCAATGACAGAGCTGTCTCCAATACCTCCAACAACAGATTCCACACTTTTATTATGCTTGCATGAAAAAAAGTGACTTGCTATGATTTGTTTCTATTTTGTTGGTCATTAGTTTCATAAAGTGTCCTTTTGCATAAAAGATTAAACAACTGTCCCCTATTTAACCATCCCATCCTGCTCATGATTTTATAACCTTCTATCATATCTCTTCTCAGTAGCCCTTTCTCCAAGCTTAAGAGGTCTAATCTGGTTAGCTTTTCTTCATAAAAAAAAAGTCTTCTATCCTGTCTATCATTTTTGTTCCCTTATCTAAACTTTTTCTAGTCCTTTTCTATCCTTTCTGATATAATAGGACTAGATACCTTTCTTGATCAAGGTATAAAATATCACATTCACTGTTGATTTAATCTTGAATTGATAATTAATGTGACTGTTGGGCAGACTGGATGGACCATTCAGGTCGTTATCTGGCGTCACTTATAATGTTAGTATGTTACCATGAAGTGACAAAAACTGCACATAATGGGGTATATTTAGTAAATGGATGATGCATGGGGCTGTCTTTATAGAATACTAACTTGTCATGTTTGCCCAAGCACTTACACCTGTCAAAGGCTGGTGTAAATGTTCACACCTAACTATTGTCAGTTCAGTGCAGAAGTATGGTATAACTCTGTCTAACTGCTGGGAATGTCCATGGCCTGTCCATGCTCCTCCCTTAGCCATGCCGCCTTTGGAGTTGCGCAGGAGAGAAGTTAGCGCAAAACTGCCAATTAGTGCCAAATTGTGTTTGTTAATGCAAATTATTGGTGCTTATCTCCAATCAAGTGAAAATTTAGTGCCAATTAACTAGTTATGTTAACGTGTAATTGAACCTGTTCTATAACTGAACATGCAATTGCGTGACCAACTTTAGGCACCATTTATAGAATTTGGGGGACTATGTAAGGTGTGGTCCCCACCATGGACCTTACTTCTCCGTTCCTTTTCAAATAATCCCTAAGAATTTATTTGTTTGTCCATGTTGGACTGCTAGCTTTCCACTTCTCTTATGTCCTCCCATCCCAACAGCTCTTTCTTCAGGTACTCTCTCATTTTGGTTGTCAGCATTTTTGAAATCCAGGACTTTGAGTTTTGTGTGTCTGCAATCCACTTTAGCTTTTATTTCAAATCATACTCTGTGGTGATCACTATTACCCATGTAGGCCCCACCTGTACATAAGACATTGGTATGAAGTAGATCCAGTGTTACATCTTCCCTCATAGTTTAGGGTACATACAGCACTGGAAAGGAGGAGATGACTGTGAGGATAGACAATGGTTCAATGATTGCAGACCCACAACTCCTATGTAACAACAACAAGAAGTTCAGGATCACTGGTTGCATCCCCCCCCCCCCCCCCCCCCCCCAGGAAAAGGAGAGCTCAATGACTGGGTCCTACAGTGGCTGCTCTGAATTCAAGGCACTTCCATTCCTTGCCTGCTATATTCTTCCCATTCACTCCCTTTCCCCCAACAAAAAAGGTACCAACTTTGTCTCTGCCAAAGAACAGGGAAGATCAACAGCTGAGTTCTGCAGGAGCCACCCTGGATACTTAATACTACCTCCCCTCCTGCTACATATTTAAAAAAATGCACACAGAGCACGTCCTCTGCACTTTATTCATAGGTGTAGCCTAACCTTCTACTTCTTGGCTTTCTCCATTGGTCAGCCTCCTGCCCTGTCCTATATGACTCTGTCAAGTCAATCAGAAAGAATCATGGGGATGTTTCTTTAAAATGGCGGTGGAATTTGTAAGCAGGTTTCACTATTTTTGAAATCTTGAATGCTTCCAATTGTGAGATCTTTTAAGTGTGCACTCAAAACAAACTGGTAAGTATGTCTTAGCTTTTCATATTCAATTGTATTTAATTTCACATAACAGTTTTAAGATTTTTATCAGAGAAATTCTTTTGAGTTGTACCGCTGAAAAGGCATCTTTTCTTCTGTATACAATATCATCTTGAGCTAATGAAATGACGCTTCTTTAGAGAAGCAATATAGTTTGACATTTGAGAGGAATTGGTATTGATATATTTATCATCTTAAATGCAACATTCTTTAATTCATTCCAGTAGTGGTTTTTAAAAGGTAAAGTTGTCACTGAACCTTTAAAAACAGTATTTTTTCTGAGTAATGTGATACTACTTGCAGTTTGAACTGAATGGTGTATTTTTAATGGATATCTTTTTCTGCTGCTTCTTTTAAAGTTCATTAAATAACCATTGCACTAAAGGGAAAGACATGATATGCATCAAAATGTGTTAGGCTTTTATCCTTAAATCCCTTGGGAAATTAAAATTCATTAACTTATATCTTTTTATTTCTGTAAGGTGAATAAATTGGCAGAGACCTTGATTTTAAGATTATCCTTTGAGATTATTGGAAAATCCCATGTGGTGCATACTCTCATGTATTGTGTAAATCTAATGAGATGCTTTTTTAAACAATTACAAAATTAATCCGCTTAATTTTTATGTTTGGCAGTTTTATATACCCCAAAATAGATTTTTAATGAAATATGGTCATGCCAGATTCTATGCATTTGTTTTGGATTTTCGTTGACTTTCTATGCCTTTTTAAACTGTTTTGGTAACCTTGTTGAGTCAGGTGTACTTTGCACCAGCTGCAGGTAGGATCTGTGCCTCCTCATACAATAAAGGCCTGTTTTGATTGACTTTCTATTAGAAAAATACCAGGCTAAGTTAACTTGGAGGGGGAAATGAAGCCTGGAAAGAAAGATGCTTATGTAGGAGATTGCTGGAATTGTATGTGGGTGATGGGGAAGTGAGGGGATGGAGAAAGGAAACATAAAAAATACCATGCTGGGGCAGCCCAGTATCCTGTTTCCAACAGTGACCAATCCAGTCACAAGTACCTGGTAGAAACCCAAATAGTAGCAACATTCCATGCTACCAATCCTAGGGCAAGCAGTGGCTGCCCCATGTCTGTCTCAATAGCAGACTATGGACTTTTCCTCCGGGAACTTGTCCAAACCTTTTTTTGAAACCAGATGTGCTAACTGCTGTTGCCACATCCTCCAGCAATGAGTTCCAGAGCTTAAGTATTTATTGAGTGAAAAATATTTCCATTTGTTTTAAGAGTATTTCCATGTAACTTCATTGAGTGTCCCCTAATCTTTGTACATTTTGAAAGAGTAAAAAATTGATTGTCTTCTACTTGTTCTACACCAATCATGATTTTATAGACCTCAATGATATCTGCCCTCAGACTTCTTTTTTCCAAGCTTAAAAGCCCTAACCCCAAGAAGTTGAAGACTGGCAAGACAAGAACTAGCAGGGCTGGAACTGCAACAAACACACACAGACGAAAACTTATCTGAAGACCTCTGTTGCAAAGGCAAGCCTGAAAGTTCCCAGGTGCTTAATAAAGGCAATTACAGATGAGGTCACAAGTAAGTCTGGAATGCTGGAACATCAGAATAGGATTGGAATGGGCTTGGCTGGAACCAGATGCCAGAACGGGCTTGGCTGGAACCAGATTCTGGAACATGTTTGGGAAACAGGGAGAAGACAGTCCACAGCAGCCATAGGGCCTGGTCACCAGGAGGCGAGGTGAGTATAGACATGAGATACAGTCACAACCGTGACAGCCTGCATTACTCTCTTGCCTGCTGCCTGCCTACTGACTTTGCTTGTACCTGGATTACTCTCTTGACCTGCTGCCTGCCTGGCCGATATGTTCACCACCCCGCTTCCAGCTCCGTCTTGTAAGTCCTGCAGGCCGCCGCACCTAGGGGCTCAACCTCTGGGGAACAGCGGTCAATGCAGGTGAAACCCGGGGTTGTCCGGCTGCCAAGTAGAACCTGGTCCAAGTACCGGGCTCAGCAGCGCTCTACTTGGTACAAGAACTCACAAGTCTGACATCTATAATCTGTGCTATTAGTAGTGGGTGGGCTTTTCATGCACTGAGGCAACCTTTTAATGTGTGAATAAAATGGATGATTTTTGTATATCGGCAATTTTTCCATTAACATGTTGCCATTAGTGCCTGAGCCCTTAAATACATCTATTTTCTAGGCGGTAATGGCTCACAAGCTAATCTCGTGCTAATGGGTTAGCCTGTGGCAAGGCCCTGAACACGCCCACTCTCTGCCCCCAAACATGCCCCCAGTGCACCCCACGGTAGGCATTTTTAACTTGTGGTAAGCAAGTATTAGTGCTTATCGCAGCTTTGAAAAGGGGCCCTTACCCCTGGATTCTATATAGCGCACCTAGAGTTACATGTTATTTTGCATATAAATCTACGCATATTCTATAATTATGCAGTAGAGTAATTGTTTTAACAAGTTGTTAAGCATTGTTAACAGCTCTTAACAAGCAATAATGAGCACTAATTGGCAAACATTAGAATTTTCACGCATATATTGCTAAGCGTATTCTGTAATGTACTGTACCTAAATTCTAACGTATGCAGGCAAAAAGGGGCATGCTTAGGGGCATGGACATGGGCTTTCCAAAATCTATGTGCAATGTTATAAAATATGGGCCAGTGCGTGTAAATCTACACGCAGGGATTCACACAAGTTTTTTTATTGGCGTAAATGGACGTGTGTAGATTTAGTCGCATGAACTATGCCTAAGCGTATGCATAGATTTACACACAGTATTTAGCATACGCTTAGGCTTGATTGCCTAACATACATTAATTTTAGGTGACATATATACAATCGGGCCTTTAGTGGGCAAATGGTGCTTACATTTAGGTGGTAAAGTTATAGAATTAGGAGGTAAGTAAATGCACAGCCTCACTATTCTAGGCCAGATCTAGTGAAAAACAAGTGGGAAGGAGACCATGGACCCCAGAAACAGAACTGACTACGTTGATACTTCTAAGGAGATTTATTGATAAAAAAAACTCGACATGTTGTCTGTTTTGTTTCTGGAGTCCATGGTCGTTTCCCCACTTGTTTTTCACTAGTGTTGCATCCCGTGGGATTTCAGAGTTCTCCACTTTGGTGGATTTCTACTAGGACAGATCTACCAGCTTTCCTACAGGAGTTTCTATATGCTATTTCTCTCTCAGCTGTCTTGTGAGAGAACAAAACTGAAATTTCCCCCACAAAGATTCTGGTACACCTGCTGCTGGCAGAAATATTACTCTTCATTAAGAAGGGTGCACAGCCTTAAAACATGGACTATACTGTTCCCTAATTTAGGGATCTGGACCTAAATAGGAGAGAGGTAATGGGTCTCATTTTTGAAACAGCACAAAACATCCAAAAAAGGGCACAAGGTGGCAGATGGACGTTTTTTTTTGCAAAAACATCCAAATCGCTATTTTCAAAACTCATTTTTAAGACTTTGTCTATGCAGTTCATCTAAATCTCAACAGATAGTGTTGAACGTGTGTTTTGGGTAGGACTAGGATGTTTTTCTGAGATAATGGAACATAGGATATTTTAATGACTAAATGACAAAAAGGTGCCCAAACTGACCAGATGACTACAGGGCAGATTTTTTCTATGCAGTGGGCTACCAGGGGTGCTTCCCTGTGTTGATGTGTGATATTAAATTTGTGATCACTTAACCACTGTTTTAAAGCCCGTGTGGTTTTCCCCACATATAGTTTTGGACACGTACATTTCAGGGCATAGACTACATGAGCAGTGGCGTACCTAGGGTAGTTGACACCCGGGACCGGTCATTTTTTAACACCCCCCCTCTCCAAAATCTAGTACTAGGCATGCCGAGAATATAAAACACTCAGGACCTATAGAGCAATTCTAGCATACCATAAGCAGTAATTTCTACAAGTCACACAAGGAAAAGGAAAGCATCTTAAACACTACAGTGAGCACTAGAACATCAATTCACCTACTGTAAAACAAAACCAGGCAGAATAACACAGATCGTCCATCTTGCACAGTCAATGCCAACCGAAAGCCATGTCTTTTTCACAAACACAGATACACCCTAATCCACTATAGAATAAGCAATAATAAACTTTCTATTTAGACAAAAATTAAACTGAACCCCCAAGATGCCAGACTCTGCATACAATGCAACACCACAGAAACAGAAAATGTCCCCTAGTACTGTGCAAAACATAAAGACAGCAGATGTAAATTTGAAAAAACTAACAAGTACCAATCACCACTTTACAAATTAACAAATAGAAATAAAACAAATCTATAAAATAAAATAATACCATTTTATTGGACTAATACATTTAGCTTTCAGAGGCCAAAACATCCTTCCTCAGGTCAATACAGTATAGTGTTGTTACAATATCCTATCCGGACCTGAGGAAGGGGGTTTTGTTCTCCGAAAGTTAGCCAAAATGTATTAAAATTAGTCCAATAAAAAGATTACCTTGTTTACATGTTCTATTATAAACATTAACACAGCTACAATACTACTTTATCCTAAAGCAAAAAAAATAAAAATATATATTTTATTTACAGTTTGTTGTCTCTGGTTTCTGCTTTCCTCATCTTCTTTTCACTGTCTTCCTTCCAACTAGCATCTGTCTTTCTTCTCTCTCTGCCATCCAGTGTCTGCCCTCTCTGTTGTCCCCTCCATCCAATGTCTGCCCTCTCTCCCATCTACATCTGCCCTCTATCTCTGCCCCTTCCATCCACCATCTGCCCCTGTCTGCCCTCTCTCTCTCCCCCTTCCATTCACTCTCTGCCCTTTCTATTGCTTCCATCCACTGTCTGCCCTTTCTCTCTGTCCGCTCAATCCACCATTTGCCCTCCCTCTCCCATCCATCTAGGGTCTGCCCTCCCTCTCACTCCCCCTTCCATCCAGGATCTGTCCCCTCTCTGCTCCTTTTTTCCAGCCCCTAGTTCCAGCCCCACTATCCCACTAGTCCCCAGTTTCAGCCCCAGTCCTTGTCTCCCACCAGTCCCGAGCTTTAGCCCCCAGCCACTTCTCCCTGTCCCCTTTTTAGCCCCCAGTTTCAACCCCAGCCCTTTTCTGTCACCAGTCCTGAGCTTCAGCCCCAGCCACTTCTCCCTGTCTCCTTTTCAGCCCCCAGTCCCCACAACTTCAGCCCCTGCTGCCTTTCAGCCCCCAGTCCCAGTACTAGCCCCCTTATCCCATCTACCCTCCTTCAGCCCCCAGTTGCAGCCACCTTCATCCACATGCCTTGCCCCCCTTTTCAGCCCGACCCATTCTCCCACCTGACCCATAATGTCCCATTTTCCATCATGACCCCTTCTCAGACCCCAGTTCCAGCCCCCTTCTCCCATTTGAGAGCCCCCTCCTCCCATCTGAGAACCCCTCCCCACCCCTTCTCCCATCTGAGAACCCCCAGAACACCCCTCTCCTTTCCCATTTGAGAACCTCCTCCCCACCCCAGTCCCCTTCTCCCATCTGGAAACCCCCTCCCCACTCCAGTCCCCTTCTCCCATCTGAAAACCCCCTCCCCATCTAAGAAACCCCAGAACACCCCTCTCCCATCTGAGAACCCCCTCCCCACTCCAGTCCCCTTCTCCCATCTGAAAACCCCCTCCCCATCTAAGAACCCCCAGAACACCCCTCTCCCATCTGAGAACCCCCTCCCCTCCCCACCCCAGTCCCCTTCTCCCATATAAAACCCCCTCCCTTCCCCATGTGAGAACCCCTACAACACCCGTCTCCCATCTGAGACCCCCCTCCCCACTCAGTCCCCTTCTCCCATATGAAAACCCCCTCCCCATGTGAGAACCCCCACAATACCCCTCTCCCATCTGAGGACCCCGACCCGACTCTCCTGCTCCCACCCTACCTTTAAAAAAATTATTTTGAAGCGTCGTTGCAGGCAGCGCCTCGAGTCTGCCCTGCAGAAGTAAATCTCTTCGCTTCGAAGTTCGTCGTCGTCATCGAGCCTCACTATGTCCCACCCTCGCGGAAATAGGAAGTTTCCTCAGAGGAGGGCGGGACATAGTGAGGCCCGACGACGACGACGAACTTCGAAGCGAAGAGATTTACTTCTGCAGGGCAGACTCGAGGCGCTGCCTGCAACGACGCTTAAAAATTTTTTTTTAAGGTAGGGTGGGAGCAGCGGGAGCGAAGCGGATCACCCCCCCACCCACTGACACCCGGGACGGAACGCCCCCACCGCCCCCCCTTGGTACGCCACTGTACATGAGTACTACTACAGTCTGTATTATATCTAAGCTTATATTTTTTGTCATCCCTAGGGTTAATGAACACATTTGTAGTATCCATATTCGGACAGTATATACAGTCTCCACAGTCTCTATGTCCCATACTCTGGGTGGTTGTGATCCTATTTCTTAACCTGAGGTTGCATTATCTCCCTCAGGTTTTGTCCTCTAGAAAACGCTATACGTAACTGATGGTCTTGGAATGCTGGGTGTGCTTGTAGAATTCTCCAGTGGCGCTTCAATATTCTTACCACTGGCCGAATGCCATGTGTATATTTGAGCACACAAGTCTGTATTTGCCTGTCTGGTAGTTTTTCTCTTGGCTGAAGGAGAAACTCCCTATTGTTATACTTCGCTCTAGTATATGCTGACTTTAATATCTCTGTTGGATATTTTCTAATATTAAATTTATGCAATAAAGTTTTCGTTGAAGCTTCTCATGTGACTGCATCATTCCTCAATACCAGTATCAAGCAAGAGTGAGCTTCCTGTTCTTCACCCACCCATGTTATTTTAGGTTAAGATTTCAAGGTTCCTGTATTAGTAGACTTTCTATTATAGTTATAGCTTGTTAAGATTTGCTATACTGCCAGGACTGACTAGCAGTATTTGGCGGTTTACAATGCTAGAACACAGTTTGGAAAAGGAAAAGAGTAGCAAAATATGATAGGAAAGTAACGACACACTCACATGGGAAAAGAGAGGAGAATGGGGGGAAGAAGTGCACACAAAAAGGGGAGGGGGGACAGGAGAGGAACTAATTTGGGTAAAAGAAAGTACAGAAGCTATGAATCACTGTGAGGTTAGTTTAGAGAAAAAGCATTAGTGAACAACCAGGTCTTCAATTTCGATTTAAAATTCCTAAATGAGGATTCTGCACATGGGCGTAGACTGGGGGGGGCGAGGGGGGGCAATGCCCCCCCAAACGCAGGGCCGGCAACAGGCAGCTCTCCCTTCACCCCACCCTCTCCCCGTTCCTTCTCCTCCCCCCCCCTGGCCCCCCCGTGAGCCGGCTCTCCTCCCTCCCTCCGTATCCGTCCCTCACCGACCTGATCTTCGAATCCTTTGTCTGCCCGGCACGCTAGCGCTCTCTCCCCTGCTGGTTCGCGCTTTAAAAATGGCCGCCGAGACTTTCAGAGGCGGCCTCGCGAGAAGTCTCGGCGGCCATTTTGAAGCGTGAACCGGCAGTGGAGAGTCAGCGCTAGCGGGCCGGGCAGGTGAAAAATTCGAAGATCGTTGGTGAGGGACGGATCCGGAGGGAGGGAGGAGAACTGGCTCGCTGGGGGGGGGGGGGGGGAGAAGGAACGGGAAGAGGGCGGAATGAAGGGAGGGCAGGGGAGAGGAGGGTCACTACTGGACTAAGTGGATGGAGGGCAGGGGAAAGGAGGGCCACTGGGTATGGGGGCAGGGGAGAGGAGGGTCACTGCTGGACTGAGTGGATGGAGGGCAGGGGAAAGGAGGGCCACTGGGCATGGGGGCAGGGGAGAGGAGGGTCACTACTGGACTAAGTGGATGGAGGGCAGGGGAAAGGAGGGCCACTGGGTATGGGGGCAGGGGAGAGGAGGGTCACTGCTGGACTGAGTGGATGGAGGGCAGGGGAAAGGAGGGCCACTGGGCATGGGGGCAGGGGAGAGGAGGGTCACTACTGGACTAAGTGGATGGAGGGCAGGGGAAAGGAGGGCCACTGGGCATGGGGGCAGGGGAGAGGAGGGTCACTGCTGGACTGAGTGGATGGAGGGCAGGGGAAAGGAGGGCCACTGGGCATGGGGACAGGGGAGAGGAGGGTCACTGCTGGACTGAGTGGATGGAGGGCAGGGGAAAGGAGGGCCACTGGGCATGGGGGCAGGGGAGAGGAGGGTCACTACTGGACTAAGTGGATGGAGGGCAGGGGAAAGGAGGGCCACTGGGTATGGGGGCAGGGGAGAGGAGGGTCACTGCTGGACTGAGTGGATGGAGGGCAGGGGAAAGGAGGGCCACTGGGCATGGGGGCAGGGGAGAGGAGGGTCACTACTGGACTAAGTGGATGGAGGGCAGGGGAAAGGAGGGCCACTGGGCATGGGGGCAGGGGAGAGGAGGGTCACTGCTGGACTGAGTGGATGGAGGGCAGGGGAAAGGAGGGCCACTGGGTATGGGGGCAGGGGAGAGGAGGGTCACTGCTGGACTGAGTGGATGGAGGGCAGGGGAAAGGAGGGCCACTGGGCATGGGGGCAGGGGAGAGGAGGGTCACTACTGGACTAAGTGGATGGAGGGCAGGGGAAAGGAGGGCCACTGGGCATGGGGGCAGGGGAGAGGAGGGTCACTGCTGGACTGAGTGGATGGAGGGCAGGGGAAAGGAGGGCCACTGGGCATGGGGGCAGGGGAGAGGAGGGTCACTACTGGACTAAGTGGATGGAGGGCAGGGGAAAGGAGGGCCACTGGGTATGGGGGCAGGGGAGAGGAGGGTCACTGATGGACTGAGTGGATGGAGGGCAGGGGAAAGGAGGGCCACTGGGCATGGGGGCAGGGGAGAGGAGGGTAACTACTGGACTAAGTGGATGGAGGGCAGGGGAAAGGAGGGCCACTGGGTATGGGGGCAGGGGAGAGGAGGGTCACTGCTGGACTGAGTGGATGGAGGGCAGGGGAAAGGAGGGCCACTGGGCATGGGGGCAGGGGAGAGGAGGGTCACTACTGGACTAAGTGGATGGAGGGCAGGGGAAAGGAGGGCCACTGGGTATGGGGGCAGGGGAGAGGAGGGTCACTGCTGGACTGAATGGATGGAGGGCAGGGGAAAGGAGGGCCACTGGGTATGGGGGCAGGGGAGAGGAGGGTCACTACTGGACTAAGTGGATGGAGGGCAGGGGAAAGGAGGGCCACTGGATATGGGGACAGGGGAGAGGAGGGTCACTGTTGGACTGGGTGGATGGAGGGCAGGGGAGAGAAAAGAAATGCTGGACATGGATGAAGGGGAGGAAAGAGTGAGGAAGGAGATGAGATGAGGGAAAAGGAAGAGAGGAGAAAAACTGCACATGGATGAAGAAAATAGGCAGAAGCTGAGGACCAGAAATGAAGAAGAAAGGAAGAAAGAAATAAATGGAAAGGAAGCCCTGGAAACGGAGTTAAGAGGACAGATAGCAGCAGAATCAGATACTGCACCAGCATGATCAGAAAAACAGTCACCAGACAACAAAGGTAGAAAAAAATCATTTTATTTTCATTATAGTGTTTGCAATATGTTCACTTTGAGAATCAGGTGCTCAACATTAAAAGTTTATATTTACTTATTTATACCCCCCCCCCCCAGGCTCTCTCCCCGGCTATAGCCAGCTCTGCAATTTGGAGGGGGCGCAGAGGGGGACTGGGGGGAGAGCCTGTTGTTAAACATTTACCAGCACACCACTGCCTGTCGCCAAACCCACTGCCTCTCTGATTCAGTGGCTATCCATTGGCAAACGAACACTGGTTATTCCCAAAAAAGCCAGCTCTTGCTCCCTTCCTTCCTCCATATTAGCATAATTTGCATATACATATATGCAAATGAATATGCTAATATGCCCCGCCCCTTCCTTTGCCCCCCCAAATGAAACAGTCAAACTACGCCTATGATTCTGCACAGATCTCAAGTGGGAGAGAGATCCAATAAAAGGGGGCAGCAAGAAAGAAAGCAGCACGATGGGTGGATTCTAAATGAGCATGTTTGGGACCCGGAGGGATTACGTGATGATCATTTAATGAACGGAGAAGGCGAGCAGGTAAGTATGGAATAGTAAGAGACGAGAGATAGTGTGGTAAAACGATCTTATGAGATTTGAATGTGAGAACCAGAAGTTTAAATAAAATATGCTGTTGAATTGGAAGCCAATAGTATTTTTGTAGTAGTAGCGAGACATGGTTGAAACGATGGGCATGGCATAATAATCAGACAGACGTATTCTGTACAGATTGTAGTTTAGCTTGAGTACAACCTAAAGGCCCCTTTTACAAAGTGGCAGTAAACCGAACGTGGGCTTACCACTCGCTAAAAATGAAGTACTGCCAGGCTACCACAGGAGTCTGGCAGTACTTCCCACCCCAGGCACGCCGTCATATCCGGTGGTAATCGGGCAGTGCATCGCGCTGCCTGGTTACTGCCAGTTTAGTGTAGGAACCCTTTCCACCACCTCAATGGGTGGTGGTAAGCCCCCCCCCCCCCCCCCCCGAAATGGCTGCGCGGCAAGTGCTTCACTTGCCGCATAGCCATTTCTTTAAAAAAAGGAAGACCTACCTTTTACCTGGTACGGTAAAAGGGGGCCTCGGCACATGTCAAAAACACACGCTTACGCCAGCATAGGCCCCTTACAGTAGTCCAACTGTGCAACGAGTAGGACAAGAAGCAAGGAGTGAAAGATATCAGAACTGAAATAATGATGGATCATACGTAGTTGATGTAATATTTAAAAAAAACTGTTTTGCATATTTTAGAAATCTGAGACGTGAATGAGAGCTGTGAGTCAAGGATAACCCTGAGATATCTGAATGACTCAACTGGCTGAAAAGTGGAACCAAACTGCTGAAGAGAGAGAGATGGACCCGAGAGATTGCCTGTAAACCAGTAGCTTACGGTTTTGTCTTTATTGAGAACTAGTTTGTGATCTTCTGGAAGGCTTCAACTAATATAGTTCTTTGAACTTGCAACATGGCTCAAAACAATAAATCAGTTAAACATGTCATTGCAATGAGGGCCTCATATTTGGTAAGGCCGCAGGTCAGTTAGTGTCAGCATAGTTTCTAGTCAATCTATTTAATATCAGCCTAATTCCTTAACAAAAATGCCACTAGCTCATTTATTTTATTCTTAGATCTTTATACAATCCTATTTCATAGTTATATTCAATTCACATGAACATCCCTACTCAGATGCTTCCATAATGTTCACTTTACACATATCTTCTAGTCAACTTGCAGTTTTCTTTCCTTACAATATTGTGCTTATTAGAATAGCAGTCACCTGCTGCAGTCATGTCACTATTCATAGTATTTACTGTTAAATAGTTCACACAACTAGCACAGTGGCAGTTAACAACTTTACATTGTCTTATTTCAAATACCTTCTCATTTACTTGAACATCTTTGTAACTTTTACTTCTTACAATTCAAAACATAAGTTTAAACCTTTAACATTGTGGCTTTCTGGGTAACCGGGTCTGGTACAAGCAAGCCTCTGCTTAAGAAAATCATTAGATAGGCACATTTCATTTATGGAAAAACAAATGAGAGAAAAATAAAATCACATGAGCGTCCTATTTTTCAACAGTGCAAATTATTTAAAATGTGGTGCTAATTTTAATTAATTGTTCTTTACATAATTTCAAACTATTTTAACACCTTATAAATTCTCCACTTGCCCTAAGAAAACTAATTTCTTATTACTTTCTCCTTTAGGAATTATCTTTGAAACCATGAATAAGTTATATCATGCGATATAACAGACTATCCGCTATCTGCTAACCACAAAATTTCAGCAGGTCATGGTCGGCCATGTCCCACTAAAAACTCGCAAATAGATGGTTACGGTAGAGGAGTGGCCTAGTGGTTAGGGTGGTGGACTTTGGTCCTGAGGAACTGAGTTCAATTCCCAGCACAGGCAGCTCCTTGTGACTCTGGACAAGTCACTTAACCCTCCATTGCCCACTGCATTGAGCCTGCCATGAGTGGGAAAGCACAGGGTACAAATGTAACTAAACTAAATAAATTTAACTGGCCAGCCAATCTTGGCTGGTTAAAAGCTTTTGATTATCAGGGGGTATAGTATATGCCTTAATCAATGTAGTTTAAGCTTTATTATACAGATGGTAGGACTTATTCTTAAAATCCTGATACTGTTTCCTTAACTTTGATGAAAAATGATTCCATGAAGCACTGTGGTCTAATTATTCCATGATGCACTGTAGTGCACTTCAGTCCCCTGAAGCGTTCCTGCTATACTTTCAAGTGATTTTGTTTTGATTCTTAGCAACAACAACCCCAATGACATGTCAGGAGAAATGCTTAAGTTTTAAATCAGACCTACTAATGGGCTTGTAAGATTCTTGGTGACTAGAGTACATTTGTCATTATCTTTGGTAAACATGCTCTATTTGATTCAAAGCATACAATAGGACCACTAGCTTCAACAGAAGAAAAGGTCAGAAAAGTCAGTTTGCTCATTAAACCTGTGGTTGTCCAACTTTACTTTTCAAACCAGAAGAAGAACTTTTAATACTCTGGCAAATGATAGCTCCTTTGGAGGTCTACTTACTAAAACACATCAGCTTTTCAATTCAGAAATTACCGCATGATAACAGTTAGCAAGGAGTGAACTTGACTTCTTGTTCGTTACTGCATGCTAATTTCCATCTTAAACAGCTAACATGAAAGGGGATATAAAGAAAGCAAGGAATTAGTGGAAAATGTACCTAAATAGGAGGCAATAACACCAGATTCTCTATATAGTGCCCAAAATTGGGCATCGGTCTAAGATGTGCGCTCAACTCAATTGACTAATGAGCCAATTAGTGGAAATAATCGGGGGCTAATTGGCACCAATTTGAATTTGTCCACACATTCCCCTGGATTCTCTATATCATACCTAATGTTCCATGCCAAAGTCCAAGTGTATTCTATAACAACGTGCATAAGTTAATTGGCTTAACAAGCTAATCAGTGTTAATAACTGGTCTTAACAAGCGATAATAAGCACTAATTGGCAATAATTAGAATTTACGCGCACAACTTGCTATGCATATTCTGTAATGCAGAATGCCTAAATTCTAATATGCACAGCCAAAAAGGAGCATGGGTTTGGGCATGGACATGGGCATTTTGTGAGTGCTCCAAAATTTACACGCGTTGTTATAGAATATGCCCTATATGCACAGTCAGCTCCTTGTGACTCTGGGCAAGTCACTTAACCCTCTATTGCCCCAGGTACAAATAAGTACCTGTATACAATATGTAAGCCGCATTGAGCCTGCCATGAGTGGGAAAGTGCGGGGTACAAATGTAACAAAAAAATAAATCTACAAGCCAGCATTTACGCCATGTTTCCCTTAATGCATGTAGTTTTAGGTGCTGTGGTATCAACTAAGCATATTCTATATACTGAGCCTAAATCTAGGTGCCACTTACAGAATACACTTAGATGGAAATTTCTCCGTGTGGATTTTTGAGGCACCATAAAAAGAATCTGGCCCATTGTGCTATGCACTATTCTATAACAACGTGCACCCAAATCCTATAATGTACAACCCAAAAGAGGGTGTGGCCATTGGAAGTGCATGGGCGAGTCAGGGACGTTCCTAAAATTTGTGCGCAGTGTTATAGAATACTGGGGATGTGCAGGTTCCAGTAGGTGTAAGTCCTGGCACCCAAATTTGGGCATCAACATCAGCGGCATACCTAGCATGCTTGTTACCCAGGACAGGTGCTGCAACACCCCTCCAGGTGCATCACACCCCCAACCCCCTGAAGTGACTCACACCCCCTTCCCCACTCCTGAGGTGTGTCACACTCTCACCCCACACCCCTGAAATGCATCACCACCCATACCCAAGGTGCATCATATCCCCCCCCCCCCCGAAGCGCATCACCCCAACCACCCTTCCTCCTAGCAAGGAGGTGCATGGAGCAGTCGCATGGCTGTCAGTTCCACCGATCCCCTGCCCCGGAACAGGAAGTAACATTAGAGGGGGCAGGCGACCGGCAGAGCCAACAGCCGCATGACTACTCCGTACACTCCCTTGCTGCCTGCACTAGGGCAGACATAGAAACATAGAAACGTGACAGCAGATAAAGGCCATATGACCATTCCAGCACGCCTCCACCACCCTTTCTGTGAAATAATACTTCCTTAGGTTACTCCTAAGCCTATTCTCTCTTAACTTTGTCATATGCCCCCTCATTCCAGAGCTCTCCTTCATTTGAAAATGACTCTCTTCCTGTATATAAATGCCCTTGAGATATTTAAACGTTTCTATCATGTCTCCTCTCTCCCTCCTCTCTTCCAGCGTATACATGTTGAGGTTCATAAGCCTGTCCCTATAATTTTTGCGTTCAAGACCGCTTACTAATTTCGTAGCCGCCCTCTGGACTGACTCCATCCTGTTTATATCTTTCCGTAGGTGCGGTCTCCAGAACTGCACGCAGTACTCCAAATGGGGCCTCACTAGAGACTTATACATCGGTACTATCACCGCCCCGCCCTTGGTACGTTACTGGTCAACATAGACAGTGCCATTCTTTAATAAGTGCTCATCTATGAGTGCCCATTATAGACTAGCACTGAGCACCGATTTTTTTCGGCGCAGATTTTTGAGCAACATTTACTGAATCTAGCCCTATGTGCCTCTGTGTTAACAGTACGCTAGTTCCAAGCTTTAATGTCAACATTAATGATTGGCCTGAATAGGAAAATATAGATAATGCCCTTCGAGCAACCTCATGAGATCTGGCCTTTCTGTGTGGTAAATTCCCACATTACAGCATGTTAAACCCAGATTAGAGAATGACACAGGATGGCAACATGTAGCAAACCATGGTAAAAGAGGAACAGAAACACCTTTTCGTGAATTACCATGGATGTTGAAGTAAATCTGTTTACCACCCCACAGGAACAGTAAAAAGCCTTTATCCCACAGAAAAACAAAGCAAACCCATTTACTGCTGAATTACCGCTGGATTCCCTCTTCCCATTCTTGCACATGTCAATCCTCCCTGATGCAGACTCTGATGGACCACCTCCCTGCATGACCTTGGAGTCCTAGGCTAAGGCTGGTCCTCTCACAGCACAGTATACAATACTGCTCACCACCCTCTAAACGTGGCGTCATCTCCATGAAGAGTACCGTGATTGGCCTCTTCTTCTGCCATATTGCTTGCTACTGCCATTACACAGCTAATAGTGCGCCCATTTTGTGGGTTTGAGTGTGTGGTGACAGTGGAAAGCAATTAGTGCAGGCTGAGTGATGTATCATCAATTAGCAGCAGAGCAGAGCAGAGCAGGACTCAAGGATGGAGCCCTCTGAGAGCTGAAAGGAACAGGGTCAGAGACCCTATACAGTAAGGTGACCCCCAGCCCTGCCGCCAACTGTGACCTTCTGGATATTTCTGAATCCTTGCCTGATGGATCAGCTGTGTGCTTCCTTCCCTCTCCCAGCCCAGCCATCTATATGTTTAAAAGAAGGGAAGTTCAATAGAAAACAGTGAACAGATCTATGTGCGTGTCTTCTTGCAGTGAAAGAGATCAAATTACTAAGATTTAAAGGCTTAAGACCATATGAAATCTTAAACATGAAACAGGAATTTTTTAAATCAATACTGGTACAGATGGGAAACCAGTGTTAAGTCAACAATGGAGTCACATGAAAGAACGTTGTAAATTTAAATATACTACTACTACTTAACATTTCTAGAGCGCTACTAGGGTTACGCAGCACTGTACAATTTAACAAAGAGAGACAGTCCCTGCTAAAAGAGCTTACAATCTAATAGACAAGTGAACGGTCGGTCCGATAGGGGCAGTCAAATTGGGGCAGTCTGGATTCACTGAACGGTAAGGGTTAGGTGCCGAACGCAGCATTGAAGAGGTGGGCTTTAAGCAAAGACTTGAAGACGGGCAGGGAGGGGGCTTGGCGTAAGGGTTCAGGAAGGTTGTTCCAAGCATAGGGTGAGGCGAGGCAGAATGAGCGGAGCCTGGAGTTGGCGGTGGTGGAGAAGGGTACTGAGAGGAGGGATTTATCCTGTGAACGGAGGTTACGGGCGGGAACGTAAGGGGAGATGAGGGTAGAGAGGTAGTGAGGGGCAGCAGACTGAGTGCATTTGTAGGTAAGAAGGAGAAGCTTGAATTGAATGCGGTATCTGATCGGAAGCCAGTGAAGTGACCTGAGGAGAGGGGTGATATGAGTATATCGGTTCTGGCGGAATATGAGACGTGCAGCAGAGTTCTGAACAGACTGAAGGGGGGATAGATGGCTAAGTGGGAGGCCGGTGAGGAGTAAGTTGCAGTAGTCCAGGCGAGAGGTAATGAGAGCGTGGACGAGAGTTCGGGTGGTGTGTTCAGAGAGGAAAGGGCGAATTTTGCTGATGTTAAAGAGGAAGAAGCGACAGGTCTTGGCTATCTGCTGGATATGCGCAGAGAAGGAGAGAGAGGAGTCAAAGATGACTCCGAGGTTGCGGGCAGATGAGACGGGGAGGATGAGGGTGTTATCAACTGAGATAGAAAGTGGAGGAAGAGGAGAAGTGGGTTTTGGTGGAAAGACGATAAGCTCGGTCTTGGACATGTTCAGTTTCAGGTAGCTGCACTATTTTTTAATAATTGTAATGTCTTATATTTCTTGGTAGTTAGCCCTATGTAGATAGCATTACAGTAATCAATTTGCAGCAGTATCAGTTGTTGAGTTACTATTGTGAAGCAATCCCCATGGAAATAAGAAGAAATGGCTCTAAGACCCTGATGCTCAAAACTCCGGCGCTGTACAAAAGAGTGCCAGAAAATACCACCGAAACAGCACCCTTCAAGAACTTCCAAATGCTCAACGCTAATGATATGCAAATTTTATGCATGCTGTTAGCTCTCAGCATTGGGAAGTAAGGGGGGAGGGGAACGTGCCTAGCATATGCTCACAAGAGCCTTGTTACTTGTATCTGCATTGTTCCCAGCAGGATCTGCATAAAGTCCCAAGCCCAGAGAAGTCCTACCGTGCAGAAGGGCTAGTGCTTGTGTCACTGACTCTTCCTGAACCCCAAGAAGTCCAGCCATGCAGAAGTGATAGTGCTCCCCTGAGCCTGTGGAGACACCCTAACACCATCTCCGAGATGGTGTAGAGTTTCCAGGGCAATATTGCAATGTGCGCTGTTAGCTGAGCATCTGAGGGAATAGGAAATGAATCCCATTTGCATGCTTTGGAATACATTAGCAAGCTACTTGCACTGATGGTGGGCGAACTCGTTGTTTCCGGCAGTAAAGGCCTCTAAGCATTCTGCGCTAGTAAATGCAGATGCTAGTCTGGCGCTAATGGCTTCTAGTACCTGCGTTTACTTCTGAGTATTGGGGCCTAAGTTTCTTAAGAGTAAAAAAAAAATTTTAACAAGTTATTTATTTGAAGATCAAAAGAAAGAGAGAAGTCTAAGAATAGATTACCCCTAAATTTGTTGCCAATGCTTTTATGGGTAATTCCTCCCCACAACACCATGAAATAGATTCAAGCAAAAGTGTACCACTTTTAGCAAATCAAGGAATATTGGTTTTAGTCAGATTTAGCTTTAACCTATGGGGAAACAGCCTAGTCATTTATTTTTATACATTTTAAAATTTCAAAATCAATGCAACCTTGATCAGTAAGGGATGTCGTGATTAGTAAAAATTTATCATCAGCATATGAAAATACATATTCATCTTGTTCAAAAGTAATTGCCTTAAAAAAATTTAATGTAAATGGTAAACTTAATGTGGAGACCCTTGAGGCATACATACCACATGGCAGTTTCCAAGTATTATATATATATAAATAATTTTTTTTTTTACTTGGAAAGCTAATATTAAAGCGCAGAAAACAGGTGCCAATGTGTAAGAAATGTAGAAATATATGGCATTTTCACATAATAGGCCCTAGCTAAGTTGTCTCTAAAAGAAAGCATTTTACTGTATCTTAGCTGTTTGAATCATTGCACAGAGGAATCTGTAATAAGCAGGAGAAGTGGGTGGGGGGTAAGAAACATACACTGCTGGCAGACAACCTTCAGGGATAGCTAAAAGACATGCAGGCCCCAGAGCTGAGATAAGCCAGGAAAGAGAGTGAGAAGTTCCAGCTGCTGTTAACAGCACACTAGCAGACAAGCAGGTGACCATTGGCCAATGAGGAAAACTTAGGGGCAGACACTTAAATGTAACTTTAAAATCTATGGAATCTTATAGAAATCTGTGTGTGTATATATGCAAGCTCCAAGCTTAGAGCTGCCGGAACACACATCAATTCTTGCAAGGATGATTTTTGAATAATAAATTGCTTAATTAAGCCTTGGTTCATCAATCTGATTTTATGAGTCTTATTTTTGTATAGGTTCTCAGGTTATCTGGGGGCTATTTATAACACAATGTATGCTTTCGCTTTCAGATTTTCCTGGACTCGTGCACATTTCTTTCTCAGTACCAATGCTTACAGGATTGCTTGGGCTTTCTCCCACTTCCAAAAGAAATCAAAAGAAATACTCTCTTCAAACCTTCTATTGCTAGCTCCATGCTGGCGTTATTTTTCCAGCGGTAAGAGCAAGGTTTGTTTGTGCACTGTTATCTCAGCATTGGGAAGGCCTAGCAAACAATGTCTGTGCTGCCCCCATGTACATGGAGGCAGGCTGTTTGTTGTTTATGTAAATATGCTAAGCATTGTCTGTAACAGATTTCCATGCCTGCATCTTTAAAATGGATAAGACTACATATCCCTGTTATCATGTAGTTTCCTGTGATAGGCTTTTTCAGAATACATGTTCCAGATCCTTATGTCTTATGGGACTCTTTCTATTGGCTTGCCTGATTCTCTAAGCATGCTGGGCTAGTAGCCCCCCTTCTTTCTTTCTTCATCAGATCTGTTAGCTGTCTGAAGCATGCTCCTATGATCTAGCTGTTGATTTGTGTCTGTTGCATAAGCCTTACAAGTCCTTGTAACGCCATCAGGTTTTTCATCACAGAAACTGAACATGTCCAAGACCGAGCTTATCGTCTTTCCACCAAAACCCACTTCTCCTCTTCCTCCACTTTCTATCTCAGTTGATAACACCCTCATCCTCCCCGTCTCATCTGCCCGCAACCTCGGAGTCATCTTTGACTCCTCTCTCTCCTTCTCTGCGCATATCCAGCAGATAGCCAAGACCTGTCGCTTCTTCCTCTTTAACATCAGCAAAATTCGCCCTTTCCTCTCTGAACACACCACCCGAACTCTCGTCCACGCTCTCATTACCTCTCGCCTGGACTACTGCAACTTACTCCTCACCGGCCTCCCACTTAGCCATCTATCCCCCCTTCAGTCTGTTCAGAACTCTGCTGCACGTCTCATATTCCGCCAGAACCGATATACTCATATCACCCCTCTCCTCAGGTCACTTCACTGGCTTCCGATCAGATACCGCATTCAATTCAAACTTCTCCTTCTTACCTACAAATGCACTCAGTCTGCTGCCCCTCACTACCTCTCTACCCTCATCTCCCCTTACGTTCCCGCCCGTAACCTCCGTTCACAGGATAAATCCCTCCTCTCAGTACCCTTCTCCACCACCGCCAACTCCAGGCTCCGCTCATTCTGCCTCGCCTCACCCTATGCTTGGAACAACCTTCCTGAACCCTTACGCCAAGCCCCCTCCCT
Organism: Microcaecilia unicolor; assembly: GCF_901765095.1. Classification (NCBI taxonomy): domain Eukaryota; kingdom Metazoa; phylum Chordata; class Amphibia; order Gymnophiona; family Siphonopidae; genus Microcaecilia; species Microcaecilia unicolor. Next base: position 371,509,862 of record NC_044031.1, on the reverse strand, counting down.
GCCCGTCTTCAAGTCTTTGCTTAAAGCCCACCTCTTCAATGCTGCGTTCGGCACCTAACCCTTACCGTTCAGTGAATCCAAACTGCCCCAATTTGACTGCCCCTATCGGACCGACCGTTCACTTGTCTATTAGATTGTAAGCTCCTTGAGCAGGGACTGTCTCTCTTTGTTAAATTGTACAGCGCTGCGTAACCCTAGTAGCGCTCTAGAAATGTTAAGTAGTAGTAGTAGTAGTGTAAAAGTAGATATAATATCTATATCTCAGTGTGTTGCTGAATTCCTCCCAGCTTCTCTCTTGCAGGGAGAGGGCGCTGAGAACAGGCTCCCAGTTTTGCAAGGCAAAAACTCTCGTCCCACATATCCATATTTGTTGGATTACTTACATTGCCATGAGAATATTAGAAAGCAGAAATTTATGGGATTGTTTCTGGTCATCTTAGCAAACAGAAGTATTTGTGAATGTACATAAACTGCCCAGAGATGATTTGTAGTAGTAGTAGTAGAGAGCATGGAGTAATAGTTTCCTACCCAAAGAGAGTGCTTCAGTACAAAGCTGCACAAAAAGATTTGTTGAAGTCCGACTACGGCAGAAAAGGGGAACAAGGACAACGCCCAAAGAGCCAGAGTAAAGAAAAAAAACAAAAAAGGGGAAGTGGGGCAACGCCCAGCGAGCTTGGCAGTCACAGAGATAAGAAAAACAAGGTATCTACGCACTTATAAATTGGGAAGGCAAAGATACAGAAAAATGAGACTACAAATTTAGGTTTCAGACAAATAGCAAACGAGGCTTAGATAGATAGGTTTTGTACAGGTGCTGAATAGAGATAGGGCGATAAATCTAAGTCATGAAGAGCAGAAAACTTTAAAACAGCCGTAGATAGGAAACAGGCATTTCCTTCATCTATGGTGCAGTGAAAAAAGGGAAAGCAGATGTAGAACGACAGTAAGTAGGGAGAGAGCAGAACACCGTAATCAGTGCTTCTAGCTGACAATGAAAGCGAGATATAGAAAATCAAACAGAAGTAGGTAGGAATGAGGATACAGACAAGGGGGTACAGGGAAAAAGGGACACACCCTAGACATCTTTCTTTGAGGGTGTCCACAGAGCTCAGCAGTAGCCAAAAGGGGAAGCAAAAGTAACTGCGCAGTTTTAAATGTGAAACAGGAAATGTCACCTTACAGCTAAAAAGCTGGAGAAAAGGAAATCACAAAGACTAAAAATTGGTGTAAGTGACCAAGAAGTAGAGAGCATGAGAAGGAGAAAGTAAGAAATTTTTCAGAGGTTAAAGTACGGCATACAGGAAATGGACCCAGATCTCGTGGATAACACTCTCAGTACAAGATCGAAAGTCTGTGTCGCAGAAGAAAAAGAAAAAACAGAAGCAGGGAAGTGGGGGCTGTCAGATTTGAGGAGTAGTGTGAAAAGTCACAAACAAAAATGATTTTAAAGAATAGACATAGTATTTCAGGGAATTTAGTGGTTCAAACCAGGGTAAGACCACCGGGTTAAGGGCAAAATGAAGATAACAAATGGTCTGTACAGATGCAGACAAAGAACAGGTGGCAAAACCAAGTAAGGAGAAAGAAGCAGAGAAAGCATAGAGTTCTCAAACAGGAATAGAAGAGTAAGTGGCGGGGAGTTAACCACAGGAAAGAGTGAAAGCATAGAGAGTAGGAGCAAAAAGCTTTAATAAGGGACATGAAGGAACAGAAAGTAGATTCAGGGTCACAGTTAATCAACGAGCAACAAAATAAGACGGGGCAGAACCCAGTCTGGATCTGACTTAACCCAAGATCTTCAGACAGATAGGTACAGGGAAAACATAACAGAAATACAGCACTGCATCCCACGAATACAGGTGTATTGAGGGAAAGACAAAAAAGTTAAGAAGGACAGAGAGGAGGCATCCAAGAAACCTTACAGGAGAGAAAAAAACGGAGGATGACAGAGGAACAAGTAGGGGAGGTCATAGGTGGAGACAGAAGAAGTGAGAGTAAAGGAGAACCGAGAATAGCGTGAGGAAGGGAACAGAAACGCATCTGAAGAAGACAGAACATCAGTAGGGAGCCAGAAAGGATATCGAGAACGTAGGGATATAAAAGAGGAGAGAAGAGGACCGAGAGGAGAGTGGGAAAAAGAAAACGCACAACCTCTAAGGATCGTTGAACAAGGATGCTCGCATAAAGACCGATCCAAAGAATTGAACGTGATATAAACAGCCAGCAAACACCAAATCGCAGTCGCCTGGATTCGTTGTTATGCACCAATCACACAGCAAGCACACTCTTGCGCACATCACGCAAATCAAAAATGGACAGAGTAGAAGAAAGAAGAAGAGGTGAGAAGGGACAGAACAGAAGGACAGAAAAGAGGGCACAAACGGCGGAAAAGACCGACGAAGAAGACGGAAAAGCATGGGACAGAGAGTAAAGGAGAGAAGGGGAAAGGGCGCAAGGGGCAGCGTGTCATGTAGACCTTGGACGCACAGAATATCCCCTCTGCGTCCAAGAAATAGACAGAATAAGAAGGAAAAGGACAGTAAAGCGTGGGTCAGGGGGGGGCACGGGTCAGGGGGGGCACGGACGGGAGTCACCACTGTTTTCCTTCTTTTCCTCTGTATACCCCCGTGGGATCCTTCACGTCGGGGTCACCACTGTTTTTATCTACCTCTCTCTCTAGACCGCCGGTGGACCCTTCCACACGGAGGTATACGGAGGGTTTGTTCTTCTATGAGCTTCTTTACCGCCTCCTTAAATTCCAGTGACCCCCCTTCCCATGGGTATCGACGCTGGGGAGGCATCAGAAGGCGCAGTTCAAATCTAATCCCCATTACCACGGCTTTCTGTCTATCCGGATCTAAGTAAATCCTTGGCCATTTATGTTCCCACATTAAATCTATGTAAGTGATAGTGAGAGAGAATCTAACTGGTGTGTATGTGGGTGGTATTCAGTGAAATAGGTGAATGAGAGAAAATAGATTGAAATAAAGACTGAAACCAGTTAGTGAAAGAATTACTCATTTATTCTTACCCCCAAATAGGGACTTCAGTCAGGTACAGACATCGGACAGATTCTGGGTACAACTGGACAGAGCTTTGCTGCTTCCAAGGTGTTGGGGAAAAATTCCGAAGAATCCTTGGAAGAGCACTGTTTATATAGAATTTGGTGCCCATACAAGTCTATGGAGAGGGATTTTTTTCTCTAATATTGCTTAATCTATGAGTCATGACCTCCGGTCAGGTGCCCACCTGCCCCTCCTCCCAAAGATTGCTTAATAATTTCAACTTTTACACTTTCACTTCCTCTTTTCTGATCTTATGACAGAGATCATGTGTTTTTATATCTTGTGATACCAGGAGCCATTTTCTCAAAGACATTCTCCATCTTAAGAACCAAACTTTTATCATTTTTATCTCTAATTTCCTCATCTTAAGTGTTACACTCAATTTGAAAGTTGTACCAGGTTTCATTAAAACTCACCAAGCAGCTCTGCTCTTGCAAGCTCTCTGCTATAAGGCCATCAGTAGGTTATTGGGCCTAATTAGTGCTTTCCAGCTGTTCCAAGCTGTGCAGCTTGGCCCACCACTATTCCAGTGGATAGGTCTCAAGCTAGAACACATACTAACATTATATAATTAAGCAAAACAAGTGCTGAATATTAGCAGAGGAGCTGCTTGCACCCTTCCCCCCACCTGCTGTTCAAAGTATCCATTTGAGCACAAACACAAGGCACATTGCTGCTAACAAAGATATTTAGAAGGAAAACAAAGAGATTACCATATAAGGGTTTCCTAGCTCCTCATCTTCCCAGTCTCTCAGCATAAAGTAACAATTCTGGCACAGAGCTTGGTAACATAAAGATTGGAGTTAAAAGAGGAATTGTAGGACATTGATAAACACAGTTGGAACTAAAAAAAAAAGAAGCAAATTTTATTAGCTAGTCTCCATATCCTTTTCAACCAAACAAACACAGCGGAGACAAGAAGGATGATGACAAAAAGAGTCTGATTGACTCAAAATAAAAATTGCTGCATGTCCATTTTGGGGTTGAGACCTTACCGCCAGCCATTAACTTAGCGGTAAGGTCTCTCACATTAACTGTGCGGCAATTGCCTATGCATGTCAAGTTGGAGTTACTGCCTGATTTTCGCCATGCACCATAAAATAAAAATTATTTTACAGTGCGCGTAGTGGAAGCACGTAAAATATGAAATTACCGCATGGGCCACACGGTAGCCGGGTGGTAACTCTGAATTGGCACACATTGGGCACACGTAGGCGCCTACTTGGCTTAGTAAAAGAGCCCCTATATATGGCGCTCAAAATTGCGTGCACAATTTAATTGAATAGAAAGCCAATTGGCACCAATAATTCGATGCTAACAATTATTAGTGCTAATTGGAAACAATTTGAATTTATGCATGCACATCCTAGTGAGGATTCTATAAAGATACAAATGTCAAATTTTCTGCATGGATCAAAAAAGGGGTGTGGCCATGGAAGGGCATGGGCGGGTCAGGGGCGTTCCTAGAATTTGTGCACAGTGTTATAGAATATGGTAGATCCACACCTAATTTAGGTGCCAGGATTCACACCAGGTTTCAGTTGGTGTAAATCTGTGCACCCACAATCCGATGTGGAGCGTCATTTATTGAATATCGCTTAGCCAAATTTGGGTGCCATTTACTGAATCTAGCCCCATGTGTCTGCCCTGTGGGATAAGTATAGGGCAGATTGTAGGCATACCCCCTGTATTTACTACACAGGCTTACCGCACCTTACATTTTGCACTTAAGATGCAGCAATTACAAAAAACTTACCACACTTTAGTAAAAGGACCACTTACTCTATAAACTCATCAAAGTCTGAAAACTCATTTCATACAGCTTTATTCTTCTGTTTCATTTTTGTCCCCTGTGCTTTCTTTAATCAGCATCAATCAGTAAAATCATTAAGTCCAAAGAATATTTATTCAAAATAGCATTCAAATCATTTATAAAATCATTTTTAACTTCCTAGGTTCCTTTAAAATCCTAAGTCCCCTTGGTATTCTTTTCTCTCAACAGTGCTCAATTGTTGCATATTACAGGTCCATCCTAATTGCTTTTTGTGTAAATGATTCAGTCCATTTTTCTAATTCTCTAGCATCTTTCATATCCTCAATAATGGGGGCTAATGTAATATTTCCTCTAAATGACCTTCTATGTAATGAACACATTGTCCCATTCCTTAAAAGCTATGGTCAAGCCTCACAATAAGAAAGCACAATAAAATAGGTGAGGCAGGTGGTCCAACTGCAAAGAAATAGTTTATGGTTTATTGAAATTTGCTATATTGCTCAATCTAAAAAATAGTTCTACGCAGTTCACAAAAAAAAAAGCAGTGGAGAGACTTTGGGCTCCTTTTACTAAGCGGCGGTAAGCCCAATGCAGGCTTACCACTCGCTATACAAGAAGTACTGCCAGGCTACTGTAGCAGCCCGACGGTACTTCCTACCTTTAGCGTGCCGTCATTTCTGGTGCTATTTTTGTAGCGCCAGAGGGTACCCAGTGGCACTGCCTGGTTACTACTGGGTTAACGCGGGAGCTTTTACCGCCACCTCGATGGGTGGCGGCAAGGGCTCCCCTCCGAAATGGCCGTGCGGCAAGTGGTTTACTTGTCGCCCAGCCATTTCCTGTAGAAAGTGAGACTTCCCTTTTACCAGCTGCGGTAAAAGGGGGCCTCGACGCGTGTGTAAAACACTCCTTAACGCTAGCACCGGCCCCCTTTTGTCAAATCTTGGTAAAAGGGGCCCTTTATTCACAATAAAATAACAATATATCCAAGTACAAACCAGGTGGTAAAAAACCATGAGAAGTCCAATAGGGATGACAATTCAATCATTGGTCCAACATGCCTAACATGTTTCACCAGTAGTGCCTGCATCAGAGGCAACTAGATAATTCTTGTAACTCTGGACAATCAGCTTTACACCATCTAGATGAGAAAGACATGAGAGCAAAAAATCTAAATTAACCCAAAGAAACAAAGGGGTCCTTTTACAAAGATGCAGGAAGCACTAATGCTTGCTTACTGCAGCAGTGGCTTGCCACGGGGCGTGCTGAGGCATCCCATGGTAATTTGGGGATGTGCACGTGCTAAAAAATACAATTATTTTTTACCGCTGAGGCAGAGGGTGGGCGTGTTCTGCACTACTCAGTGTGTTGGCATTGCCGTGCACTAACTGATTAGTGCAGATTTAGTAAGTGAGTCTCTACTGCCTACAAAATAGGTGGCAGTAGAGGCTCAAACACTAGTAGGTACATAGCCATTAATACAAAACCTAGGAAAACCAATCATTTTACCTCAGCGGTAAAAATGGTCATAGCATGCGGGAATGACCCACATAAGGACGCGCTTAAGGCCACATTTTGCCGTTATTTGGTAAAAGGGTCCTAAAATTTGAAATCAAACATATAATATATATATTTTTAAAAAAAAAACCAAAAATGTATTACTTCTAATTCTATATATAGTTCTCAAAATTGTGCATATAAATTTGGGCATGCACATAATTTTGTGAACAATTTAATTGCTTAACGAGCCAATTAGTGCTATCAATTGAATGTTAGCAACAATTATCAGTGCTAATTGGAAATGAATGGAATTTATCAATGAATCTTTATGTTGCTATTCTAGATAGATATAGGCGTAAAATTTTCAGCGTGGATCCAAAAAAGGGGCATGATCATTGGAGGGGCATGGGTGGGTCAGGGGCGTTTCTAGGATTTGCACACAGCGTTCTAGAATTCAGGAGATCTGTGCCTAATTCAGGCATGGAGATTTACACCAGGGTTAAGTTGATGTAAATCCTCACACCTGAAATGGGACATGGATCCTGGCACTAAGCGCTTTTCTGTAAACGGTGTCCAACTTTCAGTGCCATTTGTAGAATAGCATTTAACACACTTTTATTGGTGCCCATTTATAGAACTGAGTCCATAAGTACATAAGTACATAAGTAGTGCCATACTGGGAAAGACCAAAGGTCCATCTAGCCCAGCATCCTGTCACCGACAGTGGCCAATCCAGGTCAAGGGCACCTGGCACGCTCCCCAAACGTAAAAACATTCCAGACAAGTTATACCTAAAAATGCGGAATTTTTCCAAGTCCATTTAATAGCGGTCTATGGACTTGTCCTTTAGGAATCTATCTAACCCCTTTTTAAACTCCGTCAAGCTAACCGCCCGTACCACGTTCTCCGGCAACGAATTCCAGAGTCTAATTACACGTTGGGTGAAGAAATATTTTCTCCGATTCGTTTTAAATTTACCACACTGTAGCTTCAACTCATGCCCTCTAGTCCTAGTATTTTTGGATAGCGTGAACAGTCGCTTCACATCCACCCGATCCATTCCACTCATTATTTTATACACTTCTATCATATCTCCCCTCAGCCGTCTCTTCTCCAAGCTGAAAAGCCCTAGCCTTCTCAGCCTCTCTTCATAGGAAAGTCGTCCCATCCCCACTATCATTTTCGTCGCCCTTTGCTGTACCTTTTCCAATTCTACTATATCTTTTTTGAGATACGGAGACCAGTACTGAACACAATACTCCAGGTGCGGTCGCACCATGGAGCGATACAACGGCATTATAACATCCGCACACCTGGACTCCATACCCTTCCTAATAACACCCAACATTCTATTCGCTTTCCTAGCCGCAGCAGCACACTGAGCAGAAGGTTTCAGCGTATCATCGACGACGACACCCAGATCCCTTTCTTGATCCGTAACTCCTAACGCGGAACCTTGCAAGACATAGCTATAATTCGGGTTCCTCTTACCCACATGCATCACTTTGCACTTGTCAACATTGAACTTCATCTGCCACTTGCACGCAAACAAAAAACAAATACATGAGAGAAAAAAAAGAAAGAAAGAAACAAGTGGAGGAAGGCCCACAAGTCACCTATCCTTTTTCTATCAAGTCTTTTTCAGAGATATATTGAAACATTATTTTTCTTTTGCAGGCTGCGCTGATTGGTTCTGAGTTGGTTCGAACTTAGTTTTATTATTATTTTATCATGAATAAAGTAGCTCATTCCTGGTTTATTCAGGAATGTGCCATAATCCCAATCAATCATTCAATCAACTTGGCTGAGCCGATGTTTGGCATCAGTTCAGTTGGGAGAGTTAAGGGGATAGTTGTAAGTAAAGGGGAGGCAGAATGTTAGCAGGGGAGCTTGAGGGGGCTTAGAGATGGGAGCATAGGGATCTCTGATTGGTGGAGTGTAATGAGAGATTCTACCAATCAGAGTTGGATAGCTTCGAGAAAATTCTGGCGGTGTTTGGGCGGGGTTATGGTTGTGGGCTAATTGTGAGCGGATCCTGGGAGGTTTAGGGGTTTTGATTATTTGGGCTCTAGGGATTGTATTTTGGGTTAGACTTACCGGTACAGGGTTGTGCTGTATGGAGCGATACAAAGGCATTATAACGTCCTCATTTTTGTTTTCCATTCCTTTCCTAATAATAACTAGCATTCTATTTACTTTCTTAGCCAGCAGCACACTGAGCAGCAGGTTTTAACATGTCATTAATGACTACACCTAGATCCCTTTCTTGGTCGGTGACTCCTAATATGGAACCTTGCATTATGTAGCTATAATTTGGGTTCCTCTTTCCCACAAGCATCACTTTGCACTTGCTCACATTAAACGTCATCTGCCATTTAGATGCCCAGTCTCCCAGTCTCGTAAAGTCCTCTTGTAATCTTTCACTATCCTCTTGCGATTTAACAACTTTGAATAACTTTGTGTCATCAGCAAATTTTATTACCTCACTAGTTACTCCCATCTCTAGGTCACTTATAAATATGTTAAAAAGCAGCGGTCCCAGTACAGACCCCTGGGGAACGCCACTAACTACCCTTCTCCATTGAGAATACTGACCATTTAACCCTACTCTCTCTGTTTTCTATTTTTAACCAGTTTTTAATCTATAATAGGACAGTACCTCCTATGCCATGACTCTCCAGTTTCCTCTGGAGTCTTTCATGAGGTACTTTGTCAAACGCCTTTGGAAAATCCAGATACACAATATCAACCAGCTCACCTTTATCCACATGTTTGTTCACCCCTTCAAAAAAATGTAATAGATTGGTGAGGCACGATTTCCCTTCACTAAATCCATGTTGGCTGTCAGCGGCATAATCGAAAGAGAAGGACGCCCATCTTCTGACACAAATCGGGAGATGGGCATCCTTTTCTCAGGGTCGTCCAAATCGGCATAATCGAAAGCTGATTTTAGGCATCCTCAACTTCTTTCCGTCACGGGGATGACCAAAGTTCACAGGGGCGTGTCGGCAGTGTACCGAAGGCGGGACGGTGGCGTGGTTAAGCGATGGGCGTCCTCGGCCGATAATGGAAAAAGAAGGGCGTCCCTGACGAGCATTTGGCTGACTTGGTCCAATTTTTTTCACAATCAAGCCTCAAAAAAGTGCCCAAACTGACCAGATGATCACCGGAGGGAATGGGGGATGACCTCCCCTTATGCCCCCAGTGGTCACCAACCCCCTCCCACCCCCCCCCAAAAAAAATTAAAAATCATTTTTTTCCAGCCTCTATGTCAGCCTCAAATGTCATACCCAGCTCCAACACAACAGTATGCAGGTCCCTGGAGCAGTTTTTAGTGGGTGCAGTGCACTTCAGGCAGGCGGACCCAGACCCATCCCCCCCTTACCCGTTACACTTGTGGTGGTAAATGTGAGCCCTCCAAAACCCACCCGAAACCCACTGTACCCACATTTAGTTGCCCCCCTTCACCCCTTAGGGCTATGGGAGTGGGTTTTGGTGTGGGGGGGGGGGTTGGGGGGCTCAGCACCCAAGGTAAGGGAGCTATGAAACTGGGAGCAATTTGTGAAGTCCACTGCAGTGCCCCCTAGGGTGCCCGGTTGGTGTCCTGGCATGTGAGGGGGACCAGTGCACTACGAATGCTGGCTCCTCCCACGACCAAATGCCTTGGATTTGGTCATTTTTGAGATGGGCGTCCTCAGTTTCCATTATTGGCGAAAACCGAGGTTGTCCATCTCTAAGGTCGACCATCTCAACATTTAGGTCGACATCTCTTAGATTTGGGCGTCCCCGACCATATTATCGAAACGAAAGATGGACGCCCATCTTGTTTCGATAATACGGGATGCCCCACCCCTTCGCGGGGACATCCTCAGAGATGGGCACCCTTAGAGATGGGCATCCACGTTCGAAAATGCCCCTCCACGTCTCATTAATCCATGCTTTTGAATATGCTCTGTAATTTTGTTCTTTGTAATAGTCTCTACCATTGTGCCCGGCACCGACGTCAGGCTCACTGGTCTATAATTTCCTGGATCTCCTCTGGAACCTTTTTAAAAAATTGGCATTACATTGGCCACCTTCGAATCTTCCGGTACCACGCTCGATTTTAAAGATAAATTACATATTACTAACAGTAGTTCCACAAGTTAATTTTTCAATTCCTTCAGTACTCTGGGATGGATGCCATCTGGTCCAGGAGATTTGCTACTCTTCAATTTGTCAAATTGCCCCATTACATCCTCCAGGTTTATAGAGATTTTTCCATAGATAACCAACACCGGGGTATATGCTAGATCTGATCTTAACCAATAGCAGGGCTGTTGAGTAATAAAGTTTTGTGATAAAGTAAAAAGCCCAGAAAAGAGATTCCAGAAAGTTATTTTGGATTTTTTAAGGGTCTTAGAGCAATCTTAGGAGGTTTTGAAGCCCATAGAGAATTGCGATAGGAGTTTATCTAATTGCTTATAAAAAAAGTATGGGGAACAAAACAGGTAACATACTTAGGATAAAGTTAATCTTTGGCATAGCTTTTGAGAACGCTAGTGGCACGATGATGGTTCTCTACCCAGCCAGTCACTATATTAATGACTGATGTGTGAAATGAGCACTTCTTAATTTTCATATTATATTTTATATTATTCTTAGCAAATTAATTGTTTAAATACCTTATTATAAGTTATTCTAACCTTCCCCACCATGTAAGATGGAAGGTGTTCCATGAATGTAATAACTCTTTAACAGAGTTTAATATATATTTTTTTGTTAATCTTAATTGTGGTTTCAAAACTTGTGTAAAGATCTAAACTTAGATATTTTAACCCCATTTTTTTTCTTTGTTGAGTTTATATCCAGAAAATTGCACATATGTGTCCACAACTTTGAGGAAATTAGCAGTGGATTGTTTTGGGTTAGAGAAGAAAAACATAACATCGTCAGCATAAGCTGCTGCTTTTATTTCTAAAGAATCAAGGTGAAAACCTGAAATATCAGAGCTATTTCAAACAGCAATGAGGAGAGGCTCAAGTGCCAAGTTAAAGAGAAGTGAGGAAAGGGGGAAACCCTGTCGGATGCCTCTAGTTAAAGAGATATAATTTGACAAGGAATTATTAGCTATTATTTGTGCTAAAGGTTGACCTGGGGATTCCATAACAATGCAAATAACTTAACAAGCTGAACAAGCTAATGAGTGCTGATAACAACACTTAACAAACAATAATGAGCATTGATTGGCACTGATTAGAATTTAGGTGCACAACTCACTAAGGGGCCCTTTAACTAAAACGCATATGCATCTACGAGTGCCCAACACATGCCAATTCAGAACTACTGCCCGGCTACCGCGTGGCCTGGGTGGTAATTTCCTTGTATACGCGTCCAGTAGGCATGCAGGAAATGTGCCGGTGTGTGGTGCTAACCGGGCGGTATTCGGCATTGTACGCACACTGACAATTAGCTCCCTATAAAATGCGTGAGACCTTACCGCTAGGTCAGTGGGTGGCGGTAAGGTCTCAGGCCAAAAATGGATGTGCGCCCATTTTTATTTTGCCACATGTCCGTTTTCTGCCCAAAAAAGGCATTTTTTGCAGGTGTGTTAAAAAATGGACCTGCATGCATCCAATACACGCGTCTACACCAGGACAGGCCATTTTTCAGCACACCTTAGTAAAAGGACCCCTAAGTGTATTGTGTAATGACGTACACTGAACTTCTAATGCACGAAGGAAAAAGGGGTGTGGTTAAGGCAGGGAAATGGGCATTTCGTGGCCGTTCCAAAATTTACGCATTTAATTATAGAATATGGCCCAGTGTGCCTAAATCTACGTGCCAGGATTTACGCCACATTTTCAAAAAAATGTCAAAATTGGTATTTTCGAAAACATTTTTTAGATATTTTTCAATGAAATCCATCAGAAGTGCATTCAAATCACAAGAAGGCGTGTCAGGGGCATGTTTAGGGTGGGATGTGGACATTCCTAACACTTGGACATTTTTCAGCCATAATGGAACAAAACAAATATTGTCCAGGACTAAAACAATTTTGAGATAGGCATGTTTTTATAATGGATAAGGCACAAGAAGTGCCCTAAATGTAAATGACCACTAGAAGAAATCAGGGATGACCTCCCCTTCCTCCCCTAGTGGTCACTGACCCCCCTTCCACCCCCCAAAATATGATTAAAAACATTATTTACCAGCCGCTATGCTAGCCTCAGATGTTATACTGAGGTCCATTAGAGTAGCATGCAGGTCCCTGGAGAAGTCTATTGGTAGGTGCAGTGCACTGCATACAGGTGGACCCAGCCCATACCTCCCCCTATCTGTTACACTTGTAGTGGAAACTGTGAGCCCTCTAAAACTCACCAAAACCCCACTGTACCCACATATAGATGCCCCCTTCATCCCTAAGGGCTATTGTAGTGGTATACCGGTGGGTGTAGTGGGTTTGGGTGGGTTTTGTGGGGCTCAGCAGACAAGATAAGGGAGCAGCAGTGAGAAGCGTACCTGGGAGCATTTATTTGAAGTCCACTGCAGTGCCTCCTAGGGTGCCTCATTGCTGTCCTGGGATGTCTGTGTGGCCAGTGTACTAAGAATGCTGGGTCCTCCTACATCCCAATGACTTGATTTTGTGCATTTTTCACTTGGACAGTTTTTTTTCTTTTTTCTGAAAATGGGCCAAAAAGATAAATGCACATAGCAAATAGCCATTTTTGAAAGAAAAAGGCATTTTTCTGTTTTGAAAATGGCTATATTTCCCACTTTAATTTTGGATGTTTTTAGCAAAACATCCAAAGTTGGTCTTAGATGTCATATCGAAAATGCCCCTCCGCATAACTCAACACTAATACAAATTCATCCACTACCAAAAATAAAATAGCATCATTAATCTAATGATCCATATGCTTGAACAAATATATGGGTTTTTAATTCTTTCTTGAATTGAGCAATATTCTGTACAGAGTAAAGATCAGCGGGCAAAACATTTCATAATTTATGGCCTTTAACATTAAAAATGGAAGATCTATACTCAAGGGAATCTGCCTAAATGATGGGACCTTAAGTAACTGTTTTTTGGAAGATCTCAAAGAGCGCAAAGGTTGATAACATTTTGTGTCTGGGAAACACAACTATTCAATATTTTCAAATCCAAAATTAAAATTTTGAACTCAGTACGAAACCTAATAGGATGCCAATGCAGGGATTTCAAAATGGCAGTAATATGATCATAATATGACCTCCCTGTGATATTCTTGCTATAGAGTTCTGAGTAACTTGCAATGCTCTCAGCAAACTACTCAGAATGCATAAAAAAAGGCAATTGCAGTAGTCCATTAGAGGACAAACCACTGATTAAACAACCTTTCGAAAATTATCTTCTGTAACATAAGGTCTAATATATGTATTTTAAATTTATAAAAGACCGTTGAGATCATATTCTGAACTTGTTTCTTCATTGACAAAGCTGTATCAAGTTGAACCCTCAAATTTCTAATTTCAGTATTGGAATTTCATCTGAATTAAATCTAAATACAGTGGGACAATCAATATTAATAAAGCCTGTTTAAAGAAGAATTTGAGTTTTTGAAATGTTTACTTTAAACTGAGTACTTCCTATTCATTCAGTGATTTTCATAAGGCACAATCTCAATTTTGCAAAAGTGTCCTCAAAAGAAACTTCAACTGGCAATAAAAATTGGATAACTAATCAGTATACCGGGAATATAATTAAATAATTTGTGTTGTACACCTGCACAAAGGGGTGCGTTTGTGTATGTGCTCCCATTTTCTTCCAAATCCAGGGCAATACAATCAATAGTATTAAAATATTGGCATGTGCTGGGGATCCATCAATTTTTACCGAAAAAGCCAAAATTTGCTTACAGTGGGGAATGAAATTTGGGTGAGATGTTATCCAATCCCAGAATCCCCAGTCAGGAACAAAAAGGCCACTATAAATGTAGCAGACGCATTTATTGTCAGTATGCTGTAGAAACCACTTTGGTTAATATACCCCATTTCACACATGTATTTTATTTACAATCCAGAACATCTTGTGAGTCATCGGGGGTAGTGTATTGTGTTATGTGCCCCTGTGATTTATGCTATATTGGACAAACAGTGAGGAAGGTAAAGATGAGAATAGGTAAGCACATTAGTAACATTCAAACAAATAAAAAGGAGGCACTGTTAACACTACATTGGCATCAAAGTAATCATCAGGTACCTAAATTGCGGTTTGTAGTGTTACTTCAGGTAACTGAGTCAGGTGATATGCTCATAAATAGACTGTTGTATAAAGAATAGCAATTTATATATACATGGGGAACTACATATCCGAGGGGTTTAAATTGGGGACCTACATTATCCCAGTTGCAATGGACTTAAGTACAAAACCTACTATGGATCCAGTTTCTCCTTCTTAGGCAGCCAACTCTGGAATGCCCTCCCCAGACCTATCCAATCAATCTGCGACTATCTACCCTTCCGGAAAGCACTGAAAACCCATTTATTCAAGCAAGCCTATCCAAATGACCCAGACTAATCTTATGAACACATCTACCCAATATATACCCAGGCGACTATGTCATTGACCAAGAATATATCTCCCATCCTACTCCCCTCTCCACTGCCTATCTCTATCTACGTATCCCTTTTATTATTCTATTATACTTAACCTATACCTTCTCTAACAATTTGCTGTATTCCCTATTACTATGTAAGGGTCCCAAAAAACAACAAGGCAAACGATCTGCAAAATCCAATATGGGAAAGAAAGCCAGCAGATCAATGTCACAACAAAAAGATTTTATTGAAGATACCGTGTATGAACAAATCGCCCGACACAGGCCGTGTTTCGCCCACCTAGGGCTGCGTCAGGGGCTACAATGAACAAATATATAATAATTATCATAGATCATAATAAATAAAATATAACACACATACGAACATAATATATCAAATATATGAATTGACAAAAAACAATTAATAAAATATGGAATATTACTAGGTATACATAGAGAGTATACTAAAATAATTACATGAATAAACATATCGATACGCACTGTCCAATATAAATAATATATATATATACATGTACATAAAAGAGCATATATAAGAAAATATATATATAAAAGAAGTATATATATAATGCAACAATTATATGACAGTGCATATAAACATATATATAAAAGCATAATAAAATCTGACATCACATAACAGCAAATCAAGGGCACTGGTATAGTTATGAACTTCAATACAAATATGTATAAAAAAATGTATAAATGAGATAATAAAAGGCACATACCTAATTTGAAACCTTCGTAAAGGGGCAAATATGGTGCATAAAAGTCAAGAAAAAACCAGCTAAAACAGGAATCCCTATAATAATGAATCAAAAAGAATTAATAAAAAGCAAAAAATAAAATTAGAGCGGATCAAGACTAATAATATGACATTAGTTTAGGTATCATAGGGGGTATTGACACTACATTGTGTATTGACACAATGTAGTGTCAATACCCCCTATGATACCTAAACTAAACTCATTTATAAATTTTTTTATATACATATTTGTATTGAAGTTCATAACCTATACCAGTGCCCTTGATTTGCTGTTACGTGATGTCAGATTTTATTATGCTTTTATATATATGTTTATATGCACTGTCATATAATTGTTGCATTATATATATACTTCTTTTATATATATATTTTCTTATATATGCTCTTTTATGTACATGTATATATATATATTATTTATATTGGACAGTGCGTATCGATATGTTTATTCATGTAATTATTTTAGTATACTTTCTATGTATACCTAGTAATATTCCATATTTTATTAATTGTTTTTTGTCAATTCATATATTTGATATATTATGTTCGTATGTGTGTTATATTTTATTTATTATGATCTATGATAATTATTATATATTTGTTCATTGTAGCCCCTGACGCAGCCCTAGGTGGGCGAAACATGGCCTGTGTCGGGCGATTTGTTCATACATGGTATCTTCAATAAAATCTTTTTGTTGTGACATTGATCTGCTGGCTTTCTTTCCCCTATTACTATGTAAGCCTGCTTTGAGTGGGAAAGCGTGGGATACAAATGTAATAAATAAATAAATTGAATGGCGTTGATTGGCAGATAATGATGTGTTCTTCTTTAAATACCAGTATGGGGGGGGGGGGGGGTTTGATGATGTTATTTTCCATTTAGAAAGTGGTGCATTCTGGACTTGGAGTCCCTCCAGACATGATGGCCATAACAGGCAGGTGAGATTATGGGGAACGTTTTTAGAGGTTGTTAAAAGATTATGTAGTAAAGGCTTTAATGTTATAAGTAAAGTGTTAGCATTTAAAACAGAGTGATTAGTGTATACTATCTTTATGTTATTTATAGCGTATCCTTCTGAAGAAGCAATTTGTGAAACTCTGTATGAGTTAAGGAAATATGTCTTTGCGGTTTTAAGCAAACATACCTTTGGTTGTTCAAGTAAAAAATTACACCAATGGATGGGAATAGGGTTACTTAGATGTTTGAGTAGCCTGGATATGGAAAGTTTTTGACTGCCCATGAGTAAATGGTGTTAGTACCAGCATTGGTCATATATATATATTTCTAAATGATGTTTTAAAATATTTTTCAATAAACAAAATAAAAAAGTATGCCAACTCCCCAATGTCCAACTCATGTATCAATCTTCTCAAACAATCCGATTTACCATTGCAAACCACTGAGTTTCAATCAACAATGGGAAAAAGGAGACAAAATGGTACTCCTCTTCACCCATCTACCATATGCAGTACTAGTACATGAATAAGAAGTATGCCATCAACTTATCTTAATTGTTGTTTACGCTAAACTGCTTCTCCTCTTTGTCCGACAGAGCACCCTGTTTCAATAGCTCCTTCATCAGGGATGCCTGTGCTTGTTTTCTTTCCACATCTTTGCTAAAATGGTGCTCCTGATGAAACAGAGTGCTCTGTCGGACATAGAGGAGAATAGAGGAGAAGCAGTTTAGCGAAAGCAACGATTAAGATAAGCTGATGGCATACTGCTTATTTATTTACTATATATATATATATATCCTTTTTGAAAAATAAGGAAATAAGGAAAGAAAGTTTTCAACATGGGACGCTGATGATGTATAGAGCTAATTAAGTGAGTCAAAATTATTGACTTTTCTCACTAAAAGTAAGCTTGGCTAATTACAAACAGTCTATATTGAATCCTCCCTTACACTTTTCTTGTTTTCAAATTTGGTTTCTTAGTTTTCTCTCATAGATATCACAGACACAGAGGGATTGATTCTACTTTTGGACTTCCAATACAGTGTAGCATGCAGATGAAGGTTCAACTAAGGACAAATATTTTTAAACACATTGTAAAACTAAATATTTTCATTGTAATATTGTAAAGAATGAAATCATCTTCTTCTATCTCTCCATAGCTAATTCCGTTATTTGAAGCAAATCTTGTGCTATATCCCATGCTGTCCTAAGACACTTAAATGGTTTATTGAGAACATTTATAGTCTGTATTCTCACTGGCCTGTCAGGATAGTATATTTATAAGATGTTTCATGCAGTTTTCCCCAAGGCAACCCCTACAGGAAGAACTAGTCGCATTTCTAGTAATTAGTGAGAAAATATTGCCTAACTTTCTATGATCTCAATCAATTCCTTGAGCTTGTGGTATCTGTTACTATTAGTATCAGGCCACCATTGTCAGAGGCAGATTTTAATACAGCCTGTCTAACTTTCCAGCAGCTATGCACATTACTCCAGTTTTCTAAGGGAAATCATGGATTTATTTTGTGTACCTATGTAGAGACATACCCCTAAGAATGACTCTGCTCAGATTAGATAAACATATGTGCATACAGGCTATCCACCGGATTCTATATATTGCGCCTAGTGTTCAGTGACAAAATCTAAGCCTATTCTATAAAAAAAACACTCTCCAAGTGCGGTTTCCAACAGCAAAAGACCCCTGGAACACCCTCCTTCCAGTTACCTGAGTCCCGTATATGCTTACCGGAACACGGAGAAATCACACTTCTTTCACCAGCGGGTCGTTCAAATCGATCCCACCACTGCCACCATATTGTAACTGGGTCAACCTTCCAGATGGGACCAAGGCTGTCCCTGCTTAGCTTCAGCTGCTTCTCATGAGCTGAGCTCTCCTGCACACCTCCTGGATCAGACTGGCTTCCTCTCGCTCAGTCTCTCCCTCCGTTGGTCAGGGTCAGTATAGCCCTTAGTTTCTTTCTCCACCTGCTTCCAGAGACTTTAACACACTCAAAGTTCTTATAAAAATCCAAGGCTTTATTGTTCAAGCTCTTTAAACACAGTATTAGCTGTGACTTGCATCAGTTCCTCCAGCATGAATAGTTCAGCTTATTATTAACAGTCATTATTGTCACATAGTTCAATCCCTCCTCCAGCACAGATAGTTCAGCTTATCCTTAACAGTCATTGAGGGGCATAATCGAACAGAAACGCCTATCTCCATGGGCGTTTATCTCCGAGAACGGGTCCGTGAAGGGGCGGACCCAAGCGTATTTTCGAAAAAATTAGACGTCCATGTTTTATTCGCCAAGTTGTGAGCTGGGCGTTTTTGCTTTTCAGCGATAATGGACAATGAAATCGCCCAGCTCAAAAACGAATAAATCCAAGGCATTTGTTCGTGGGAGGGGCCAGGATTCGTAGTGCACTGGTCCCCCTAACATGCCAGGACACCAACCAGGCACCCTAGGGGGCACTTTTACAAAAACAGAACAAAAGGTAAAAGAGCTCCCAGGTGCATAGCACCCTTCCCTTTTGTGTTGAGCCCCCCAAATCCCCCTCAAAACCCACTGCCCACAAGTCTACATCATTACTATAGCCCTAAGGGGTGAAGGGGGGCACCTACATGTGGGTACAGTGGGTTTGGGGGGGTTGGACGACTAAGCATTAAGCAGCACAATTGTAACAGGTAGGGGGGGATGGGCCTGGGTCCACCTGCCTGAAGTCCACTGCACCCCCTAACAACTGCTCCAGGGACCTGCATACTGCTGCCAGGGAGGTGGGTATGACATTTGAGGGTCAAAATAAAAAGTTGTGAAACATCATTTTTTGTGGTGGGAGGGGGTTTATGACCACTGGGGGAGTCAGGGGAGGTCATCCCCGATTCCCTCCAGTGGTCATCTGGTCATTTAGGGCACTTTTTGGGGCCTTATTCGTGAAAAAACAGGGTCCAGGAAAAGTGCCCTAAATTCTAGCTAAAAACGCATACTTTTGTCCCATTATCTGTGAAATGCGCCCATCTCTGTTCGGCAGATAACCACGCCCCAGTTCCGCCTTCGCCACACCTCTGACACGCCCCCATCAACTTTGTCCGCATCCGCGACGGAGTGCAGTTGAAAACGTCCAAAAATCGGCTTTCGATTATACCGCTTTATTCGGTTTTGTGAGATAAACGCCCATCTCCCGATTTAGGTCGGAACTTGGGCGTTTTTCTCGTTCGATTATAAGCAGGATTATTTCCCACAAAATTCAGTCCTATTTTCCACATGACAGTTGCTGACTCTGCTAACCCCACAGCATTATCTTTTATAAGCAGACAGTTTCTGGGTTAGTTGTTTCCACCAGCCTCCTCTCCACTGGCTCACTTTAGCCTCCCCCAACATCCACAGTCTTGGTAGTACAGAGGCCACAAAAGCTTTTACCTTTTCTCCTCAAGTCTGAGCCAAACCAGCCACTTCCTTGCACTCCTCTCCCCCTTCTCCTTCCACCTCCTCTTTATTACAATCCATCTCCTCCTCCTCCCCAAGCTCCACCAGCTGTTCCCCATCTCCAGGATCAGACCTCATCTCCCAATCAGTCATTCCTCCCTCCCCCTCCTCGGAGTTCAGCTGACCCTGCACTGGCTTCTGGGGAGTGTAGTTTCTCTCCTGAACTAAAGCTTTCTCTGTCAGTTTGGCCCCTAGCGGGCGCACCGCTCTCCTAGCTGGGCTAAATGACTGGGGATGCTGACGGCTAAAAGAACCTCTATCCCCTTTTCCCCTCATCAGCCCTCCAGAGTGCTCACAATGTCCATGAAGATTTGGATTCTTTTCCTCCTTTTTTTGTTTCGCTTTTTCTTTCTGAGTCATCTTGTAACATATGAAGGCTAACCTTCTTTCCTTTACCGTTACAGATACTGCATTTGAGAATCAGAGTGGCCTTCTTTTCCGCTTACCTTTATGTACTTTTCTAACATGAAGGTTTGTCACCTTTAAAATAGCTCCTTTCAATTTTGTCCACTGATGTTCTACTTCCTTCAGCTGTTCCTTGAGAAATTCCCCCATCTTGGCAAAGTTAGTTCTTTTGAAATCTAGGCCTTCAATCTTGAATAAGCCCTCTCCTCCTGTGTCATAATATTGAACCACACCATTCGGTGATCACTAGATGCCAAATGATCTCCCACCATAACATCAGAAACACTGTTCACATTTGTAAGCACCAGATCTAGAATAGCTCCATCCCAAGCTGGTTCCATTACCCATTGCTGGAACAATTGTTCCTGTAGAAACTCCAAGATCCCTTTGCCTCTAGATGACCTCAAAGCAGGGATGCTCGAATTGATGTCTGGCATATTAAAATCACCTATCATTAGTGCTTCCCTTTCCTAGCTATATTGTGAATATCTTCAGTTAAGTCTCTGTCCATTTCTTCTGACTGTGGAGGTGACCTGTATATTACACCAATGTAAATACATTTTCCATTCCATCTTACCAGTTTAACCCACAGTGCTTCTTCCTTACCCCATATATCCTTGCAGTTCTGTCACTTTAATATTATTCTTAACATATAATGCCACTCCACCACCCTTTTTTCCTACCCTGTCCTTCCTGAATAGATTATAGCCATGTATAACTATATCCCAGTATTGGCTGTATTTAGAAGAAAGCAAATATTATGTTAAAAACCTACCAGACTAATGCTAAAAACATATAAATGCATACATGTAACATAGTAAATAACGGAAGAAAAAGACCTGAACTGCCCATCAGTCTGCCCAACAGTCACACTCGTTATCAAGTCATGATTAAACCAACAATGAATGTGATATAAAATATTTGATCGTTGTCTTTATTTGCATTTATGGGACATAGACCATTGGATACCACCTGGCCTTGTCCTTAGTTTCCAATTTTTGAAGTTGCCGTCAAAGCCCAATCCAACTTATCCAAATCTGTCTTGTCAATTGTGGGACACAGACTGTAAAAGTCTGCCTGACACTCTCCTCACATTCCAAATTACTGGGGTTTCTGTCAAAAACCTTCTCCAGCTGTCAAAGTAATGCTTGGATGTTTCACTTATATATACTATCTGCTACCACATTTGCTTATTTCCGATCTGAGGAAGAAGGGCAACCTTCGAAAGCTAATCAAGAAATGTATTAAGTTATGTCCAATAAAAAAGGTATAATCTTATTTTCTTTTCCATGTTTTATTTTGTTTGATTTCTATTGATTCCCTTCCCTGGAAAAATTTGTTTTCTATATTAATACCTTTCAAGTATTTAAATGTTTGTATCATATCTCCCCTATCCCTTCTCTCCTCTAGGGTATACATATTAAGGTCTTCCAGTCTCTTCTCATATGTGTTTTGGCACAATCCCCATATCATTTTAGCTGCCTTCCTCTGGATCTGGACCGCTTCATCTTCTTACATTCTGAGCAAGATATGGCCTCCAAAACTGAACACAATACTCCAGGTGGGGCCTCGCCAACAACTTGTACAGGGGCATCAACACCTCCATTCTTCTGCCGGTTATGCCTCTCTCTATACAGCCTAGCAAATATTTACAGACTGGTGTGGGAAATTAGAAACATATACTGTGTGGAAAAAATGCCCAACGGGAGTCAACTCGAGTGTAAGGAGCCATCCTAACAAACCCTTAAAAAGATATGCATCAGAAATCTCTTTGTGCTTTATCTCACTCTCTGCATTGTATATAGTCTATTTGTTTTCTTTACTCATATTTCTTTTTCATTTAAAGAATCAACATTGCACCTTTTCTGTGACTGCATAAGGTTGGGCATTTTTTCCACACAGTTGTATATGTTTCTCTTTCCCCACATGGATCTGTAAGTGTATGCTTTGAGTTATATCAATTATTTACAATCTTTAATGCATGCCTTTCTCCTTGGCTTTCCACATTTCGTTTGACCCTATTGTTTTTCTATGGGTTGAGTGGCTATCTCTCATTATACACTTAGAGGGGCATTTTCGAACGGGGACAACCATCTCTAAGGGCGCCCAACTCTAAGGACAGTGCCACGAAAGGGCGGGGCAATGCGTATTATTGAAACAAGATGGACGTCCATCTTTTGTTTCGATAATATGGTCGGGGACGCCCAAATCTTGACATTTAGGTCGACCTTAGAGATGGTCGTCCTTTGTTTTTGGCGATAATGGAAACCAAAGACATCTATCTCAAAAACGTCCAAATCTATGCCCTTTGGTCGTGGGAGGAGCAAGCATTTGTAGTGCACTGGTCCCCCTCACATGCCAGGACACCAACCAGGCACCCTAGGGGGCACTGCAGTGGACTTCACAAATTGTTCCCAGATGCATAGCTCCCTTACCTTGGGTGCTGAGCCCCCTAACCCCCCCCCCCCCCCCAGGTCATCCTGCCTGAAGTACACTTTACCCACTAAACTGCTCCAGGGACCTGTATATTGCTGCAATGGACCTGAGAATGGCATTTGAGACTGGCATACAGGCTGGCAAAAAAGTATTTTTAAACTTGTTTTTTATGGTGGGAGGGGGTTAGTGACCACTGGGGGAGTAAGGGGAGGTCATCCCCGATTCCCTCTGGTGGTCATCTGGTCAGTTGGGGCACCTTTTTAAGGCTTGGTAGTGAAAAAAAAAGGACCAAATAAAGTCGGCCAAGTGCTCATCAGGGACATCCTTCTTTTTTCTATTATCAGCCGAGGACGACCATCTCCTAATCACGCACCAGTCCCGCCTTCGCTACTCTGCCGACAAGCCCACGTGAACTTTGGTCGTCCCCATGACGGAAAGCAGTCGAGGGTGTCAAAACTTCGGCTTTCGATTATGCCGATTTGGACGACCTTGCCAGAAGGACGCCCATCTCCCGATTTATGTTGAAAGATGGGCGTCCTTCTCTTTCGAAAATAAGTGTGTTGGTCTCATTCTTCCTTTAGTACTCACAATTGTTCTTTAGATATCCCTGCATCATATTCATATTGATATTTGTTTTTATTTTTAACTAGTAAAAAAGGCCCGTTTCTTAACGCAGTGAAACGGGCACTAGCAATGTAATGAGTTCCTGCCATTAATGTTTCCACGGTTGAAGTCTGAATATAATTGTTGTTTACATGTGTAAGATTTCTTTATATACAATATTTTTTGTGTAAACTGTGTTACAATGTGGTAAAAGTTTTCCTTGTTCAGGCCCTTCAATCAGTTTAACAATCACATCAGAAGAGCTCCTTACTCGTGACAATGCAACATACAGTTGCCCATGTGAGAGACTGAGAGTAACAGTGTGTTTTACAGACAGTGTAAGAGAGAGATACATAGAGTGATTGTGTGTGTGTGTGATGTCTGTGTGTGTGTGATGTGTGTGAGTGACAAAGTGATAAAATGTTTGTCTTTCCTTCTGTTCTGTGCACTTGCCTCCACTGATGTTCGTACCTCCCTGTATATGATTGTTAGAGATTTAATCCACTCCACTTCCCTCCTCCAACTTCCGTTCTGATTGGTTCTTCGTTCCTGTGACGTCGCGTTTGTTTGCTTGGCAACTATGCAGCATTCCATTTCCTCGACGTGAGGGCGGGGACAGTGAGAGCCAATGAAACGCTGAACTACAGACTTACGAACCCTACACTGCCACAGAGTCAGCTTCAGAATGTTGGAGGTGCTTTTTATTATATATGATTATTGCTTTAGACTGGTTTGCAATTACTGATTTGCTATTACATGAGCCATTTATTGTATTGCCTCATATCCAGGTACATCACTTTGTTTTGGCATACTATTGGCATGTTGGTTTCCCACTGTTTCCCACTAGTAATTCATTTTGTATTAGTATATTTTCTGTGATTAGTGAGGCTTTTGTGCCACTGACTAATGTATTTCTATGTATTACTTTTTTGTATTTTTTGAGGTGTTATTGATATTTGATGATGTCATAATGTTTGATTTTATGCCATTTGTTTATTTGCATTTATTATTCTTTTCAATTATTACCATGTTTCAATTTTAATATAAGATTTTTATGTAAGTTTGATTTGTTTGATGTTATAGATGCAATTTGTCTTAGTTTTCATGCAATGTTTTATTATTTTGTATATTTTAGATGTAGTGTGACCCCTGACACAGGCCTTAGACCTGGAATACGGTCTGTGTTGGGTTGTTTCTGTTGTAATTGAAAGACCTTCTGCCAACCATTGTCCACTTCTCTGTCTTGTGTTCCTCAGGCTCCATGTCACCATTTTTTAGTACCTTGTAAACCTTACTCTACCTCCTCCAACTTTGATGCTTGCTCTAGGCTTTCTTTGACACTCCTTCCTCACCTACCTGCTACATATTTACCTAGGACTTTTAAACTGTTGCTCATTCTGTTCCAAGTCTATGCTCTTGAGTGACTTGATCTCCCATCACAGTCTCGATAATTTTTGTTTAGCAGAGACTTGGCTCCATGACAGAGTAGAATCTTACCTGTACTAATCTCTACCTCCTGGTTACACCACTTTTCACTCTGGTGAAGCCTGAAAAGGGGGAGTGGTGTTGAAATTTGTTTGTTCCTGACTATTATAGCAACTGAACTTCCCTCTGTAGACCTGCTTTACCTGTAAATTCTATTCATGAAAGTTTCTCCTCCATGTCCCCTCATGTTAATGGTTTGTTATATCCCACCAAACCCCACAAGTTCACTCTGGGAAGCCTTTATTCAAATATTAGTCAATGCTTCTACTGCCGGTGATTTTAACATCCATATTAGATAATGACATGGGGACAAAGTTTGTCCCCATCCCCACCCCTTCCCTGTGAATTCTGTCTCCATCCCCACCCCACCCTACCCCACCCCTGCAGGTTGTCTCCATCTCCGTCCTGTCCCCACAGGCTCTGTCTCCGTCCCCGCCCTGTCTCCACTGGTTCTGTCCCCATCCCTGCCCCGTCCCCATGGGCCCTGTCCTCATCTGCAGAAGCCTCAAACAATTATGATTTTATATTTAAATCTTTTTATTAAAGTATAAAAAGGAACACTATGCTTGGTTGTGAAAAATTGTCTTGTCTGTCTGTATTATTTTTAGATTGTAAGCTCTATTGAGCAGAGACTGTCTCTCTATGTCAGGTGTTCAGCGCTGCGTGTGTCTGGTAGCGATATACAAATGTTAACAATAATAATAATTTATTTATTTTTTTAATATCAAGCCTGTAGAACAGAAGTTGTTAAATAAATAACGTTCTGAGGCTTCTGGTTTCTTTGCTGGGATAATGTTCTGGTGTGAAAGAATAGCAATCTGTCTATTTGAATCTATATCCATAACAAACCTTGTTGCTTTTTCACAAAGTGAGTCCACTCTCTATTGCTCCTATGGTATTCTGAATCCTTACATTTTTTTGTTAATTGTTCGGTTACTTCTTGACCTTTTGCATGTATGTGCTCATGCCAAAATATATTTCAAGTGTGAATAACCCAGTTATAACAGCTATTGAAGCACACCATAGGGCAAATCCATTTATAAGCAAATCACTAATCATAGCTATCATGGAGTTGACAGTTCATCTTATTAGGCTGTCTTATGTTCAGTTAAGAGAAGACGTTTACTTTTTGAGGTACTGAGTAGCAATTGTACAAAGGCTTACATTAATGATTGACTGTTATAGTTTTATTTTAGGTAGCACTCTCTACTTCATTTGATTCATTTCCGATGGCTAACATTTCCAAGGTTGACAAGTATTTATTATACAAGCTCTTATTATGTTGCCTGATGAAAATGACATTTTATGTTTTCCTCTCTCTATACTGATATTTAACTTTTTGTAGCATATTTATTGAACAGTATTGCTGGCTCTACCTATACTCCTGAGCAGTGGTGTCGCGAGGGCAGCTGACACCCGGGGCATGTCGCCGCTGCGCACCCCCCCCCCGGGTGCAGCGCGACGCACCCTCCCCCCTCTGTAGCGCAACACCCCCCCCGCCCGCGAGAACATACCTGGAAGGCGGTAGAGGGGCGTGTGGGCGGGCCAACCCGCTGAGAGCACGCCGCTGGGAGGGTGTCGGCGCCTCGCTGTTCCTTGCTCTCTCTGCCCCGGAACAGGAAGTAACCTGTTCTGGGGCAGAGAGAGCAAGGAACCAGCGAGGCGCCGACACCCCCCAGCGGCGTGCACCTGGGGCGGACCGCCCCACCGCCCCCCCTTCCTACGCCACTGCTCCTGAGGGCCGATATTCACACCGGGGGAGGCAGCCTGGCTAAATCCTGTGGTCAGTGGTGAGCCCGGATATTTAATGCCAAGCTGTTTCTGGTGGCCGGCATTGAATATCCAGTTTATTTTTGATTGGTTTAAACTTAACCGGCTAAGCCAATATTCAGCACTGGCCAGTTAAGTTTATAGCGGTCAAAGATAGGCCTGCTATTTTGGGTGGCCCGATTTGACTGTCAAACTTAACTTGGCGATGGATACCCGGTTAAGTGCTATGTAACCAGCCAGGAGCCATTCCTGGCTGGTTAAATAGCCCTGAAGATTGGGGGGGGGGGGGGGGGCTGATGAATAAATCAGTCTTATGTTTAATTGAGGCAACTGAGATCAATTCACTCTCATTTTTATAAAAAACATTTTGCTCTTCTGGTTCAAGAATTTGTATTGTCACAGTTGGATTATTGTAATTCGGTGTATATGGGATTTCCTTAGAAACAATTAGCCAGACTCCAGCTACTGTAAAATACTGCTGCTAAGATGATTTTTGGATATTATAAATATGGCAGAGTTACATCATTGTTGAAGGAACTGCATTGATTGCCAGTTAAAGCTAGGATTATGTATAAAATATTTTGCCTGGTTTTTAAGTCTTTAAATGGTCAGGCTTCTGTTTACCTGTATGACTTATTAAATCATTCTACTTTTCACTTGACATCTTGAATTAGGGATAATAGCCTTCATATATATTCAGCCATCAGACATGCAACAATTAAACGTAATCATGAATGATCTTATTCTTATAAGGCAACTCACATTTAGAATTCTTTACCTTCAGATTTAAGATTAGAAAGTTCATATGGCTTATTTTGTAAGTACCTTAAAACATTTCTATTCAATTAATATTTAGTTGTAAATTCTATCTAATGGATATGTCTATTTTATAATGGAATTGTATAATCTGTATTTGTAACTATTTAACTGTATGTTTAGTTATTACTTTTGTACACTGCTTCGGACCCATTGGGTGAATTAGCGGTATATGAAATGCCAGATTAGATTAGTAATTGTGGAGGGGCATTTTTGATATGACATCTAAGTCTAACTTTGGACGTTTTGCTAAAAACGTCCAAAATTCAAGTAGGGAATATAGCCATTTTCAAAACAGAAAAAACGACTTTTTTTAAATGACTATTTGCTAGATGTTTTTGTGCTCTGTGGGTTTATCTTTTTGGTTCATTTTTTAAAAACTCCAAGTGAAAAATATGCACAAAATCAAGCCATTGGGATGGAGCCAGCATTCTTAGTAAACTGGCCACACTGACATCCTAGGAGAGCAATGGGGCACCCTAGGGGGTACAGCAATGGACTTCAAGTAAATGCTGCCAGATACACATCTCACCATTGCTCCCTTTTCTTGTCTGCTGAGCCTGCCCTCCCTCCAGAAAAACCACCCAAAGCCCATCACCCCCAACTGTACCCCACCACAATAGCCCTTAAGGATGAATGGGGAACATATATGTGGATGCAATGGGTTTCTGGTGAGTTTTGGAGGGTTCACAGCTTCTACCACAAGTGTAACAGATAGGATGAGGTATGGGCCTGAGTCCACCTGTCTGCAGTGCACTGCACCCACCACTAGGCTACTCCAGGGACCTGCATGCTGCTCTAATGGACCTGAGTATTACATCTGAGCCTGGCTTTGAGGCTGGTAAGTAAAGTTTTAAATCACATTTTTTGGGGGTGGGAGTGGGTTAGTGACCACTGGGAGAGTAAGGGGTGGCTATCCCTGATTCTCTCCAGTGGTCATCTGGTCATTTAGGGCACGTTTTGTGGCTTATTCGTTAATAAAACAGATCTAGACCAAAATGTCCAACTTATCCCCTGGATGTTTTTGTTTTGATCCATTTTGGCAGAAAAATGTCCAAGTGTTAGGAATGCCTAAATATCTCCCTTAACATGTCCCTGACAAGCCCCCTTATGATTTCAACACACTTCTGATGGACTTGAGAGATAAACATCTAAAAACTGGTTTTGAAAATACCAATTTGGACATTATTGCCAGAAAAACATCTAAATGCAGATCTATGCCACTTTTTTGATGTTTTTCAATTTTGAAAATGAACCCCTTAGTGTCTGCTTACCTGCTTCAAAAAGTGTGACTTAGCCATCACTAGAAGTCATTGTATAAGGTCTAGGCACCATTTACATATGTTTATTGTGTATGACTTCCATGATGCATGTTATTTATTGTGTTAAGTCCTATATACTATGGGATCCTTTTACTAAGATGTACTAATGGATTTAGCACACACTATTCATTAGCATGCATTAAATGATTACACACCCATTATATTCCTATGAGCCTCTTACCATTTAGCACGTACTAATCGTTAGCACATGCTAAATCTGTTAGCGCACCTTAGTAAAAGGACCCCTATATTTGTAGTCGATCTGTTTTTAAATTCTTTTGAAATGTGTACCTTTATTATAAATGTATGTTATTTATTGTTTTGGTTGTAATCATTGATGCTATAATTGTGGTGGGTTTGCTCTTATAAGTTGTTTTTACACTTTATTTATTATGTATTTATTATGTTATGTCACTAGTTTGAATGATTTACATGTATTTTTATGATTTTAATTATATTCTGTGTTGCACATGGTATTTTAATGTTAATTTTGTAAGGATTATGATTTGTAATTGCTGCACCTGAAGCAGCCTGAAATAGGTGAAACGTGGTCACTTTGGGCTATTTTAATAAAAGCATGCTCTACCACATTTTATGTGATCCATTTTCTTGCTTCGCTATTACGAGTTCAACTGCTCTGGGCACAATGAATATGCAAATGCATGCTAAAGAGGGACTCCCACATTCCTCCCCAATGCTCAGCAGGTAGTATGCCAAACAAGGGAGCTCTTTCTGTGGCAAGCCCTACGCCAGCTCAGAGCTGGCATTAGGGTTGTGCCGAGCAAGGGAGGAATAGGGAGACTGGTGCTGTTTTGTGATTTGGATTTCAATACCTCTTTAAACTCTAGTACATAGATTATAAAAAAGAAAAGTTTCATTTGTGAAATATCTCTGACCAACACCCAAAAATACATCAACTGAAGCCTTTAGGTTTAACGTGTATAACTGTGAAGGTGAGATTTATAGCTATCAGCAAAATCTGTAGACATGACTGCGATAGGAGAGCTCAAACGGTGTAGAGGGAATAGTGGGTAAGAGTTGACATCTTTTTAGCTTTAGTGATTTCTGAGTTACCTCTCCACCTTCTTGGACTGCGCCTCGAAGTGAGTCGTCATTTCTTCCTCCCCTACCTCTATGGAGAAGCACTTCAGCTGCACTTACCAGCAGCCGGCAGCTCTTCCTCCTCCTTCCTTCTTCCCCCCTCTGGTGTTCTGGGCATGTGTTGAAGAGCTGTGCTTAACACAAACTCTTCAGCATATGTGCCAGACACTGTCCTCCTGCAGATCTCCCTAATTCTCAATACTAACAACATGCTTAAATTTGCATGTCATTAGCATTGAGCATTAAAGGATTCCTTTCCTGCGCTGATGTGGTGGTATTTTTCCAGCGCTGTTTACAACAGCACCAGACGTTTGAGCCTCTGTCTGTCAGGGCTTCTTTGACAAAGCAGCGCTAGCGATTCCTGCGTGGCAAATGAAAGGAAGCCCATTCAATTTCTATGAGCAGGAATCACTAGAGTGGCTTTGTAAAAGAAGCCCTATACCCTCCATTGCCTTAGGTACAAAAAAATTAAAGATATGAATCCACTAGGGACAGAGAAAGTACTTGTATATAATATGTAATCCAGTTTGGTTGTGCCACAGAAAGGTGGAATATCAAATGCATTACTCATTTCTGGTAAGCCTGACATCAGTGCCAGATAAAATAGTGGAAACTATTATAAATAATAAAATTACAGAAAACATAAACAAACATTGTTTAATGGGACAGAGTCAGCAGGGGTTCAGCCAAGGGAAGTCTTGCCTCACCAATTTGCTTCATTCCTTTGAAGGAGTGAATAAACATGTGGATAAAGGTGCGCTGGTTGGTATAGTGTATGTAGATTTTCAGAAAGCTTTTGACAAAGATCCTCATGAGAGACTCCTGAGAAAATTAAAGAGTCTTGTGATAGGAGGCAATGTCCTTCTGTGGATTAGGAATTGGTTACTGGACAGAAAACAGAGGGTAGGGTTAAATGGCCATTTTTCTCGATGGAGAGTGAATAGTGAAGTGCTGCAGGGATCTGTACTGGGACCGGTGCTATTTAACATATCAATGATCTGGAAATCGGAATGAGAAATGAGTTGATTAAATCTGTAGATGACACAAAACTAGTCAAAGTTGTCAACAACACTAGCAGACTGAAAAAATTTGTGAATGCCAGACCAGCTGTTAAGAAATTCTCACTGATCCTCAAAGTTAGGACCACATGGCCTGCCAGGTGAGAGATCTGGAATGGTCATTTGGCTATATCAGTGGTGACTATATGGCTGCATGGAAATGTGCAAACCCAGGGCACAGCATCACTGGACCAGGTACCCGTCCTTTGGTCCAGATGTGAGTGGGGGCACTAGGAATGGGAAACTGGGTGGTCTACTATATTACTTCTAATGTTTGCTCACTGGTCCAGTGATGCTCTGCCCTGGGTTTGCACATTTCCATGCAGCCATATAGTCACCACTGATATATGCAAAGAGAGATTTGTGTGCTTAGTACCTCCACTGTATTCAGATCTCTTTCATGCATATTCATTAGGGATAGCCTCAAAAACCAGACCTGCTGGCGGCCCTTGAGAACTAGGAATGAATTCTACTGCCTTACAGGCCTCAGGGATTGGGAATGAATTCTTCTGTCTTACAGGATAATTTTCTAAAGGGTTCCTGCTGGCAAACCTGTGTTTTATGCGATCTGTTAGTACACTTACTCATGTACAGCCTGTATGCATGTAAGTTTGCCTGGATTGAGCAGCAACATTCCAGGATGCATCAGTATTTACATACACATTTTAGAAAACACTGCATGTGAGTGTTAATTAAACCAGTGAATTTTGTATGGTCACAGGCCAAAATAAAAGTCAATTTATAATATTGGAATGATTATGTCATAACCAAACTCTGTAAGCCACATTGAGCCTGCAAATAGGTGGGAAAATGTGGGATACAAATGCAATAAATAAATAAAATAAATAAATTCTTTCCGGTGGTCATCTGGTCATTTCGGGCACTTTTTTGTGCCTTAGTCGTAATAAAAACATGTCCAGGTGAAAATGTCAAAGTGCTCATCAGGAACGTCCTTGTTTTTTTTTTTTATTATGGGTCAAGGACGTCCAAGTGTTAGGCATGCCCATCCCGCCTTCGCTAGGCCTCCAATACGCCCTCATGAACTTTGGCCATCCTTGCGACGGAGTGTAGTTGGAGACGTCCTAAATCAGGTTTCGATTACACCGATTTGGACGTCCCAGGAGAAGGACGTCCTTCTTCTGATTTATGTCGAAAGATGGACGTCCTTCTCTTTTGAAAATGAGCCCGATAGGCACTTATACATCTTTTTACAATATGTTTATATAATAATAGGTGGCTCTAACAGTGTAATTTTCCAACTTCTTCTTTGCTGCTCAGTTCATGTTCTTGTGGTCTTTGTACCAGTTTTCAAAGTGAA
Source organism: Microcaecilia unicolor (assembly GCF_901765095.1). Lineage (NCBI taxonomy): Eukaryota > Metazoa > Chordata > Amphibia > Gymnophiona > Siphonopidae > Microcaecilia > Microcaecilia unicolor. Next base: position 371,477,434 of record NC_044031.1, on the reverse strand, counting down.
AATATGTGTGAGGCAAACAGTTATATCTCCCTTACAGACTTCACGTAATTACCTTTGTTTTATGGCTGGGATACCATAGCTTCAAAGGCAATAGTGGAAATCAAATATTCCTTGTCCCTTTATGTGAATACCATTTGACTTTTACAGTCTTTGAGTGGCAGGGTGTTTATGTTAAAATTTAAACAGGTGAAGGGTTTTATTTTTTTTTTCCTCAGAACAATAGGCTCATGATATCATGCTTACCTCATTTAATTATGTGATATATTACCCATTCATCTCTGTTAGGCAACAAGAAGCAGAGAAATCAAGGTGAATAAGCTAATTAACAAACAATAGCTATTCCTTTGAAGATTCTGTTTAAAATTAAGCTTTCTTTGTACTGGACCCAGAGAAAGCCATCAGGCAATAAGGAATAGATTTAGCCTGACTTTGGTTGTTAAAGAAAATGAAAGCATTGTTTTCTCTTTGAGCATGCAAATAGGCAGAGAAATAGTTTAGCAGTGCTTAGTATTGGTTTTATTTTCAGTCTAAGTGGTTTCTGCAGAAACTAATACATTCTGGTGTACTGCTTCTTAAAATTAGTGGGGAAAGCATGCAGATCATGATTCATGGAATTCTTTCTAGTTCCTCTGCATGTATATGTCTGTGTGTGTTTATGAGTGTTGGGAGAGGGGTGCATGTTTCTGTGTGTCTATGCATATATGGCTATGTGTTGGTATGTGTGTGTGTGCGTGCTTGCATTTGCGTAGGCGCTTTCTGTGATGGTGATCAAAAGAGGAACAGAGATGAAAGGGGAAGACATTTTGAAAGGTGCAATTCCTTAATCGCTGTGTTACAGTGATTACTGCATGTATAGCGCAGCTGTTAAAACTGCTTCTTCCAATGTTGCATTTTTTGGAGTGGATTAACTTTCTTCCGCTTCCCATCTTGTGCAGAAACTTAAGAAACTTTCTCCAGATCATGGAAGCAGGCAGAGCAGACTCACTCACAAGGAGGTGGGCAGAAGTTTAAAACTAAAAAAAAAAAAAAATGGGCAGACATATGAATCATCTTTCTTCCTCCTGGACATTAATGTAAAATTCTGCCGACTTATGAATAAAGCAAGATAGTTGGCAATCCTAACTTTCTCAATCACATCTCAAAGGGTCTCCCTAAATATATGGACACAAAATATGTACAAAGTTTGCCAATGGCTTAATCTGGCCGTAGTCACAGTCTGCCTGATATTCAAAAGTATTTAACCGGCCATGAATAGCACCTGGCCAGTTAAATACCCTCAAGCTGGCTATCCACCAATATTCAGTAGGAGATACCTGGCTATCTCCTGTTGAATATCCTGGCCAGTGGCTAGCCCGGCCACCAGCTATGTTTTTATTTTTTCTTACATTTGTACCCCGTGCTTTCCCACTCATAGCAGGTTCAATGTGGCTTACATATTATATACAGGTACTTATTTGTACCTCGGGCAATAGAGGGTTAAAGTGACTTGCCCAGAGTCACAAGGAGCTGCCTGTGCCTGCAGTGGGAATCAAACCCAGTTCCCTAGGACCAAAGTCCACCACTCTAACCACTAGGCCACTCCTCCATAACCTTTTACTGCTGATTTTCATTGGCTGACCGGTTAAGTTTAGCAGCCAGATAGACCCTTGCAAATAACAGGTCTATCTGTGACTGCTAGAACCTAGCCAGTCAGCCGATGAATATCAACCTTACTGACTATGTTTGTGGTGCCATAAAAAATCCTGGAAATTCAATACTGGTGCCGGATATGGCCCAGGCATTGAATTTCCAGGTTTGCTGGTGATAGTGAGAGTTAGACGGTTTAACTCCCGCTTTCTTAATATCAGGGCCAGTAAGTTTATGTTTACTAGAGTTTTGATATACTGTCTTGTCTTACAGAAGGTCAAGGTGGTGTACAATATAAAAAAATACAAGTACAGAAAGAAACTCCAAATAAAAATAATGAAGAATAACCATTCATACTTAATAAAAATGGGAAAGGATAGGATAGAGAGGGTAGTGGAGAAGGGGAAAGGGGTGGAATAAGAAGTACTGTGCCTTAGAATTTATACATAGGGACAAGCAACTTAAGAAGGGGAAAAACCAAAAGCAGCTTGAAAGAAAAAGGATTTTAACTTGGTCTTGAATTTCAGCAAAGATTGCTCAGACCTAATGTCTGGAGGTAAATTAAGTAAGTAATGCCACACTGGAAAAAGACCAAGGGTCCATCGAGCCCAGCATCCTATCCACGACAGTGGCCAATCCAGGCCAAGGGCACCTGGTAAGCTTCCCAATGTACAAACATTCTATACATGTTATTCCTGGAATTGTGGATTTTTCCCAAGTCCATTTAGTAGCGGTTTATGGACTTGTCCTTTAGGAAACCGTCTAACCCCTTTTTAAACTCTGCCAAGCTAACCGCCTTCACCACGTTCTCCGGCAACGAATTCCAGAGTTTAATTATGCGTTGGGTGAAGAAACATTTTCTCCAATTTGTTTTAAATTTACTACACTGTAGTTTCATCGCATGCCCCCTAGTCCTAGTATTTTTGGAAAGCGTGAACAGACGCTTCACATCCACCTGTTCCACTCCACTCATTATTTTATATACCTTTATCATGTCTCCCCTCAGTCGTCTCTTCTCCAAGCTGAAAAGCCCTAGCCTCCTTAGTCTTTCTTCATAGGAAAGTCGTCCCATCCCCGCTATCATTTTAGTTGCCCTTCGCTGCACCTTTTCCAGTTCCACTATATCTTTCTTGCGATGCGGCGACCAGAATTGAACACAATACTCAAGGTGCGGTTGCACTATGGAGCGATATAACTGCATTATAACATCCTCACACCTGTTTTCCATACCTTTCCTAATAATACCCAACATTCTATTCGCTTTCTGAGCCGCAGCAGCATACTGAGCAGAAGGTTTCAGTGTATTATCGACGACGACACCCAGATCCCTTTCTTGGTCCATAACTCCTAACGTGGAACCTTGCATGACGTAGCTATAATTTGGGTTCTTTTTTCCCACATGCATCACCTTGCACTTGCTCACATTAAACGTCATCTGCCATCTAGCCGCCCAGTCTCCCAGTCTCGTAAGGTCCTTCTGTAATTTTTCACAATCCTGTCGCGAGTTAACGACTTTGAATAACTTGGTGTCATCAGCAAATTTAATTACCTCGCTAGTTACTCCCATCTCTAAATCATTTATAAATATATTAAAAAGCATGTTCCATGGATGCTAAGAAAAAGAAGGCAAAGTGAGTGGTAGATTCTTAGTGAGCTTGTTTAGAGACTGGCACCTCTAAACGATTAGCGTCCAAAGAGCAGAAGAGAGGGGGGGGGGGGAGGTATGGGATAATGAGTAATGCAAAATAAGGAGGATTGCTGGTGTGGAGGTTTTTATGGGCAAGAAGAGGGACATTAAATTGAACACAGTAGACAAGAAAAAACCAGTGCACTTTTGCTAACAATGGTTTGTCAGAGTCAAATTGCCAAGCCTTAAACAATAGACGGACAGATGAGTTCTGGAGACGGTGAAGGTGAGACTGAGATGGACCCACATGAATTGTATTGCAGTAATCAAGCTGGGATATAATGAATGCATAGAGTAAGGTGTGAAGTGAAGAAAAGTCCAGGAAATGCCTGATTGAACGTAGCCTACAAAGCTAAAAGAAACCTTTTTGCATGACCTGAGAGATTTGTTTTTCAAATGCAAGTTTGGAATCAGTGATAATACCAAGGTACTTGAACGAATCCATAGGAGTGATTGGCAGGTTGAACAACGAAAGTGGACTTGTGGGTTTAGAAAGAAGTCCACTAATTCAGCAGGCAGTCATTTTTGATGGGTTGAGAAACGTTTGCGTGAAAACAGCCAGTGGGATAGATGCTGTAAGGCAGCATGGAGAGGAGCTAGATCAAAGTGAAATGGAGATACTGGGTAGATCAATAAAGTATCGTCCACACAGATGATCTTGAAGTCTTGTAGTAGGAAGAGGCCTAATGAAGATATTGAACAAGAGTGGAGAGAGAACTGAACCTTGAGGCACTCCCGAGCAGAGGGGGAATTTAGAGGATATTTTATGAGGGGTTACTACTGAGAAGGTATAGTCTGAAAAGAAGGAAGTAAACCAAGTTAGAGTATGGCAGTTTAATCTGATGTCTTTAAGGTGTGATATGGACAGAGAATGGTCAACCAGGTTGAATGCTGCTGAGAAATCAAGGGAAATGAGGAGTGCAATCTTACCTTTATCCAGAATGGAATGCAATTCACTAACTAATGAAGTAATGGTTGTCTCTGTACTGTGGTTCGCTCTGAACCTAGTTTGCCTGGCGTGGAGGATCCTTTGTTGTTTGATGTGGTTGAGAAGTCAATCAAAGACAACTTTCTGAGTAATCTTTGAAGCAATACAAAGATTTGAGATTCAGTGATAGTTTGTGTGGGGTTGGAATGATCTAAGGAAGAGTTTTTGAGGGCTGGTTTAACTGAACCATGCTTACAAGAATGAGGAACAATCCCCGAGGAAAGATTCAGGGAAATGAAATGGAGAAGAAGGGAAGAGAGTCTATGATGCTGAATTCACAAATGGTTTGAAGGAAAGGATCTAGGAGTGAAGTCACCAAACAGGTGTGTTTGATAATAATGTCTAAAACAGTGAGAGATGGGATGGAAAAAACATTCTAAGAGGGTATAAGTGCAGGTGAAAGGGAAGCTGATGTAGTGACTGTAGGAGTGTTTGCAGTGGTAGTGGATGAGAATTGTCGAGTTAGGTTCTGAATCTTAGTGTGAAAGAAGAGAGCAAGTGAATTAGCTGATGAAGATGAGTGGGTGTGAATGCTGGCTTATAGTGTGTCAGATCAGATACAATGCAAAACAGTGATTTGGAAGGGTTGTTGGAACTGGTGATAGGTCTGTAATAATAGTTTCTCTTAGCATTTTTGATTTTGAGGTTGTATTGGTTAATAAGGTCATGATACTTATGGCATACAGAACTGTCAGTTGAGTGTTTTCCTCCAGAAGCATTCAGCCCTACATAGGTGATGCTTCGGTAGTAAGAGTCCATGGTGAAACCACAGTGAGCGCTTTCTTCATGAGGAGCCACAAGTGGAATGTCAAGGCATGTTGAGGAAGTAAATCAAAATAAAGGGACAAATGATGAGTCTCAGCAGAGAGAAGCCTCATCAAGAAAACCAGGGGTTAGGAAGGAGAATAGGGGCTGGAATGCTGAAGGGTCACGATTAATAAATTGAGAAGAGGGGTTATTAAGGGGATGGTTAGCAGCAGGCAAACAAGGATGAGAAGAGATCTGCAGCGAAATAGCAAGTGCAGTGGTGAAAAGGAAATCAGAAAAGATATCTTTATGAACTAGGATAAGATCCAGAGTATGGCCTGCAGCATGGGTAGGTGTATCTACCAGTTGAGTTAAATGAAGGTCCTAGAGAAGAGATTGTAATAGGGAGGATTTGGGGGAAATTATATCAAAGATGTGGATTAGAGAATGACATGGGAACGGGGACCTGCAATAACCATGGGGATGGGGATGGGGATGGTGATGGGACAGAGCTTGCAGAGATGGGGCAGGGACAGATCCCACAGGAACGGGACAGGGATGGGGTCAGATCCCACAGGGACGAGGTTGGCAAGGGGACAGAACCCACGGGGACAAAACTTGTCCCCATGTCATTTTCTACTTTGAAGCCTGTTAATGAACTGGACTGTTATTTATAGTTGAGTGATGCAGACAACGATATTTTGATTTTTTTGGAAAAACAAGCAAACATGCTGACCACAACTAGCAAAGTTTGCATGGGGGATCCTGTACATCCTGCTACCAGCACATCTTCTAAGAAGACGTCTTCTATTGCAGGAAGGACTGTGGAAGACAGGAGAGCTAGACTGAATCCTGAGATTGTTGATGGCTTCTTATTAATCCACAGAGTGCTTCATAGGACATATTTCTCCCCTCTAGAGCATACAGAATGGGTTGTATTTAGTACCCCTGGACATTTTAACAGGGTGGATTAGGATTCCTTGAGGTAGTAGAAATCAGCTATTATTGGGGTTGGAAGGGTGGAGGGTGGTGGTGAGAAGGGTTATTATAGCTTCTTGCTGTTATTATTGTCCTCTATTTGTAATTTATACACATAATCATGACCAATGAGAGACTAACGTAGTATCCATTTTCTGCAGCAGGTTATTTGTGTGCTTCCGTTTTACAAACAGACGAGGGACATTCAAAATATTATATTAAAGAATTGGTCCACTTTGTCTGTGCATCCAGCATTGTGTATGAAGCCTCGATTCTCTTGCACTAGGGATAAGAACATTGGAGAAATTTTGTCCAAAAAAAGGTTAGTGAGAGAGGAGAGGCAAGAAACATCAGGGGGTCATACACAGTGTGGAGCTTGTGTATATTGTAAATATGCTATATGCATTGATCATGTGTGGATTCATGCCATTGGTAGGGATTTTCAGTTGAAAACCAAGTCTGATTGTAATACTAAGAATGTGGTATATGGGATACGTTGCCCATGCCAGTTTTGGTATATTGGGGAAACCACATGGAAGATTAAGACACATATTGCACAACATCTGAGCAATATTAGACTTCAGAAAATGGATACTTTGTTAGTCTCTCATTGGTCACGATTATGCCATACTCTTGAGGATTTAAAATTCGTAGTGTTATTCTGTTGGAAAGGGGAAGAGAGGAACTGTGAAAGGGAGTTGATTAGGAGAGAACAAAAGATGATATATAATTGGCGAACGGTGGAACCCTTTGGTTTAAATAAGGAGGTGGATTGACCACTATTGATGACGCTATAAAGCAGCTAGAAGAGTAGGTCCAGGTTCATTATACCTATGTGAGCTGTTGCAGTGTATATGGAGGGCAGCCTTGGTGTACCAGACAGTTATTAGAAGCTGTTAAAGGTATATGTTATGGCTTTTTGATTTAATGTATTGTAAAATATTTGGAATGTATGATGTGTGGAGTAATTGTTTATGTTTTGTAGTAGGTCTCCTGAGGAAGGAAATTGAAACACGGCCAATGTTGAGACCGGATGGATACTTGTAACAATGTCTGAAGAGAGTGGTTTATACTCAGACAAAATTCTGTGTAAGAGGAGATGTGAACAGTGAAGTTTCCATATCTGTTGCTGTTTAAAACTTTTTTCAACATCTGGATTGGATTATTGCCACCCAGGAATAGACATGAGATAAAACATGTGGATTATAAATATATGGAAGATCGTACTGTTGGATTCATTATGGGGATTACAACAGAGAAGATTCACTAAAAGTTGAGTACAGCACAGATGAGAGACATTCATGGACTTGGCTGTTCAGGGTTTGAATATTTGTATATTTGATGGTGTATGAGAGATTATTAGTTTGTGTGTGTATGTGTAGTTAGTAAGTAATAATAAAGAGTAAATAAAGAGCAAATATATTGTGAAATTTATAGTATTTATGCAGTAGTCTTTTTGGATGGGTATTTCATAAAGTTTCTAGGGAAACTCAAGGTTCCCTCTAAAATCAGATCAAGGAGTTCTTGCACAGTGTGCAGCAGTAGTTCAGAAAGCAAATAGAATGTTAAGAATTATTAGGAAAGGAATGGAAAACAAAAATGAGAATATTATAATGCCTTTATATCGCTCCATGGTGCGACCACACCTTGAATACTGTATGCAATTCTGTCACCGTATCTCAAAAAAGATAAAGTGGAATTTAAAAGGTACACAGAAGTGTGATGAAAATGATAAAGGGGATGGTACAATTTCCCTATGAGGAAAGGCTAAAGAGGCTAGGGTTCTTCAGCTTGGAGAAGAGATGGCTGAGAGGAGATATGATAAAGGTCTAAAAAAATACTGAGTGGAGTGGAATGGGTAGATGTGAATCACTTGATTACGCTTTCCAAAAATACGACTAGGGAGCATACAATGAAGCTACTAATTAATACATTTTTAAAAATTTGGGAAATATTTCATCACTCAATGTGTAATTAAACTCTGGAATTTGTTGTCAGAGAATGTGGCAAAAGCAGTTAGCTTAGTAGGGTTTAAAAAAGGTTTGGATATTTCCTAAAAGAAAAGTTCATAAGCCATTATTAAGATGGACTTTGGAAAATCCACTGCTTATTTCTAGGATAAGCAGTATAAAATCTATTTTACTCTTTTGGGATCTGCCAGGTACTTGTGAACTGGATTGGCCACTGTTGGAAACAGGATACTGGGCTTGATGGACCTTTGGTCTGTCCCAGAATGGCAAAACTTATGTTCTTATGATGATGTGTTTTTACCAGGTTTTCGGTATGACATGTACAGCTGGATTAAAAGGGATTCTGATTAATTTAGCGGGGGGATGGCAATTCTGTGTAGTTTGATTGTGTCCTGAGTCATGAATGGTACCCCTCCACCCTATCTTCCTGATTTTGGTTGATGTTGGATTTTGAAACCTGTTGGGCATAGTTCAGACAATGATTTACCCCTGGTTTTATCTAGCTAGGTTTCACTTAATTCTACCTTGGCCCATCCCTCCCTCAAAACATCCATATTGAAAGCTCTTTCTCTTGATTCAAAAAGCTGTGAAAACCATTCTTTTAGGCTGCCATTAGGGTACAACTTGCAGTGGTTGAAGGCAGTTTAGCCTGCCCTCCCTTCTCACCATGCTCACTAGCTTTGTGCCATATCTGTTCTTGTTCTCCTTTGTTGACTAAAGGAAGTAGTTATTAGGGATGTACACTCCTTTGAAATGACGTGGGGAATTTCATCAACATTTCCCATGTTGTTTCATATCATTTCCCCCCCTCAAAAAAATAATTGCAGGGAACAAACCAAAATTTGTTGTATGTCATTAATAATATGCAATGTTTCAACAGTGCATACTTTTTGCAGAGTGTGCACTGCTTGCAAAGAAGGCGCACTCTTTCAGAAAGAGTGTATACTCTTTCTCAATAGTTTGCACATATGTGCAAACCAGTATGCATGTACAAATAGTGCACACATTCGTGACCTATTGGGAATGAGTGTGCACTTTTTCCAAAAGGGTGTGCCTCTTTACAAATAATGCATGTCCACAAGTAGTGTTCATTTGTCATTCCATCATGGCCAGGCCATTCCAGTTTATTCTTTTTCAACTCTTTTGTTGTTATTTCTGTCCATACCATAGCTTTCATGTTTGCCATGATTTTTCTCATATGCTGTGTAGCCATTCTGTTTCTTGGTTATGCTCTAGAGAATCCGTTTTGACTAACCTACTGGTATCGTCTGTATATTGATGCTTGTTTTTCCTCAGTTCCTTGTGGAAGTATTTTGGGTTCTCTCTAAATAGTGTATTTTGATGTCTCTCTTTTCTATTTTTATCATATCTCCCCAGTGTTTATCCTTCTGCTGCTAGTTTCAAATTATTTTTGGAGAATGCGAATCAAAGGTCTTCTGTTAATGTAGTATGTGTGATGATAAATAGTGTATGAATAAACCTGAAAGTAATGAGGAGAGGATCCCTGCCTCTGCCAGAAGGAAGAATAGAATCTTAGGTAATTATGAGTGGATCCAGATCCACCCCTATAGGAGTTCCTTTGTGGAAAGGGGGAAAAGACAAGCCCAGGGTTATGAGAGCAGTGAAGACACAATACAAATAAACTCCAGGAACAGCAGTTTCCCTTGGAGAGTATAAAATGCTGCTCGCAGGAGAGGGGCATGCACAGTGCAAGCAAGCAGAGCCTAAGGAAATGTGGGTGCAAACATCCCTAATGACATGGACACTGACGAGATGGAGTTTGAGGAACAAAGTAATTGTTTACACTGATGACTGCTGAGTCCATCTCATTTTGAGGGTTTTGGTTTTCTTTGTGACATGGAGGACGATTGTAGATTGTGAGTCCATTAGGGGCAGTGCAAAGTACCTGTAATAGAAACTGTAAACCACATAGTCGCCTCAGGGATCACTTACAGTCTATAAGTGCTGAAAAACAAATAAATAAATAAATAAATAAATATATTAAAGTGAACAGTGCTGAAGCTGGAAGAAAAGGGATGGTTTATGAACTGATAAGATACATTTTTTCTTTCTCTTTTCTTAACCAGCAGTGTCAGTAATGCTGAGTGTTACAAAGGATGAATAAAAAGGAAAATGAAACAATTCGAAATAGAATGCTTGTAACTCATTGTTACGTTCAGCACAGTACCAAAGGCTATGCAAGAAGTGTGGCACTGCAGTGTTCAAATATGACCACCTTTCATTGGCAGTAATGAAACAGGCAAGATGGGGGGGGGGGGGGGGGGTGCCATCGGGCTAGTTGCACAGAGTACAACTATGGATCTGCATGGTCTTGGTATCACTTAAAACCCAGTGTGAAGTGAGATTGCAGGCCAATGTTAAAGCTGAAGGATTACCAGCAATGCATGGTTGCAAATTTGGGAATTCTGTGCTAAATAAAAACAAAATAAATCTATAAAATGAAAACTACCTTTGTTAATGATCATCTGTTAGAACATGATACTCTATTTTAGGACTAACTGAAACATGACTTAAAAATGGTAAGGATGCATATGTCAACAGTTTTGCCTCACCAAGGTTTAAGGTTCTATTTAAGCACAAGAATCATACGATAGGAGGAAGATTAGCCCTTCTATACTCAGACTACCTTGTGGCTACTGAAATTCTCCTTTCAGGAGTTCCTTTCTGCTATAAGGGACAGTATTAACCAAGGGGTTCCTATCTCCCAACAGACCCCTAGTCCATCCTCTGTTCCTTCCACCCTACAGGATCAGAATCGAGACCTTCCCTTGTACTGGTTGAGTGTCAAACTACCATTTGCTCCATCAACCTCTGAGCATGATTTTACTTGTGTACCTATAAGTTTGTGGAAGTCCATTAACAAAATATTTCTCTTTACCCTATCAGAGTTTTTAGGCACAATATTCTCTTCTACTTCACAACTAGATCCTATTCTTTCCTGTTTTATGAATAATCCAGTAATGCATTTATATCCAAGTATTCATTCATTAATCTAGGGGGGGGGGTCGGGGGTCTTTTACTAACAGTTAGCTCAAGTTATCTGCAGCAGGGGTCATAGGAATAAAATGGGACCTGCTGCAGATAACTCGAGCTAACCTTTAGTAAAAGAACCCTTAACTAGCCTTTCATTAGGATGTGTCTCACCTCTTTTTAAGCAAAGTGTAATCCATCTATTTTTAAAAAATAACCTATCTTAATGGTTAGGTCCTACCATTCCAGTGTTATTGGTCTATTTCTAATTCTCCCTTCATATCTAAAGTTCTTGAAAAAGTGGTGCTTGCCCAGCTACAGGCTCTTATGACCAAGACAAATGCACTTCACCCCCTTCATTTCAGGTTCCATGCATCACACAGCACGAAGACTTATCTTTTTTTTTTTTCATGCTGAGTGAGATAAGAGGTAATCCTGATTCTGGGAAACTTGTTATATAGGTCTCTTTAGACCTCTTATCTGGTTTTGATCTCAGGAATCATGATCTATTTGGAAGATTAGCTGATTTAGGTTGTAGGGATATTGTTCTTGCCTGCTTCCATTCAAAAAATCTACATATTCTTTTGTGTTTCCCTTGAAGTTTAGGATCCTCCAGGCTCAATCCTGATGCTTACTGTCTTTGATTTCTTAAGCCTGTTTGCAGCACTTATTCAGGTATTGAGGACTAAATTCTATATAAGGGCGCCAACCCCCCCCCTCCCCCCACTCAGCGCTATTCTATAAACTATGCCTAAAGTTAGGCATGGTTTAAAGAATAGTGCTTACACCCGGGAACTGTGACTACATTTACATATGCTAATTAACCCATTGATCTATATGATTCTTTGGTGATATATGTTTAATTAGCCCATTGATTTGTTGAAATTTTGTAATTTATGTTTTATATATATAATTAAGTATCCATTTTATACTTTTTATCTATTTGATCCTCTGTACTTTATAGTTTTACTTTGCTTTATATTTTGTATTTGTTTTTATTTCAATTGATATCAGTTTTATATTTTACTGAGTTAGTTTTTTATCTGTATAGTTAATGAATAAGTGTTCATAGCTTTGACTATATTTATTAATTTGATGGATTTGTTCTATTGCTTATATTTTTGATTATTAGATTCCTGATGCAGGCCAGTTTTGGCCAAAACATGATTCGTGTCAAGTCTTGGATGTTACTTAATAAAGTTACCGATTTCAGACACATCATCTTTGTATTGTTTCAAGTCACCTTCGCTGTGTTTTTTGTTCATTTATGTATGTCCATTTACACTAATGAAAATGTGATGCACATGCTCATGCATACATTAGGCGTGGATCCCAACTTATTCTATAATTATGTGCCATCAGTAAGGAAATAAAGAATGGTACAACGAAAAAAAAAAGAACAACCATACAAAATGAAATGTACATCTTAACATTAGACCACAAAAAGAAAAATGAGGAGAGACAGTCTCAGGACAAGAATAATTCCAAGAAATAAAGAAAGAAATCTGACCAAAGCATAATTCACCTGCATGACCAAAGCATAATTCACCTGCATGCCATTTACCAACACCATCTAACCCAAGCTCTCAGCTGTTATTTCTTAGAATCTGTAAAGAAATATAATTGCAGTGAACATTTTTATTTTGTACCAAAATCAACTGCACAGAAGGAGATCTGAGCCACAGTGCTCTCTATTTTATCCAAATGCTGTCCTTGCTGCAATAATTTAGACTCTTGAACCTGTAATTTACCATGGAAGTCCAACAAAATGACTGCCTTAGACAAAACATTGCATTCTAATTTTTTAAATAGTGCTACAATTATAATCTAAAGTGACATTCTCAGGTTTTGCCAAACAATTCCCAGTTGAAGTCTCAAAATAGCTGCAGCCAATTTGGAGGCACTCACAGGTGTTGAGACCACTGAACACTCCATCAAGGGAACCACTTCCAGGACAGCTGCTTCCACGGCAGGAACTCCCTCTGATTTCTTCTAGGAGACACAACTCATTCCAGCCTCTGAATTGCTCAACATCATGGAGTGTTCTGCAGTAGTCACCTTTCCAACCACTTTGGGGCAAAACTGGCTCCACTGATGACTGTAGATCTTGTGATGTCCCAGGCATGCTTGAGCGTGAAGGATCTCTTGGACTCAAAGACATTTCTGCCTCAACCTGATGAGTCATTCCATCAGAGCACCCTTCTCTTCCATCATGTCTTCTCTTATTTTCCTACTTCCAATTCCCTATTAAAACCTAATTCATCCCATCAGATATCCCTTTCTCTCTTCTTCTATATACAGACTCTCTGGTACTGTAATGAACTCTATAGTGAGTCTCCTTTCACCATATATTCATTCAGTTTAAACCTAGGTATTCCACTACCAGACAAGGACTCCAAACTCTTAATCCAGTTGTTCTCTTTAATACAGTTGGTCACAAATAAAAGAAAGTTATATACTTACAGTGAGATGTGACGGAATAAGGATTGGATCATTACAGTTTTGAGTCAGTTCTGTGACCAGCCCTTCTGATATAGACAGAGAAGGAGCTGTGCAGAAGACAGCTAGATGCTGCTGTCAATGGGTAAATACTTAAAGGTTAAAAAATTACTATGAATTTCTAAGGCTTAGAAAAGCTTGAAGTAGGATTACTGCCTCAGCATGGAGAGGTTCAGGTCTCTCAACATACTGGCACCCTAACAGATGCCTTCCTTCTAGTCAAGAGAACCACATAGGCAGTGGTGTGTGGTAAATGTTTAACAACAGGCTCTCTCCCCGGTCCACCTCTGCGCCCCCCCGCCCACCTCTGCGCCCCCCCCCCCCCCGTCCACCTCTGCGCCCCCCCACGCCCACCTCTGCACCCCCCCAAATAGCAGAGCTGGTTATAGCCGGGGAGAGAGCCTGGGGGGGGGGGGGCAAACTAATTCATGTTTAATGTGGGATAAAATGCCATAAAGAAGTAAATAAAAATAAACTTTTAATGTTGAGCACCTGATTCTCAGTGAACATATTCCAAACACTATAATGAAAATAAAATGATTTTTTCTACCTTTGTTGTCTGGTGACTTTGTTTTTCTGATCATGCCGGCCCAGTATCCGATTCTGCTATCTGTCCTCTTAACTCCATTTCCAGGGCTTCCTTTCCATTTATTTCTTTACTTTCCGCCTTTCTTCTTCATTTCTTGCCCTACATCTGTAAGTAAAAGCTGGGTCCTCCGCAGACTTGACTGTCCAGTGGATCCAGCTTCGGCCTATTTTCTCCATCCATGTGCAGTTATTCTCCTCTCTTCCTTTTCCCTCTTCTCATCTCATTCTTCACTCTTCCCTCCCCTCCATCCATGTCCAGCAACCCTCCTCTGCCCCCTGCCCTGCCCTCCATGCACCCATGTCCAGCAGCAACCCTCCTCCCCCTTGCCCTCCATCCACCCATGTTCAGCGACCCTCCTCTCACCCCTGCACTGCATCCACCCATGTCCAGCAAACCTCCTCTCCCCCCTGCCCTGCACCCACCCATGTCCAGCAACCCTCCTCTCCCCTGCCCTCCATCCACCTATGCCCAGCAACCCTCCTCTCCCCTGCCCTCCATCCACCCATGTCCAGCGTCCCTCCTCTCCCCCTGCACTGTATCCACCCATGTTCAGCAACCCTCCTCTCCCCTCCATCCACCCATGTCCAGCAACCCTCCCCTCCCCTCCATCCACCCATGTCCAGCAACCCTCCTCTCCCCTGCCCTCCATCCACCATGTCCAGCAACCCTCCTCTCCCCCCTGCCCTCCATCTACCATGTCCAGCAACCCTCCTCTCCCCTGCCCTCCATCCACCATGTCCAGCAACCTCCTCTCCCCCCTGCCCTCCATCCACCATGTCCAGCAACCCTCCCCTCCCCTCCATCCACCCATGTCCAGCAACCCTCCTCTCCCCTGCCCTCCATCCACCCATGTCCAGCAACCCGCCTCTCCCCCTGCCCTCCATGCTCCATCCACCCATGTCCAGTGACCCTCCTCTCCCACCTGCACTGCATCCACCCATGTCCAGCAACCCTCCCCTCCCCTGCCCTCCATCCACCCATGTCCAGCAACCCTCCTCTCCCCTGCCCTCCATCCACCATGTCCAGCAACCCTCCTCTCCCCCCTGCCCTCCATGCTCCATCCACCCATGTCCAGCGACACTCCTCTCCCCCCTGCACTGCATCCACCCATGTCCAGCAACCCTCCTCTCCCCTCCATCCACCCATGTCCAGCAACCCTCCCCTCCCCTGCCCTCCATCCACCCATGTCCAGCAACCCTCATCTCCCCCTGCCATCCCCTCCATGATCCACCCATGTCCAGCAACCCTTGTTTCCCCCCTGCCCTCCTCCCCTTCATCTGCCTTCTTCGAGCCCCCCCCCCCCCCCTCCGCTGCCCCGGTCGACCATCATCCATCTGCCCTCTGCTCCCACCCCGACAGACCTGGTTTCCTTCCTGTGCCGCTGCTTGCCTTTAAAAATTTTATTTTCCCTGGAGGCGCGCTGCTGTTGAAGCGAAGGCAGCAGGCTCAGCTGAGTTCCAGCCTTCCGTTCCGTTCCGTTCTCTTCCCTCGCATCATGGCTCCGCCCTCTTCGGATGTATTTCCTGTTTGCGCGAGGGCGGACCCATGATGCGAGGGAAGAGAACGGAATGGAACGGAAGGCTGGAACTCAGCTGAGCCTGCTGCCTTTGCTTCAACAGCGGCGCACCTCCAGGGAAAATAAAATTTTTAAAGGCAAGCAGTGGCGCAGGAAGGAAACCAGGTCTGTCGGGGTGGGAGCAGAGAGCAGATGGATGACGGACGACTGGGGCAACGGGGGAGCAGAGGTGAGCCGGCTCACACTGCCCAACAACCGGCTTGCAAGATGCCAGTAAATTTAACAAGCGGCTCTTGCGAGCCGGTGCGAGCCGGCTCCAGCACACCACTGCACATAGGTATTCAGTGAAAGGGGAGAATCTGCTCTTCATAGCATGCATAAGGCAGCCAAGCAAACCCAAAGGGTCCAATAAAGTACTGGGACTAGAACTCAGGTACTCAGAAAGGCCAATCACCTAAGGACTATAATCTCCAGGTAATTCATTTTACACAGCATACTTCTTATATATACACTAGCCGTTAAGCCCGTAACAATGGGCGAGTTTTTTGTTTTCCTATGGCCTCCCCCGTCCACCAACCCTGCTCTATCCCCTGCCCTCCCCCCATATTCAGCAACCCTCCTCTCCCCCCTCCCATCCGCTCCATCCACCCGTGCCCATCAACTGTTCTCTCCCCTACCCTCCATCCTCAGGCTCCCATCCATGTCCACCCATCTCCTAAGTGTACAACGATTGTGACCTCCTCTGCCCTGCCGTTCCCTGTTTAACCCCCTTTTCCCCCCGTTTTGTTAGTTTACCCGCTCTTTACCTTTTGTCAGCTTCTCTTTTGTTGCTCCTGTATTCCCATCCGTATTCTCTCCTTTTAGCTACTCTGTACTTAATTTGTAAGAACTTTTACTGGAACATATTTAACCTGTTGATTTATGTAATTTTCTAGTAACTTTGTTAGCCACGTTGAGCCCGCATAAGCTGGGAAAATGTGGGATACAAGTGGACCAAATAAATAAATAGGCTCCAAAAGTTGCTGTCTAAGGGGCAAATTCTATAAGTGGTACCTAAAAATCAGCACTGGGAGTCTTTTACTAAAGCTTAGCTCGAGTTATCTGCAGCAGGGCTCATTTTATTCCTATGGGCTTTGCTGCAAATAACTCGAGCTAAGCTTTAGTAAAAGATCCCCTCTGAGCACTATTCTATAGAACAGCACTTAGGGCATAAACTGCGTCTGGCAATTACGCCAGCTAAAAGCAGGTGTAAATGATGGAACCTAAATTAGGCATGGTTCAGCTGAATTCTCTATTTAGGCACATAAAACTTTGGAATGCCCCCCCAAACTTTGCATGAGTTAAGGGAAAGGGGGAAATGGGACTTGATATACTGCCTTTCTGAGGTTTTTGCAGCTACATTCAAAGCGGTTTACAAATATTCAGGTACTTATTTTGTACCAGGGACAATGGAGGGTTAAGTAACTTGCCCAGAATCACAAGGAGCTGCAGTAGTGGGAATCAAACTCAGTTCCCCAGGATCAAAGTCCACTGCACTAACCACTAGGACTAGGCTACTTGATTTACTGGCAGATCATTTTAGAATACGATCTGTGTGTAAATGCCAATAATTGGTTGTTAGCAGCTGATTATTGGTGCAGATTGGCTTGTTAAGCAATTAAGTTGCGTTTGCAAATCAGCTATGCACACTTATTTGAGCATGCAACTTTTGTTGCCATACATAGAATCTGAGGGTAAATGCCTAAATACGGGTGTCCCTTTATTGAATTGCTCTCTACATGCTGCTTTCTATATTTATTGTTATGAATTCATTGCAACTGTCTGCTATTCATAAAGCTAATGAATTATTTCTGGGCACAACACTCTTTAATCTGGTCTTGTATTTCAGTATATATCTATGAGTTCTAGTCATAAAATTTAGTGTGCTTTTGCTAAGCTTTTTATAAACTATCTTCTACAGTGCCCTAAACCAATGAATTACAACAGATTACATGCAAATCCAATGAGTCGCTGTCATGCACAGCTTACAGTCTAAATGAGTTTTGTAATTAGGTGTGTTCCTTATAACACAATTCAGTGCATGATAATGGCTTCTGTAACCAAATGCAGATTTGCAATCCTTTGCATTGGTTTTACTATTCCTGCATTAACCATAATGCAAATCTATATTAAAGCAACATGAATGCCCATATTAATAACTGGGTGAGGTTCAAATGTATGTTACTCAACTACTTATTCATATGCTTTAGTGTCTAAAAACTAATTACATCTGTAGAGATATATTTTGCATTAAGGCAGGTGTTACAAGTGGTGCATTGTCAACAGGAAATAAATTCATCTTCATTTGTGATTAATGTCCAGGCAGATTTTTTTGCACAGTGTTACTTAGTATGTTTTTCTCTGAAGCTCTCTGTTGCTTGTTCAAAAACCAAAATGATACTGCAAAAGGGTTAGAAGAGAAAATTTGCCTTTTTGCAGGCTACATGAACATCTGCAATAGAGTAGACACTCCAGAGGGGTAGACAAAATGAGAATTGATCTACAAAAGGCTTTATGGCAAAAATGTGCAGAGTGATGCATGTATTTGGGGTGGAAAAACTCAGAAGAGCTATATGTGTTTGGAGGAGAGAGACTGATGTGCACAGACCTTGGAGGTGTTAGTGTCTGAGGATCTCAAGATGGAAAAAGAATGGAATAAGAAAGTGGCCAAAGTCAGCTGGAAGCTAGGTTGCATTGAGAGGGAAATAATCAGCAGGAAAGAGTAGGTGATAATGGCCCATAGGCGTAGTTTGACTGTTTCATTTTGGGGGGCAAATGAAGGGGTGGAGCATATTAGCATATTCATTTGCATATATGTATATGCAAATTATGCTACAATGGAGGAAGGAAGGGAGCACGAGCTGGCTTTTTTTGGGAATAACCATAATGAATATGTATGAGATATCTCATACATATACATTATTAATATACTAACACGGGTTAAATGTTTTAATTATTGGTCAATCTAGTTATCTATCACTTTATTATGACCTAATCACCTTTTATCCAAATCAATACTAAATATTATTACTAACACATTACTTTATTCAAATCAAACATAATCACTGATTAATATTTAACAAACTACTTATACACTGACTGTGTTCTATTCCATCCCCCCTGATACTCAATATAGTTCTTCAAATGTTCATGACCTATTAGAAATATCAGATGACTTATCTTATCTTCGTTCCAAATGACGAAATGTTAAATGTTCCATCATAAAGTTCATAAATGAGTATCAATCACTAGTCCATTGATAAATAGAAAAAAGAATCCAAAGTAGAAGTTCACAACATCTTCGGGGTGGGTCAATCTTCTACTGAAGCAAATGACTCCACTCAAACCGGATCCTTATATCAAGTTTCCTTCACAGCGATTTTCAGTTTCAATCCACATTCATACATATATCCACAGATCTCATTTTAACACAGGCCGTGTTTCATTATAACTTCTTCAGGAGATCCTACATATAAATATACACCATCACTAAACACATCATCAACCTCAAACAACCATAAAAATAACATTTTCTTAAAGCCCTTACCAGCCACATCAGAGTACTGGGCTCACAACAGGAAATCCCTTCTGATAGCGTGAAACGTCACGTGGATATATGTATGAATGTGGATTGAAACTGAAAATCGCTGTGAAGGAAACTTGATATAAGGATCTGGTTTGAGTGGAGTCATTTGCTTCAGTAGAAGATTGACCCACCCCGAAGATGTTGTGAACTTCTACTTTGGATTCTTTTTTCTATTTATCAACGGACTAGTGATTGATACATTTGAAGAACTATATTGAGTATCAGGGGGGATGGAATAGAACACAGTCAGTGTATAAGTAGTTTGTTAAATATTAATCAGTGATTATGTTTGATTTGAATAAAGTAATGTGTTTGTAATAATATTTAGTATTGATTTCGATAAAAGGTGATTAGGTCATAATAAAGTGATACATATACATTATGGTTATTCCCAAAAAAGCCAGCTCTTTCTCCCTTCCTCCTTACCCAGCACTCCCTCTTCCTCACCAGTAGTATTTCCCCACCCCCTTTCCCATACCACAGATGCACATTTCCAAAAGCTGACATATTCCAATTAATAAATTCTGAATAAAATACTTTACATAGTAACATAGTAACATAGTAGATGACGGCAGAAAAAGACCTGCATGGTCCATCTAGTCTGCCCACGATAAACTCATATGTGCATACCTTACCTTGATTTGTACCTGTCTTTTTCAGGGCACAGACCGTATAAGTCTGTCCAGCAGTATTTCCCGCCTCCCAACCACCAGTCCCGCCTCCCATCACCGGCTCTGGCACAGACCCCGTATAAGTCTGCCCTCCCCTATCCTAGCCTCTCAACCACCAACCCCTCTTCCCCCCGCCACCCAATTTCAGCTAAGCTTCTGTGGATCCATTCCTTCTGCACAGGATTCCTTTATGCCTGTCCCACGCATGTTTGAATTCCGTTACCGTTTTCATCTCCACCACCTCCCATGGGAGGGCATTCCAAGCGTTCACCACCCTCTCCGTGAAGAAATACTTCCTGACATCTTTCCTGAGTCTGCCCCCCTTCAATCTCATTTCATGTCCTTTCGTTCTACCACCTTCCCATCTCCGGAAAAGATTCGTTTGCGGATTAATACCCTTCAAATATTTGAACGTTTGTATCATATCACTCCTGTTCCTCCTTTCCTCCAGAGTATACATGTTCAGGTCAGCAAGTCTCTCTTCATACGTCTTGGAACGCAACTCCTATACCATCCTCGTAGCTTTTCTTTGTACCGCTTCCATTTTTTTAATATCCTTCGCAAGGTACGGCCTCCAAAACTGAACACAATACTCCAGGTGGGGCCTCACCAACATCTTATACAGGGGCATTAAAACCTCCTTTCTTTTGCTGGTCACACCTCTCTCTATACAGCCTAGCAACCTTCTCGCTACGGCCACCGCCTTGTTGCACTGTTTCATCGCCTTCAGGTCCTCAGATACTATCACCCCAAGATCCCTCTCCCCGTCCGTGTCTATCAGGCTCTCCCTACCTAACACATACGCTGCCCTTGGATTTCTACTCCCTAAGTGCATCACTTTGCATTTCTTCGCATTGAATTTTAATTGCCAAACGTTAGACCATTTTTCCAGCTTCTTCAGATCTTTTTTCATGTTTTCCACTCCCTCCGGGGTGTCCACTCTGTTGCAAATCTTGGTGTCATCCGCAAAAAGGCAAACTTTACCTTGTAACCCTTCGGCAATGTCACTCACAAATATATTGAACAGAATGGGCCCCAGCACCGATCCCTGAGGCACTCCACTACTCACCTTTCCCTCCTCCGAGCGAACTCCATTTACCACCACCCTCTGGCGTCTGCCCGTCAACCAGTTCCTAATCCAGTTCACCACTTCGGGTCCTATCTTCAGCCCTTCTAGTTTATTCAAGAGCCTCCTGTGGGGAACCGTGTCAAAAGCCTTGCTGAAATCTAAGTAGATGACGTCCATAGCACGTCCTTGATTTAATTCTCCTGTCACCCAGTCAAAGAATTCAATGAGATTTGTTTGGCACGATTTCCCTTTGGTGAAACCATGTTGTCTCGGATCTTGCAACTTATTGGCTTCCAGGAAATTCACTATCCTTTCCTTCAGCATGGCTTCCATTACTTTTCCAATAACCGAAGTGAGGCTTCCCGGCCTGTAGTTTCCAGCTTCTTCCCTATCCCCACTTTTGTGAAGAGGGACCACCTCCGCCGTTCTCCAATCCCTCGGAACCTCTCCCGTCTCCATGGATTTATTAAACAATTCTTTAAGAGGACCCGCCAGAACCTCTCTGAGCTCCCTCAGTATTCTGGGGTGGATCCCGTCCGGCCCCATGGCTTTGTCCACCTTTAGCTTTCCAAGTTGTTCATACACACTCTCTTCCGTGAACGGTGCTCTATCCACTTCATTCTCAGGTGTACTTTTGCCAGTCCCTCTCGGTCCTTCCCCAGGATTTTCTTCAGTAAAAACAGAACAAAAGTATCTATTTAGCAAATTGGCTTTTTCTTCATCATTTTCTACATAGTGTTTTGCTGTATCTTTTAGTCTCACAATCCCCTTTTTAGTCTTTCTCCTTTCACTAATATACCTGAAGAAGTTTTTGTCTCCCCTCCATACATTTCTAGCCATTTGTTCTTCCGCTTGCGCCTTCGCCAGACGTACCTCTCTCTTGGCTTCTTTCAGTTTCATCCGGTATTCCTCCCCGTGTTCCTCTACTTGAGATTTTTTGTATTTCTGGAATGCTAATTCTTTAGCCTTTATTTTCTCAGCCACTTGCTTTGAAAACCATATCGGTTTCCTTTTTCTCTTGCTTTTATTTACTCTCCTTACATAAAGGTCTGTGGCCTTGTTTATTACTTCTTTCAGCTTGGACCACTGTCCTTCCACGTGTTGTGTGTTCTCGCAGCCCATCAGCTCCTTCTTCAGGTATTCCCCTATTTTGTTAAAGTCAGTTCGCTTGAAGTCCAGGACTTTGAGTTTAGAGTGGCCGCTAACCACATGAGCCGTTATATCAAAATAAACCGTTTGATGGTCACTGCTTCCCAGGTGCGCAGCCACTCGGACATTTGATACACTATCCCCATTCGTGAGCACCAGATCCAGCGTCGCTCCCTCCCTTGTGGGTTCCGTCACCATTTGTCTGAGCAGAGCACTTTGGAAAGCATCCACAATCTCTCTATTTCTTTCCGATTTCGCAGAAGGAACCTTCCAATCTACATCCGGCAGATTAAAATCTCCCAACAACAGCACCTCTCTTTTCTTCCCCAACTTCTGAATATCAGCGATCAGATCTTTATCCAGTTACTCCAATTGTGTCGGGGGTCTGTAGACAACACCCACGTGGACCAAGGTTCTATCCTCTCTTTTTAAGGTGATCCATATCGCTTCTTCCTTTCCCCACTTCCCTGTCATTTCAGTTGCTGCGATATCATTTCTCACATACAGAGCTACTCCTCCACCTTTACGTCCCTCTCCTTCCTAAAAAGATTATAGCCTGGTATGTTTACATCCCATTCATGGGAACCATTGAGCCATGTCTCTGTGACTGCAACCATGTCCAAGTCAGTCTCCAACATCAGGGCTTGAAGGTCATGAATTTTATTGCTTAGACTGTGAGCATTTGTGGTCATTGCTTTCCAACTACATTTCCTAGTATGTGTTTTGGGTTTAGTGATTTGTGAGTGTCTTTTCTCTTTGGGTACCTTCTCCTCTTTTTGTTCCCTCTTCCTTGCTTTTTCTTTTTCTTGTGCTTCAATTTTAGTTTCAGGAACATCACAGTGCTGTAGTTGAGCAAAAGAATTTTGTAGTGGCAACACTTGTGCGGGTGGATGCTTCTGTGTCACATGAGTAATTCTGCCTGAGCCAACTGTGAACCATCTGTTCCTTTGTGGTTTTATTCTCTGAGGCAGTGGTGAGAAGTTATGATTCTGCACAGTCCTATAAGTTGCTTTAATTGCATCTAATTCTTGCATTACTTTGTAGAGCTCTTGTTTTAAAGTAGATAGCTGAAGACAGATAGGACAGGCTTTAAGTTTCCAGATGATTTGCCTTGAAACTAAAGCACCACAATTATTGCAGAGAATAAAAGTCATCCTGATTGGTTGAAATGGGTATGAACAGGTGTACTATGTTGGAGTATCAGCCTGCAAGACTGCCTGTGTATGACTGAAGAGTAAAGTTAATGAGGTTTGGTTTGTCTATAAATGAGTGGACAACCCTGGGGTGGGTGGGATTATAAGTCCCAAAGTGTCAGCTAAGTGCTGCTATCAAGGGAATTCTCTAGCTTAATGGACCCAAATGGTAGTGTTTTTCTACCTTTGTTGTCTGATCATTTCGTTTTTCTATTCGCTTTGGTCCCAGTGTCTTCTTTCCATTTGATATTTTTTCACTCACCAAGTCCACCATCCTCCTGTGTCCTTATGCGTCCAGTCTACCATCTGTAGCCCTGTCCCTATCCTTTCTCCAGTTTCAGTATCTGCCCTCAAAGTGTTCCGATTCAGCCCTTAAATGCATGTTTCCTCTCCATCCATATCCAACATTTCTCCTCACTCCCCTCCCCTCCATCCATCCATGTGCATCTACTTCCTCTGTCTTCCTTCCCCTCCATCCATGTCCAGCATGTCTCCTCTCTCTCCGCTTTCCCCTCCATCCATCCAGGTCCATCAATTCTCCTCCTTCCCTTGCCCTCCGCTCCGTCCAGCAACTCTCCATTCTCCCCTGCCCTCTCCTCCATCCATCCATCTCCAGCAAATTTCCTCTCTCCTCTTTTCCCTCCATCTATCCATGTCCAGCAATTCTCCTCCTTCCCCTGCCCTCCGCTCCATCCAGCAACATTCTCCCCTGTCCTCTCCTCCATCCATCCATCTCCAGCAAATTTCCTCTCTCCCCTTTTCCCTCCATCCATCCGTGTCCAGCAATTCTCCTCCTTCCCCTGCCCTCCGCTCCATCCAGCAACTCTCCATTCTCCCCTGCCCTCTCCTCCATCCATCTCCAGCAAATTTCCTCTCTCCCCTGTCCCCTCCATCAATCCCTGTTGTCCAGCAATTCTCCTCCTTCCCCTGCCCATCCTGTTTCTGTCCATCCCCTTCCACCCAGAGTCAGAGCGTCTCCCCCTCTCTCCCCCTTAGCAGCATCTGTAAAACAACGTGGATGCAGCAGCTCACAGGTTTGCTTGCTGTGTTAACTGAACGGCGACGGCTGAGTGGGGGAGTGGAAACAGTGATGCCTGCCTTACTTACAGTGGACGAGATAGGCTGGCTCACACTTCCATTCCACTCCCGAAGTCGCAGCGATGAACGGGCAGGCAGCGCTGTGGTAGTAAAATCAACAAGGATGCAGGTTCGACTCCGCCCTTCACTTCCCTCCTGCCCTCTGCGTCCCGCCTTCCTCTGATGTCATTTCCTTTCGGGCAGGACGCAGAGAGGGCAGGAGGGAAGTGAAGGGCGGAGTCGAACCTGCCTCCTTGTTGATTTTACTACTGCAGCACTGCCTGCCTGTTCGTCGCTGCGACTTCAGGTAAAAAAGTTGCCGTTCCAGTCGTTCTCGTTTGGGGGGGCAATGCCCCCCTCGCTCCCCCCAGTCTACACCCATGTAATGGCCATGTAAAAGGGAAGGGTAAAAGGAAATGGGACTTGATATACCGCCTTTCTGAGGTTTTTTGCAACTACATTCAAAGCGGTTTACATATATTCAAGTACTTATTTTGTACCAGGGGCAATGGAGGGTTAAGTGATTTACCCAGAGTCACAAGAAGACAATGGTAAGGCCTTACTTAGAATACTGGACGCCATATCTTGCTAAAGACAGAAGGAGGCTGGAATCAGTACAGAGGAAAGCAACTGCTTGTCCCCGGGATCAATAGCTTGAAAGTTGCTACTATTTGGGATTCTGTCAGGTGTATTGGTGACCTGAATTGACCACTGGGAAAGCAGGGTACTGGGCTAGATGGAGCATTTGTCTGACCCAGTATGACTATTCTTATGTTCTAACCAAAATTTCTCCATCAGAAGACATATGAGAAGTGACTGGAGATCCTAAATATGTATACTCTAGAAGAGAAGAAAGGCAGAGGAGATATGGTACAGACTTTTAAATACCTGAAAGGTATTAGAGAACAAACACACTCTATTCAAATGAAGATCCAGAACTAAATCATATAATATGAGACTAAAAATAAATTTTTGTAGTGCTGGAAATGATGATGCACTAGGGGTGGGAAGTACCACCTGGCTGCTGTGGTAGCCCGGTGGTACTTCTTATATAGCGAGCGGTAAGCTCACATTGGGCTTACCGCTGCTTAGTAAAACGATCCCTTGAAGTCCTTTTTGGTATGTAAAATAAGCTTTACATGCAGAAAATATGTTATGTTTCAATAATTTTTATTAAAGATACTTACAGCATTATAACAGTTAACAATATTAACATTATCTAGTTACAACACCAGCATGCATTCATACCATCAATTCAGCTTTTCTTTATTTTCCTTGCCCCCTAACCCCCTATTCTCCCTCCCCCCACTCTTGCTGCAATAATCTAGAAGCAATCTTAAAGAGTACCATCCCACACCTAACCCCTAAGCAAACCCATTCCCAAATCCCCCCACCCCCAACTCACTCCTAACCCCCTCCCTTCTCCTCTCCCTCCTCCTCTTCTCTACGAGACCTTAGAGTAATATGTCTCTGCAGAGTTCATAGATTCAGCAGTTGTACTCTCCCTGTAGGAGTAAGAGTCTCCCAGAATGGAGACCATCTATTTTGAAATTGTTGTATTCGGAATTGCGGGAGATTATAGGTTGCTATCCATTCCATGTGAAGAAGAGACACCATTAGGGTGCGCCATTTCTGGATTGAAGGGGACTGTATTGTCAGCCAATCAGAAAGAATAGTTTTCTTTGCCATAACCGTCACTCTCTGTACAAACTCTTTGTATCCCTTCGGGAGCATCGAACAGAATCTTGGTCTACCAAATAGCAATAATGGGTCATAGTACCAGTTTGCTGACCATTGTCGTGATTTCTGTAGGAGGAGATTTTTCCAAACCGAAACTACCTTCGGACAGGACCAAAACATGTGCGCTAACACTGCACCTTCCAGGTTACACTTCATACATGCCCCATCAGGAGACAGGCCCATGTGAAATGCCCGCCTTGGGGATACATGCAGTCGTAAAGCAAACTGGTATTGTAATTCCCAATTTCCTGCCAGCATGGAGTTTTTGCATAATGACAAAACACGCTCCTTGAATACTCCCACTGACACTCATTTTGTTGCATACGCTGCAAAATCCAATTCTGCCAGAATGTCTCGGATGTGACAATGGTGAAACGCCATTGACACTCTTTGTAGTGCTCCCAATGAAATGGCCGAGGCCATCTCCTCCCTCACATCCTTTGTTAGATCTTCCCATGGAAGCATGGCAATGCCTCAATTGGCAATAGTAAAAATAGTCTGTTGGCAATATTGAATGTTGTTCTTGAAGTTCAAGAAAAGTCTTAATTCGACCTTCTTCAGTTAAAGCATGACATAAATATTCCAACCCATGCCTCCTCCATCTATCAAACACTTTATAGAGGGACCCAGGCGCAAACCAGAAAATATGTTATAAAATGACCTCTTAATATGCTATACCCTCCTCTTTAAGCTTTGCTCATGTTTTCAGCATATCTAATGGGCCCTTTTACTAAAGGGTTGCCTGCGTCAAACCGGAACTACCACAGGCCTAATGCAGGCACCGATGGTAGTTCCATCCCCAGTGCGCACCATTTCCGGCACTACAGAAATTCAGGTCTGATTTTCTAGTGCAGGGGTTACCACTAGGTTAGCACAGAAGCCCTTACCGCCACCTCAATGGGTGGAGGTAAGAGCTCCCCCCGAAATGGCCATTTGGCAAATGCGAACTTATGACATGGCCATTTCTTTTCTTTGGCTTTTTTTACCCGCTACAGTAAAAAGGACCTCAGCGCTTAACAAAAATGGCCGCTGCTGCTAGCACAGGGCCCATTTTACCACAGCTTGGTAAAATGTCCCCTAAGGAACTTAAGAATAGTTCTACTATCAAATATTTTCGCACTATCCCTGCATATCAACTCTCTCAAATTTAATTTTGGGTGCTTTAAAAGTTTATTAAAAGATGCCAATATACTAATTATAGCCCAAATCTATTGTTAAGTGATATTCTATATTTCTAGTAGTTATAACAATCTGTTCCTAAGCTCTCCTCCCCCTCGCCTCCAAGAACATCTAATAAGCTTAATTTTAGTTATTGCAGGCTGCCTCTCTTCTACTTTCTGCAGCAACACTTGTTAATTGCCAGATGGTGACCAATGTAGATTTGATCTTAAAGTCTTCCTTGAACGCTTTTTAAATGTTTTTCCCTGATAATCATTGACAGGTCATGCCCGGACACAGGCACTGAATATCGGGGGATAATTTGGAGTGGGCAGGCTGCCAGAGGTTATATTGGGCCCTGGCTGAGTATCAGGCTGCTCCGGCCAACATAACACTTTTTTGTTGTTGTTAAAAAAAGCTCACGAGCCCCTTCTTGCTCCAATGTCCCCTTTTTCCCTCCCTCCCTCCCTTCCCTCCACACATTAACACCCTCCCCCCCGCAAGACCCCCAACAGTGAAGGTAAGCCCCCAGGCTTACCTACATTCCTGGTGGTCCAGCAAGGTCCTAGGGGACAGGAGTGCAGCTCCCTTACCCCTGCCCCTTGCAGTGTCTTGGTAAAATGGCTGCTGTGACCTTTCGTGGAAGGAGGGAAAAGGAGGACACTGGAGTGGGAGAGGGCACAGGGTCTTTTTTTTAACAAAAAGAAAATTATGCAGGTGCAGGCCCAATAATCAGAGCCAGCACATACATAGCTAAGAGGACTTATTTAGGACAGCTCTTGAGCTATGTGGGTGTCGGCACTGAATATTGCCGGCACCTTCATAAACTGGGGCTCATTCACAGTGCCATCCCTAGCGCCGCCCCTGACCAGCCCACTTTTTATTTGGGCAGTCTCAGGGGGTATTCATTGGCACTGTCCGGTTAAGTGCCACTGAATAACCCCAGTTATTTTTATTTTATTTTTATTTATTGCATTTGTATCCCACATTTCCCCACCTATTTGCGGGCTCAGTGTGGCTTACAATACATTGTGAATGATGGAAAAACAGTTTGTTACAATTCGATTATGGGTTACATTATGAAGAGTTATGGGAAGACAAAGTCAAAATAGCATTAGGGGAATAGAGCAATGGAATGTACCAATGGGAAAATGGTAGGGCGATAGAACAATAGCGAGAGAACATTTGGATATGACAATTTTATCTGTGGGTAGAGTTTTAAGTGTTGTGAAAATATGGGGGAAGAGAATTCAGAAGAGAGTGTATTGATGCATTTCTATTAGTGTGTATGGACTTCATGTGTTTTGATCCTTGCGATAAGTTTTCTCAAAGATATGAGTCTTCAATAGTTTGCGGAAGTCGGTTAATTCGTAGATCGTTTTCAGGTTGCGTGGTAGTGTATTCCAGAATTGCGTGCTCATATAAGAGAAGGTTGATGCGTGCAGTACTTTGTATTTTATGCCTTTGCACTTAGGGAAGTGGAGATTGAGGAAAGTTTGGATGAACTTTTAGCGTTTCTGGGTGGCAGGTCTATTAAATCAGACATGTATGCAGGGGCTTCACCGTGGATGATTTTGTGAACTAAGGTGCATACTTTAAAAGTGATACGTTCCTTGAGTGGGAGCCAGTGTAGTTTCTCACGTAAGGGTTTTGCACTTTCGTATTTTGGTTTTCCGAAGATGAGTCTGGCTGCTGTATTCTGGGCTGTTTGAAGTTTCCTCAGTATTTGCTCTTTGCATCCTGCGTATAGTGAGTTGCAGTAGTCCAGATGACTGAGTACAAGTGATTGCACTAGGCTGCGGAAGACAGATCTTGGAAAGAATAGTCTTATTCTTTTCAGTTTCCACATGGAGTAGAACATCTTTTTGGTTGTGTTGTTCAAGTGAGTCTCAAGTGTTAGGTGGCGGTCAATAGTGACTCCAAGGATTTTTAAAGTTTCTGAGATTGGCAGATTTAGTTTAGGTGTGTTAATAGCGATAAATTTCTTCTTGTTGTATTGGGAGGTAAGTATGAGGCATTGAGTTTTTTTCTGCGTTCAGTTTCAATCGAAATGCATCTGCCCAGGTGTTCATGATGTGTAGACTTTGGTTGATTTCGTTGGAGATTTCTTTAATGTCTTGTTTGAAAGGAATATATATCGTTACATCATCGGCGTATATGTATGGGTTAAGGTTATGGTTTGATAGAAGTTTTGCCAAGGGGATCATCATTAGGTTGAAAATAGTTGGTGAGAGGGGGGATCCTTGCGGTACTCCACATTCAGGTGTCCATGCAGCAGACATAGTTGAATGTGACCTGATATGAGCGTAAAGTTAGGAACCCCTTGAACCAGTTTAGGACATTGCCTCCGATGCCAAAATATTCAAGTATGTGTAACAGGATTCCGTGGTCAACCATATCAAAGGCACTTGACATGTCAAATTGTAAGAGGAGTATATTGGTGCCGGTTGCAATCATTTGTTTAAATTTGGTCATTAGGGTAATTAATACTGTTTCTGTGCTGTGATTTGACCGGAATCCTGATTGGGCATCATGCAGTATTGAGAACTTGTTGAGATAGTTTGTGAGTTGTTTGGTTACCATCCCTTCGGTTATTTTGGTTATTAGTGGTATAGATGCTACTGGTCTGTAGTTAGTTATTTCGCTTGCGTTTTTTTTTTTGTGTCTTTGAGTATTAGGGTGAGTAAAATTTTTCCTTTTTCCTTTGGCACCGTGGAGTTAATTATACGGGCAGGAGGGGCTCCTGCCTGCTTAAATCACTTTGAATACTGGCTCCTTTATTTCTATGTGGCTTTTAATTTCACAGATGGTTTCATCTCAATAGTAGGTGGATCTTTGACCTTAAGAATGTAGATACCAGAGCGGGGATGTGTAAGTTACTAAGGTGCGCTAGCATTTTTAGCACGTGATAAAAATTAGCGCATGCTAATCGTGGAGATGCCCATAGGAATATTATCGGCATCTACACTGTTAGCTCATGCTAATGCTTAGTGTGCACTAAAAATGTTAACATACCTCTAGCACAGCTTAGTAAACAGGGCCCTAAGTAAGTTGTTTACTTTACATTGCATCTTCTGCTGCACTTGAATTTTCGTTAAGTGCGCTCTTGCTCTACATATGTTTATATGTTTATAGTGGTTATGCACAGATAATGTGAAGAATCTTAAGAAAGAAACAAAGAAGGTGGTTGCCAAATATGGTCATTTGAGCAGTACATAAAGGTTAATACATCCCACACAAATTATTTTAAATTATTAATTTCCAGATGAGTGTTTAATTTATGGCAAGTGCTCATAATATAATAATATGTCTCAAGCGCAGTTAATAAAAACAAGTTAAATGTTATTGGTTTTAAATATTTTTAGAATAAAAAGAAAAAGCAACAGCACCTGAAGAAATTTAAAGCTCTTCAAAAAGACATTACTCAAGAAAACAGTCCGACAATGAGTGCTATGCAATTTAAATATTAATGTACAAAAATGATGCAGTGCAAAAGTAGAGCAGTTTCAGGGCTTCTTGCTACTAAGATGTTTGCTTAGCTTAATAAAGTAATCTTTGATTTATCTAGGTCATCCAACAGATTTTATTATAATATATGTTAGATGACCTAGATAAATATATATGTACATGTTTTATATATATATCAAACATATAAACGGCAAGTGACCATACTCACTTGCAAATGCGCAGTACAGACTTCCCTCTCTGTCCCGCCCTCGCGTCAAGACGTCATGATGTCAGAGGGCGGAACAGAGAGGGAAGCGGAGTCAAATTGTCAGACGCCGCCATTGCCACCTGGAAAGGAATATCACATGAAACAATCTCCACCCTCCCCCCCCATCCCCGCCACCGCTTCCGCCCCCCTCTGTATCGGGCCCCCTGCACTGACCTGACAGCGCCTCTCACCTCTGTGTGGAAGCGCTGCAGGCAGCAGCAGAGCGATCTGCTGCTGCCTGTAGCGCTTTCACTCGGAGGTGAGAGGCGCTGTTAGGTCAGTGCAGGGGGCCCTGCACGGAGGGGGGAGGGAGCGGTGGCGATGAGGGTAGCTGGACATGGGTGGAGGGGCCATGGTTGCTGGACTTGGGGTGAGAGCAGGGCACAGAGGAGGGTTGCTGGACATGGGGGGAGGATCGGTGGACAGGGTGAGGCCAGGGGAGAAAGGAGGACTGCAATACTCGCCTGTTTTTACGGGCTTAACGGCTAGTATATATATATATATATATATATAGATAGATAGATAGATAGATAGATAGATACATACACACACACACACACACACACACACACACACACACACCATTAAGCAGCTCTATATTTTAGGGATTTTAAAATAATATGCTTAGGAGACGGGATTTGCTAAAGATTTTGCTATCCGCAGACCAGTCATGATGTCCCGGAAGGTGTGCTGTCTGCCAGGTACCAAAATTCAAGATATTATAGAGAACTTGCTTGTGGTTTAAAAAGGATGTTAGATGCCTTGCCTGTGTTTTCATCATTGCTGTTCCTTGTGACCACGGTTTTCAAACCTGCATTTTAGCTGCAGCACCCAATATTTGAATCTGTGGGTATTTGCATTACCAAGTAGACTGATTTGTTGCCTCCTGAGGCAGACGCCCCGTGCCGAAATGCAAATCTGCGTTGAGTCTGACTAATATAATTGCTTTTTACCCTTGAGTTGGAATTGTATTGGTCCTCCCCTACTTTCATTTTTGCTCTGTGCCTTGATTTGTAGGCATGTTCTCTTTTTCCTTTTTTGTTTTCTATATATAGATATGATATACTCAAGCAGGTAATGCCTATTTTACCTGACCAACTGCTACATAAATTTCTGAGTATTGACCCCTTATATTTAGGCGTAAATTAATGTGGTTTCCGCACCAGCTAAATATTGATGCCAGTATGTGAGCAAGCATTTTCTTTCTGTATAAAAAGAGATATAGAATCTGACACACAGAGGGGCATTTTTGAAAGGTCGTCCAAGTCTGAATGACGACGCCCTCACAAAGTCAGCCAAAATCAGGTAGGTATAATGGAAAAATAGTATGGACGCCCTTAGACATTCCATTTTCACAGTTGAAAACGCCCAAATCAGGGATGTCCACAAATATAGGAAAAATACTGCAGAGACATCCTTAGTACTGTAACAAGGACGCGTGTCTCACAGAACTGCCGAAAGACGTCCATCTTACTAGGCTGACCTAAGGACGGTGGCCCTGTAACAGTGACGTCCTTCGGCAGTTCTGTGAGAAACACGTTCTTGTTACTGTACTTTATACTTCTCAATGTTCCTTATATTTTTTCCGTACCTGCATTTCCGCAACTACATGCACTGTACTTCCGGAGCATGCAGCTATGGGAAATATAAGGAACACAGAAAACAACAAGCCAAGCGATCTGCAAAATCCAATGTGGAAAACAAACTAGCAGATCAATATAATATCCAAACCACTTTATTGAAGATACCATATGTCTTACATACAGTATCTTCAGGGCATTTGTCTTACATACGGTATCTTCAATGGGCATTTGTCTTACATACTTTATCTTCAATAAAGTGGTTTGGATATTATATTGATCTGCTAGTTTGTTTTCCAAATATAAGGAACATACATATTTTATTGATATTACACTTGATAATGATCCATATAAGGAAGGCTCCGCACGTGTCAATACATACTCATCCAGATAAGGCCCCGCACCCGTGACGATGGTCCATGGATGTACATGCGTGGTGGCTGTCCATGTGTGGAGCCATTATGTATGCCAGGACGTGCACGTACTGACCCATCCATATATGGGATGGTCGTCCATATATAGCCAAAACCAGTTGCTGCAGGAGGTGTCAGCGGTGCAGAGGCTGCTCCTGGTGCTGCTCGTTAGCCTGCTGCAGAGGGCCATTCAGGGGGGAGAACAACTCCTCCCTTGAGAGACTTTGGAAAAACAAACCCCCAAATTGTAAATAGTTCTATTTTTTTTGTTGTTAAATACACATTTGATGTTTTTCTATATAACAGGGTGTATGTCTCTACTTTGTGCACTACATATTATCAAATGCTGGGGTTGATTTGAGAGGAGGCAGCAATCTGGGTTGCATGACAGGTGAACTGTGACAGAGAAACTTTGGTACATATGTGTGATGTGTGGCCATACAGAAGGCCACCTGTTCCTTCCTACTGCATGGCTGTATGGTAAGGGGGGGAGGCTGGGTGGGCATTTCTGTTGGTAAATATTCTTCAGTGATGTCCCTTTCAAACATAATGAAGAGTTTTTTGTTTGTTTGTTTGGGTTTTTTTTTCCACATAAGGCAATGCATCTTATTTCATCTGTGTGATATGAGAGCCTTTGACAATAGAATTACTAAGAAAAGATCAATTTTAAAGGCAGAACTTTAAAAAAAAATCAAGTATAGACTTCAGTACACAGAGGACGATTAATCTTTTTAAAATGTTAATGACTTAACAATATGTCATGTGTGTAAGCACATTTCAAATATTCAATATATAATAAAAGGAAAACAAACAAAAAGGCTTGCAGACCATGGAAATTATATTCATTTTAATTAGATAAATGTAGACTGATATTTATTGGAATGTCTGAGTGGCAATAAAAGACAGTCTTCAGAATTCTGCTACAAATCACAATGCATTCTTTTCTAATTGAAGAAGTGGCAAGAAAAGGCAAATATGGAAAGTTGCAGCTTCTCCATCTGTCATAAATGTTCCTAGTTGAAAGTTGATTGTCCTGTATACTTAGAAAGTCCTTTAGCCCATTTCAGTCTGTATCACAATAGCAGTGGCCAAATCCATTGCTGGCCCTCAGTGTAGAATTATACAATTTCCACTGAATTGTGGGTCTTGAAGGCAGTGGCTGTTTTGACTAGTAAAGTATACACGTGTGTGTACACAGCTATGAAAAATCCCCCTCTCCAACTTATGCTTATAATAAACGGAAGAGGAGAAGGCGTACATGCATTGGCTTAGTATCTAAGCCCCTATAGTTGTAGAACAATGCAGTTACTTTTAGCCCCATTAAGAGGCAACATTCTTGGGTGTATGTTTAGGTTGGTAGAAGAAAATAATGCATACAGGGGCCCTTTAATTAAGCAGCATTATGCAGCTAACACAGGGTTTACTTCACAGCAGACAGTAGCGCAGACCTGTGCTACCGTCTCCTGCATTAAAATGCCAGCCACTGCAGTAAAACTCCTGCTTTAGCTGCGTAATGCAGGAGATGTGGGATCAGGGTGTGATGTGGGCAGGCAGAGGTATGTTCAAATACAACAGATAGTGCCAGGTCAGTTCCGCATGCTAGCTGTCACATCTGTCAATGAGCACCAAACTTACCGCCACCTCAAGAAGAAGCAGCTGTGCTATTGGCAGCTGCTGGAATTAGCTTGGAAAGGGAAAGGGGGTTAGACTTGATATACCACTTTTCTGTGGTTAAAATCAAAGCAGTTTACATATTAAATACATGTACTTATTTTGAACTTCGGGCAGTAGAGGGTTAAGTGACTTGTCCAGAGTCACAAGCATCAGCAGTGAGGAATTAAACCCAGGTCTCCTGGTTCTCAGACACACACAACCACGCACCCTCCTCATTCCCCTCCCATCCTCTTGTCAGCATCCCACCCTGACCCTGAATTCAGAAACAAGTTAGAAGTTCACCCCCCCTCCAATTTATACCTTGCCCCACCCAATCAAGCACCCTGACTTCCCCTTACAAAATTGGGTCCCCCTAGCACAAGCTTTCTGATCATCCAGTTCAACCCTGCCCTCTATCAAAAAAGCTCCACTCCTGCCAAGGAAACCATGCCTCCTAACATTGAAACTCCACCTTTCCTTTCATATCCTCCCCCATTCTGTGTTTTGCATGTGACTGAGGTGTGGTATTCTATTTGCATATAGTTTCTGTAGCAGTCCCACTTATTCTGTTTTACCAGAAGTAGGTATATTGATGTTCTAGGGTCCTGTGTAATATTTAAGAACATAAGAATAGCCATACTAGGTCAGACCAATGGTCCATCTAGCCCAGTATCCTGCTTCTAACAGAGGCCAATTCAGGTCACAAGTACCTGACAGAATCACAAATAGTAACAAGATTCATGCTACTGATCTCATGGACAAGCAGTGGTTTCCCCTATGTATATCTCAATAGCAGACTATGGACTTTTTCTCCAGGAATTTGTCCAAACCTTTTTTTAAAACTCAGATACACTATCCACTTATACCACATCCTCTGGCAATGATTTATAGAGCTTAATTATTCATTCAGTGAAAAAAATTTCCTCAAGCTCATTTTAAAAGTAGTACCATGTAACTTCCTTGAGTATCCCCTAGTCTTTGAACTTTCTGAAGGAGTTAAAAAAATGATTTACATTACCCATTCTTCACCTCTCAGGACTTTGTAGACCTCTATCATATCCCTCCTCAGCTGTCTCTTTTTCAAGCTGAAAAGTTCTAACCCTTTAAGCCTTTCCTCATTCGAGAGGAGTTCCATCCCTTTAAACATTTTGGTCGTCTTTCTTTGAACCTTTTTTTAATTCTGCTATATCTATTTAAAGATATGGCAACCAGAATTGCACACAATACTCAAGGTGTGGTTGCACTATGGAGCAATTCAGAGGCATTATAGTAATATTTGTCTTATTTTCTATCTTTTTTTCTAATAATTCCTAGCGTTCTGTTTGATTTTTTGGCCGCTGCCACATACTGGGCAGAAGATTTCAGCGTATTGTTCACGATGACACCTAGATCTTTTCTTGAGTGCCGACTCCTAGGGTTGGATTATTCTTCCCAAAGTGCATCATTGGCAGTTTAACCCTATCCTCTGTTTTCTAACCATTAACCAATTCCTAATCCACAACAGAACATTGCTTCCTGTCCCATGGGTTTTTCATTTTCTCAAGAGTGTCTAATGAGAAACTTTGTCAAACACATTCTGAAAATCTAGATATACTGCATCCACTGGCTCTCCTTTATCCACATGTTTATTCATACATTCAAAGAAATGAAGCAAATTGATGAAGCAAGACTTCCCTTGGGTGCATCCATTTTTTCTCTGTCTTATTAAACCATGTTTCTCTCTGTGTTTAGTGATTTTATTCCTTATAATAGTTTCTACTATTTTCCCTATCACTGACATCAGGCTTACTGGTCTTAATTTCTCAGATCACCCATGGATCCCATTTAAAATATAAGCGTTATATTGGCCACCCTCCAATCTTCAGGTACTACGGACAATTTTAATGACAGGTTACAGATCACAAATAGCAGACCTGCAATTTCATATTTGAGTTCTTTCAGTACCCTGGGACAGGGGCGTAGCCACGGGTGGGCAGGCCCACCCACTTTGGGCTCAGGCCCACCCAGCAACGATGCAGAGAGATGTAAAAAGAATTGATCCTCCACGGACACACTGCAGGCCTTCTTTCCCCTCCCTCCCCTTCGGGCAGCGCCTCAATCTAACGCTACAGCTGAGCAGAGCTGCATGGCACCGGGTCCGTCTCCGTCCTGCCGCTACTTCTGCCCTCCAGCTCCGTTGTCATCTTTTTTTGTGCTTCTGCTGGTTATCTGCAGCGGTTCCGGATTTGCGATTCTGCGCGCTACCAAGGCTGTCTGTATGCTGCCTGCAACTGCTTCCTCTGTGCTGGCCCCGCCTCTTCAGAAGGCGGGGCCAGCGTAGAGGAAGCAGTTGCAGCAGGCAGCATACAGATAGCCTTGGCAGCGGATCCGGAACCGCTGCAGATAAGCAGCAGAAGAACGAACAAAGATAAGAACAGAACCGGAGGGCAGAAGTAGCGGCAGGACGGAGACGGACCCGGTGCCGTGCAGCTCTGCTCAGCTGTAGTGTTAGATTGAGGCACTGCCTGAAGGGGAGGGAGGGGAAAGAAGGCCTGTAGCCAGCGTGGCAGACTGTGGCTGGGGAAAGGGAGGGAAAAAATCTGTGTGTGTGGTGGGTGGGGGGTCGAGGAGAGACAGGAGCACTGTTGGGAAGAGGGAGTGACTGTGAGACAGAGTAGGTGGGGGGAGGGATGGAGAGATGCTGCAAGGGAAAGAGAGGGAAAATTGTTGGATATGGATGGGATGGGGAGAGGGAGAGAAAGGGCATGGGAGAAGAAAACATGTTGGACATGGAAGTGGAAGGGAGAGGAGAAAGAGGGAAGATGGATCCAGGGAGAGAAGATAGAAAATGGATGGTAGGGAAGAGAAAGGGGAAAATGCTGGACAATGGGGGAGGGGAGAGAGATGGGACAGGAAGATGCTGGTGGTGGGAGGTAAAAGAGATAGGGAAATATCAGGCTACGAGGGTGAAGAGGGTAGAAAGATGGAACAGATGCTGGGCTGGAAGGGTGGAGGGAGGGAGACACTGGGAATGGTAGAAAGCATGGGGGAGAGGCCCAGGGAGTGGAGATGGCAAGGAAAAAATGAGAGAATAGTGCTCACATGGGGTAGAAATATGGTAATGGTGTATAGATCGAAGATGGAAGGGAATGGAAAGCTGCGGAGAGAGATGGGGAATGGGAGAGCTAGTGGGTGAAAGGAGATGGAAATGTGATAGATATCTGAAAAGTAAAAAGAAGGAAAAAGATTTAGAAAGAGGATGAAATTTTGAGTGTACAGAGGCAGAAAAGAAAAAAAAAAAAAAAGGAAAGCTAAAATGGAAGGATCAATATTTCAGAGGTAGGTGTAGTGAAGAAATGAAACGACAGGAGAAAAAAGACAAATGGACAACCGCTTGAAGAATTAGCAGAAGACAGGCAGAAATTGGAACCAACATGATGGAAAACTAAAAATGTCCAGACAACAAAGGTAGGAAAATCATTTTACTTTGAATATTTTAAATGGAATATGTTAACTTTGGGAAATGTGCATAGCGGATGTCTTTTTGTTGTGTGGAAATGCGCTTTTGTTTTGTTTTGATTTTTTTTTCTCCAGTGTTGCAGTACATGCTGAGGTTCCCAGTTCAATTTTGTCTATATATTTTTATTTCTAATTTGTGAGGGTCTGTCAGTGTGACTTTAACTGCAGATGAGGAGATTGGAGAGGAGAGGGAATTGGGGGAGGGGCTTTATTTTCTGCCCTGGTCACCAGCATGGCTAACGGCAGCCCTGACCCTTGCTGTAGCTAGTGGGGATTCCCAAGCCCTACTAGCTGGGGTCTCTTCTGAAGCTGGCCAGAGATACCTTCTACTGAGCTTGGCAGATGGGAGCAGCATCCTGGAGCCACTGACAACTAAGAATGTATGGGGTGCTGGCATCAGTGGCTCGAGGAGTTACTGCTGCCTACTGGGCTTGGTGGAGAGGAGTTCTGGCCATCTTTACTAGAGGCCTTCAGCTGACAGAGATTGGGGATCCTCATCTGCTAAAGGATTTATATTTTGAATTGGGAAGTGCTGAGGAAGAGAGAAAATTTTGTGCCCACCCACTTTGTGCTCAGGCCCACCCAAAATTGGCTGTCTGGCTACGCCAATGCCCTGGGATATATTATACCATCCAGTCCAGGTGATTTACCTCTCTTTGATTGTCAATTTGGCTCAGTACATCTTCCAGGTTTATCGGGATTTATTTCAGTTCCTCTGCATCATCACCCTTGAAAACCATCTCTTACATCTTCTTCAGTAAAGTCCAAGGCAAAGAATTAATTCAGCCTTTGCTATGGCCCTACCCTCTCTGAGTGCCCCTTTTACTCCTTGATGATCTAACAGTCTCATAGATTCCCTCATAGGCTTTCTACTGTAGTGGTGCCTGTTCTTAGGTAGGGTTCATGTTGTCTGCATCATAGGAATTAGAACTACTGTTGTATGGTATGGTTGCTACTTGTAACTCAGGAAATTATAGACCAGTGAGCTGGTCGTTGATGCTGGCCAAAATTGTGGAGACTATTATAAAAACCACAATTACTAGCATGGATTAATGGGACAAAGCCAACATGGATTTAGCCACAAATTTATTAACAAAAATTCATCAGACCAATCCCCCATTTCTGCATTTCCAATGCTTCTCTTCACACCCTCCACCTCAAGTCCAAAAAGTCCTTCATGGAATCATTCATAGCTGTATTTTCATTTTCCATTTATTACTATTCATATCCCACAACAATCCAAATGTTATTCATCTCTATGTGGCTTACAGCAAATCACAGAAACATAACAAACAGATACAAGATAAAGCTAATTGGAGAAGAGTAAGGATACCTTTTAACATAGGTATATTATTCATCATCTAGTCAGTAGCGATCCAGCTGACATGCAGTGCCATAGAACGCTGTGGCAAACTCCATTGTCCCCTGTGAGACCCACAATGGCAATGGACCTCACCATCCTCTCACAGCAGTGATGTCCATGAGCTTCAAGGCCCTATTTTTCCCTTCACAACCTATTTTACCATCCATTTCAGACATCATTTCAGGATCAAGACTATATTTTACCTCCCTCCCATGTTGCTACCACCAAACCCTCCCCAACCCCACAAATAACCTCATTTTCACCCCTTCCCCAAAAAAATACAAAAAGGAGGAGAGAAAGACAGGAATGCACTGCACACACTCTTGCCTCTCACCTCTCTCACCATGTACCCGACTAAATGACAGTCTGCCAAAGCACTTTCACCTCACCACTCATCTCCCTGTTCTAAAAGTCAATTCCCAAGGTCCAACCCAATCAAACCCTAACCTCCTTAGCCTCTTCTTCCCCTACCCCCATCACCTCCATTCCCAACACTTCACTTGTCTGAGAGCTCTGCCATGTTAAATTGTCCAAAGTTAAAAAATTAGGACCCAATGTTCAACTCATGAGGCTGCTGCTAGAGGTCACAGCAGCCGCTAAAGGCAGGAGTGAGTGGGCTTTGCTCCTTCCCCCACCACCCCACTGCACCACCACGGATACCTGCCAAGTCTCCCACATTCAGTGGGAGTGCCCGCCAAAGCAGGAAAGTCTCCTGCTGAATTCTGCCATTTCTGTTGAGCAGCGGCAGGAACAAAGGAGTCACTGCTTCTCTCTACAGCCAGCATAAAAACAAAAACAAGCAAGGGGCCGCAGGATGTAGAGAGAGAGAGGGAGACACTGGAAGGATGAGGAGAGAAAGAAAGGAGATGCTGGATGGAAAAGGGGAGAGGATAGAATTAGTGAAAGACTGGAGAATAAGAAGAAGGGGCATGGGGAGAACAAAAGTGAGGAAAAGATGAAAAGCCATAGGTAGATGAAGTAAAAAGAGAGAAATTAAAGAATGGATAGTAAGAATGAATTAAATCTGGACAGAGAGCGAGGCAGAAAAATAAATTGAAGAAAACAAAGAAAATGGAGAGAAAATGACAAATGGACAGGAAACCCTGGCAAGAGAGTTAAGAGAAGACAAAGGAATGCAGAATCAAGAGACTGGGACCAACACAATTAGAAAAAGTAAATGGCCAGACAACAAAGGTACAGAAAATAATTTTATTTTATATTTATGATAAAGCAATGTGGTAGCTGTGTTAAGGAAGGTTAATAAATGCAAATAAAACACAAAATAGAAAATAAGTTGATATCTTCACTGATTTTTAAAACACTTTTGATTAGCCTTCAGAGACCAGCACTTCCTTTCTCAGGTCAGGAGAGGATAGCATAACAGTATTATACTGTCCTGACCTGACCTGAGGCAGAAGGTTTTTGCCTCTGAAAGCTAATTGAAAAGGATATTAGGCTATTAAATAAAATATTTTCCGAAATGGCTGTGGGATTGAGGTGTGTCAGGGGCGGAGCCATGTAGAGTAGGTGGAGCCAATACAGAGTGGGGCGGGGCTGGGCATGTACTAAAATCTCCCTCTCAAAAATTGGGACCCCTTGTCAGCTCTGAATATGCAGGAAGGCCCAGGGGGGCCTATCCTGCATTTTAGAAGGATGGGGAAAAGGGTTGCATGATTGAGGGAGTGGGTTGGGATCAGGGGCTTCCTTGTCTAGGAGGGCAGGCAGGTAGATTAGAGGGCTCCATGTTGGGGGAGGGGGTTGAAGGGCCTTCTAAGGGTTTTGCAGTTATATGGGCCTCAGCTGAACATCAGTCAGGACCACATAAGCTCCACTGCTCTTTCCCAGTGAACTTAGGATCTGATATTCAGTGCCAGTGCCTACACATGGCCGCCACTGGCTGAATATTTACCCCATCGAATTTTATATTGAAGGGTCCTTTTATTAAGGTGCACTGAAAATGGGCTGCGGTAGTGTAGGCGCGTGATGTGGACAAGCACAGATACATTTTTACCTGTAAGAAAGGCCTTTTTAAAAATTTTGCCAAAAATGGACGAGCAGCAAAATAAAAATTGGTGCACGTCCATTTTGGGTCTGAGACCTTACCGCCAGCCATTGACTTAGCGGTAAGGTCTCTTGGTTTACCATGCGGTTATCGCCTACACGCATCAAGTTGGAGTTACCGCCCAATTTGTTTCAATCACAGTGGACGCACATCAAAAATGAACTTACCTCATGGGCCACATGGTAGCCGGGTTGTAACTCCAAATTGACGCATGTTGGGCGCATGGAGGCACCTACGCAGCTTAGTAAGAGGGCCCCTTTCTACTGTTAATTGGTCTATTATGAATGAAAAAACAACCAACAAAAGAAAAACATCAACACGAATAGAACCCAAACAAAAGTTTAAAACTGAGCACTGAATGCTTGCTTGGTATTTTTGACCTTTAACCTTTACATTGATGTATTTTTTTTTTTTGTTACATTTGTACCCCGTGCTTTCCCACTCATGGCAGGCTCAATGCGGCTTACATATACAGATACTTATTTGTATGTTCAAGGATGTTCAATAGTTCCATATAAAATAAATATCTGATGGATTATTCAGAAAACATCTCTCCTGTTCTGTTGACCAAACCAAATCACTTTGTTAAAATAAATCTAATATAATGTTCAGCTGTTTTAAATTACTGTTTAGAAAGTCAGTTAAAAGGATAGAGGTACAACAATGATGACTCATAAAACAGAATGAGGTAAAGACAGTAGCATGTTCAGGGATCAACAATCCAGCTGTTGATCTGTCAGTATGGTGCATCTGCAAAAAATAATTTGCAGAATATGTAATTGATGAATGGAAAGGAGAGGGAAGTAGAGGGAATGCTGAAGGAATCATTTGAAATAAATCAGTATAACAAACATTATAATATTTCTTCTTGTCATTATAGGCAAATCACCTGAGAACATCTTCTGATTTCTTTCTCAACCTCGGGCAAATCATCGTTTCTGAGCAATAAAACATACATTTTCTTTTTTTAAAAAGCCTTCAGGTTTTCTTGAAATTTAGCTATATTTCTTCAATAGTACCTTTGGCTTAAGACTTTCCTAAAATTACATTATAAAAAAATACAAATATTCGTCTTTAATGCAAGTAGAGTTACTGCTATGTGTGGCTGCATTAGTGTACATTAGGTTTGCCAAATGGATCCAGATTCACCCGGCAGAGTTGATCCAGTCCTGGGTTTACCCACTGCATCTTGCTTTTCTTGAAATTAAAACTACACGTCTTTGCAAGATGCAGTGGGTAAACCCAGGACTGGATCAATTTTGTCAGGTAAATCTGGAAGATGTAATGGAGCAACCTTAGAGTTGTCAACCTTAGAGTGCACTAATATCATTGATGCATGTTATTTTATCACATGTTCCATTTTATGCAGTGGAACCTAGTTTCTAACAATGGGGCCCTTTTACTAAAGCTTGGCACACACTGCCATGTTAGCATAGACTAAGTGCCATGTGACTCATAGGTATAGAATAGGATGCACAGCATTTAGGTCCCTATGATCAGTTTCCCCGCGCTGTTCCAAACAGTGCTGTAAAATTAGCGCTGGAACATCACAGGGAAACAATGTCTTGATGATCAAAACTAATAGCATTCAAATTTATGCTCACTATTAGTTTGATCAATGGGATACTTCT
Organism: Microcaecilia unicolor; assembly: GCF_901765095.1. Taxonomy (NCBI): domain Eukaryota; kingdom Metazoa; phylum Chordata; class Amphibia; order Gymnophiona; family Siphonopidae; genus Microcaecilia; species Microcaecilia unicolor. The sequence goes on along the minus strand of NC_044031.1, from coordinate 371,434,246 downwards.
GCAGGAGGATTGTGCCTGAGCATGTACTCAAGGTACAATCCTCCTGCAGAAGTTGTTTGACAGGTTGGGGCTGTCAAAAAAGCCCAGACGTGTCAAACATACCAATGCGGATTGGAGATGCAGTGGACCTGACCCAACCCCCCAACCCCCAACAGAAGAAAGGGCTGGAGGTCTGGTTGTCCTCCAGCCCCCACCTGGTGGTCTAGCAGCCGTCTCAGTGGTGGAGCAGCCCCAAATCTCCTGTTCCTTAAGATTATATAGGAGGGAGTAGAACTTCTTTCTTCTTCCAGCACTGCATTCATAATGGTGGTGCCCTGCCCAGTGCATCCTGGAATGTTCTGGGCGGGGCTTCCCTACCATATAAGTGAGTTTCTCCCTTATATGATATGGAGGCCCCACCCAACACATCCTAGGATGCACTGGGCAGGGCAGGGCGCTGCCATTTTGGAGGCAGCGCTGGAAGGAGGAGGGATTGCTACTCCCTCCTCCGTCATGTAAGGTACAGAGAGGTTCAAGGCTGCTAGACCACCAGGGGGGTTTGCTAGAACACCAGGTGGAGGCTGGAGGTCCATCTGACCTCCAGCCCTCTCTTCTGTCGGGGGGGGGGGGGGGGTAGGGAAACTAGAGGCCCACCGGATCTCCAGCCCCCTGTGCTCTTGTGTCGGTGTCCGTAAGCTTGGCAGGCCTTTGCCATGGGGGGAGGTGGACCCCCAGGACTGATGATGGCAGCCTGGGCTGCCTGGTATGGATTAGGGGGGGAGGAAGAGAGCCTTAACCCTAATGCCAGCTTTTAGCTGGTGTAGGGTTAAGACACTATTCCACTTGTACGATCAGAGTGCAGTGCTCTGATCATACAGGTGGAATACTGCACTGCTCATTTAAATGTAATTTAAATGAGCTTTACTCTATTCCTTGGTGTGCTCGTGCCAGACCCCTCCAATCATCCCACACAGGCAAATGCAGGCGCTAATCTGGTACTAATGGCCTCTAGCGCCCATTTGCTTTTGATCATCCAGGACTTAGCTCTTGCTACTGTCCATTAGCATATGCTAAACTTTATTAAAAGGGGAATGGGATTTGATATACCACCTTTCTATGATTTTTACAACTACATTCAAAGCAGTTTACATAGTATATACAAGTAAGGTGCTGCAGTGGGAATTGAACCCAGTTCCCTAGAATCAAACTCCACTGCACTAACCACTAGGCTACTCCCCCACATTAGCAAGTATAAACAGGCTGTTTCTGGTGACTGGCAGCCAGTTTATTTTTGGCTACTAAGAACATAGCTGGCCAAGTCGATATTTCAGCTCTAACCGGCTAAATTCATAGTGGCCAAAGATAGATCTGCTATTGACGCAGCCAGATTTGGTTGCCATATGTAGCCGGTGATGTGCTGATGATCAGTGGATAGCCAGTTATAGAACGCGATATAACTGGCTATTCACTAAGCGCTAACCAGGGATATTCAGTGGGATACAAGCTGCTATCTCCCTATGAATATTGGCAGATAGCTGGTTAAGTGCCAGGTGACATTTCTAGCCGGTTAAATGGTTTTGAATATCAGCCAGACTGGGAATATTGGCTGCTCTATAGGTAGATTATTGGATAAGTTATCCTAGTATATCATTAAACAGTGATCTGTGGTATGTTAGTAATTACCCACAAAGGAAGACACTTGCCAGTCTGAAAGAAATAAGTATTCCAGAATTTTGTGTCAAAACCAAATGACAACAGAGAGAAGATAATGTTCCCCATAGGATACCAAGGGGATAGTTATTAATGTGGGCTACCATTAACATATGTTATTTTACCATTAACTCATGCTGTTTTAGCACAAGCCGTATTTTAAACAGCGAGGCCTCGTTACTAATAACTAGGGATAATAGTAAAATAACACGTCTTAACAGTAGCCCACATTGATAACTTCCCCTCTAAAAGAAATGCTGAACTACAGCAGCACACAAGTCCAAGAAACACTAATAAAATAATTTAACCTAACATAATTTTCACAACAGGTCTAGCTGGCTCAAGGGGAGGATGGGCTTGTGGCGGCGGCGGGGGGGGGGGGGGGGGGGGTTATGGTTTTGATTTCCACTGAAAATGGATAAACAGTTTCAGCTGAACCCCAAACCCACATTTCAGGTTGGTTTTGGCCTCTAATCAACAAAGCCTACCTAAAAAGGACTCCTGCCAGGTCAACCCCAGACTGAAGGATGCCCATAAGGGGTGCTAACATGTATATTGTTTGATTCTTCGGTGCCTATCTGAATAGCAGAATACTGTTTTAGATGTTGAAGTTGCTTACAAAATTTTCCAAAGAGAAAAAGAAGTTTAGAATGGGAGAGAAATGGTGCATTTGTTCTTAAACAGATTCTGGTGCTAGGAAAAAAAACACTTTTCAAAAACAAAGTAATGCAATGTCAACATGAAAAGTGGCACTGACCTTTTAAAAGTACCATTTTTCTTGGAAGTTTTCAAGAATAATGGTTTAATTGAACAAGAATATTGTTTTCCAAGCTTTGACAAACTTTGACGTGGCCATGCCTTGCACTCTATAAGACACTCACTTCTAGTTGATCCTTTTACGTCATAAACTATAGAAATGTGACTGGCTCTGTCACTCTTTCAGAATGATTCCAACTGGCACTTGGGATATTGACATCCTGATGATCATCCATTCCATGAGGCACTGACATCATACTGGCTCCCAGACAAAGTAATCCATCACTCTGTCAGACACTTAACATGCCCTTGCAATTTCCATGGTGCTGAATTTCTGTGGACTCTGTAAGCCCCTGAGACACATAACATAGTGAGCTTTATTCATTGATAATTTTCCATAAGAATGGAGTGGTAAAAGCATCCAATTTATGTACAAGTATCTTTATTACATTTTTCAGAATAATTAACAAAAAGACAAGTAATTTTGAATAAGATCCACCATTTATAATACAATCCAAATGATGATACTTATTGCTTGTGACAATGGCTTTCCACTGGTCCTATAAATAAAAAAAGGGTAGCAAACTAATGTTATAATCACTGAGGGCCCTATTTACTAAGCTGTATTGTAGGCATGCAAGCATTTTTAGCACATGCTAAACATTAGCGCTTGCTAACACCAGAGACACCCATATATTCCTATGGGTGTCTATAGCATTAGCACTCACTAAAAATGCTAGCACACCTTAGTAAACAAGGTCCTAAATTTAAAAAAAAAACTTTGATAAAATAAATGCACAAGAAGCAGATTGTGTGAGGCTAACACCAATATAGTAAACAAACGTGGCCTCAGAGCTCATGGAGTATATATTAGACTGGTTATTCAACAGCCCACTTTAATTCACATTTGAGTCCCCAAATAATATCATCAGCCTTATCATCAGATACCCTAAAAAAAAGAAAATTAAAAAACTCCAACTAAGGAGAAACAATTGCTCCCTAAAAATCCTGGGTAAAAAATAGCTAAATTCATGCAAACTGCATCATACAAAAAACCCACTCCCACACTTGTTCCAAGCAAAAACCCAATAAAATGGTGGCAGATACACAAACCCAAAAATTGTCCCACAAAAATAGTTACTTAACTTGTACAATGGAGGAACTCCATCTGCTGGTTTTACATCTTCATCTTCAAACGGCAAGGGATCCACTACTTCTGGTTGCACAGCATGACTACCAGTGGTTACAGAATCTCAACAAGTGCCACTTGTTTCATATCTACTGACACTGCTTCAGGAGGCTGAACAATCAACTGAACCAACCAAAGATGGCAATTGACTTTTTCAAACAAACTTTTCCTGTCATCCAATTGCAAACAGGCGAACTTTTAAAGGGACCACTGCAATGGCATAATCCATTGGTTCCCAAACCTGGTCCTGGAGGCACCCAGCCAGTCAGGTTTTAGTATATCCACAATGAATATTCATGAGACACATTTCTATGTAGCGGAGGCAGTGCATGCAAACATCTCTCATGAATATTCATTGTGGATATCCCGAAAATCTAACTGGCTGGGGTGCCTCCAGGACCAGGTTTGGGAACCACTGGCATAATCTCATTTTGATAATAAAACAGAAAGACAGATCAGGAAGAGTACAAGTGCTACAACTTAATAGAAAGCCTGCCATTCCACTGCAATATGTAAACCAGTTGGTTCTACTATTTTCTGCTGGTATATCCAGCGTTGTTCATGTTGCCAAATCACTTTCTTAATATTCCCCCCCCCCCCACCACGTCCCCGATCAGAAATTTGTTCAATGACCCAACTTTGTAACTCATGAAAATCATGGTTAAATTTCATACAATGCTGATCCAACAGGGTTTCCATTTTCTTAGTGGACACACAATGATGTTCAATTAACTGAGCTTTCAATGCCTAAGAAGTTTGGCCCACATAATAAAATCCACAAGGGCGACTAATGATATAGATAACCCCTTTTGAATCACATGTGGTGGTACATTTAATGAATATCTGAATATTATTGTTCTTATCAAAAAAAGACAAGCACTTCTGAGTCATAGGGCAAATAGAACATTTGCAGCATCTTTTGTGACTCCCTGAATCCACATTTCAAACAGTCCACACATCGCATTTACAAAGTTTCTTCGCAAGATTAGTATTCTGGCATAAGCAATCATGTAGTTAGAACCAGGAAAACAAGGATGAGTCTATATGATTCACCAATGGCACTTAATGCATATTGCAACTGTAGGAGAAAAAGTAGTGTATTTTTTTAGGAGAAAAAGTAGTGTACTTTAAGACACAGGAGATACGTTTTGCTTCACACTTTTCCAAACATGATTTAAGAAGCAAGTCTCTATTATTGAATAATGTTTGTTTAAAAGTTTTTTTTTAATCACCTGTTTAGGATAATCCTCTTGTTCCAATCTAACCTTAAGCTTCTCAGCAGACTTCTTAAACTGAGAAGTAGTATCACAAATATGTCTGAATTGGAGGAATTGGGAAAAGGGTCAGCTATTTTTTAAATGTTGAAGATGCATACCATTATATTGGAGCAGAGTATTTCACTCAGTAGAACTGGTGTAAACATCTGTATGAAAAATCCCTTCTTGAAACCTAACATGCATATCTAGAAATGTAATATCATCCCTGTGATATTGGAAATCAAATTTAATTGTGGGATGACAAGCATTTAATACATGAACAAATTCCACCAATTCCTCTTCTCTACCCATCCAGATCATAAAAATGTCATCTGTGTAGCATAGCCAACATTTGGCTGAACTAAACTTGCTGTTTGGGTAGACTTGCTGTTCCTCAAAAAAGTCAAAAAAATTGTTAGCAATGGAGGGGGAGAAGGACACACCCATTGCTATGCCACACAACTGCAAATAGATCTTCGCATAAAAAATAAAATTATTGTTCAAGAGGGCTAAGGGCTCATTTTCAAAAGAGAAAAATGTCTAAAAAGTGGCATAAATCTGCATTTGGACATTTTTCTTACAAAAACATCCAAATTGGTATTTTCAAAAACTATTTTAGATGTTTTTCTATGCTATTTATCTGCAGTGCATCCAAATTTCAAGGGTGGGATTTGGGCATGCCTAAAACAAAACTATTCAGAACTAAAACTTAGACCTGTTTTTTAGGATGAAAAAGGCACAAAAAGGTGCCCTAAATGAACACTGGAGGGAATCAAGGATGACCTCCCTTACTCTCCAAGTGGCCACTGACCCCCTCCCACTGGCCAAAAATGTGATTAAAAACATTACTTACCAGCTTCTATGCCAGCCTCAGATGTTATATTCAGGTCCACTACAGCAGCATGCAGGTCTCTGAAGTAGTCTAGTGCTGGGTGCAATGCACTGTAGACAGGTGTACCCAGGCCCTTACCTCCCCCTACCTATTACATTTGTGATGGAAACTGTGAGCCCTCCAAAACTCACCAGAAATCCAGTGTACCCACATATAGGTGCCCTCTTCACCCATAAGGGCTATTGTAGTAGTATACAGTTGGGGGTAGTGGGTTTTGGGGGGCTCAGCAGACAAGATAAGGGAGCAATGGTGAGATGTGTACCTGGGAGCATTTATTTGAAGTCCACTGCAGTGCCCCCTAGGGTGCCCCATTGCTCTCCTGGGATGTCTGGGGGACCAGTATACTAAAACTGCTGCCCCCTCCTACATCCCAATGACTTGATTTTCTATGTTTTTCACTTGGACATTTTTGTTTTTTCAAAAATGGTAAGAAAAAAAACATACAAAGCTCAAAACCTTGTTCAAAATAGTATTTTCAGAAAAAAAGATATTTTCCTTTTGCAAAAATGACCTTTCCTATTCAGATTTTGAACGTTTTGTGAAAACTGTCCAAAGTCTGACTTAGACATCATATTGAAAATGCCCCTCCACAGCTACTGATTTAATCAAAAAGTTGGTGGGTACTGACTGAGATCTGGGATGCTTCTCTAAAATCTGTTCTACCCCTTCATTTAGTGGAATAGATGTGTACAGAGAAAGTACATCAAGCGTCACCAGATCATCTTCAGCTAATTGGAGGTTAGTCAAATAGTTCAAAACATGGGTAGTATCTTTCACATATGAAGTCCCCAAAACAGCTAAAGGTTGCAGAAAACCATAAACATATTTACAGACCCACTCCAATAGAGACTTACAAGATGAGACAATTGGGCATCCTGGGGGATGATGTGGATCTTTATGTATTTTTGGAAGAATGTAGAATCTGAGGGTTTTTAAAGTTCAAAGTTTTTGATTCACTCATAGTGAGAAACCTTTGTTCACATGTGGGATCTATATCTAGACATTTGTACACAGAAGAGTCAGACAATTGATGATAAATTTCATGAGTTACAATGTTGGGTCATTGAATGGATCCTTCACCTTTTGAAGATGAAGTTGTAAAATTGGTGGATGGAGTTCCTCCATTGTGCAAGTTAAGTGACTATTTTTGTGGAACACTTTTTGGGTTTGTGTACCTACCACCAGTTTTTTTTGAGGGGGGGGGGGGTTGTTTGGAACAAGTGTAGGAGTAGGTTTTTTGAATGATGCAGTTTGTATGAATTTGGCTATTTTTGACCCAGGCTTCTTTGGGAGCAATTTTTTCTCAGTAGTTGCAGTTTTTTATTGCTCTTTTGTTTATTCAGAGTATCTGATGATAAGGCTGATAATATTATTTGGGGACTCAAGTGTGAATTAAAGTGGGCTGTTGTATATTTAGTCCAATATATACGCCATGATAATTTTGTAAAAATTAATTATTTGTTAAATTGTCACCGTAGTTTTCATCACATGATTTAACTATAACTCTCTAGAATGAAGGTTCACTCTCTGCTGAAATTTTCAATGAAAAAGTGAAACTCACTGAGTGCAAAATACTGCATAATGGAACTTTTTCACAAAAATATAGGGTAACCCATAGCAGGGGCGTAGCCAGACAACAGATTTTGGGTGGGCCTTGGAAAGAAGTGGGTGGGCATCAAATGTTCTCACCCCACCCCCCACCACCACCAAAATAATATCTCAGCTGGCAGGAAAATGCTTCTTTCTACCTTGGCAGTCTGCAGCAGGCATGCGCTGAAAACTGAGCATGTGCAGGTGCCAGTATTGTGGAGAGCAGAATTTTGTTACTATCAGTGGAAAATCTTCAGCTGGCAAGCTTGGGATCTCCACCAGCTACCGCTAAACATGTGATACTGTTGGGTGGGCCTGAGCTCTAAGTGGGTGGGCCCTGGCCCACCCAGGCCCACCTGTGGCTACACCACTGACCCATAGCCAAGACACTCGGGTCAATATTTAAACACTGCAACAAAAATTTATTTAAAATACTGACTGCAGCTTTTAAATAATCCACATGGCAGTGCTGAATATGCTCACTGCCAGTGACTATACATATAGCATCAACATCTACACATATAGTAGTGTTTCTGGAATCAGTTAAATTGCTGAGCTACATGGATAGTACTTAAACGTTTTGCTACAATCAGTACAGCTGGGTAGAATGGCCTTGTTCGTCTCTTGATGTACCCCAGCACTAACGGAAGAATTGTATAAATTAGGTGCTGACATTTATGCTTGTGTTAAATGCATCAATGCTTAGAATACTAGCATACTATATGCCAGCATGCCACCTAAGTGCTATTCTGCAAATACCCACTTAACTTATATAGTACGTATTTGCAAGAAGCTGTATGCAGGGGCAAAGCCTGAGTGGGGCTTGGGTGGAGCTCACACTTACACAAATAGGGCTAGATTCCATATATAGTGCCAAAAAAGCTGGCACTGAAAAAAGCGCTATTCGATAAGCCACACTTAAAGTTAGGCACGGTTTATAGAATAGTGCTTATGTCCGAGAATCACACCTAACTTTAGGCATGGCCTTTTGAACCAACTGAAACGTGGTGTAAATGTAGGTGCCTCCATTAGGCACATATCCCTGTTATTAGCAATGCACATTAATTTTAGGAAAGCTCCTGTTATGCTCGTGTCCCTACCATTTGCAGGCCCCCTTTTTCAGATCACATGTAAATTTTAGGCATGGATCCCACACCTAAATTTATGCATATAAATACCAATTAAATCTAATTAGTGTTTAAAAGCCAATTATTGACACCAATTGGCTTGTTATTCAATTAAATTATGCATGCAAATTGGGCTCACACTCAAATTTGAGCTTGCAATTTTTGACAACTTTTGTAGAATTTAGGGAATAACTTACAGAAGATACTCAGGGTTTCTACTGCGTTTAGGCAATAACTTATGAGCTCCTTAGCTGGTGTAACTACTCATGTGTAAATGTTAAGCAAGTTTATATCTGGTTATGCTAGTATTCTATACAGGAAAATAGGTGCCTACTTTATAACAGGGGTTCCTCCAGATGCTTAATTCTAAGTGCCCTGTTATAGAATTGCTCTCTATGAGGGAAATTCTGTATAGGACGCTACAAGGTAGCTTCAAGTAAGTAAGCACTAAGGGGTCCTTTTACCAAGCTGTGGGAAAAAGTGCCCTCTGCTAGGGGTGGGGGCTGTTTTTCCTTCATGCCAGGGCCCTTTTTAGCATAGCTGGTAAAAAAAGCCCTCAGACACACATGGCCATGCGGTAAGAGAACTCTGTAAAAGGGCCTCTAAGCTAGTATTCTGGTATGCCGAATTTGTAAGCCAAAGCTGTTATGAAATACTAGTGTAAGTCGGCAATGCATGCCTAAAGTAAGGTGCAACCACTTATGCCTGCTCTATGACAGACATACATGTTCACAATTGAGGGGGTCTTTTACAAAGGTGCGCTAGTGTTTTTAGCATGCACTAAACACTAAAGATGCCCATAGGAATATATGCAATCCCTATATCATTACCCAACTCCCAGTATATCCTTATCACCTTATTCATACAATCTTAAAGGGATATCTTGATATAGGATCTATCAGATAACCATGTCACCACAATTTAGACTATAATATGAGCCAGGCATTTTTTATGGTGGGCATGTACTCCTCATTGATCCGTAATTTTAATATTCTTAAACTTTCATTCATTCATGAAAGTTTAAGAATATTAAAATTATGGATCAATGAGGAGTACATGCCCACCATAAAAAATGCCTGGCTCATATTATAGCTTGAATGGTGGTGACATGGTTATCTGATAGATCCTATATCTAGATATCCCTTTAAGATTGTATGAATAAGGTGATAAAGATATACTGGGAGTTGGGTAATAATATAGGGATTGCATATGAGGAACCCCCTCCACTAAATATAATTGATACCGTATAAATTGCATAGGAATATATGGGCATCTCTAACATGTAGCACATGCTTATTTTTAGTGCACACTAAAAACACTAGCACGCCTTTGTAAAAGGACGCCTGAATGCAGGAGTTGCACGCATAAGTGAAAGTGTTCTATAAAGAATGTGCCAAAATAATCAGAATGTTCTTGACCCATGTGTACACTCCGTTCCAGATGCACACTATAGAAATTGTGCGTACAATTTATAGAATTGGCTCATAACTCACATGCAAAATGTCGCCAATTATGTGCCAACTAAGAGCCAATTAACTACTTAAGTTACATGCATAATCAAAATACAGTGTTCTTTAACTATGTGCGCCATTTAAAGAATGAGGGGGTGTATGGCTGATGCCACGGTGGTTAAGTAAAATTTTCAGTGCTACTTTCTATGCAGTATTATCAATAGAAATCAAACAAAATAAAACATGGAAAAGAAAATAAGATGATACCTTTTTTATTGGACATAACTTAATACATTTCTTGATTAGCTTTCGAAGGTTGCCCTTCTTCGTCAGATCGGAAATAAGCAAATGTGGTAGCTGATAGTATATATAAGTGAGACATCCAAGCATCTCATTGAAGTCTAGCAGGGTGGGGGTGGGTAGGAGGTATACATGGGGACATCAAAGCATTTTATTGATAGTCTAACAGGATGGGTGTGGGTAGGTGAGAGGAGGGTGATAAACAGAGAAATACAACTTTATGGTTTATAATGGGCTAGACAACCCAGATCCTTGTTAAGTCCTGTCTCTTGGGTGTCAAAATATTCAATCATTCTGACTTCAACGGTCTTACGTTCCTGTATTGTTTTAAAGTTACATTTCAGGATTCTTACTGTGAAATCACTGGTGCAGTGTTCTGGTCTTGTAAAGTGCTGGCCCACAGGGGTGGGAACCTGACTGGCACCAGTTTTCTTCATGTTATGTCTATGTAAATTAAATCTTGTCTTAAGCATCTGGCCTGTTTTTCCATTATAGCATCCTTCATTACATTTTTTACACTGAATGATATATACCACATTGGAAGATGAGCATGTGAAAGATTCCTTTATGTGAATATTTTTCCTTTGTGAATGACAGTATTAGAAATTCGCAGATAAGGGACTTATCTGTATAGCAGTGGCTAAATTTTAAGACATGCTAATGAGCTGAATGCCTGCTAATATATCTATGTCCTACCTTAGCTAAGATAATATTTAATCACCTCTCTGACCTCATGTGCAACTTTCTTTAAATTAGTCACCTTATTTTCTAACTCCTCTTACTCTCTTACCTATTCATATGTTCCATCTTTGCTTATACCATAGGCTGTCTATTAAAATGTTTTATTACGCATTTTGATTACATTTTAAGTAGTATACTACATCATACTTTGTATTGTTATTTGAATATTTTTATTGCTGTAATTGTTAATTGCTTATGTTTGATTTATTCTTACCGTACACTGCCTTGAGTGAATTCCTTCAAAAAGGCGGTAAATAAATCCTACTAAATAAATAAATATATAAATATACCTGGACTATTCAGTGCTTCTTCTCAGCAACCCTGAGTCCCCTTCACTCTATCCACTCACACAACCAATACTGGCATATCCCCCAGATTCAGACTATCAGAGCTTTTTATAGTTCGCTTCAGACTTACAGAGAACTCCAACTCTCTGTGGCAAACACTTTGGCCCATCTTACATTATATCACTCCATTATCTTCACAGGTTGGGAGCAGGGGCTCCATAAATTTCACACTCTATATAGGATTATTTTAGAGCCCTATGGGGAAAACAAGAGTAAAAAAAATAGAAATATATGAGGAATTGCAGAAATTTTTTAGTGACCTTTATAAAAATGCAAACCTTCCTTGAAATGAGTCGGATCCAGCATGGAGTAAGAGAAAAAAGAAAGTATTGCAGGGACAAGCTTAATTCTTTCAGAATATTTATGTATTAGAACACATCTTTTTAAACTATCTTCTTCAACTTTGAACATCTTTTTCAACTAACAAGTCTGTACTTTCAGAGGGAATGCTTTCAATTTCAGGAAAGAAGCCAGCCATGACCGCTGCTATTCTAAGGAACATTAAGTGCTAGTCCATAGAGATGCTTAGATAAACTGTTGATTCTCTGAATACTGGGAGGTTTGACCCAGAAAGCTTAACTTATTAATACATTATTCACTCCTGTGCTGCACCGATAATTTTCTCAAGTCTCTGGTGGAAATCATCTGTAATATCCTGGTTCTTTGTATGTCAGTGCATGGAAATGACAAGTTCCTTTGCTTGTGGTTTTCCAGTTGTTGAAATACATGCTGACAGAATGATTGTATTTATGATAAAGGGCATGAGGAGGAAAAGAGACATGTTAGCTATCACTTTCATAGATATTGTTATGCAACACCTTATTTATTTAATATATTTATAGCCCGTCTATTCAACCATCTAAGTGGAGTACAATATAACACTCATAAAATAACACATAAAACATCACAAAAAAACCCATGCAAACATCCAATGCCCCTCCCCAAATCCTACATCTATACAAAATAGTAAAAGCATGTTACAGAAAGATTTCAGATCCTGAACTTATCATTTGCAGTAAGATATGGAACAGTCATTCTTTTCTTATTATTATTATCTTATGTCTTTTCATCAATAGGTTATGGTCAGTTACAATCAGCTACAATAGATATATTCCCTGTCTCCAGAGGGCTTACAATCTAAGGGCTTCATATACTAACCTATATTAATATTCTAATGAACATTAATACATGTTATTTTGAATTAAGCACACAGTTTTTAAATAGCTCCCACTGAGGTCTTATGCACTCAGTTATATTAACTCAGGTTAGTAAGGGGTCCTTTCACCAAGCTACGAGAAAAAGGGCCCTGTGGTAGTGGTGAGGGCCATTTTTCCAGTGCTCAAGGGCCCTTTTTACCGCAGCAGGTAAAAAGCCCCCAAAACAAAATGGCTATGTAGTAAGAAAACATTTAGTGTGTGGCTATGCGGAAGGGAGCCCTTACTGCCACCCACTGAGGCCGGGTTACTGTCATGCTAATCATTTCTGTGTTTTGTTTCCCCCAGAAATGGCACACGCGTCACCCAGAACTACCGTCTGCGGCCGCGTTGAACCAGCAGTAGTCTTTCCTCCATCTATACTTCTTCCCTTGGCACTGTGATCTCATCTCATGGTTTTCAGTACCACCTTTATGCTGATGATACCCAGATCCACCTCTCCACACCAGAAATTTCAGCAGGAATCCAGGCCAAAGTATCAGTCTGCCTTTCTGACATTGCTGCCTGGATGTCTCACCGCCATCTGAAACTAAACATGACCAAGACTGAGCTTCTTATTTTTCCCCCTAAACCAACCTCTCCTCTTCCCCCATTCTCTGTCTCTGTGGATAACACTCTCATCCTCTCTGTCTCATCAGCTTGTAACCCTGGGGTCATCTTCGACTCCTCTCTCTCCTTCTCTGCACATATTCAACAGACTGCTCACCAAAATTCGTCCTTTCCTTTCTGAGCACACTACCAGAACCCTCATCCACACTCTTATAACCTCTCAATTAGATGATTGCAACTTGCATCTCACAGGTCTCCCACTAAGCCATCTCTCTCCCCTTTAATCTGTTCAAAATTCTGTTGCACAACTTATATTCCGCCAGTGTTGCTATGCTCATATTAGCCCTCTGCTCAAGTCACTTCATTGGCTCCCTATTCATTTCCGCATACAGTTCTAACTCCTCTTATTGACTTACAAGTGCATTCACTCTGCGGCTCCTCAGTACCTCTCCATTCTTATCTATCCCTACACTCCTCCCCGGGAACTCCATTCACTGGGTAAATCTCTCTAATCTGCACCATTCTCCTCCACTGCTAACTCCAGACTCCGTTCCTTTTATCTTGCTGCACCATATTCCTGGAATAGACTTCCTGAGCTGGTACGTCAAGCTCCATCTCTGGCCGTCTTCAAATCTAAGATAAAAGCCCACCTTTTTGATGCTGCTTTTAACTCCTAATCAATGACAAAAAATGCCATCTCAACCAGACAATTGACCCCCAAAAAATGAAAGGTAGTGGTGGTTGGAGATTCACTTCTCAGGGGTACCGAAGCGCCCATCTGCTGGCCAAATATGTTGTCCAGAGAGGTGTGCTGTCTGCCTGGTGCCTAGATTCACGATATTGCGGAAAGATTGCCTAGACTCATCAAGCCTACGGACCACGCTCCAATGCTACTCATCCATGTTGGCACAAATGATACAGCTAAATATCCTACTGAACATATCATACAAGACTTCGTGGCTTTGGGTCAGAGGGTGAAGCATCTAGGTGCGCAGGCGGTGTTCTTATGGATCCTCCCTGTTGAAGGTAAAGGTCGAATGAGAGAAACTCGTATCTTCAAGATAAATGCATGGCTGCGTGGTTGGTGCTGACGAGAATGATTTTTTTTCTTAGACCATGGGATGATTTTCCAAGAGGTACTGAGCGGTGATGGTGCCCATCTGTCAAGGAAGGGAAGGAGTGTCTTCAGCAACAGGCTGGCCAAAATATTAAAGAGGGCTTTAAACTAAAATTGATGGGGATGGGTATAAAATGCCACAAAGCCTTAATAAACCCCAAGGAAGGTAGGACATCTAATGCCTCTATAGAAGAGAATAAAAAGAGTAAAATCTGGAGAGCCTTGTATACCAATACTTCTAGTATGGGAAACAAACTTTTAGATCTTGAGGCTACATTGATGGAAGCGGACTTGGATTTGGTGGCGGTCATGGAGACTTGGTTCATGAAGAACCATGACTGGGATGTTGCTATACCTGGCTATAATCTATTCAGGAAAGACAGAGTAGGAAAAAAGGGTGGAGGTGTGGCATTATATGCTAAGAATGATATCCAAGTGACAGAGCTGTAGGACATGTGGGGTATTGAAGAAGCGCTATGGATTAAACTGGAAAGAGGGAAATGAAAATGTATCAATATCGGAGTGATATACAGACCACCCTCACAGTCGGAGGAAATGGACAGGGACTTAATTGAAGACATCCGCAAGATAGCTAGGAAAGGAGAAGTACTACTGATAGGTGACTTCAATATGCCGGATGTTGATTGGGGTGTCCCGGATGCGGGGTCATCTAGAAGCAAAGAGATCTTAGATTCCCTACAGGAAGAATTGTTCCAGCAGTGGGTAACAGAACTGACATGGGATGGAACTATTCTGGACCTGGTGCTTACGAATGGAGACTACATTTCTGACGTCAAGGTGGCAGACCATTTGGCATCTAGTGATCATCGTACGGTATGGTTCAATATTAAAACAGAAGACTACTACTACTTATCATTTCTATAGCACTACTAGACGTACGCAGCGCTGTACACTTGAACATGAAGAGACAGTCCCTGCTCGACAGAGCTTACAATCTAATTAGGACAGACAAACAGGACAAACAAGAGATAAGGGAATGTTAAAGTGAGGATGATAAAATAAAGGTTCTGAACAAGTGAACAAGAGTTAGGAGAAGAGAAGGCTCATTCGAGATTGAAGGTCCTGGATTTCAAAGGAACTCACTTTGCCGAGATGGGGGAATTTCTCAAGGAACAGTTAGCGGGATGGGAACAGCTGAAGGATGTAGAACAGCAATGGACAAGACTAAAAGGAGCTATATTAAAGGCAACTAACCTTTATGTTAGAAAATTACATAAAAGTAAGAGGAAAAGAAGGCCTCTCTGGTACTCAAATGTAGTAGCTGAAAAGATAAGGGTAAGGAGGCTAGCCTTTGCACATTATAAGACGACTCAGAAAGATGAAGACAGGAGAGAATATCTAAATAAGCGAAGAGGAGCTGGAAAAGCTATCAGGAAAGCGAAGCGGCAAATGGAGGAAAAGATAGCTAATACGGTAAAATTGGGTGATAAGACCTTGTTCAGATATGTAAGTGACAAGAGGAAGTGCCATAATAGCATTGTGAGGCTCAAAGCTGAGGGAGAGAAATATGTGGAAGATGATAAGGATAAAGCTGAACTGCTTAACAATTATTTTAGTTCTGTGTTCACGAATGAAAGACCAGGGGTAGGGCTACAGAAAACAAAGGCTAAAGGGGATGGATGTATGGTAGACCAAGACCCATTTATGGAGGACAGTGTTCGTGAAGAGCTTGCCAAACTAAAAGTAGACAGAGCGATGGGGCCAGATGGGATACACCCAAGGGTGCTTAAGGAACTCGGAGAAGTTCTGTCAGCTCTGCTGACGGAACTCTTCAATGCTTCCTTAGAAACTGGAGTGGTCCCGGTGGACTGGAGAAGGGTGGATGTGTTTCCTTTGCACAAGAGTGGAAGTAAAGAGGAGGTTGGGAATTACAGACCTGTCAGTCTGACCTCGGTGGTGAGTAAGCTAATGGAAACGCTTGTAAAGAGGAGGATTGTGAGATTTCTTGAACTAAATGGAATGCGGGATCCGAGGCAGCATGGCTTCACTACTGGCAGGTCATGTCAGACGAATCTGACTGTCTTCTTCAACTGGGTGACCAAACAGTTGGATGTGGGAGGGGTGCTTGATGTGGTATACTTGGGATTTCAGCAAAGCCTTTGACACGGTTCCGCACAGGCGACTGATAAATAAATTAAGCGCTCTCGGTATGTGACCTAGAGTACCGGATTGGGTTAAAAATTGGTTGAATGGTAGGAGACAGAGGGTAGTGGTAAATGGAGCTTGCTCTGAAGAAAAGGATGTTGTCAGTGGAGTACCGCAGGGATCAGTTCTAGGGCCGGATCTTTTTTAACATCTATGTGAGCGATATTGCGGAAGGGCTGTCTGGTAAGGTTTGTCTCTTTGCGGATGATACTAAACTCTGCAACAGGGTGGACACCCTGGAGGGTGTGAATGACATGAGGAAGGACCTAGCGAAGTTGGAGGAATGGACCAATATTTGGCAACTAAGGTTTAATCCCCAAAAATGCAGGGTCATGCACTTGGGTCGCAAGAATCCGAGGGAACGGCACAGTATAGAGGGTGAAGTGCTTCAGTGTGCTAAGGAAGAGCGGGACTTGGGGGTGATTGTGTCTGATGACCTTAAAGCTTCCAAACAGGTAGAAAAAGCGACGGTCAAAGCCAGAAGGATGCTTGGGTGAATAAAGAGAGGCATGACCAGCAGGAAAAAGGAGGTGATAGTGCCATTGTATAAGTCTCTAGTGAGGCCCCATTTGGAGTACTGCATACAGTTCTGGAGACCGCACCTACGGAAAGATATAAACAGGATGGAGTCAGTCCAGAGGGCGGCTACGAAATTAGTAAGCGGTCTTGAACGCAAAAATTATAGGGACAGGCTTATGAACCTCAACATGTATACGCTGGAAGAGAGGAGGGAGACAGGAGACATGATAGAGATGTTTAAATATCTCAAGGGCATTTATGAACAGGAAGAGAGCCTTTTTCAAATGAAGGAGAGCTCTGGAATGAGGAGGCATATGACAAAGTTAAGAGGGAATAGGCTTAGGAGTAATTTAAGGAAGTACTATTTCACAGAAAGGGTGGTGGAGGCATGGAATGGCCTCCCGGTGGAGGTTGTGGAGTTGAGGACTGTTCCAGAATTTTAAAAGGCATGGAATAAGCATGTGGGATCGCTTAGGAACAGGAAGAATTAGGGGTTACAGAGGATGGGCAGACTGGATGGGTCATATGGCCTTTATCTGCCATCATGTTTCTATGTTTTTTACTCACTTGTTCAGTACCCATGTTTTATCATTCCCACTTTAGTAATTCCCTTATCCCTTATTTGTCCTGTTTGTCTGTCCTAATTAGATTGTAAGCTCTGTCGAGCAGGGACTGTCTCTTCATGTCCAATGTACAGTGCTGTGTACGTCTAGTAGTGCTATTGAAATGATAAGTAGTAGTAGTAGTAGTAGTAGTAGTACTTACCACTGCTCTGTAAAAGGGCCCCTTAATGAAGCTATGGGAGGGGGAATGCTGCTGAGCTCATTATGGGGTGACCACATAGTGAAAAGGTTCCAACGTGGCCCATTAATAATTTTGGATAATCACTCACTTTAATGCAACAACTTAGATTATTAATTGCTGACACATTCAGCTTAAGTTCATGAAGCAGTATTTTAGAAAGCACATCCAACTCAAAATATGGACATCTACGTTAGTACAGCTCAAATGAACGTCATCTCACATGTATTTTAGAACAGGATACCTGTTATAAAATATATGTAAGATGGACTTCCATGTGCTGGAAAAATCATGCACGAACATCCATTTTACAAACTGAAATATCTAAAGTATGAATTGAAGGGGGGGGGGGGGGGGAACAAGGGACATGAATGTCTGTATAGCAGGTCACACAGGCATCCACGCAGAGCAGAGGGGTAACCTAATTGTTAGAGTAGTGGGTTGAGACTCAGGGGATCCAGGTTCAAATCCCTTTTCAGCTGTTCCTCATTTTTTTGTCTTTTAAATTGTGAGCCTTCCAGGAACAAAAAAATACCTACTGCACTTGAACGTACACCATTTCAGTAGCCTTCAGGCTTGCAAATCCCTTGTGAATTCAAGGACAGTAGGTACTTTTCTGCCCCTGAAGGGCTCACAATTAAATAATAATAATAATAAAAAACAGAATACTCCGCACCTGGAGTATTGTGTTCAGTACTGGTCTCCGTATCTCAAAAAAGATATAGTAGAATTGGAAAAGGTACAGCGAAGGGCGACGAAAATGATAGTGGGGATGGGACGACTTTCCTATGAAGAGAGGCTGAGAAGGCTAGGGCTTTTCAGCTTGGAGAAGAGACGGCTGAGGGGAGATATGATAGAAGTGTATAAAATAATGAGTGGAATGGATCGGGTGGATGTGAAGCGACTGTTCACGCTATCCAAAAATACTAGGACTAGAGGGCATGAGTTGAAGCTACAGTGTGGTAAATTTAAAACGAATCGGAGAAAATTTTTCTTCACCCAACGTGTAATTAGACTCTGGAATTCATTGCCGGAGAACGTGGTACGGGCGGTTAGCTTGACGGAGTTTAAAAAGGGGTTAGATAGATTCCTAAAGGACAAGTCCATAGACCGCTATTAAATGGACTGGAAAAATTCCTCATTTTTAGGTATAACTTGTCTGGAATGTTTTTACGTTTGGGGAGCGTGCCAGGTGCCCTTGACCTGGATTGGCCACTGTCGGTGACAGGATGCTGGGCTAGATGGACCTTTGGTCTTTCCCAGTATGGCACTACTTATGTACTTATGTACTTATGTACTTATGTAAGTAGGATTTGAACCCAGATCCCTTGGTTCTCAACCCACTACACTATTAACCTACTCCATAGATTTGCATGCTAGTCTGTTAATAATGTCCATAAAGCCTAGTATCCCTTGCTGGTTTTATATTCTGTGGAGAGAAAGGGGTTCAGCAACTCCTGGGAAATTAAGGAGGTATCATGCCTTAATCCATCCAGTGGACAGCTGCTCAAACAGAGCACCTTTCTGAAATCTGGACACACCAAGTACAAGGTCTAAATGATAACATCCATCTTTTTAGACGTGGATGTTCCTTCCCCTTCCGTGATCAGAGTTGGACGTTCATATTTAGACCCTTCCCTAGTCCTGCCCAAAACATGCTCGGGCTGTACCTCCTTGCTATATGGACATACCGCGGTTTTAGACATCCATAATCTGGCCTTGTATAATTGACATTAGAACGTCTATGCAATATGGATGTTTAAATTCCAGTTTTAATATGCCCAAAACAAGAATAGCGCTCTGTGAGTCAGTCTGTACCTCAGACCTTTGCATTTAAAGTGATTGCCAATAGGAGACTTTGCTTCATGACTTGTCTGAGAATATGCTTGAGATGGTAGATTCCTAGACTGCTGATGCAGGCTGGTAGGGCTGAAACACAAGTCGTGTTGGGTCCCATTTGTTTTTATTGAAGACTTATGTTAATAAAGATCTTTTCTGGAAACCACCTGCAAGAGGTTCTACTTTTTTCCTCTACTGTCTGATGCCTGGTGATTTCCTTCAGTGGAGTTTTTCTTCTGTTTTTACTTGACAAACAAGAATAGAGCATCTAAAATAACTGTCTTAGAGGACCAAAACCAGATCCACTCTGACCCACGATGAAGACAAAGGAACCACCTTTGGAATCATTTAAATAGTAGTAATAGTAATGATTTTGCAAGAAATGAAAGCTATAAGGAGATCGCAGTCTCTTTTGAGGAAAAGGAAATTCAGAAAGCAATTAGCAGCCTGGGTAATTTGAAGTTACCGGGTCCATATGGCTTTCACATGGAATTTTATAAAATCCTAGGGGATGAAGTAGTAAAAGATAAAGGAAATGCTTTTGATACTGCCTTTCTGTTTACATATTATATACAGCTACTTTTTCTGTCTTTAATGGGCCCACAATCTGTGGCCTAGTGGTTAGTAAACTGCCCTGTTTACTAAGACATACTGTAGGCACACTAACATTTTTAGCACGCGCTAAAAATTAGCGGATGCTTATTCCTATGGGTGTCTCTAGCGTTAGTGCAAGCTATTTTTTAGCATGTGCTAAAAATGCTAGCATACCTTAGTAAACAGGGCCCTGTGTTTCAGACCCGGGGCAATGGAGGGTTAAGTGACTTGCCCAGGGTCACAAGGAGCTCACTGTGCTAACCATTAGGCTTCAGCACAGAAAGAGAGTGGGAAATGGACCAATGACTCCAGGAGAACGGGAGATAAGATTTCAAAGAACCACTTTATTCAATGACTCGACACAGAAAACTGTGTTTCGGCCAAAAGGCCTGCCTCAGGAGTCTTGGTGATTCTTGTATTCCCAAATAAAAAACTTGAGGTCGAGTGGTTCAGAGCTGAAGCTGCACATTACACTTTTTTGCGGAAAACGAGGAACATCTAAAACAAAATCCGCAAAAAAGTGTAATGTGCAGCTTCAGCTCTGAACCACTCGACCTCAAGTTTTTTATTTGGGAATACAAGAATCACCAAGACTCCTGAGGCAGGCCTTTTGGCCGAAACACAGTTTTCTGTGTCACGTCATTGAATAAAGTGGTTCTTTGAAATCTTATCTCCCGTTCTCCTGGAGTCATTGGTCCATTTCCCACTCTCTTTCTGTGCTGTTATTTTTACGTGGGAGTTAGTGTTCATCCACTTAGGTGGATTACTCTCAACCATTAGGCTTCCCCATTTAAAGGCAATATTTGATGAACTTCAGCATTTGGGTCGGTTTCCGCCAATGATGATTCAAGAATTGATTAAAGTATTATCTAAACAGGGAATAACTTAGAGTAACCTAGGTCTTATAGACCAATATGCCTGTTAAAGTTGGATGTTCAAATACCAGGACTGAACACAATATTCGAGGTGAGGTCACAACATGGAGCAATACAGAGGCATTATAATATGCTTGGTCCTATTTACCATCCCTTTCCTAATAATTCCTAGCATCCTGTTTGATTTATTGGCTGTTGCCTTACTTGGCAGAAGATTTCAGCGTATTGTCTACAATCAGGGGCATAATCGAAAGAGAAGGGCGCCCATTTTTCGACACAAATCGGGAGATGGGCGTCCTTCTCTCAGGGTGGCCCAAATCGGCATAATCGAAAGCTGATTTTGGGCATCCTCAACTGCTTTCCGTCACGGGGATGACCAAAGTTCACGGAGGCGTGTCGGCAGTGTAGCAAAGGCGGGACGGGGGGTGGTTAAGAGATGGGCGTCCTCGGCCGATAATGGAAAAAAGAAGGCGTCCCTGACGATCATTTGGCCGACTTTATTTGGTCCCTTTTTTTTCACGACCAAGCCTCGAAAAGGTGCCCAAACTGACCATATGACCACCGGAGGGAATCGGGGATGACCTTCCCTTACTCCCACAGTGGTCACCAACCCCCTCCCACCAAAAAAAAAAAAAAAAATTAAACACATTTATTCCAGCCTCTATGCCAGCCTCAAATGTCATACTCAGCTCCATCACAGCAGTAGGCAGGTTCCTGGAGCAGTTTTTAGTGGGTGCAGTGCACTTCAGGCAGGCGGACCCAGGCCCCCCCCCCACCTGTTACACTTGTGCTGGTAAATGTGAGCCCTCCAAAACCCACCAGAAACCCACTGTACCCACATGTAGATGCCCCCCTTTATCCCTAAGGGCTATGGTAGTGGTGTACAGTTGAGGGGAGTGAGTTTTTTTTTGGGGGGGGGGGGTTGGGGAGCTCAGCACCGAAGGTAAGGGAGCTATGCACCTGGGAGCAATCTGTGAAGTCCACTGCAGTGCCCCCTAGGGTGCCCGGTTGGTGTCCTGGCATGTGAGGGGGACCAGTGCACTACGAATGCTGGCTCCTCCCACGACCAAATGCCTTGGATTTGGTCGTTTTTGAGATGGGCGGCCTCGGTTTCCATTATCGGCGAAAACTGAGGTCACCCATCTCTAAGGTCAACCATCTCAACATTTAGATCGACCATCTCTAAGGTCGACCTAAATGTTGAGATTTGGACATCCCCGACTGTATTATCGAAACGAAAGATGGATGCCCATCTTGTTTCGGTAATATGGGATGCCTCGCCCATTTACGGGGGTGTCCTCAGAGATGGACATCCTTAGAGATGGTCATCCCCGTTTGATTATGCCCCTCAGTGACACCTAGATCTTTTTCTTGGGTGCTTACGTCTAAGGTGGACCCTAGCATCAAGTAACTATGATTCAGATTATTCTTCCCAATGTAACCATTTTGCATTTCTGGTGCATTTAACTATGAAAGTTTCAGCAGGGTGCCTAAGCACTATTCTGTAATGGTGCCACCAACTTACTTAGGGGACATTTTTGATATGATGTCTAATCAAACTTTGGACATTTTGCTCAAAACATCCAAAATTCAAGAGAGGAATATAGCCTTTTTCGAAACAGAAGAACATCTATCTTTTTTTTAATGTTTTTTGCTCAAAACATTTATCTTTTTGGTCTGTTTTCAAAAACAAAAAAAAATGACCAAGTGAAAAACATTGAAAATCAAGCCACTGGGATGTAGACAGGCCACACAGAAATCCCAGAAGAGCAGTGGGATACCCTAGAGGGCAGTGCGGTGGATTTCATATAAATGCTCCCAGGCAGTGGCGTACCAAGTGGGGGGGGGGGGTTCGCCCCGGGTGCACACAGCTGGGGGGGGGGGGTGCTGCGCGCCTGTCAACTCTTTGTTTTTATGCTCCCTCTGCCCCGGAACAGGTTACTTCCTGTTCCGGGGCAGAGGGAGCATGGAAACGAAGAGCCAACAGGCGCACAGCACCCCCCCTCCCGGCGGCGTGCACCCGGAGGGGGGGTTATTTCGCCTGGGGGGGTCACGCTGTTCTGGGGGGGGCACTGCACCCAGGGGGTGGGGTGCATCGGCGATCTGCCCTGGGTGTCAGCGCCCCTAGGAACTCCACTGCTCCCAGGTACACATCTCACTACTGCTCCCCTATTTTGCCTGCTGAGCTTTCCAAAACCCACCAAAAACTCACTGTCCCAATCTGTACAACACTATAATATCCCTTATGGGTGAAGGGAGCACCTATACATGGGTACAGTAGGTTTCTGGTGAGTTTTGGAGGGCTCACAATTTCCACCACAAGAGTAACAGATAGGGAGTTTTGAACCTGGGTCCACTTGTCTGCAGTGCACTGCACCCACAATTAGGCTACTCCAGGGATCTGCATGCTGCTCTAATGGACCTGAGTATTACATCTGAGGCTAGCATAGAGGCTGGCAAGTCATATTTTTATTCACATTTTTGGGGGGTGGTAGGGGAGGGGGTCAGTGACCACTGGTAGAGTAAGGAGGGTCATCCCTGATTCACTCCAGTGGTCATCTGGTTATTTAGGGCACCTTTATGTGCCCTATTTGTTCTAAAAACAGGTCTAGACCAGAAACAGCAATTGAAGTTCCAGCCCCAGATGTTTCTGTTTTGTTCCATTATGGCTGTAAAATTTCCAAGTGTTAGGAACACCCTAATCCTGCCCCTGAAATGCCCTGACACATCCCCTTGTGATTTGGATGAATTGCATAGATAAAACAGGTTTCAAAAATACTGATTTGGACGTTTTTGTGAGAAAAACATCCATATGCTCCTTTATGCAACTTTTAACATGTTTTTCTCTTTCGAAAATTAGCCCCATAGTGTATAAATGCAAGAGGGCACATACATGGTTGAAGTGTAGGTGGGGCTCCAACTCATGCACTAAGTTACAGAATACTCTTAAGTTATGCACATCCCATCCTTATGTACATGCCAGCAGTTATGTCAGGTCTATAGCTGGTATAATAGCAGGATTTTTAGACATGCCAATACTGGGTTAGTCTATCTGTAATGGAATCTTGACACCCAGATGTCACTATAGAAGAAGCTCCCACCATTTGTCCTTATGATGCTTAAGTGGAGGCACCTCCGTTTCCTGTATTGTAAATGTATTGGCAGATTGTACGGTAAGTTTATTTACTATGGTCCAGTGCACTTCAAAAAAGCCTGATCATGAGCAGCACAGCTACACTCCACCTCTCCAGCATCTTGCACTCCAACCCTTCAGCATCCTCATCTCTTTCACTTCCCTGAAGTAATTCTAGACTCCCTAATCAGCCAGATCTTCAATCTCACTCCTTCTCACCTTTTCCAGTATCTCTCCAGAACTTCCCCTACCCCTTGGATGTGTCTCTAGAATCCCTCCTACTGCCTAATGAGGATCTTACCCTCCCCAGGTTATGCCCTTCAAGCTTTAGAGTTTTCATTGATAGTTTAGTGGTAGGATAGGAGCAATCCCCAGATGCGCCTGCCTCATTGTCATTCTGAATTCAAAATGGTGGTTCTGACTCTATTATTAGTCTCATATTTTGAACCCAGAACATCAACAGGCCAAGGATGCTACTAAACCACCAATGAACAGGGTCACTGTAATTGACTGTGTAGCTCAGGTGCACTTAGGGCTAGATTCAATATATGGCGCCTTGAAGATCTACGCGGAAATCATTTTCGCCTAAGCGTATTCCACAAAATTTCCTTGTGGATTGTAGAATACACTGATGGTGGCCTGCATTACTATGTTTAGTCACAAGGAATTACACCAAGTAGAACCTGGTGTAAATCCCAATAACTAAATTAGGCGCAGAGCAGGTATATTATATAACACTGCACGTAAATGGTCGGAACATCCGCAACCCGCCCATTCCACCCCATGGTCAAGTCCCCTTTTTGACAACAGCATTACAATTTATGCACACCACATTATAGAATGCGCTTAGTGAGTTCTGAGTGTAAGTTCTAATTAATGCCAATTAGTGCTCCTAATTGTTTGTTAACATGCAATTAACAGCACTGACTGGCTTGTTAATCAATTAGGTTATGCGCATTGTTATGGGATCTGCTTGAATTTCTACACGGAAATCTAGGTGAGATATATAGAATCTAGGGGTTAATGCTTTCTCAAGAGAATGTGTTAAGTGCGTCCATGAAATGTATAGTCATGACAGCACATAATAACTGCAAGCACTGTCCATGCACAATCTCTACTCATCACCTGCCAATATACTACCTGACACCCTGCAAGCAATGCAGGATTTTTAGCACTGGCTGTTTTTAAAGTGGAGTAGCCATTATCATAGGTAATGTTAATGACCAACACTCCCTAAATCCCATGCTAGCTGCTTAGCTCATGCCCCTACATTTTTAACTGTTTCACACTAATGTATGCACAGCCCTATTACTCTTTACCTTTTCTTAACCTAGTTACTCCCTGCAGTAAATAAATCAAACTTCATTGTTGGCCTGATAACCAGACAATTCAGTTGCCCATATATTTATTTCACTGTACTGAGATTTGGAAACAGCTACATAAGTAAGATTTGATGACTTGTTTTTTTTGCTTTAATTTGTGTTGTTCCATTCTTTAAAACATGTTCTCAAAACAATGTGGATATTTTATTTTAATTTAAGCTACTTTGACACAGATGTTTCTTTTATGCACACCACAGTAAGCTAATCAGAAAGTCTGTTGGTGCATAATGTGTTACAAAAATTGTTCTAACAATGTGCCTCCTCTCTTTAGAAGAACTGATGGTCAAAATCTAGCTGTAGGCCTTTAACTGAAATGGCATTTCCTATCCAAAGAGGAATATTTTTTATTAGCAAATTATAAATTATTCAGATAAAATATACTACATCAAAACTGAACATTTTGCTAGAAGAACAGTGTACATCATTTCATTATTATCACACCACGATAAACTCACAATGTAAAGTCCTTTTGACATGCACAAATTTTAAGGTCACACTTAAAAAAAAAATAACATCCCTGCCTATTATAAAAAGATTTTCCTTTTCTCCTTTTTGAATTTAATTTTTGCCCCACAGTTTCAACCATATTCAAATTTCAAACAGGAAAAACATCCAGATTTTCTGTTTGAAAAAGGCTGTGAGATGGACATGTTTGTGCTGAGAACATCCAAAATATGTA
The DNA here is from genome assembly GCF_901765095.1 of Microcaecilia unicolor. Lineage (NCBI taxonomy): Eukaryota > Metazoa > Chordata > Amphibia > Gymnophiona > Siphonopidae > Microcaecilia > Microcaecilia unicolor. Next base: position 371,408,040 of record NC_044031.1, on the reverse strand, counting down.
TCATTTTCGAAAATGAAATGTCCATCTTATGAAAAAACAGAGATAGGGACATCTGTCTGGCATCATTTTGAGAAAAATGGCCACACTGATGTCCAGGCAGAGCAGAGGGGTAGCTTAGTGGTTAATGTAGTCAACAACTTTGGTTCAAATCCTAATTTAACTTTTATTTTGTAATTGTGAGTCCTCCAGGAACAGAAAAATACCTACTGTACCTGAATGTAAACCACTTCAATAGTGTTCAGGTTTGCAGGTGACATATATTTAGGTACGAACTATAAATATTATAGGGAAACTGGTTTCCTCTCAAATACGTGCATATAAATATAGAAACACAGTCTTGAAATAAGTAAGCACTAATTAATCATTCTTAAAGGAGGAAAACGCCTCAAGAAGCACCTCTTCTGTATTTTTACAGGAGGAGGGCTAGGGCTTCTTCATCATAGGCTAAAAACCTCCTCGTCTAATTTGCTTGTCTTCTTAGCAGATAGAAAGCACTGCCTTAACGTGATAAGAATTTACTTCTCTTCTTAGCAGAGAAAAAAGCACTGCCTTAACGTAATAAGAGATTACTTAACTTTAGACAGGCATACTAGCCTTCTTCAGCCGTTACTCAGACCGTGGTCAACAGGCACCGTTTCGCCTCTGCTGCTTCAGAACCACAGGTCTCCAGTTCTGCCGAATGAAAAGAAAGGAGTGCTCAGAATAATGTACTCTTCATACTAGAATTCTATACACACAGCAAACATTCACTTATGATCCGTTCAGTCTGCTGACGGTTGCATGAAGGGCAGCCACATACTAAACATGTTGGCCATTAATACTATTTGTGATGTCACTAGTGACCTATCAGAACTCTTCCAGGAGTAAGAAAAATGTTCAAAAAAATGTCAGAAAAAGTGAAACCATTCAATTTTACCGTTGAGCCCTTTCGGGACTAATGAGTTTAACCAAAAGATCCATTGTTGTTCTTTTCTGAGGAGCCACAAACAAGCCTCCTCATCTCGTAAATCCGACCCGACTTGTTGAAGTATCACACACTTAAGTGAGTCAAAGCTATGAGCTGATTCAGTGCAATGAAACGCTAGCGGTGATGTAGTTTTCCTGGTGGAGATGACACTTTTATGTTCAATTAACCTAACATAAAGCTGGCAGGAGGTCTGACCGATGTACAGTTTATCGCATGGGCATATTATGCAGTAAACTACCCCCTTAGATTTGCACGTGGTGTTGATATATAAAGCAAATTTATGTCCCGTAGATGGATCTACAATTTCTCTAGCCTCCAGCATCATTGGGCACATCTGACATTGACCACAGCGCTTATGTCCCCCAGACACATTCTCCCGTTGAGGTCTAGGAGTCGCATGACATAACATTTCTTTTAAATTACTCCCTCTACTATATGCCATCCTTACAGGGGATCCTGCAAACTGTGGTAGTGTTTGTATAATGTTCCAGTGCCTAGTATGTGGCTGCCCTTCATTCAACCGTCAGCAGAGTGAACAGATTGTAAGCGAATGTTTGCTATGTGTATAGCATTCTAGTATGAAGAGTACATTATTCTGAGCACTCCTTTCTTTTCATTCGGCAGAACTGGAGACCTGTGGTTCTGAAGCAGCAGAGGCGAAACGGTGCCTGTTGACCACGGTCTGAGTAACGGCTGAAGAAGGCTAGTATGCCTGTCTAAAGTTAAGTAATCTCTTATTACGTTAAGGCAGTGCTTTTTTCTCTGCTAAGAAGAGAAGTACATTCTTATCACGTTAAGGCAGTGCTTTTCTATCTGCTACGAAGACAAGCAAATTAGACAAGGAGGTTTTTAGCCTATGATGAAGAAGCCCTAGCCCTCCTCCTGTAAAAATACGGAAGAGGTGCTTTATGAGGTGTTTTCCTCCTTTAAGAATGATTAATTAGTGCTTACTTATTTCAATATATTTAGGTACAGGTGGAATAATTCTGTTTCAGGAGGGCTCACAAAAAACAATTTGAGTCAAAATGGGATTTGAACCAGGATCCCTCAGTTTAAAAACCACTGTACTAACCACTAGGCTACTACTCACATGTGCTTCTTGGTTTGCTCAGAATGCCTATAATACCTGAGGCTGTCATACAGCCTGGCATTCCTTTCTAGTTTCATTTTAAGAGGAGAGGGAGGGGGACAGTAATGACTGAGGAATTACAGATTATGGACAGGTCATGCCTTAATCCTTGCAGTGGTCAGCTGCTCAATCAGAGCACTTTTTTTTTTAACCCTGGACGTGATTGAAACAGGTCTAACTTAGGACGCCCTAAATCTACAGTAAGACTTGGATGTTTCTTCCTGTTCAATTATTGCTGTTGGATGGCCTGTTTTTGGGTCCTCCCTAGTCCCACCTAAAACGCCCCTCTTCTTTGCCCCAACATGCCCCCTTCCGATTTGGATGAACTGTAGTGTTGGATGGTTTTTTCCCCCCCTTCCTTTTCAAAATTGCTATTTGAAAATTTTTGGCAGATAGACCTTTTGGAGGGCATTTTGAGACATCTATGGTGTTTTCACTTCACAAAAGAAGCAGCTGTTTGCATATAAGCTTTTGTGTTTCCACATGTTGCCTACCTGAGGAAGCGTAGCCTGTCTGATACAACATTTGTTGACATTTTTAATGAAAGCATTTCTGACAAGACTGTTCCTTTGTGAAATATAGATTTAGTTATATAGGACTACATTGTAAGTCTTACCACCTTTTTTTATATAGAGACATGTTGTTTTTCTAAGTGTTTTTTAAGTGTGTCTAAGCTTTTAGATTGGGGTAGTTTAATTTAGTAACATTTTTAGCCCCTGCATGTTCATTCAATTCATTTACATTACGATGGTTTACAATTATTTATTTTTCTTTTTTTTTGTTGTTGAGTTTCTGTTTTAATTCCTCGCACTCAATAACATATCTGTTCACATTGTTTTTAGCTTTCTTATCTGAAGATACGTTATATTTGAGATTCATTTGAGTAATTACTCCAATTGGTAAGACAGGCAAATTTTATCTTTGATTTTGATGCACTTTTGATGTCACTTATGATACACTTATGTAATTTACATGGTTCTGTTATTATTATGTATCCATTTGCACATTTCACTCTGTATGTATCATTATCTTTATTTATGCAGCATATATAGCTTCTCATTTTGTAACACAACTCATTGTTTTTTGACACATTTTATGCATGTGTCCACAGTGCATTAGTTCTGCACACTCTCTTTGGAACACAATATTGAGCATAAGTATTTAGGATATTTATGTGACTTTTTAATTTTTATGTATAACTTTCCATTTTTTATGTATATTTTTTACTCTTTACATCAGCTCATCATATGCTATTTATGTAATACATTTTCAATATGAATGGACAGTAATGTATTATTTTATTAATATATATGTTATTTATTGGATTTATTTCTATAATATATTTTTATGTTTCTTTGTTAGACCTCTGACACAGGCATTTGTACACTGAAACACGACCTGTGCCGGGTCCTTTGATTAAAGATCTCTTTATTGTTCCAGTCCTGACCGCCTTTTTATGTTTTTTTGTGTTTTCTTTGCTCATTGTACTTCTTGGCCTTCTCTTTTGCTACCCTTTGAAAATGAGCACCATAGTGCTGCATGCTGAGTCTAGGTCAGGGGTTCTATTGGCCTAAATGGTCAGAATGTGGTTTTGTCAGAAATATTTGGTCAGAATGTGTTTTGGTCAGAATGTGGCAAATAGAAAGGAATACTCTTTATCAACTTAGGAAAGACTTTGGTGGTTATTTTAGAAGCCCTATTCATAATTTACATGTGTAAATACTGGTATTTCATGTGTATTTTGGATAAGCATAGAAAACCTGATTTTAAAGGGCAGATTTCCATGTATTAATCTGCACAATGTGTAGATGGCAAGGGGACATGGTTTGAGTGAGACTTTGGTGGAACCAAAATTGACATGATTATTCCTCATTTCAGAAAATGAATGGACATGGATGCCTAAATATATTAATACCATACTAGGATTTACAGCTGAATGCACTATATATGTTTTTTCAAAGTGCTCATTTTGGATAACCCTTAAATGAAGGGATTAAGAGAGATCTACTCCTTAATCCACCATTGTTTTTTCCTCCCTCAAAATTGAAAGTACAGAAAGATTGTGCTCTAGGAGTATTTACATGTGTAGGTTTCTAAAATGACAGTGTATGGACATTTTATCACACAACACTTCGGCACGTGACAATTCTTTACCTGCAGTTCATTACCGAGTTACTTCATCCCGTAGCAGGTCATCATGTAACAGTTCATCACCGATGGACATTTCATCAAGTGACACTTTATCACATGGAGAAATCTAAATTATTCAAATTATATGCATGGAAAACTTGCACGGCAAATTGACCAAAGATATTTACATTTAAAATAGCACATAAGTAATACACAATGAATAATTAAATTACTTTGAACAAATTAGTCTGTAATTACTGTTCTTCTTAGCTCAGGTAAACAAAAATCCAGCAAGTTTTCTGTATATATAATTTGAGTGCATTTCGCTTTCTGCACTTGATGAAGTGTCATATGATGAAAAGTCCATCAGTGATAAACTATCGCATGATGAACTGCCACCAGATGAATTGTCAGGTGTTCATCTGAGGTTTACATTTACAACAGGATGCAGCAGGCAATTTAAAATAGCACATATTGCATAATGCACAATGATTATTTTTGTTCTTCCCCGGTCATGTAAACAAGCATAATACAGTGCAGAAAGAACATAAGAGTAGCCATACTGGGTCAGACCAATGGTCCATCTAACCCAGTATCCTGTTTTCCAAACAGTGGCTAAGCCAGATCACAAGTACCTGGCAGAAACCCAATTAACAGCAACATTCCATGGTACCAATCCTGGGGCAAGCAGTTGCATCCCATGTCTATCTCAATAGCAGACTATGGACTTTTCCTCCAGGAATCTGTCTAAACCTTTTTTAAACTCAGATACGTGAACCACTGTTACTACATCCTGTGGCAAAGAGTTCCAGAGCTTAACTATTCTTTGAATGAAAAAATATTTCCTCCTATTTGTTTTAAAAGTATTTCCATGTAACTTCTTCGAGTGTCCCCTAGTCTTTGTACTTTTGGAGTGAGTAAAAATTTGATTTACTTCTACTCATTCTACACCACTCAGGATTTTGTAGACTTCAATCATATCTCCCCTCATCTGTCTCTTTTCCAAGTTGAAGAGCCCTAACCTTTTCAGCCTTTCCTCATACGAGAGGAGCGCATTCCCCTTTATCATTTTGGTTGTTCTTCTTTGAACCTTTTCTAATTCCACTGTATCTTTTTTGAGGTACGGCGGCCAGAACTGAATGCAATACTCAAAGTGAGAATGCTCCATGGAGCTATACAAAGGCATTATAGTATTTTCAGTCTTATCCACCATCCTTTTCCTAATAATTCCTAGTATTATGTTTGCTTTATGGCCACTGCTGCACACTGAGCAGAAGATTTCAGCGTATTATCTACAATGACACCTAGATCTTTTTCTTGAGTGCTGATCCCCAAGGTGGACCCTAGCATCAGGTAACTATAATTCGGATTATTCTTTCCAATGTGCATCACCTTGCATTTGTCCACATTAAATTTCATCTGCCATTTGCTAAATGTACTCTAATTATATGCATGGAAAACTTACATGCAAATATGATGAAAAAAACCTCAACAGATCATTATTACCAGCAGGGAATATCATATATCACGTAATGTGCAATAAATAATTACTTTACTTTGAACTTGTTAGCCTCTATTTTTTCCTCTTCTTAGGTCATGTAAACAAACTTTCAGCAAAGATAATACATTTAAAATAGGAAATATCTAATCTGGTAATGAAATGATTTTGAAAACTGTAAAATGTCGAACAGGGAATGTAAAATTCTAAGTTGTTCTATGATTCATTTCTGAAAGTTTTATAACTATTAAAATAGTAATGTTAATAATATATTTTAAATGGCTCAACAAATGGTATCTTTCTCAACAACATCTAAGTGCTGGTCCTGGTGAGGTAGGTGTATTTTCCAGCACATCCTCCTCACTGCCTGGCACCTGTTTTTTGTGCCTAAGTAGGAGTGTAGCAAAAATTTTTATGTACAAGTTTTTGCCTGGCTCATGTTTAAGCCCCAAAGAACAGGAGCTGGTAGAAGTCATGTGATGAAACGTCTGTGGTGGTGAAATGTCATCTGATTAATTAATTATCAGGTGTTTGGCTAAGTGATGTGGTGATGAACTGTGGCATGATGAACTGCCATGTGATGAAGTGGCTCTGTGGTGAACTGTTATCAATGGTGAACTATTGCGTGATGAAGTGTCGCCAAATCAAAATGGCAGACAGATCGTATGTATGTGTTGGAACTTGCACATCTAAGTTGCTAAGTTGCCTCTCTTGATGTTCTATACGTTCACAATTGTAAAACTGATGCTCCCACCACAAGTAGCCACAACATACAGGTGCATGTATTAAAAAAAAGGGCTTTACACTGGCAGATCCTTTTCTAAAATACTATCAGTCCAGAAAAAAGCACAAAGGACTCTCAAGATTGGAACAAGTGTACTTTAATGGTAACCCAATATAGGCCATGTTTCGGCATAACAAATACCTGCTTCAGAGGTCAATTCAAGCTACACGAAGTGCATGAATATTCAAATAAAAAATGCATATGTAGTAGTCTGCTCTGAAAAATAGAAAACCAGTGTCTGAAGCAGAGTAAAATGCCAAGTAATAGCGCCAAAAAATGGTTACATTCTTGAGAGCTTTTTTCTGGACTGTTTTGTGTACTCTGACCCTCTCTGTTGTTTGTTCTAAAATACTATCGGAAATGGACATGTATTGACCTAAGTGTACCAAGTTCTATATCCTATCTAAAATGGGCCTTCACATGTTCAGTGACAAAATACATATTCACAAAGCAAAAGAAAGATTTTTTTTTTCATGTAGGAAGAGTGACCAAAAATTCCACTATGGCCCTCAGTGCCTCACAGTGACCTGCCTCCTAGGACTGGTTCACCAAATTGAGATACGTGAAATTTGCATCTCTCTAAGTTGACTGTATTTGAGGTACTTAAGTACACAAGTATTGCCATACTGGGAAAGACCAGAAGGCTTATTTTCGAAAGAGAAGGACGCCAATCATTCAACATAAATTAGAAGATGGACGTCCTTCTCACAGGGTCGTCCAAATCGGTATAATCAAAAGATGATTTTAGACGTCCCCAACTGCTTTCAGTCACAGAAATGAAAGTTCAAGGTGGCGTATTTTTTTGTTGTTACATTTGTACCCCGTGCTTTCCCACTCATGGCAGGCTCAATGTGGCTTACAGGGGGCAATGGAGGGTTAAGTGACTTGCCCAGAGTCACAAGGAGCTGCCTGTGCTGGGAATTGAGCTCAGTTCCCCAGGACCAAAGTCCACCACCCTAACCACTAGGCCACTCCTCCACTCCAAGGAGGTGTAGCGAAGGTGGGACTTGGGCATGCCTAACACTTGGACGTCCTCGACCCATAATCGAAAGAAACAAGGACGTCCCTGACGAACACTTGGACGACTTTACTTGGTCGTGTTTTTCTTACGACCAAGGCACAAAAAGGTGCCTGAAATGACCAGATGACCACCGGAGAGAATTGAGGATGACCTCTCCTTACTCCCCCAGTGGTCACTAACCCCCTCCCACCCTCAAAAAATATCTTTCAAAATATTGATTGCCAACCTCCATGCCAGCCTCTCATGTCATACTCAGGTCCATCACAGCAGTATGCAGGTACCTGGAGTTTTTGTGGGTGCAGTGCACTTCAGGCAAGTGGACCCAGGCCCATATCCCACCAGAAACCCACTGTACTCACATCTAGGTGCCCCCCCCCTTCACCTGTAAGGACTATTGTAGTGGTGTACAATTGGGGGTAGTGGGTTTTGGGGGCTCAGCACACAAGGTAAGGAAGCTATGTACCTGGGAACAATTTATGAAGTCCACTGCAGTGCCCCCTAGGGTGCCCGGCATTTGTCCTAGCATGTCAGGGGGACCAATGCACTACAAATGCTGGCTCCTCCCATGACCAAATGGCTTGCATTTGGTCGATTCTGAGATGGACGTCCTTGGTTTTGATTATCGCCGAAAATCAGAAACAACCAAGTCTAGGGACGACCAAATCTATGGACGACCAAATTTCAGGATTTGAACGTCCCTGACTGTATTATCGAAACGAAGATGGATGTCCATCTTATTTTGAAAATACAGGTTTCCCCGTCCCTGGATTGGGACATTTTGTGAGGATGTCCAAATCGAAACAAGGATGTCCCTTTCGAAAATGCCCCTCCAAAGGTCCATGAAGTCCAGCATCCTGTTTCCAACAGTGACCAATTCAGGTCACAAATACCTGGCAAGATCCCCCAAAAGTACAAAACATTTTATACTGCTTACCCCATAAATAGTGGATTTTCCCTAAGTCCATTTAATAATGGTCTATGGATTTTTCCCTTAGGAAGCTGTCCAAACCTTTTTTAAACTCTGCTAAGCTAATCACCTTTACCACTTTCTCTGGCAACGAATTCCAGAGTTTAATTACACATTGAGTGAAGCAACGTTTTCTCAGATTCATTTTAAATTTACTACATTGTAGCTGCATCGCATGCCCCCTAGTCCTAGTATTTTTGGAAAGCATAAACAGACGCTTCACATCTACCCGTTCAACTCCACTCATTATTTTATAGACCTCTATCATATCTCCCCTCAGTCGGCTTTTCTCCAAGCTGAAGAGCCCTAGCCGCTTTAACCTTTCCTCATAGGGAAGTAGTCCCATCCCTTTTATCATTTTCGTTGCCCTTCTCTGCACCTTTTCTAATTCCACTATATCGTTTTTGAGATGCGGCAACCAGAATTGAACTCAATATTCAAAGCGCGGTCGCACCATGGAGCGATACAAAGGTATTAAAAGGCTTTGATAGATGCTGTTCCTGTGCTACAGAAACAGCTTAAAAGCTATCAGCATAAATGTTTGAAGACTAAAAAATGAAAGTTTGCATCCATAATGGAGGAGGTACACTAAGATGCTGGTGTTATTAAGAAGCCATATAAATGTGATAATCTGTTTAGGTGTTATTTTATATTGACATTTATTGCATTTTGGCAGCCAATACTCCCCTCCTAAGGTCATAACAGTTTGAGCAAAAGAGCTCATTACCAGAATATATAACTGACTCACAAATAGCTTTAATATGATTATGTGAAGGGTGAAGATGTGTATGGGGGGGGTAGTAGGAGGGGAGGTTGATTAGTGATTATAAAATTGTGTGGTTTCTTAACTCATTATGAGGCTCATTTTCTAAGCACATAGGCTTACAAAGTATAACTTTGTAACTTTGTAAGTCTATATGCTTTGGAAATGAGCACCTATGAGTTATAATATTCTACTGTCCTCCTGCACAGTTCTACCCCATATATAAACATATTAATCTATGATACTATATTTTAAGTATAATTTCCTTATTTAAAAAATATAATATACAAGTCATTTTCTAAGGCATCTGAAGCATGTAGTATCTGAAAAACAACACATTGATTTTTGACTTTAAGGTGAGTTGCTTTTATGACTCTGTTGTAATGCACCTTCACATAATTTATCAGAACAAATGGAATGTGATCAGAGTTTGTTGCAAGTAGTTATGTGTAAAATGAGTTTCAGACCCTAAGGCCAAGGATGAGGCAAAGAGTTTTAGCTTTAAATAAATGGCACTAAATCATCATTGTTATTCTATAAGAATGTTAAATATTTGTATCATACAGAAGAATCACTAATATGTTCGTTTTAAAAAGAATTGTACTATAGTCAGATAAACATTTTGAAATTATAAGTAGACCAAGGAAATAGAGGATAAAACAAAAGGCTCCCACATGGGGTGTATCCAGAAAGCAAGTCTTTAGTAAGACAACAACACAAGACTTGACACAGGGCCATGTTTCGGCATTGTATAATGAGTAGAAGTAAATTGAATTTTTACTCGTTCCAAAAGTACAAAGACTAGGGGACACTCAAGGAAGTTAAACGGAAATACTTTTAAAACAAATAGGAGGAAATGTTTTCACTCAACAAATAGTTAAGCTCTGGAACTCTTTGCCGGAGGATGTGGTAACAGCAGTTAACGTATCTGGTTTTTAAAAAGGTTTGGACAAATTCCTGGAGATAGTCCATAGTCTGCTATTGAGACAGACATGGGGAAGCAACCGCTTGCCATGGGATTTATAGTATGGAATGTTGCCACAATTTGGGTTTCTGCCAGGTACTTGTGACCTGGCTTGGCCACTGTTTGGAAAACAGGATACTGGGCTAGATGGACCATTGGGCTGACCCAGTATGACTACTCTTATGTTCTTATGGAAAAGTCCACATGCTTCAGGGGTCAAATGTGAAACTTACTCTATTCCAGTACTGGAGCACATTAGAGCTAAAGGTGTCAAAACTGGGTTGCACAATTGATTCATGCACTTGCCATCAGTTGCTTGGATTATTGTAATTCTTTGTATAAAGGAAGATATTTGATTACAACTTAAAAGATTGCAATTAGTACAGAATAATGCATTTAGGCTTCTTCATAATGCTAGATCAAATGAACATGTTATTCCATGACGTATGCCCACCACTGGCAACGTATGGCCTACAAGGTAAAATTTAAGCTAATTGTGCTGGCATTTAAAGTCATGTATGCTGGCCAGCCAGGTTCACTATTCAATGATCTTATTCCACACACCTTTATGTGTTTTATTGAATCCTCCAATGCTCAGCTGCTTGTAGTACCATCTACTTGTCGAGCTTGTCTTGAGTCTGCACATGACTCAGCCTTTTACATTCTTGTTCCTTTACTCTGGAATTTTATTCCTCAGTATCTGTGTTTTGACCTGGCCAGCTGCAGGCCAGCCTTGTGTGCCTACTAGAGACTGTGCTGGTAATTCTGGGTTCAGGGACCAGGCCAACACCACTGGGATGGCCACCTATGCAGAAGTGAAGACTGCCATTCTAGAGAGGCCAGGTTGCACACTGTAGGGTAAATTCAGGAGGACAAACTCCTAACATATATCCCGAGATACTTGGCTGACAGAACACTACTAAATAGCAATGATTCTGGACATGTTTCTAAGGGAAGTGAACCTCTTTGGCCCTATGGCTAACTAGCTGTACTAATGAAAGGAACAATGCCACAGATGGAATATATATTATTTATTAGGTAAGGAAAAAAATATATATATAAATAGTTCTGAAGCAACATACAAAATAACTTGCTATAAAAATAGATTATCACCAAAATATATAATGATATATGATTATCCTAATGGACTAACTAAATGAGTGATTACACAACCAATTACAATACTGATATCCTAATGATTATTATGAGAACTTACACCACACGTCTTATGCAAAATACACAGTTAGCAGCTAAATTCACAGACCATAAGTCCTGACACCCAATCTGTCACAGACAAAAGCCAAGAACTAACTATCCCGTAACTAATAGGAAGTAAACCGTTATCTCACCCTGCACTCTGTGGCAGACTTCCAATGGTAAAGAAGCGAATTCCTCTTCTGAGACTCAAGCTGAAGCCCCCAGCGAGTCTCTCAGTCCAAGAATAAAGTCCAAGGTCTGTATTCTGGATACAGTTGGCACAGTCTTTAGGTAAAGTCGTTTATTGTAGCTGAGCTAACCTTGTAAGTTTGTTACAAGGTATGCAGTTCACTGGTGTTTAGGAAATCAGTCTCTTGCTCTCTCTCTCAGAGCCTTCTATCCTCCTGCAAGTCTACTAGTCTTCTCCCTTCTGTCTTCTTCATTGGCGTCCAAGGGTCAGATGATACCTGTGGACCAATCACAGATGGTGTAATAATGTCCAGCCAGCTTCATGGTCATGAAAAGAGGCCTTTGTTATAGCAATGAAACTGTTATCGATGGCATGCAAACCTCCCTGTTGGATCCCATACTACTGGAGCCATCAGTGTCTCTCTCCTCCATTCTTCCCAGGAGATAACTGGGCTAGTTTGCAACAAATAATATGTCCTTGGATGAAGTCATCATGGTATGCTCAGCAGTAATTTTCCTTTTGTAGCAAAGCTGGTTTCTGATGAATACAGATGTATGCAGGCCACAGGCATAAGTGTCCATATTGTTATAACAGAATGGTACGGCTTGAAGGGAGGAGTAGCCTAGTGGTTAGTGCAGTGGACTTTGATCCTGGGAAACTGAGTTTGATTCCCACTGCAGCTCCTTGTGACTCTGGGCAAGTCACTTAACCCTCCATTGCCCCTGGTACAAAATAAGTACCTGAATATATGTAAACCGCTTTGAATGTAGTTGCAAAAACCTCAGAAACTCAGAAAGGCAGTATATCAGGTCCCATTTCCCTTCCCTTGTATAGGCCAAGACCAGCAAATGTGAGATCGCAGGTAAATACTCCTACAACACCAGAAGCCTATCGGCAATGATTTCAGAAGGGGTCTGTACAAGTAACAGAGATTCATAGAAACATAGTTAGTGACAGCAGATAGACCTGAATGGTCCATCCAGTCTGCCCAACAGTCACATTCATTCTCAATTTAAGATTAAGTCAACAATGAATGTGATATTATATACTTGATCATGGTCTTTTTTTTATTGTTTTCAGGACAGAGACCGTAGAAGTCTGCCTGGCTCTGTCCTTATGCTTCAACTACTGGAATTGCTGTCAAAGCCCACTCCAGCCTATCTGAATCCATCTTGTCACAGACCATAAAAGACTGCCTGGCATTGTCCTCATGTTCCAATTTACTAGAGTTTCCATCAAAGCTCTCTACAACCCATTCTAAACCATATTGCTATATGAGGGACTCAAATCGTTCAAGCCATCCCAGCACCGGTCTTGTTGATACAGCCAGAGTTGCCATCTGAAGCTTCTTTCATAGGGTCAAAGAAGTGGCCAGGAGAAGGTTCTAACCGGACGGCAAGGCTGGCCTGGAGATAGCAAGAGTTGTTCTCCTTGAATAGTTCCTTGAGGGGCTACCCCAGTCCATGAAACAGTGGGTAAGGCAGCACCCTAAGTTGACACTGAAGAGCATTGTGGAAGCAGCTGAGGCCTTTTACCAAGTGCAACTAGAACCTGAAATCTACAAGGAGAGCAAGTGAGCTGGGAGTCCTGCAAAGAAAAGACAGAAGCCAAGATCCAAGAACCTGTAGGATCAGAAGCTGCCTTTTAGCCCGGCATGCCCAAGAAAGGGGCCAGAGTGATTGAGTCCTTCGTCCCCATGAATCCAGAACACTCCACTGACCCTGTTGTGGGAAGCATACTTGCCTGCTTATAATCGAACGAGAAAAACGCCCAAGTTCCGACCTAAATCGGGAGATGGACGTTTATCTCACAAAAACGAATAACGCAGTATAATCGAAAGCCGAACTTGGACGTTTTCAACTGCACTCCATCGTGGAAGCGTACAAAGTTGACGGGGGCGTGTCGGAGGCGTGGTGAAGGCGGGACTGGGGCATGGTTATCACCCGAACAGAGATGGGTGCCTTTCGCCGATAATGGAAAAAAAGTATGCGTTTGTAGCTAGAATTTAGGGCACTTTTCCTGGACCCTGTTTTTTCACACATAAGGCCCCAAAAAGTGCCCTAAATGACCAGATGGCCACTGGAGGGAATCGGGGATGACCTCCCCTGACTCCCCCAGTGGTCACAAACCCCCTCCCACCACAAAATATGCCGTTTCACAACTTTTTATTTTCACCCTCAAATGTCATACCCACCTCCCTGGCAGCAGTATGCAGGTCACTGGAGCAGTTATTAGGGGGTGCAGTGGACTTCAGGCAGGTGGACCCAGGCCCATCCCCCCCACCTGTTACACTTGTGCTGGTAAATGGGAGCCCTCCAAACCGCCACCCAAACCCACTGTACCCACATGTAGGTGCCCCCCTTCACCCCTTAGGGCTATAGTAATGGTGTAGACTTGTGGGCAGTGGGTTTTGAGGGGGATTTGGGGGGCTCAACACACAAGGGAAGGGTGCTATGCACCTGGGAGCTCTTTTACATTTTTTTTTGTTTTTGTAAAAGTGCCCCCTAGGGTGCCCGGTTGGTGTCCTGGCAGGTGAGGGGGGACCAGTGCACTACGAATCCTGGCCCCTCCCACGAACAAATGCCTTGGATTTATTCGTTTTTGAGCTGGGCGCTTTCATTTTCCATTATCACTGAAAAACAAAAACGCCCAGCTCACAAATTGTCGAATAAAACATGGACGTCTATTTTTTTCGAAAATACGGTTCGGTCCGCCCCTTCACGGACCCGATCTCGGAGATAAACGCCCATGGAGATAGACGTTTTCGTTCGATTATGCCCCTCTTGGTCACCTATTTCAGATGTGGGAAGAGAAGCCACATAGCCAGAGATTGTCAAGAGCTAGATGAAGAGTCCATGGGCATGAATGTGGTCACTCCACACTCTTGCAACTTTGTGGAGGCCTGTCAACCCGAGAGCAGGAACTGTGTAGTGGAAGTTGAACTGAATGGGAACCCCTCTCAGGTGCTGATAGATTCCGGCAGTATCAAGACTACATTAGTAGCCAATCTTAGATGAGAATTAAGTTTAGGCAACAAAGTTTTAATTCTCCAAATCAACATGTCTAGTGCATTTGATACAGTAGATCATGACATCCTTTTAAACGTACTTGACTATTATGGAATCCATAGAACTGTCTTGAAATGGTTCTCTGGATTTTTAAAATCCAGGTCTTACCAAGTTAAGCAACTGGGTACTATCTCATCATCATGGGTTTCTTGCAGTGGAGTGCCACAGGGTTCTTCTCTTTCAACTATTTTGTTTAACATTATGATGATCCTTTTAGGCCATTTGCTAGAATCAAATGAGTTTTCAGCATTCATATATGCTGATGATGTTACAATTTATATCCCATTCATTAAAGACTTACATGAGATTGCAAACAAAAATGGAATCCTGGGCTCTTAATTTTAATACTGATAACACAAAATTTATAATAGTAACTAGCACTTATCACCCAATAACCATCTCAAATTTTAAGATTGATAATGCTACTTATTCTTGGGATTCAACCACAAAAATCTTGAGAATCTTAATTGATCAGTTTCTTTTTTTTGATTGCCAAATTTCCAAAGTAGTCTCAAATGTCTTTAATTCATTGTGGAAACTTAAAAGATTAAGACCATTCTTTTCAAGATCAGTGTTTCACACTTTAGTTCAGTGGTTACTCTTAACCAAATTTGACTATTTCAATTCAATTTATGCAGGTATTAAGTGGAGACTCCTAAGAAAACTAACAAATGCACAAAACACAGCTGCCCACCTTATATATAGATTGCCACGTGACATTAAAGCATCTCCTTTTCTTAAGGATCTACATTGGTTACATATTAATCATCAGATTCTTTATGGTATCTTACCATCTTATATGAAAGATCTCATTAAGTTACCACCATGAAATGCCACCTCATCATCTAGAGATTATCTCATATTACATTTCCCAAATTGTAAAAGCTTAACCTACAAAGCTATCCATAATGCAAACTTTTCTTAACAAAGTACCAAACTCTGGAATTCATTATATCAGACACCCAGTCCATTATATGTCATTTAGAAGTCCCCTTCTTTAGATCTGTGTTCAGCTACTATGAAAATAATTTTTTTAATAGTTGTATTCTTGTATTAATATTAACTGTCTTGTAATGCTTCTTAATTTGTTATGTAAGCCACATTGAACCTGAGATTTCTTGGGAAAATGTGGGGTAGAATGTCATAATAAATAAATAAATAAATAAATAAGACCCTTGTTCACAGAGAAATAGTTACCCTACTGCAAGTGAACTATGAGCGGACCATGACATTATTATGTGTACATAGGGACCAGAGACAGTATCCTATGGCTCAGATATCCCTCAAGTCCCCAATCAGACAAGCTCAGATGGAGGTGGCAGTCTTTCCATGGCTTCCTTACCCAGTTGTCTTGGGCCAGGATTTCCTAAAATTTGGAACAGTCTGGGCTCAGTTAAAGTGGCACCTAGCCCAAAGAAGAAGGAGGAGGAGTCTTTTCCCAAGATTTTCCCTTCAGAGAACCCCCAACTTCTGTACAGAGAAAATTGAAGCTACCTAAACCCTGCCAACAGAGGCAGTTGGAAAAATTGTGTTGCCCCCTGAACTTAGGTATGGCAGTTGGTGAGGACCCAGGGTCAGGAGAAGATGAACAAGACATCCCAGACCTTTTAGATAGTCTACCTAAGTGGAATGGGGAAGGGACCCTGGGAAATTTGAAGAGGGCTCAGGCATAAGACAAATCCCTTAGATAGGCCAGGCCAAAAGTATAATGGTAGACGGAAACCCCGTGGGTGATCAGAACTCCTCTAACACAGATCCTTGTATTTTGTAGTAAAGAATGATCTATTGTATAAGGTGACCAAGGGAGCCCTGGAGGAAAAGGAAGTAGAATAGTTGTGAGTTCTGTAATCTTATCACAGGCAGGTCATGCGGTTAGTCCATAGTTACCTATTAGGAGGTCACTTGGGTGAGGAGAAAACCAAAGAATGGATCCTGGCCCAGTTTTTCTGGCCTGGTGTGTTTAAATAAATATTTTCTGTCGGTCCTGCCTGACCTGCCAGCTGAGTAGCCCTGCAAGGGTTCCACCTGCCCCTCTTGTGCCCATGCTCATCGTTGATACCCCATTCGACTCGATGGCCATGAACTTTGTGGAGCCACTGGAATGAACAATGAATGGCAACAAGTACATTTTAGTTATTTGGGATTATGCCACATGCTACCCGGAAGTCATTGTGCTGCATAAAATGAAGAGTACCACTGTGGTCAATGCTCTATGGGAGGTCTTCTCCCATATGGGGAACCCTGCTGAGATACCGACTGACCAAAGCACTACTTTTAAACAAGTGTGTGCCCTCCTAAAAGTAAAGACTTTGCAGACATCAGTATATCATCCACAGAGAGATGGTCTGGTAGAACGCTTTAATTAGACTCTGAAGAAAATGCTGAGGAAGTTTATGGCGGAATTGGGAAGAACTTAGACAGCTTTGATTTTCCCTGAAAGGCGGTATATCGAGTTTTAATTAAACACAAACATAAATATAACAGGTCCTCTTTTCCTAGACTAGACCCTTTTTTTTCCTTTCTCCACCCATTTCTTTGCCATCAAAATTTTTTCAACTAATTCTTCTGCCTCAAATAGACTAGCTGGACCTTGCTGAGTCAGCCATACTCTCAGGAATGAGCAAAGAATATTTAAATACTGCTTCACTACCTCTTGTGAGGACTACTTCTCTGGCTCTAACCAGCTAAATGACAAGTCTAAAAGTTTTTGGTCCACTGACCTTTACTGGCAATTCCCTTAAACTGTCTGTCCCTAAATTTTAATCTAAACTCTTCACAGGTTAACCCTAACTTTTCTTAAATGGCAGATTTTCATGTCTTTGTAGTCTAGAGCCTCGCTCTATCAAGGGTTCAATGGGTGGCCTGGACTTCTCCAGACAAGGAACTAACCAGACGGCCCATTGGCCTTGAGGCCAACATACTACTTCAAATATTCAAATGTCACTAAGAAAGCATCTGGATAATCATCAGAGCTTTTTAAGGCTCAAACTTTTGCCTTACTTAGTTTGAACATTCTCAAGTTACGGGTAAGCCCTACTCCAGTCTCACCTTGTAGCTGTTGATGATGCCAGCTGGCTATAAAGTTCTGGATCCATTTAGGCTGCTTCTATAAAGTTGTAATGGGATTGTTAGTGAACCTGATGTTCTTTATTGTTTATCATTTATTAGTTTACTATCAGGCTTATTTTCGAAAAAGTGATCGCCGGCCATTTCCTGACATAAATCGGGAGATGGCCGGCAATCTATCAAAAGCGGCAAAATCTGTATAATGGAAAGCGGCTTTTTTGACAGCATCGCTGCTTTCCTGTCGCCTCACCGGCGAAAGTTCAAGGGGGCGTGTTGGTGGCGTAGCGAAGGCAGGACAAGGGCGGGCATGGGCGTGGCTACCAGATGGCCAGCTTTTGCGGATAATGCAAAAAAAAAAGAAAAGCATCATTAAGCAGTATTTCGCCAGGTTTTCTTGGTTCTTTAATTTTCATGGCCAAGCCTCAAAAAGGTGCCCCAAATGACCAGCTGACCACCGGAGGGAATGGGGGATGACCTCCCCGTAGTCCCCCAGGGGTCACCAACCCCCTCCCACTCTAAAAAATAAAAATAAAACACTTTTTTGCCAGCCTCTATGCCAGCCTGAAATGTCATACCCAGCTCCTTGACAGCAGTATGCAGTTCCCTGGAGCAGTTTTTAATGGGTGCAGTGCACTCCAGGCAGGCAGACCCAGGTCCATCCCCCCCCTACCTGTTACACTTGTGGTGCTAAGTGTTGAGCCCTCCAAACCCCCCCCCCCAAACCCACTGTACCCACATGTAGGATGGCCCCCTTCACCCATAAGGGCTATGGTAATGGTGTAGAGTTGTGGGGAGTGGGTTTGGGGGGATTTGGGGGGCTCAGCACCCAAGGGAAGGGAGCTATGCACCTGGGAGCTATTTGTATTTTGTTTTTACATTTTTAGAAGTGCCCCCTAGGGTGCCCAGTTGGTGTCCTGGCATGTCAGGGGGACCAGTGCACTACAAATGCTGGCTCCTCCCACGACCAAATGTCTTGGATTTCGCCGGGTTTGAGATTGCCGGCATTTTTTTCCATTATCGCTGAAAAACAAAACCGGCGATCTCAAACCCGGCAAACTCTGGCATTTGGCCAGGCTAAACCATATTATCGAAAAAAAAGATGGCCGGCCATTTTTTCTATAATACGGTTCTGGCCAGCTGTTGCGCCGCAGCCAAAATAGATTGCCAGCAATCTATTTTGCCGGTGACGTTCGATTATGCCCCTCCACACCACTTCCCTTACGAGCAAATCAAAGCAGTATACAAATTTAAAAACTATATATGAGAGTGAAAAGAACTCCATATAATGATAGGACAGATCAGCTATCCAACCACACACACAAAAAAAGAAATACATTTATCAAAACCTCAAAGTATCCCACAAGGCCCGCTCTCCCGATGTAAGAGCACCCCATTAAAAAAAAAAACAACAACACAAGTGTCATATGCCAAGTGAAAAAAATAAGTCTTCAAAGAAGCACGGAATAAAGAGTATGAATTTTCAAGACAAAGATGCTGAGGAAGGGAATTCCAGAGTGTGGGTGAAAAAAAAAGTAAAAGGCACTGGATCTCATTGTCTCCCATTTCACTTTAGATGGATGTGGTAGGACCAGATTGTTATCATTTAGATACTGAAGAGTGAGAGATGGTGTATAGGGAATGATCAAGGACACAAGATAAGCCGGGATGTTGGCATGTAGAACCTTGTATGTCAAAGCAAGGATTTTGAATTTTAATTCTGTATGCAATCGACAACCAGTGAAGACATTTAAGCATGGTCATAGCAGTTTGCCTGACTGATGATATATGTTGCACTATTTTGAACAGTTTGAAGGCGCTTCAGGTTAGATTTAGTAATCCTTGCATAGATGACATTGCAGTAATCATAACACAAATTAATGTAAACATAGAATAAAGAGCATAGAGAATCAGAATTAGAAACCAGTTTAAAGTATATGAGAGATCTGGGGCGAAAAAGATACTGCTGAGTCCAGGGTAATTCCAAGATACTTAAATGAGGTAACTGGGGTGATTTGCTTATCAAACAAAATAGATACAACCTGAGGAAGGGGTAGTGAACCGGTAACCCAACTCGCCACTGTTTTCTCAGGGTTCAATACGAGGCGATATTCCTTGAGCCATAATGCTACCTCATGTAGGCAATTTTGAAGAGGTTGTAAATCAATAGATTTCAAATCAGTATAATACACAAGGGGGAAGTCATCCACGGAAGTATAGGAACTCATACCAAAGGTATGAATTAATAAACCCAGAAGGCTGACAAAGAGATTGAAGAGCAGTGGGGACAGGACCAATGTGGGACACCACATGATAGGGCAAATGAAGAGGAACAGGATGAGGACTGGTTTACTTGAAAAAAACAGTGCTCAAGAAAGGAAAAGAACCACACATAAACAATTCCTGAAATACCTAAAGAGGCCAAACACTGAAGTAAAAGATTATGAATGATCAAATCAAAAGCAGCTGAGAGGTCTAAAGATTCTCAAAAGCAATCTGTCTCAGAAACTTCTCCTTTGCTTTCTGCCGTCTCTGTATTTTTCCAGTGACCCACTTTAAGAATGCATCAGACACCATATTCCTGGAAAAAGAAAACATAGAGGACCAGAGTTTATATCCTCATGCCTGGGGTTGTCTATATCTTCAGGCCCAAACCTTCTTGAGGTACCCTTATCTCTGTCCAGCCATTCTGCATGAGCTCCCACCAGTAGACACCTCTGGTACTTTCTTCCTCTGTGTCTTAGGTATTATTATCTTATATTGCTTGGCAAGAGTGCCCTCCCAGAGGTCTATGTGTCCCTCACTATTCTTGACTCGAATGCCCTGGCTCCTTCCATTAGTGGCCTCAGTGATCCCACTTTTGACACAAAATGTAATGCTCAGTACTGGCCTCTGGGTGCTTCTTAATATAGATACTTGATAATTTTCTCAGTTGATTTCTTTCCATAGGTGTCCTTGTGATTAGCTCCAGATCAAAGTGTCAGTCCATCTTAAATTATGAAATTTGTATACAGAGTATTAGGCCATAATCCCACAAAAATTCATTGCTTTAACAGTCAGGAATTACCAGTTATCCCAGGATCTGAATCTGATTGTTCTCTCTAGTTTCATAAAATCCATACCAGAGGGCACACACAAATTCCAACAAAAACACAAATCCATGTTATATTCAGCCAGGAAATGCACGCTTTCTTTAAAAAGGTCCAGTAAATCAAGACTCCTGTATGCCACTGCCCAGGTAGCACCTGGTTTTTAACTATTTCCTAGAGCTATAGTCACCCTACAGGCAGGTACGTCCAAACCGGAACAATCCTTAACTTAAAAACAGGCTGATCTTCTTTATAGTCTGTAAACTCTTCTCCCTCCAGCTTCCAGGCAGATACTGGTCTCTGTTCTGTGGTGTTTCCCTTTCTGGTTTCACCCTCTCAGTCATACCTGATTCCTAAAATTAGTTGGTTATAGTTGTCTCCCTCCTAGTTTTTCTTTGCTTATACAGCTGTTTCAATTCATTTTTTGGGTATCGGTGATGGAATGTAAACCCCATCACAGGTTCTCTTTTCCTCTCAAATTATCATTGGAATGCATTTCATAATTTGTTTATTTTTCTGGAATTGCCATCTTTTGGTCATTTGATTCTGGTCCAAGGAAGAGGCTGTGTGCTCTGGACAGTTTCTTAAGAAGTGTATGAATTTAGTCCAAGAAAATAGTATCACTATATATATTTTTCTGATATGGAGTTTTGTAATTGTTTCACATGTTTTAAAACAAAGTCTGATTTTCTTCTTTGCCCCAGTAAGTTTTTTCTCTTATATTAAGGGGCTCATTTTCGAAACAAAAACTTTCCAAAAGCAGCACAAAGCAGCAGGTAGACGTTTTTGTCCTAGACATCCAAATCACTATTTTCAAAACCCATTTTAAGACGTTTTTCTATGCAGTTTGTCTGCAGTGTATCCAAATCAAAAGGGGGCATGTCAGGGGTTTGTTGGGGGCAGGATATGGGCATTCTCAAAACTTGGGACATTTTTCTGCCATAATGGAACAATGCAAAAACATCCAGGGCTAAAAGATGTTTTTTTTTATTACATTTGTACCCTGTGCTTTCCCACTCATGGCAGGCTCAATGTGGCTTACATATTGTATACAGGTTCTTATTTGTACCTGGGGCAATGGAGGGTAAGTGACTTGCCCACAGTCACAAGGAGCTGCCTGTGTCTGAAGTGGGAATTGAACTCAGCTCCTCAAGACCAAAGTCCACCACCCTAACCCCTAGGCCACTCTAGATCTGATTCAATCATGACTAAGTCACAAAAAGGCGCCCTAAATGATCAGATGACCATTGGAGAGATTAAGGCACAACCCCCCTTACTCCCCCAGTGGTCACTGACTCCATCCCTCCCCCCAAAGATATGAATGAAACAGTACATACCAGCCTCTATAACAGCTTCAGATGTTATGGCCAGTCCTATTAGAGCAGCAAGCAGGTCCCTGGACTAGCCTAATAGTTGTTACAGTGCACTGTAGAGAAGGGGACCCAGGCCAACATCCCACTCTAACTGTTACACTTGTGGTGGAAAGTGTGAGCCCTCCAAAACTCACCAAAAAACAACTGTACCCACATATAGGTGACACCTGCAGACATCAGGGCTATTGTAGTGGTGTGAACAGTAGGTTTTTGGTGGGTTTTGGAGGGCTATGCAAACAATATAAGGGGGTAATGGTGAGATGTGTACCTGGGACCTTTTATTTGAAGTCCACTGCAGTGCCCCCTAGGAAGCCCCACTGCTCTGCTGGGATGTCTTTGTGGCCAGTCTACTAGGAATGCTGCCCCTCATAAGTCCCAATGGCTTGTTTTTGTACATTTTTCCCTTGGACTTTTTTTTTTCCAAAAATAGTCAGAAAAGAAAAACACACTGAGCACAAGACATCTACAAAACACCTAGAAAATGGCCATTTTTGAAATAAAAAGATGTTTTCTGGTTCGAAAATTGCTATGTTCGCCATTTGATTTTTGGACACTTTCAGAAAAACATCTAAAATTGGATTTATATGTCACAGAAATGCCCCTCCACATCATTGCTGTTATACTTGCAATATTTATACTTCAAGTATCATGCATGGTGCAGAATGCATGATAAATCACATTGCCCACAACTGAAGTGCACTTAAGAACAAATGTATCGAGTGTACCTGAATATAACTCACCTTGAGCTATTTCTGAAAAAGGCCTGAGTAAATGGAGCAGGGGATATAATTCTGACCATATGCCCTAGGCACAGAAAAGGCTGGTCTTGGCTCTTCACTTGCCTATTGATTAGCCCCAAAGTATTTTTCAATTACTGTAGAAGATTTTTTGTTGTGTTTATATAGCAGAGCAAAGGAGCCTGAATTCCATACAGTACTTGTTCTGTTCCTAAGGATATGGGAGAAGCGGATTTACCTAATCTCTTTTTGTATTATTTATGTTCCTGCTTGAAATCTATGTACCTTTGGGATAATTCTCATGCACAGTGCCATCAGGTGAGATTAGAATCTTTCCATACTACAGCTTTAATTTTACCTGTGTAAGTCATTATGGAGAATGGTGCTGACATAAAAACTAAATTTTGTAGGTCTATCTCCAGATTTTAAGAGAAGAAAAAGAAGCAGAGATATCAGCTTATGGAGGACATTTTAGAAGACGTGCATAGCATCTAAACATGTAAATAGAAGCATTTCCACATTTATTTATTATTCCGGCCTGGATATACCGTTTTTTACATAGAGAGTGAAGCAAGGTAGTTTATAGTTATTCATAGTAAGCAGGGATGAAGAGAGAAAGCCTTATATTTCTTGGCTCCGGCACTTTGGAACTCCTTGCCACAATATATTAGACTTGAAGATACATATACAATCTTTTAACGCCTATGAAATTCCTGTTTCAATTGGCTCCTTTTACTAAGCTGCGTAAGGTGCCTACGCACACCGAATGCATGCCAAATTGGAGTTACTGCCCGGTTACCGCATAGCCCTTGCGGTAATTTCAATTTTGGCATGCATCTGCTACACGCGTCTGAAAAATATTTTTTATTTTCTGGCATGTGTAACGGACACAAGCCAAGTGGCATTTGATGTGTCATTACTGCCCATATTCTTTACCGCTAATCTATGGCTGGCAGTAAGGTCTCAGACCCAAAATGGACACGCGGCAATTTTGATTTTCCTGCACGTCCATTTTCGGCAAAAAAGAGGCCTTTTTTACAGGCGCTAAAAAATGGATCAGCGTACCCAAAATCCATACCTACAGTACAGCAAGCCATTTTTCAGCGCGCCTTTGTAAAAGGACTCCTGAGTCTTTCATAATGATATTTGCTGAAACACGTAGACTGGTACAGTAAGGCAGGTGGATGAATGACTAGCTATGGATGTTCTCTTGTGTGAGTGATGGTCTTCTCTCCTTTTATAGAATGGCGTTCCTGTCCTGTGACCTGTGTTTTCTGTTTTTATTCTAGTTATTTATGTAAACCGCTGTGATTTGCCTTGCAACCTTAGCTGTATGTCAAGTGTAATAAATGATAAGCAATGTAAATGGTGATCTCAGAGTTCTACTGTGTAGATGGCCCAAAGGGATGGTTTGCGCATGACAATAAATTGTACATGTATTTTTCATTTTGCAATGGGAAATGCACATATATTTTGAATAATGTCCCTGTGAATTTTTGCACCTCCTCCAAGACATGCATAAGCTTCTGAAAAGTGCTCATTTCAGTCAGGTCTTGAAAGAAATAATTAAGGGACAAATGTTCTTAGCACCTTCAGTCCTTGCATAAGTGTTAAAATGCAAAGAATTACATTTTTGGTTTGGCTTCATTGACTGGACTTGTACATTATACCCTCCAAAATTCATCCAGCAGTGGCCATCAGTTTTTAAACGCTGACCGTCACTGGCTAAGCTAGATCCAGATCTTCAATGTTGGACCATGTCCAGGTACTGACATTAAATAAACCGCTTTTGTTGTACCACAGAAAAGTAGTATATCAAGAATCTAGTAAACATAAGCATAATCCAGGGTTATCCAGGCATGTTCTTGTCACTAGCTCTTATGCTGGTCCAATATTCAGCCAGTACTTGCATAAGGGGATCTGTCAGATCCTCCACTCCCCTGATCACGGTTCCAACTCCTGACCACCCCCAACAAAAGGAAACCCCCAACATAACCTGGCCCCCCTCCTAACCCCTCCCAATAAGAAGAGGCCTCCAAACATGACTTTGCCCTCCTCCTAGTCCCCTCAACAGCCCCCTTTTCCTAATCCCAACAGGCCCCCTGGACCAACCTGAACATCCCTGGTGGTCCAATGTGAATCTGAGCAGGAGTGACCCCCTCTCAGTCCTGCCCCTGGCAGCCAGCTGAAGAATGGTGGTTGCGACCTCTAGTGGTAGTGTTATGGCACTACCACTAGGAGTCAACCTTCCTTATATGACTAGATGTAAGCCAGAACACATATAAATTATAGCATTCTATACTTTACACATGTATTTGAATACTTTGCCCATGTGCACATCCACTGGCAAAGCATGTATCATCAAAGCATGATGCATACTTTTCCACATTGGTATTTTATAAGAGGTAATTTACATGTAACTGGCCTCTTATGCACATTTATGCATGTTCTTGCTTCCTAAAATTAGATGGCTTCTCATAGAATGAACCCCTCAAAAAACGATCCTAAGTTTATCCAGGAGCACGGTAGCAGAAGCTGGATTCAAAACAGTATACTATAGCTTGGACTGTTTCGGTGATTCAGTGGCAGTGCTATATTTTAATGTGAGGAAGACTTGGATTTGATACCTGGGTGAGGTTTTCTGTTACCTGGGTTGGTCAGGACTGCGGATATTGCAAAGGCAGCATTTAGAGTGCCCTAAAGGTGATTGAATCAAGTTATAATGCAATACTGACATCTAGTGGTCAGATTTAGTAGCCATGATTGCAAGGTTCTAGAAATCTTGAAGAAACCCCGGTACCTGGTCTCTGACCTTAGACTGCCATTGGTGGAAGAAACTGTATTTGGAGGGGATACAAACTATGGGAAAAATACTGAGTAGTTTTGAATTAAGACCCATGATGCCATTCCTCTGCCTTGGTTATGAACTAGAAACCTAATGGAGCAGTAAAAATAAAAAGGTCAGGAAGTTTACTTGTGGAGCTTATCATCCCCGTGATGATCAAACTTTTCAATAATATTCTGGCAATGGTGAAAGTACCCCTGAAATAATTGCAGAAAGTTGGTTGAGCAAAATAAGTTCACATTAAAGCCTGATATCATATTTGACTGTAGTGTTAAATAGTCTTATTTTATTTTCATTGGTTTAGAATTATTATTAATGCTTATTTGTTTCTGATCTCCTAAATATTGGTTTAGATTAGCAGAATATAAATGGCTGCAAATACATGAATACATGATGTGAACACCTTAACTAAAGCACTGGCCACAAGAGCATTCCCGCCTGACAAGGATGGATGTTATATTTCATCCAGGGAAGACAATTCACATACAGTGACATCCATTCAACTAGTGAATCTGATGCAGCCCTAATGTCACTGGATGCTGCAAAAGCATTTGACAGGGTTGAATGGGATTATCTGATCTTGTTATTGTAATCCCTTGAAATAGGTTAGAGCTATAAATGCCTACTTTCCCTACTGCTTTGATGGAAACAACTCAAAATTAGCATTCCTTAAAATACAGAGGCATCAAGCAAATGTGTCTTCCATTGCCTTTACCGTTTGCACTGGCCTGTACCTGAGGGCTGAAGGGTGGTCAAGGTCAGAGCTCCTTTATTCTGGTAGAGCAACAAGCAGAACCTTAGCTGTCTCTATAAATGTATGAAACAAACTGAAAAAGCCTATAAATCAGAAATAAAAATGAAAAAAAGGAAATGCACAAACATTTTTTTATATACACACATCTCTAATAAACCCTACTAATATGTAGATACAGTATAAAACAAAGTCTTATAGGAACATAGAAAAATGAAAGCAGATAAAGACCACATGGCCTATCCAGTCTGCCCATCCATTCTGTCTACTCTTCCTATCACTCCCTTAGAGATCCTATATACTTGTCCTAAGCTCTCTTGAATTCAGATACTGTTTTCCTCTCCACTACTTCCACCAGGAAGCCATTCCATGAATTCACCACCCTTTCTGTGAAGAAGTATTTTCTCAGGTTACTTCTGAGTCTATCCCCTTTCACCTTCATCCTATGCCCCCTTGTTCCAGAGCTTTCTTTCAATTGAAAGAGACTCACCTCCTGTGTATTTATACAACACATGTATTTAAATGTCTATCTTATCTCCCCTCCCTTGCCTTTCTTCCAAAGTATACATATTGAGATTTTTAAGTCTGTTTCCATATGCTTTATGATGAAGACCATTAACCATTTTAGTAGCCGCCCTCTAGACTGACTCCATCCTGTTTATAAAATTTTTTTAACAATTCTCCAGAATTGTATACAATATTCTAAATGGCCTCTCGCCAGTCTTATATAGGAGCACCCTCACTTCCTTTTTCCTACTGGCCATTCCTCTCCCTAGGCACTCAGGTACCCTTCTAGCTTTCGTTGTCACCTTTTCTACCTGTTTGGCCATGCATGTTGCCTGTCGGCGAAACACATGTCGGTATATTGCCCTATTTTTTTTAGCTTTATAAAAATTGATATAGGCTGCTGTACGACCCTACCTTTTAGCTGACATGAACTATTAACAAGCTAAGAAAAATAACTTTATACCACTCTATTACAGATATAGAAGCTTTTTGTTCAACTGTTAAGAATTCAAATTGATTTAAATAAATATACTCTAAGACCAAACACAAGAAGGGTATGTACCCTGAAACCACACATAAAACAGTGTGATGGTGATTAATGAGTGTCTCTGGGTTTACCTCTGAAGGTCCAAAAATATATAGCATTCAGTAATAATCAGTTAAACTTTAATGCCATAAAGTGTAGAGTGATGCACTTGGGGTGCGGAAACCCTAAAGTGAGATACGGATAGGAGGGGAGAGATTAGTAAACTTGACTCAGGAGAGAGACCTTGGGGTGTCGGAGGATCTGAAGGTGAAGAAACAATGTGACAAGGCGACGGCCGTGGCCAGAAGGATGCTAGGCTGCTTAGAGAGGGGCATAACCAGCAGAAGAAAGGAGGTGTTGATGCCCCTCTACAAGTCGTTAGTGAGGCCCCAGTTGGAGTATTGTGTTCAGTTTTGGAGGCTGTATCTTGCTAAAGATATAAAAAGACTGGAAGCAGTGCAAAGAAAAGCTACGAAAATGGTATGGGATTTACGTTGCAAACCATACGAGGAGAGACTTGCTGACCTGAACATGTATACCTTGGAGGAAAGGAGAAACAGGGGTGATATGATATAGACGTTCAAATATTTGAAAGGTATTAATCCGCACACAAACCTTTTCCGGAGACGGGAAGGCGGTAGAACTAGAGGACATGAATTGAGGTTGAAGGGGGGTAGACTCAGGACTAATGTCAGGAAGTATTTTTTCACGGAGAGGGTGGTGGATATGTGGAATGCCCTCCTGCAGGAGGTGGTGGAGATGAAAATGGTAATGGAATTCAAACATGCGTGGGATAAACACAAAGGAATCCTGTTTAGAAGGAATGGTTCCCTGGAATCTTAGCAGAGATTGGGTGGCGATGCCGGTAATTGGAAACAAAACGGGAGCTGGGCAGACTTCTACAGTCTGTGCCCTGAGAAAGGCAAGGAAAATCAAACTAGGGTATACATATAAAGTAACACATACCAAGTAAAATAAGTTTATCTTGTTGGGCAGACTGGATGGACCGTACAGGTCTTTATCTGCTGTCATTTACTATGTTACCATGTTACTATGTTAAGTGCCGAAAATTGCAGTTTGGGCATTTTTGAAAGAAAAACATTCTCCTGCCATCTTATGATGTTTTTTGGACTTTTTTTGTTGCTGTTTTAAAAAATGAGCCCCTTTCAATTTACTTGTTTAATAAAAGTAATGAGCTAAGTTACTGTGAAAAGTAATATATTGCATTTACATGTGCATGAAAATAATCGTTACAATTACTTGTTTCTTTTAAAAGTAATATATTACCGCTAATGTATTACTTAGGAATATATTACTACCCAACACTGAATGCTGAATATATTTATGAATTTAAATGCTAAATACCATTGTTTAAATAATTACGGACATCATCATTGCTGAAGATTGGCTACCTAGAAAACAGAGACAATCTGTGCCAATCTGTATCTACGTAGGGTAAGTTTGTCAATATCAATGCAGATATTTTAAATTTATATAGACTGTGTACAAACTGGCAGGCTTTTTATTTTTGCACGTATCATATAAAATGATATTAGAGAATTCCTTTTACTAAGGTGCGCTGAAAATGGCCTGCGCTAGTGTAGACGCGTGTTTTGGACGCATGCAGGTCCATTTTTCAATTCTCCTGCAAAAAAGGCCTTTTGGGGGGGGGGGGGGGCAAAAATGGACGTGCGGCAAAATCTAAATTGGCATACATCCATTTATTTATTTATTTATTTTATTTTGGTGCATTTTTACCCCACATTTTCCCACAAGAGCAGGCTCAATGTGGCTTACATTAATTCAGAAGGATACAATACAGTACAGGGATGGCACAGATATGGGTAAGACAGGAGGGGATGGAACATGGGATAACACAGGGCGAATTTAGAGCCTAAGACCTTACCTCCACCCATTGACTTAGCAGCAGTGCATTTTTTCTAGCAAAAAAGGTGTCGGTGTTCAAATGCTAGGCCACCTTACAGGGGTGGGGTGATCACTGATGGACTCACGCCACAATAGCCAGGCCCCCTGCAACCAGTCACAGACTCTATGACAAGGCAGAATTGGTATGTAGAGCCTGAGCTCTTTCATTAAAACTTGGGGTCCATGGAGTAATTTTAGCAGACAATGGAAAAGGTGCCAGTACTCAGTATCCCCAAGTACCCCCTCAAAAAAAGCCCTGCTTAGCAGTAAGGTCTCATGCGTTAACCGGGTGGTAATCGTCAGCGCATGTACAATGCGGATTACCACCCTGCTAACACCACATGCCGGAAACTTTTACGGCACACAGTAGATGGGTGGTAGTTCAAAATTGACATTCATAGGGCACACATACGCACCTATGCGACTTAATAAAAGGGCCCCAGAGTGGTTTTGTGACAGACCAGTAAAACATGTGTAGATTTAATGCTGAAGTAAAGGCCATATTTTTATTCTTCCAGTAAAAGTTGGAAAATGGAGTGCTTACTGCTTTACAAATAAGATAGAGGGTCTTTTACAAAGGCGTGGTACCATTTTTAGCGCATGCTAAATGCAAGAGATGCCCATAGGAATATGAGCATCTCTAGTGTTTAACACACACTTATTTTTAGCGTGTGCTAAAAACACTAGCGCACCTTTGTAAAAGGGGCCCATAATCTCTGGAACTATAGTTTGTATTGTCTTACAATGTAGTGATGAGTATTCTGGAAAAGTGTATAAATGACAAGAAGGGGAAACTGCAAGAACAAATTTCCAGTCAATGTATTGTTACTTTTCAGAAGGCAAAAAATATTCTGATACTTGGTTAACAAAATAAGAAATTTATTTGTCTTGCCAGGAAAGCAATTTAAATGAAGTGAATTGAAAAACATCCACCAGACAGCTTTGCAGACCACAATTATGATACAGCTGTTGGAAATGGACAGAACTGACCTGTGGAATGTAACTTAATTGAGGAAAAAATGATTTAATATCACTATGAGCAAGTTTATTGATTGACACCCAGAGAAAGCAAGACAGATGGTAGATAACATCTTTACTGAAGCTTACCAAAGATTAAAATGGTTGACTTGTGATATTGTAAAGGAAATAAGATTCAGAATTGAATGGAAGGGATGAGTGACTGAATGAATAGTGTAAGTTGTAAATTATCCTCACTGGCTGCAGCATTTTAAGATATATCTGGATTTTTAGTACCACCAGCCGCTATCTAGATAGTGGCACTAAATATTGGGGTATAGAGATTCCCTTTGCCATTATCTGGGTATGAAGATTCGGGCAGTTGAGACTCTGCTATACAGTGTGAAGATATTTTACCGCACTTGCAAGAGTTAAGATAAGTGACCACCATTAGCCTGCCAAGATTTGCGTGATTATATGAGCAGAGATATATATGTATGTACTGTTATGTGAGCAGATTGATACACATAAGAACGGCAGCAGAAAAGTCTGATAATCTTCAAAAAATAGAGATGGGATAAATAGAAAAAAGAAGAAAAAAAGAAAGAAATATTCTTCAGATTATCAGCACGCAAAGGGAGGAAGGGGGTCTTGTCAATGATTACACATTGTCACAAAAGGGTTCTCACTATTGAGTAAGTGTAAATACAAGATTACCCAGTGACTTAATATATGAGACTTCCCCCTATAATAACACAAGAATACTGAGAGATAGAACATAACAGTAGTTCACTATAGATTACTCTGTTAACCATAGAGTTGTTGACTCCAGATTATTCTATCTACCACAACATTGTTTAAGCATTATCTGGGTACTGGCACTATTTGGCAGCAGTACCCAGATAATTTTCTTCTAATCTAAATGATCTAGATAGGGTCAAATGATGGATGCTGAGCTCTGAGGATGTATTGTTGGCGCTCCTGCTGCAGGTCTGGGCCTAACTACCTATAATCTCCCTTCATCGGATAACCCCAGCTTCCTTTTAAATTGGCATTATCGTTATCTCACCTTGACTCCAAGAAGCAGAATAAATCGTTAGACATACTGATGAAATCTCAGAATCCTGGCCAACAACCGACAATGGTTGAATGCCTGGTACATCAAGATGGCGCTTCTATCTTCCCAATGAGTTCTTCTCCACCGGAAACTCCAACCATCACTTCATCAGCTGGAAATGACACAGGAACACAGGGGAAAACCAAACAAGAGGTCCAAATGCTCTAATCAAATCATGTGAAAAGCACAAAGCAGCAAGTACTAAACCAGTAGCTACTTTATAAAAAATTCTTTATTCAAAGTGATATTATTAGATCTAATACACTTTACCTAATAGTCCTTATGCCCAACATGTTTCGGCATATAATGCTGGCTTCAGAAGCAAATTTGAAGGTGTAGGTGGACAAAATCCACCTAGGCAGTTGCCTAAAAAGGTTATAGGGACGCACACATTCATAGCTTTTTTTACCCTCTAGGTAATTGTTTTAAGTTTATGTCAGGGGTGGATACCCCTATATATGCACATCTACAAACGCTTTAGGCAACAACCTTGGTGGATTTTTTTGTCCAGTTATATCTTCAAATTTGACCTGAAACAGGCACTACCCTCCAGATTCTATATATGACACTCAAAATTGTGCATGCAAATTTGGGCGTACACCCAATTTGCGTGCACAACTTAATTGAGTACTGAACCAATTAGCACTAATAATTGGGTGCTAACAATCCATTATTGGTGTTAATTGACAATAATTTGGATTTACATGTGTATCTTGCTAAGCTCTATTCGATAAAAATGTGCACATAAATCTTTCAGCTTGCAACTGAAAAGGGGGTGTGGCCATAGGAAGGGCATGGACAGGTTTGGGGCATTCGCTAAAGATAAATGCAATATTATAGAATTCGGGGGATCCATGCCTAATTTACACACGAAGATATACACCAGCTATCAGTTGGCAGAAATTCTCACACCCAAAGTTGGGCATGGATCCCTGCGCTCTGTGCTATTCTATAAACGGCGCCCAACTCAGAGTGCTGTTTCTAGACCAGACCTCAGTGCTCATTTTTTTTTGGCGCCCAAATTTGGGTGTCACAGAATCTAGTCCTATGTGATGAAACATGTTGGGCACATGGACTATTATATAAAGTATTTTGCATCTAATAATTCCACTATGAATAAGTTTGTTTTCAATTAATTAAACATTTTTTTTAATCGCTATTGGCCCAATACTTGCTGCTCTGTGCTTTTGACAGGAACACAGGGCCCAGCTTTAGAGCTTGTTCTACAGATTATAACAGAGAGCAATGTAAATGCCAGCATTCGGCTTGGGAAAATATAGACAGACCTTGTGAAGGTCTGAGCAGGCTTCCAAGCAGTGGTGGACTGAGAAACGCATTGTAGACACAGAGGATGGGATGGAGTTATTAAAAAAAAGGAGCAAATTCCCATAATAAGATTGACAACTTAGAGAATCATTCAAGAAGGGCCAATATTAGCATTACTGAATCTCTGGAAGGTAATGAGATAGACCTGATGGCAGATTATGTGGAGAACATGTTGGGTGAGCTTTTTTCATTGGAAGCATTCCCCTCTGATTTAATAATTGGGAAAAAGCACATCGAGTGTCACAGCCACCTCTGTTGCATGGGAACCAGAAAGTTATCAGACCTATTCTAGCAAAAATTTTAAATTTGTGCTATAAGGAATTAGCCTCCCTTGGGCCAGGAAGCACACAGTGATGGATTATAAGGAGCACAGAATAATGAGCTTCCTGGATATCAGTCCAGAGATGGATCAGAAAAAAGATACAATTTAGAGAAGTGAAGCAGTGGATATTCAAATACTGCATTCAAATAACCGTACTTCTTTCAAGACTCTGGGTTACATAGCAAAGTGAAACCATTTTTTTCTTGGCGGTGTAAGAGGCTGAGAAATTTTTGATGCTCCACTTCCCATAAACCCTCCCTGTGGCACTGGGAAAATCAAGTTGGCATCAGCACAGGAAGTGACATGGTGCAAAACCTGACTTCAAAGCGGTTCACAATAAAAGACAATAATATGTTACTAGAAAAGGCAAAATGAAATCTAGGGGTGAGCAGGATAGGTTAGAGAAAAAGTGAATTTTCAGAGAGGACATGAATTTGGTGTAAAAGGATTCTGAATAAAGGTGGGAGGGCAGAGCATTCCAAAGTCTGGGACAAACATAACTGATAGCTGATGAATGTGTAGATTCAAGTCGGATGACAGAGTGAGGAGAAAGTTGAAGCTGGCCAGCATTTGTGGAGCGGTGTGAATGAGAAGGTGTGTAGTGTATGCAGTGCTTTTTTTGTGCTGGTACACAACAGTACGGTGTACCGGCACCTTTTTTTTTGCCCTGTGTTCTGGCGCCCTCTTCTCCCCCCAAGGATCCTTTTTCTTTTATTTTAAATTTACCTAACCTCCGTCCCAACGTGTCTAGCAGAAGCTTCCTTATTCGTTCATTCTCAGTGTCCCACCCTCAAGGGCAGGACACTGAGAATGAACGAATCAGGAAGCTTCTGCTAGATATGTCGGGACTCGGGAGGGGCGCGCTTTCAGTGACGCTGCTGCCCATGTTGGACTCAGACGGAAGTTAGGTAAATTTGGAATAATAAAAGTAAAAGGATCCTTGGGGGGAGAAGAGGGCGCCAGAACGCAGGGCAAAAAAAAAAGTTTCCTCAGTAATTGCTCTTTACAACCTGCGTATAGTGAGTTGCAGTAGTCCAGATGGCTGAGCACGAGTGATTGCACTAGGCTGCGGAAGACGGATCTTGGGAAGAACGGTCTTATTCTTTTCAGTTTCCACATGCAGTAGAACATCTTTTTGGTTGTGTTGTTTGCGTGGTTTTCAAGTGTTAGGTGGCGGTCAATAGTGACTGCAAGGATTTTTAAAGTTTCTGAAATTGGAAGATTTAGTTTTGGTGTGTTTATAGCGGTGAATTCTTTCGTGTTGTATTGGGAGGTAAGTATCAGGCATTGAGTTTTTTCTGCATTCAGTTTCAATCGAAATGCATCTGCCCAGGTATTCATGATGTGTAAGCTTTGGTTGATTTCATTGGAGATTTCTTTAATGTCTTGTTTGAAAGGGATATATATTGTTACATCATCAGCGTATATATATGGGTTAAGGTTATGTTTTGATAGAAGTTTTGCCAACGGTGTCATCATTAGGTTGAAGATAGTTGGTGAGAGGGGTGATCCTTGTGGTACTCCACATTCAGGTGTCCATGCTGCAGACGTAGTTGAATTTGATGTGACCTGGTATGAGCGCAAGGTTAGGAACCCCTTGAACCAGTTTAGGACATTGCCTCCGATGCCAAAATATTCAAGTATGTGTAGTAGGATTTCGTGGTCAACCATATCAAAGGCACTTGACATGTCAAATTGTAGGAGGAGTATATTGTTGCCGGTTGCAATCATTTGTTTAAATTTTGTTAAATGAGTTACAGTAGTCCAGATGAGTAATTGCAAGTGACAGGAGACGGGCATGGATGGATGAGAGCAAAAAGAGGGAGCGAACAGCACATATGCAATAAACTGAAAACAGCAATGTTTCAACAACGGCATTGATCTGGGATTTGAAAGTGAACTGCCTATTCAAAAATACTCCAAGAAATTTGACTGTGTCTTGAAATTCTAAGGAACAATGATCAACAATGGGGCAAGAAGGGTTAGAAGAGCTTGGA
This sequence comes from Microcaecilia unicolor, assembly GCF_901765095.1. Lineage (NCBI taxonomy): Eukaryota > Metazoa > Chordata > Amphibia > Gymnophiona > Siphonopidae > Microcaecilia > Microcaecilia unicolor. The sequence goes on along the minus strand of NC_044031.1, from coordinate 371,372,826 downwards.
TTGGGGAAGTGAATGTTTTCACATTTCTGGGAGTTCAGAAAGAGAAGGTGATCCCAGAGCTAGATAGAGACTTTTGAAAGACAAAAGTTGATTCGGATAAATCTGACTGTGAAGGGGGGATATGATAGAAAATTTGGATATCATTAGCTTAGCAGAAAGGTAGGCAGTGCTTAGACTGGATAACAAGGGAAATATTGAAGAGAACTGGGGCAAGAAAAATATTGAAGAGAATTGGAGCAAGGATAGAACAGAGAAGGTGTGAGATTGGATATGTTGATGAACCATTGAAGCACAGTGACTGTGATACCGATAGAGTGGAGATATGATAAAAGGAGTGAGGGGTCGACCAAATCAAAAGCAGACGATAAGTCCAGGGAAACTACTACAATCGAAAAGCACTGGTCTAAAAATGTTCTATTAGAATCATGGAGAGCTATGAAAAGGGTCTCTGTGCTATAATCTTTATGGAAACTGGCTTGATATGAATGAAGAGCAAGCAAAGTTTTGAGGAAGTTGAAAAAATTCAAGGAGCTTCTAATGCGATTATAAAAGATAATCTTGGGATCCATAGGAAATTGGAACAACTGGAAAATTATAATCGCAGATTGAATTTGCGTTTTTTAAATTTTCCACAAGCTATGGGGGTCTCTCCTTTAGAAGCTTTTAAAAAATACCTAATTGAAGTTTTGAAGTATTCCCCTGATCTTATACCTCCAATAAACCGTATTTACTATATTCCATTGAAAAAGAAAAATGAATTAGAAATGGAAACGGAGTCACAAAGAGGAAAACAAAGTAATGGACAAAATTTGAATGTAACAGAACTTTTAGAGTCCTCATTAAATGAGGAATCCGAAAGAACTACCTTAATAGTGTCCTTTATATTTGAGCAAGATTTAGATGCAGTCAAACGATTATTCTTTAGGAATGCAAAGTCCTTATTCTGTGGGGCAAAGGTATCGATGTACTCAGATGTTGCCAAGCAGACGCAGGAAAGAAGAAGGGCATTTTTAGCCATAAGAAAGGAGGCCCTAGAAATAGGTGCCTCTTTTTACCTGAATTATCCTTGTAAGTGTGTAATAAAGTACCTAGGGCTTAAATACATCTTCTTCAATCCTGAGCATTTGAAAACATTTGTAGATTCAAAGAAACTTTCTGTAACTTAAGTATCTAACATTGGGTTGAGTTAATTAGAATTCTGGATGGCGTGTAAAGGCTATATACATGTTTAAACTATACCTTAAGTTTTCTTTCTCCTGGAATATTGAGTAACCTCCCTTCCCCATAAATTTGTGGTCTAAAGAAGATATATATGAATTTTGGTTGTACTTTTCTGCAGCAATTATGCTTATCTGTATTTCTTTACAAGTGTTATCACTTGGATGTAATGTATTAAAAATTATTTTTTAAAAATGTTGCTTGTTTGAGAGAGAAGTGAAGTTTTTGGGTCATGTGATGTCTGAGAACGGAATTGCAGTGAATGAAGACAAGACCAGGGTCCTGAAAGACTGGCCGATTCCAAAGACAGCTAAAGATGTCCATAAGTTTGTTGGTTTCACAAGTTACTACAGGCGATTTGATCCTGGGTATGCGCAGATAGCGAAACCACTACATGTGCTAATGGGCAAACCTACAAAGCAAAGTGTGGCCTCCTTCATGTGGACTTTGGAGTGCCAGAAGGCCTTTGATTTGCTAAGAGAGAAGTTGATGTCGCCACCAGTCCTGGTATATCCCGATTTCAATAGGCCATTCATAATGACTACTGACACCAGCCGGAGTGGGTTAGGAGCAGTACTTAGCCAAGGACAAGATGGTTTGGAACGGATAATCGCCTATTCCAGCCGGGGCCTACACAAAAGCGAGAGAAATGACAAAAACTTTAGTCCTTTTAGATTGGAGCTCCTTTTTCTGAAATGGGCGATCACAGAGAAGTTTCGCGACTACCTGGTATACAAAAAGTTCAGCGTGAAGACAGACCACAATCCCCTAAGATACTTAGATACAGCAAAGGTGTTAGCAGTAATCCAACGTTGGCTAGCCCTGTTGGCTGACTTCAAGTTTGAGGTGCAATATAAGCCTGGTAGACAGAATACCAATGCTGACATATTGTCCCGACTACATGAATCAGAGGCTGGGGGAGATGGTGGTGCTGAATCCTGGATAGTGGGGGTCAATGAGATTCAGCAGCAGTTCCAGGCCCAAAGCCAAAACATCCGTGCTGGAGCCAATAGCCCTCCGGTGATAGATCCAGAGTCAGAAGTGTTCTACCTGTCTGATATCACCATGAGAGAGCTACAGAGAACAGATCGCACCTTAAACCACATAATCGAAGCTCTCTCGAGTGCCAGGACAGAAAATTTTGAGACTTGGTCCGAAGACAGCAAAAAGTTTTGAAAAATGCAAGAGAGACTGAATTTGAAAGATGACCTCTTATACAGAGTGATTAAGAACCCCAGAGACCAAGAGCTAATTGATTAGTTAGTAGTCCCAGAGTGTTTGAAAGCAGAAATCTTGTCAACCTACCATGATGAGATGGGACACAGAGCTGAGGAGGCAGTGACAAGAGCCATCCAAAGAAAATATTATTGGTTGCAAATGCATGATGATGTCCAAAAGTGGGGATGAGACTGTAAACGCTGTCTCTTGGCAAGAGATGTGGCACCCAGAGAGAAGGTCCCTCTGAATTGTTTCAAGACTTCATACCCATTAGAGGTCCTTGCATTAGATTTCACCGTTCTGGAACCAGAAGATAGCGGGGTTGAAACTGTTCTGATCATAACCGACATGTTCACCCGGTATACTGTGGCAGTGCCCACTAGAGACCAGACTGCATTGACTGCCACCAGAGCCCTAGTCGAACACTGGATAGTCCACAATGGTGCCCCAAAATGACTACACTCAGATCAGGGCCGGGCTTTTGAATCGGAGGTAATCAAGAACCTCTGTCGGTTATATGGGATAAGAAAGAGCTGAACAATGCCCTATCACCCTCAAGTTAATGGGCAGTGTGAGCACTTCAGTCAAACTCTACATGAGATGCTGAGAGCACTACCACCCTCCAAGAAGAGACAATGGGGTGACTACCTACCTGAACTGATGCTGGCCTACAACAGTCAGGTTCACCAATCAACAGGCTACACCCCATTCTACCTCATGTTTGGGAGAGATCCACGAATGTTATCAGATGTGTTTGCTAGAGAAGAGGATGGCACCACAACTAACTTGGATGACTGGATCAAACAACATCATGACAAGATGGCCTTGTCATGGGAAATCGCCAGACAGGTGGCCGAGAAGAAGGGACAGAACTAGAGAGTTGCACGGGGACAGAAATCTTACCCATCCCCATCCGTCCCTGCTAGAATCTCACCCATCCCCACCCGTCCCCACTGGAATCTTACCCATCCCCACCCATCCCCGCAAAAATTTAATCCATCCCAACTCGTCCCCACCTGTCCCCGCAAGAATTTAATGGTACATAAAAGAAAATTCTGGTCAGCTCCCTCAGGATTTGAGCCACATCACTGTAGGCAAGGAAGGAATGGAAGCTGAAACTTAGAACACTCTGGTGTGCACATGTAAGATTTGTCTCTGATTTCTGGCACTGTGTGCTGAGAGGTAACCACATGCAAGTGCCAGTAGGTCAGGTGACATCCGATGCTCTTGCCTGTGTCAGAGATGAGGTCTGCGCATCAGCCCGGGAGCAAAGAGGATTAATTGTAACATAGTAAGTGACAGCAAATAAAGACCTGAATGGTCTATCCAGTCTGCCCAATAGTCACAAATTATCAATCCATGATTAAATCAACGAGTGTGATATTATATACTTTTCTTTTGTGTTTCTGGAACATAGACCATAGAAGTCTATCTGGCCCTTTCCTTATGTTCCAACTGCTGGAGTTCTCGTTGAAGCCCACTCCAGTCTATTCGTCTTCTTCTTTGTGGGATACAGACCGCAAAAATCTGTCCAGCACTGTCCATATGTTCCAGCTACTGAAGTTGCTGTCTAAGCCCTTTCTAGCTCATCCTAAACCAGACTGCCATATATTAGACACAGACCATACAAGTCTTCCCGGTATCGGACCTAGTTAATCACAGCCAGAGTCACCATCTAAGCGTCACTTGACACATCCACACACATGCAGCCATTTAAGGTTAGGATTTTTATAACTTCCAAGCCTTTTTGAATTCCTTCATCATTTGTGTCTCTACCACCTCCTTAACGGAAGTCTTTCCACATTTGTGCTGTTAAAGCAAGGAGGAAGAGGAGGAGGAGGAGACAGCACTCAAGGTACTCGGTAGATGAGAGGCTGATGCAGTGCAGCTTACACTTCCACGGGAACCCCGCAGAACTGCATCCATCCCTGCGGGAACCCCGCAGGACCTGCTTCCGTCCCCGCGGGAACCCCGCAGAACTGCTTCCGTCCCCACGGGAACCCCGCAGGACCTGCTTCCGTCCCTGCGGGAATCCCGCGGGTTCCGTGGGATTCCCGCGAACCCCGTCCCCGTGCAGCTCTCTAGGACAGACCCAGAAGAGGTGCTATGACTGGAGAGTGAACGGGGCCCTACTGCAGAAGGGAGATAGGGTGTTGCTGTGTCCAGAGGTTTGCCAGCCACCACAAGATTCAGGACCTGTGGGATGACAGAATATATGTAGTAGACCAGGTGAACAAACCTGGGGAAAGTAGCCTCAAAGTTGTCCCTGAGGAAGGTGGCCCCATCAAAGTAGTGCACAGGTGCTACCAGATGCCATATGTGATTTAGGGTCCACCTTGGGGTTACCTGAGATACCAGATGTTGGAGATAATGAAAATGGTGACGATGAAAATGACAGTGTACTGTATTTGTTGTTGGGAGAGCCTGGTACTTACTTTGCAGGGGAAGATGTGGTCCGAAGCAGGGAAGTGCCAGATTTAGTGATGGAGCCTGATGTAGAGGGGGTGCCTCATGCAGAAGTAGAACCCGAAGTAATAGGAGAGGAGGCCAATGTTGACCCTCATGAATACCTGTATCCCCCCAGGAGGTCCTCCCGATCAAATAAAGGGAACCCTTCCAGGTATTTGTCAGACAATTACTACCTGTATTGAGACAGGCATAGAAACAAGGGAAGAAGTATTACTGTGGTGGGCCTAAGCTAACTGTGAATGTGATGTTATAAGGAGAACTGTTAAAAGAAATGTTGGGGACAACATTTGCATCCTCCAGGAGAAGTTTAAATAAGAAGTCTTTCCCAGAGAGGGGGGGCATCTTGCAGAGGATAGGGAGATACAGAGGGCTCAGGGCAGCCCAGAAACAGCACTGACACCTTTTAGTTAAAATATTTAAAGTGTTTAAAATGCTCCAGCACTGTTATAAAACTAAGAACTCAGGTGCCCATAGGCTCCTGATTAGCTGTCTGTGGCCCCAGGGCTGGGAGCCTGAGGGGCATGTGAGGCAAGCCTGAGGGACAGTGTGGAAGGTGGCCAATAGGAGCCAGGACCTAGTAAAGGGCATGAATTTGGACCAATGAGGACCTAGGGGGACCATTCACAAAGCTGTGGCAATAAGGGACCTGCAATGGCATTGGCTCTTGTTTTTGAAGTGTGCTGAGGCCCCCTTTTACTGCTGTAGGTAAAAGGCAGGGAGTTTTATAAAGAAATGGATGTTCGGCAAGTGAAGCACTTGCCGTGTGCCCATTTTAGGTGGGATTATTTACCACCACCCATTGAGGTGGTGGTAAGGGTTCCCACACTACCACAGCAGTAATCGAGCAGCACATGGCACTGCTCGATTACCAACAGGTACACACTGGTGCTACAAAACTTAAAATATTTTTCTAGCACCCGAAATGGAGTGCACTGGGGGTGAAAACTACCACTGGGCTACTGCAGTAGCCCAGCGGTACTTCCCTTTTAGCGAGCAGCAAGCCCGCATCGAGCTTACTGCCGCTTTGTGAAAGGGCGTTTGATTGTAGCTCGATAGGTGTAATCTATTTCTATGAGATCCATCCTTCCTTCAGATCTAGAAATGTACAAATCCCACTGTATACAATGTACAGTCTAGACATACCAATAATACTCTCTTGTCACTATATATAAGTTTCTATGCTGCCAAACTGGAACTGCTTCTCCTATAGAAATGTAGTGGTCCGTTTTGGGAGGCTTATTTGTCTGGAACTCTCAGTTCGATCTGGTCCATTTTGAAACTTGACACGTCTTCTCAACACATTCCATTCAATTTTCAGAGTGTTATTTCACCCCAAGGTAGTGTGAAGAATAAGGAGCTGTCCTATCCTGGGTAGGCCACTAGGTGGCGGTTTTCCCATAGAAATGGGGGAAAATGTCCAGAATGAGTCACTAGAGGGAGCCAGTAGGGGAATGTCCAGGTGTAGGTTGTTAGAGGCTGGGTCCTGCCTGGAATTAGAGGGAAGAACCTAAAGGGGTGGATAAGCTAATCAACCACTTTATACCTACCTGAGTTTTGAAAGGAAAGAGGAACTGAAGACCTGGCAGCTGAAAGAAGAATATCCCCCTTTGAAGGTACTGGCTGGACTCTGGGGACTTTTGTTAGTCTGTTGTGGATAGAACTGTGGATTAAGAACAATGAGCTAACAGCCAGGGGCTGGAGGACAGAGCTGTATACTCCTGGTGCGGGGAAAACATCTTGTCCAGGACAGAAGGCTGTTAGTACTGAGCCCAGGTGTCTGTGTGTATGAGGGCTCAGTGGGAAGACCTGTGAAAGTGTTTAAGCTGGAAGAAGTGTGCCCAGGGGGCTGGAATAAAGAGTTGCCTGATGAATATGTTGTTGTTGAGAACTGTCTAATCTACATCTAATTTGCATATTAAGAATAAGGTCACCCTGAGTGAACAAGGGACCTAGGATCCTGAAGGTTGGTGTGTTCAGGGTGCTGGGAAGAGACCGGCCAGAGTCCTGCCCCGGAGCCACAAGCCAGTGAGGCTTGCTGGAGAGCAGGAGGAGAAGCCTCGTCTTCACAGTAGATACACAGACAGACATTTTTCACTGGAAAACAAAATGACCTGGATCTAATCTTCAAAAACACAATGCCAATAAAGTCTTGCATAAGGAAGCTAAAATGCAGAAAACAGACCTGAAGGGGCATAATCAAACAGGGCAGGGCACCCAAGTTTTCCTGAGGGCGTCCTTGCAGGATGTCCCCGTGAAGGGGCGGGGAAACCCGTATTATCGAAACAAGATGGGCATCCATCTTTCATTTCAATAATAGGGTCAGGGACGCCCAAATCTCAACATTTAGGTCGATCTTGGTCGTGCCCGGTTTTCGGCGATAATGGAAACTGAGGATGCCCATCTCAAAAATGACCAAATCCAACTCATTTGGTCATGGGAGGAGCCAGCATTTGTAGTGCACTGGTCCCCCTGACAGCCAGGACACCAACCGGGCACCATAGGGGGCACTGCAGTGGACTAACTGATGCACTAACTGAATGGGAAAAGCCCTTCCCTTACCAATCCCTTAGCGATTTGGAAAGGAACGGGCATGCATGAAGGAAATCGCATGCAAATGAGCTGCTCACTGTTAGCTCATTTTCACACGATTTCCTTCCTAAGGAGGGGGAAGCTAGTTCAGAGCAGCCAAGCATTATGCGTGGCTGCTCTGTGCATGCCAAAGATGGCTTCATACATGCGGACAAGCTACATGTATAATAGCCGTCTACAACCTTAAATAAATTGCCGTCTACAACTTTAGAAAAGTGCAAGTCCGGTGAAAATGTCCAAGTGCTAGTCAGGGACGTCTTTTTTTTTTTTTTTTAGAGTATGGGTGAAGGATGTCCTTCGCTATGCCTCCGTCCCTATGGCGGCAGTTGAGGATGTCCAAAATGTGGATGTTTCTGTGAGAAGGATGTCTATGCCTTTGACACCCCTTTTATTTTTTTTGGATTTTAGATCACAAGTAGCAGCAGTGGGATTTGAGCTTGTCACCTTGGGATTGCAAGACCAGTGCTCTAGCCACTAGGCCACTCCTCCAATCCACTCCCTTGAAATTTGGCCGTCACTGTGTGTGTGGGGGGGGGGGGCATTTCAGGACGTCCGAAATGTTTGAAAGAAGGATGTCCACGCCTTCGCTATGCCTCCGCTGACACACACATACCTCCCCCCCCCCCCCCCCCAGGGACCTGCATACTGCTGTGATGGATCTGTGTATGAGATTTCAGGCTGGCAAAAAAAGTTTTTAAAGTTGTTTTTTTCGGGGTGGGAGGTGGTTAGTGACCACTGGGGGAGTCAGGGGAGGTCATCCCAGATTTTCTCTGGTGGTCATCTGGTCAGTTCGGGCACCATTTTGAGGCTTGATCGTAAGAAAAAATGGACCAAGTCAAGTCGCCCAAGTGCTAGTCAGGGACGCCCTTCTTTTTTCCATTATCGCTCAAGGACGCCCATCTGTTAGGCACACCCCAGGCACGCCTTCACTACACCTCCGACATGCCCTCATGAACTTTGGTCGTCCCCGCAATGGAAAGCAGTTGGGGACGCCCAAAATCGGCTTTCGACCATGCTGATTTGGGCGACCCTGAGAGAAGGACACCCATCTCCTGATTTGTGTCGAAAGATGGGCGCCCTTCTCTTTCGAAAATAAGCCTGATAATGAGATTATGTGGAGGGGCATTTTCGAACGGGGACGCCCATCTCTAAGGGCGCCCATCTCTGAGGACATCCCCGCGTATTATTGAAACAAGATGGGCGTCCATCTTTTGTTTCGATAATATGGTCGAGGACGTCCAAATCTCAACATTTAGGTCGACCTAAGAGATGGTCGACCTAAATGTTGAGATGGTCGAACTCGGTTTTCACCGATAATGGAAACCGAGGACGCCCATCTCAAAAATGGCCAAATGCAAGCCCTTTAGTCATGGAATGAGCCAGCATTCGTAGTGCACTAGTCCCCCTCACATGCCAGGACACCAACCGGGCACGCTAGGGGGTACTGCAGTGGACTTCACAAATTGCTCCCAGGTGCATAGCTCCCTTACCTTTGGTGCTGAGCCCTCCAACCCCCCCCCCAAACCCACTCCCCACAACTGTACACCACTACCCTCTAAGGGGTGAAGGGGGGCACCTACATGTGGGTACAGTGGGTTTCGGGTGGGTTTTGGAGGGCTCACATTTACCACCACAAGTGTAACAGGTGGAGGGGCAATGGGCCTGGGTTTGCCTGCCTGAAGTGCACTGCACCCACTAAAAACTGCTCCAGGGACCTGCATACTGCTGTGATGGAGCTGACTATGACATTTGAGGCTGGCATAGTGACTGGAAAAAATGTTTTTTAATTTTTTTGGGGGGTGGGAGGGTGTTGGTGGCGACTGGGGGAGTAAGGGGAGGTCATCCCCCATTCCCTCCGGTGGTCATCTGGTCAATTTGGGTACCTTTTCGAGGCTTGGTCGTGAAAAAAATTGGACCAAGTAAAGTTGGCCAAATGTTTGTCAGGGATGCCCTTCTTTTTTCCATTATCGGCCGAGGACGCCCATCTCTTAACCACGCCCCCGTCCTGCCTTCGGTACACTGCTGACACGCCCCCGTGAACTTTGGTCATCCCCACGACGGAAAGTAGTTGAGGACGCCCAAAATCGGCTTTCGATTGTGCCGATTTGGGCGACCCTGAGAGAAGGACGCCCATCTCCCGATTTGTGTCAAAAGATGGGCGTCCTTCTCTTTGAATTATGCCGCTGATAGTGTCAAACTGCAAGGATGCACTTTTCAACTTGAATGGGGAATGAATGGGGAAAACAGTAGAAATTCATTTCTATGAAAATGATACACAATTATATGTTTCTAAACCAGAACTCAGAAAAAAAACTATAATATATTTTTAGCGAATCACATGCTACAAAATAAAAGTAGATCAATCAGAATCTATTATTCTAATGGGCCTCATTAATGAGGAAGCATTCCAAGGTTTCATTTTTAATGACAAGTAGTATGGAATTTAAATAAATGGGGAATATAAGTCTCAAATGAATACAAAGATTTATGCACAGTAATTATACACCCTTTTTCAGCAGGATAAGAAAGGATTTAAATAGCTGAATATATTGCCAATTTCCTTAAAGCATAAAATATAAACTATTAGTATGAATATACTTCCTTACTTAGCACCATCACTCCCACTTTATAGCAATCCCCTCAAGAATATTTTTAAAAAATTGTTTACCGCCATCATAGGAAAAAAGATAAATCCTAGGGTAAATGGTGAGACACCACAGCTGTGAAGAGAGTATTAAATTGAGATTTTCATTTATAAAATGTATTATACAGTTGTTCACTGTCAGCTTGACATTCAAAGGGGTTTATTTGCTACTAAATGTACAAAACTTCTATCTGTGAATTTTATATGGATAGGTCTGCTGGAATTGATTTCAGACCACCCTAACACTATCCAGATAGTGATGAGATAGAGTGAGAGTGGGGCATAGGTGTTCAACTAAGTCAACAGAAAGTCGGCATACTTATCCATTATTTGTAATGCTATGTAGATTAGGAATGAGCAGTCAGAAAATTTTCATTTCATGTTGTTTTCCATAGTCCACAAAAGCAGAACACATGTCTTCTACTACTACTTACTACTTATCATTTCTGTAGCGCTACTAGACGTACGCAGCGCTGTACACTTTGCACCAAAACTCTACTGTACCCACATAAAGATGCCCCCTTCACCTATAAGGGCTATTGTAGTGCAGTGCAGTGGGGAGCAGTAGGTTTTGGGTGGTTTTTTGGAGAGCTCAGGGGACAAGATAAGGGAGCAAAGGTGAGATGTGTACCTGGGAGCATTTTAATGAAGTACACAGAAGTGCCTTCTAGGGTGCTCCATTGCTCTCCTGGGATGTCTGGGAGACCAGTCTGCTTAATGCGCTGGCTCATCCTACATCCCAATGGTTTCATTTTCTACGTTTTGCACTTATTCATTTTTTTTTTAATGGACCAAAAAAATAAAACGTCCAAAGCATAAAACCTTGTTCAAAAACAGTATTTTTGAAAAAAAAAGACGTTTTTCTTTTTTGAAAATGACTTTTTTCCTATTCAGATTTTGGACGTTTTTTGCAAAATGTCCAAAATTGGACTTAGATGCCCTTCCACATCAACAAATTCTCCATACTACATGAATCTTTAGATCCAACCATAGCACCAAAACAGTGCTAATCAAACTATTAGCGAACTTCAAAAATGAAATATCACATGGAAGAAACATTCTCCTACTACAGTCTGAAATTTCAAGCGCATTTGACATGGTTGACCATCAAATCCTCAAAAGAATCTTTGACAAAATTGGCATAGGAGGGAAGGTGCTCCAATGGATACTAGGATTCCTACCAAGCAGAGATGAATTCTGCCCTCTTCCACGAAAGGAAAGCTATATGTGGAGTACCACAGGGCTCGCCACTCTCAGCAATATTATTCAACTTAATGATGGTCCCTCTCGCCTGGACACTATCCAAAACAAGGATACAACCTAGTCATATACGCTGATGACATACTGTATCTATCCCTTTTTTAAAAAATCTGCATGAAATCACAACCAGGATTACAGAAGGAATAATCTTAATGGAATCCTGGGCTTCAATGTTCAAACTCAAACTGAACAAAGACAAAACACAATGCCTGATAATCGCATCACCCCACAACACCGCCCGATTCCCAAAGATCTCCATCATGGGCACATCCCTCCCTATATCTGATAATCTAAAAATCCTAGGAGTCACCATAGACCGCAACCTGACCCTCAACACACAAATATCAATCACTACAAAGACAAGGTTTTGAAAATACTGGTTTGGATGTTTTTGTGAGAAAACCATCCAAATGCTGCTTTATGACACTTCTTAGACCTTTTTTTCTTTTGAAAATGAGTTCCATAGTCAGTTAGCTGGCTGGCAACTATGCCTTCCATAATTTTGGTTGTTAGGGGTATGGATGCTATAGGCCTGTAGTTTGAGGTGTTGTCGATGTTTTTTTTTGGGGGGGGAGGGGTCTTTTGGGATAGGTATAAGCAGTATGTTGCCTTTTTTCTGAGGGAAGCGGCTTTCTTGGAACATGTAAGTCAGATGAGACGTGAGGTGGTCTATGAATCAGTTAGGATCAAGTTTTGTTATGTGATTGGGACATGTGTCTAGCATGCAGTGGTGGGAGAAGACTTTTCTTAGCATTTGTGCTATTATTTCATTAGTGGGTTGTGTGAAAGTGATCCATATCCTATCTGCTGGGGCTTCTTCTGGAGGGTGGTTAAGTACATCTACGAGGGGTTCGTGGTTTGTGTTATTTGGTGTTAAGTTATTCCTTAGGGTGAGTATTTTCTCTTCAAAGAATCTAGCAAGATCATTTTCTGATGGGGGGATCATTGTTCACTGTCATCAAAGGTATGGTGTTTGTTAAGTTGTTTGTAAGTTTGTACAATTTTTTCATGTCCCTATAGTATGAGCCTATTTGTTCCTTGTAGTATTGTTTTTTATCCTGTCTCATTTTGATCTTGTATTTGTTTTGTGCATCCCTCCATGTGTTTTTTTTTTTTGTTTCACTTTTGTTTTTCATCCATGCAAAGTTTTTTTGCCCATTTAAGTTCTTTATCATACCATGCGGTTGTGTTTCATCTTTGTCCGTTTTTTGTTTTCATTGGGGCTATTTTATTCAGTGTGTTGGTGCTTCTTTCGTCCTATTCATCTAGGAATTCTTCTGTGTTTGTTGTTGATGACCATTGATCTTTACATATGGTGGTTCAGAATTTGGTTGCATCTACCTTTCCTCGAGTTTTGTATGTTGTCGTGTTTGTGGAGGTAGAGTTTTGTGTTCTTTCCAATACAGGGTTGGGTGTAGTTGGAAGTCGTCAGATCAAGGGATTTGTATCCATCTCAGATTCAGTATTTTGAAGTCATTTTCCTGTGAGCATCTAAATGCTAGTAGGTCTCTGGCATGTCCTTTGATGTGGGTAGTATTCACTAGTGGTCGTTGGAAGTCCCATAGTTTGAGGAATTGTTCACAGTCTTTGGAGATGTCTGTTTTTTGGTCTTCCAGGTGGAGGTTAGTCAAGCTTTCTAGCTGTTTAATAACTAATGTTCATTTTGATTTGCCTCTTGACCTTTCACTTCCATATTTAACTTCCTGTGTCAGCCATAGTGATTTTTTCAGCGTTATCAGAATCAAGAGAGTGTCCGACGAATTCTATGTAAGTTTTGTAATTCCATCACCTAGGCACTTTGTTTCATCTGGAAGTCAGGTTTCAAATCTTAAAACTATATCATAGTAATAGTATACTATATCGATTTTGCCCAATTAGCTGCTATATAATGCCATAGTATTCTAGTCATTAATATCGCTTTAGAGCACTAGATTGACACATAACGGTTTCATTGCACTGCACTGCTTGAAAAATTATCATATATCCAAATTGGATCAGCATATAATAATACATTCCCTTGTACAGCTAAACATTGAGTTATTAAACGTTTCTAAAGTAATATTTTTATGTTTAGGTCAGCACTTTTTTCTGGCTGTTTTCTTCAAAACACACACATTAGAAGATTTATGATCATGGTCTTCAATACATGTGAGTTTATTATTCCTCTTTTTTTATTAGTTCATTTTTGGTCTAATTATTTATTTTCCATTTTTTCTCTATATCTTCTTTTTATTTTTTTATTCATTTTTAATTCATTTTTAATTTTTTAAATTTTCTTATTCATTATTATTCTTTTATCTGATTTTTTTATATTTTTTGATATTTTCTATGTTTTTAAAAATATTTTTTAGTTGGTTTCATCAAACCTACCATATTTTGACAGTAAAGGATCATTGTGTAGGTGGGTGTCTTGTCTTGCTTTTATTTATATCTGGAATCAGACATGTCATTATAGTCATCATTTTATGTTTTATTAAGTAAATATGGCTTAAAATATTGCTTACTTTCCGTTACTTTTTTAGATTTTTACTATATATGTGTGGGATATATTTGTGTTATGGTTTTTAATTTATGATAAATCAATAATAGTATATATATATATATATATATATATATATATATATATATATATATATATATATATATATATAATGATCGTTTTTAATTACTCTTTCAGTTATTTATTATATATGTAGGATCTATTCTGATCGCTTTTCATTACTCTTTCAGTTATTTATTATTTGCGTGGGATGTATTTATAGTCAATATGAAATATGCAAATATAATTGATTATTTTTAAAGTTATTTTTAAGTCATTTGTTATATGTGTGAGAGATTTGTGTTACATTTATTTCATGTTATATTTACTTTATGTATGATATGGAAAAGCACATATTTTGGTTATTTCTGTATGATGTTTTAAAATGCGATTTTATTTGTTTTGTAGCCCCTGAAGCAGCCCTGCTGGATGAAACACAGCCTGTGTCGGGCTGACTTGTACATAATATTTTAGTACTCATTAATAAATTATATTTTATATTTTGTCTTATAATGATCTGCTTTGTTCATTTTCCGTCTTGGAGTTTGCAGATCATCTGCCTTTCTGCTTTCTTTTGCCATCAATGCTATTCTGAAAAATACCCACTTGACGCTAACTTCACTTTTAGGTCCAATGTTGTCCATAATGAAGCTCAGTTCCTGGATATTTTGATTAAATGTCAAGCAAGTACTTTTCATACGCAAACGAACCTTTTCCGGAGATGGGAAGGTGGTAGAACGGGAGGACATGAAATGAGATTGAAGGGGGGCAGACTCAAGAAAAATGTTAGGAAGTATTTTTTCACGGAGAGAGTAGTGGATGCTTGGAATGCTCTCCCGCGGGAGGTGGTGGAAATGAAAACGGTAACGGAATTCAAACATGCGTGGGATAAGCATAAAGGAATCCTGTGCAGAAGGAATGGATCCTCAGGAGCTTAGTCGAGATCGGGAGGCGGGGCTGGTGTTTGGGAGGTGGGGATAGTGCTGGGCAGACTTATATGGTCTGTGCCAGAGCCGGTGGTGGGAAGCGGGACTGGTGGTTGGGAGGCAGGGATAGTGCTGGGCAGACTTATACGGTCTGTGCCAGAGCCAGTGGTGGGAGGCGGGGCTGGTGGTTGGGAGGCAGGGATAGTGCTGGGCAGACTTATACGGTCTGTGCCAGAGCCGGTGGTTGGGAGGCGGGGCTGGTGGTTGGGAGGTGGGGATAGTGCTGGGCAGACTTATATGGTCTGTGCCCTGAAGAACACAGGTACAAATCAAAGTAGGGTATACACAAAATTAGCACATATGAGTTATCTTGTTGGGCAGGCTGGATGGACCGTGCAGGTCTTTTTCTGCCGTCATCTACTATGTTACTACACTACAGGAGTGTTCATGGAAGCATTCCAGTTGGACAATATTTACACCTGAGGTGGTTGTATTTATCACAGGATGAGTAGAAACAGCAAGGTTATGAGTGACAGCTCGCTTTTTACAGCAAGGATATCCAATCTAATTACTTTAAAAGACATACAAAAGAGCTTTTCATGCCCATCATGAATGGTAAGTCCTCATACTTATGAATAAGAAGAAGGAAAGGGGAATGGAAATGGGACTTGATATACTGCCTTTCTGTGGTTTTTGCAACTACATTCAAAGTGGTTTACATATATTCAGGTACTCATTTTGTACCAGAGGCAATGGAGGGTTAAGTGACTTGCCCAGAGTCACAAGGAGCTGCAGTGGGAATTGAACTCAGTTCTGCAGGATCAAGGTCTACTGCATTAACCACTAGGCTACTCCTCCACTCCATCCACCTATCCATACATTTTAATGTATGTGTTATCATATTCAGCAAGAGCTATTTCTATTCATAATATCATTCTGGTTTTTTCTTCATTTTTTCCTACATTTGCTTACCGGCGAGGTAGAAATGTAGGTGAACTGTTAACTCCTGTTGATACTTCTTTGTCTTCAATTGCTAAGCCTGGCCACTTTAAATGTGGCAAATGTGTATACTGTAGTTATTACCTGAAAATTAAAGAAGTGGATAACCTGATAACAGGGGCAAGTTTACTTTATGCGGCAGAATAGACTGCAATACCATTCAGTAGTTTATTGTATCCGCTGCCTTTGCAATCTATATTATATTGGACAGACAAGATGAAAGATTAAGTTTCCTATTGCAGAACATCTCAGCTGGTTGAGATTGGCTGTGCTCTGCACCAAGTTTCAGGGTTGAGGTTTTTTTGCCCTGTTGCTAGTTCGATCCCCACATGCTGGAGATGCATCCCAAATACTAGCAGAGAAAGAACAACATTTCATTTTTGCCTGGAATAGTGACCATCCTCGTGGATTGAATAATGAAGTTGAATGGAGATTGGTTTAAATATAAAACCATTGAATCAGCTGATTCTTCCAGCATTGTAATAATACATTTCTATTGGCAAATTAATGAGTGTTTGAAGTAGTTTTAAACTAGCATTTGAAAACTGTGTCTATACCAATCACAGTGCTAGATTCTCATGACATCAATACCCAAAGTGATGCTGATATAGGGGTCCTTTTACTTAGGTGCACCGAAAAAAGGGCTGCGCTAATGTAGGTGTGTGTTTTGCGCACCTGTAAAAAAAGCCTTTTAAAAATTTTTGCCGAAAATGGATGGGCGGCAAAATAAAAATTGATCCGCGTCCATTTTGGGTCTGAGACCTTACCGCAACCCATTGACTTCGTGGTAAGGTCTCATGCGTTAACCATGTGGTAATCGTCTACGCACATAGAATGATCATTACCACCCAGTTTCTGCCACGTTTCAGAAAATAAAAATTATTTTTTGATGCGCGTAGCAGACGTGCATCAAAAATGAAATTACCACAAAGGCCATGTGGTAGCCGGGTGGTAACTCCAAATTGATGCGTATTGGGCATGATTAGGCCCCTATCCTGCTTATAATCGAACGAGAAAAACGCCCAAGTTCCGACCTAAATCGGGAGATGGACGTTTATCTCACAAAAACGAATAAAGCGGTATAATCGAAAGCCGAACTTGGACGTTTTCAACTGCACTCCATCGCGGAAGCATACAAAGTTGACGGGGGCGTGTCGGAGGCATGGTGAAGGCGGGACTGGGGCATGGTTATCACCCGAACAGAGATGGGCGCCTTTCGCCGATAATGGAAAAAAAGTATGCGTTTGTAGCTAGAATTTAGGGCACTTTTCCTGGACCCTGTTTTTTCACGAATAAGGCCCCAAAAAGTGCCCTAAATGACCAGATTACCACCAGAGGGAATCGGGGATGACCTCCCCTGACTCCCCCAGTGGTCACTAACCCCCTCCCACCACAAAAAATGATGTTTCACAACTTTTTATTTTCACCCTCAAATGTCATACCCACCTCCCTGGCAGCAGGGGGTGCAGTGGACTTCAGGCAGGTGGACCCAGGCCCATCCCCCCCCTACCTGTTACAATTGTGCTGCTTAATGCTTAGTCGTCCAAACCCACTGTACCCACATGTAGGTGCCCCCTCTCACCCCTTAGGGCTGTAGTAATGGTGTAGACTTGTGGGCAGTGGGTTTTGAGGGGGATTTGGGGGGCTCAACACACAAGGGAAGGGTGCTATGCACCTGGGACCTCTTTAACTTTTTTTTTTTTTTGTAAAAGTGCCCTCTAGGGTGCCCAGTTGGTGTCCTGGCATGTGAGGGGGACCAGTGCACTACGAATCCTGGCCCCTCCCACGAACAAATGCCTTGGATTTATTCATTTTTGAGCTAGGCGCTTTCATTTTCCATTATCGCTGAAAAACAAAAACGCCCAGCTCACAAATTGTCGAATAAAACATGGACGTCTATTGTTTTGGAAAATACGGTTCGGTCCGCCCCTTCACGGACCCGATCTCGGAGATAAACGCCCATGGAGATAGACGTTTTCGTTCGATTATGCCCCTCCATGCAGCTTAGTAAAAGGGCCCCATAGTTCTCAGCATTTTTTGTCAGTTGATTTACAACATAGTCCTAATGGGACCCCTTCTGAGCACTGCCAAATGATTTCTTTTTAACTATAGGAGATATTTTGTATTATATACAGTTGTTTGAGTGATATTTTTGTGGCACATATGTCTTATGAAGATCTTGAATTCAGGTTTTATTTCACCGTCCCATGAGGAAGATTACAGTGAAACACAAATTTGTGTTGGGTCATGGCAACATGAATACCTTAACCTCCAAATAAGGGATTGAGCTATTTTGAATTGAGGACACAATCTTTCTTTTTGTGAGCAGTGCCTTTTAAAACAAGGTGTTTCAGACCAACACCCAGATAAATACAGTTTTGACTTTTTTTTTTATTTTTTATTTTTTATAGTTATACTAGAAAGCAATAATATGTGAATTTCATTCTACTTGAGTGTACGTACTGATTTACCCCCCTGTTTACAAAGCCATGCTAGTGGCTGCCGGTGCAGTAATGCCGAGACAGCCCATTCATACGCAGCTTTGTAAACAGGGGATTAATGTGCTGTGATGTGTTGCTTTCTCATTCATTTGATATGTGGCACTTTTGAATTATTGAGCACATCATATAAACAATTTATAAATTTCAAATATTATTACCCAATATACATTTTTCCATTTTTGTTATATTTTACTGGGGTGATTATTATTTTTGCATATATTTCTCCTGCTTAGTTATATATTTTATTTATTCATGCTTGTATCCCACAATTATCCAAAAACGAGTTACGGTTCAAAGTGGCTTACATTTTACAGCTGTTAGAGATTACATTGATTCAATTACATTTACAAGGTTATATGATACTGAGGGGCATAATTGAACGAAAACGCCTATCTCCATGGGCGTTTATCTCCGAGAACGGGTCAGTGAAGGGGCGGACCGAAACGTATTTTCGAAAAAAATAGACGCCCATGTTTTATTCAACAATGTGTGAGCTGGGCGTTTTTGTTTTTCAGCGATAATAGAAAATGAAAGCGCCCAGCTCAAAAACGAATAAATCCAAGACATTTATTCGTGAGAGGGGCCAGGATTCGTAGTGCACTGGTCCCCCTCACATGCCAGGACACCAACCGGGCACCCTAGGGGGCACTTTTACAAAAACAAAAAAAAAGGTAAAAGAGCTCCCAGGTGCATAGCACCCTTCCCTTGTGTGTTGAGCCCCCCAAATCCCCCTCAAAACCCACTGCCCACAAGTCTACACCATTACTATAGCCCTAAGGGGTGAAGGGGGGCACCTACATGTAGGTACAGTGGGTTTGGGGGGGTTGGACGACTAATAAGCATTAAGCAGCACAATTGTAACAGGTAGGGGGGGATGGGCCTGGGTCCACCTGCCTGAAGTCCACTGCACCCCCTAACAACTCCTCCAGTGACCTGCATACTGCTGCCAGGGAGCTGGGTATGACATTTGAGGGTGAAAATAAAAATGTGTGAAACATCATTTTTTTGTGGTGGGAGGGGGTTAGTGACCACTGGGGGAGTCAGGGGAGGTCATCCCCGATTCCCTCCAGTGGTCATCTGGTCATTTAGGGCACTTTTTGGGGCCTTATTCGTGAAAAAACAGGGTCCAGGAAAAGTGTCCTAAATTCTAGCTAAAAACGCATACTTTCTTCCCATTATCAGTGAAATGCGCCCATCTTTGTTCGGCAGATAACCACGCCCCAGTTCCGCCTTCGCCACACCTCTGACACGCCCCCATAAACTTTGTCCGCATCCGCGACGGAGTGCAGTTGAAAACGTCCAAAAATCGGCTTTCGATTATACCGCTTTATTCGTTTTTGTGAGATAAACGTCCATCTCCCGATTTAGGTCGGAACTTGGGCGTTTTTCTCGTTCGATTATAAGCTGGACTGTGTTTTACAGTGGTTGACAAAAAAACTATTAGTGCATATGGAATAGTCATTGAGTTTCTTGAGAAGATATGTCTTAGTTCATTTCTTAAATGAAAAGATGCATTACAGTTAGAGATTGTGTAGTGTATTGTTGTTGCATAATGATTAGTGCATATTTTACTCATAGAATTTCCTGAAGAGGTAGGTCTTCAGGTCTTTTCTGAACTGGAGGTAGCTAAATCCTGCCGTGTAGGTGGACTTATATAGTACATTTTTGCAGTTGGATGGGTGAAGTGGTAGGTAACCTAGGGGTTCCTGGGTTTGCATTTCTTAGTGATAGTTTGTTCATGTCTAGGACGTAGTCCGGTGACATGCCAAGTAGTATTTTGAAAATGATTGTGCTGGTTTTGCAAAATAGTGTGGCCATGATTAAGTCCTTTTTTTGGCCTTATCCAGTATCTCTGTGATGCTGATGTTGAAAGGTATGTAGATGGTGACATCATCTGTGTAGATGAATGGTTTAAACCCATTTTTTTCCAATTTCTTGCCAAGTGGAGCCATCATCCCACATTCAGGGATCCAGGAGGTTGAAAATTCATTGGACATCTTGAAAAGGTAGGATCTAGTTCTTAGAAAACCATTGAACCAGGCTGCTACTGCTCTAGTTATTCCTATGTTGTCATGCAGGGTTATTAGTATTGTGTGATCTACAAGGTCAAAGGTGCTTGACATATCGAATTGTAGTAGTAGTATTGACTGGCCATGGCTTATTATTCTTCTGAATTTTGTGATCAGGGTGGTTATGTCTGTTGCAGTGCTACAGCATGGTCTTAAGTTAGTTGGAAGGGCAGATAGGGTCTAGTGAAGGTTTTTAAGGAGTGGTGTAACCATAGTAAGTTTGAAGACATCAGGCAGAATTGCAGTAGAGGTGACAGAATGAGAATATGACAGAGATGATAGTAGGGGAGATAAAGCTGAGTAGATGGGTGGGAATTGGATCAGAGACGCAGGCAGTCATTTTGAGGGGAGTTGTGTAGTTTCCTCTTCTGTGATTTTATAAAATGAAAGGGTGGTAGGAGTTGAAAGAAGACTCTGAGAATTTTTTATTTATTTGTTACATTTGTATCCCACATTTTCCCACCTATTTGCAGGCTCAATATGGCTTACATGGTACCGTAATGGCTTTCACCAGTTCCAGTATGAACAGATACAAGGTATTATTGTGATAGAATAAGGTTCATGTATGGCTGATGTAGTTGGGAACTTAGGGAGGAAGAAGGAGGTTGGGGTGTGTCCATTGCGATCTTTGGTTTTGTTGTGTTGCAGGTTCTCTGGCTTTCATGTTGGGTCGGTGGGATATACCTTCTTGGTTTTTAATTCTTTCCGGAAGTTTAGATGGTTGTATGTTGTTTTTACTATTTTGGGTAGGGCGTTCCATAGTTGTGCGATTAAATAGGAAAAGCTGGATGCATACATTGATTTGTATTTGAGTCCTTTGCTGCTTGAGTAATGAAGATATAGGTATGTTTGTGCTGATTTTGTTGTGTTTCTGGTTGGCAGGTCTATGAGGTCATTAATGTAACCTGGGGCTTTGCTGTAGATAATTTTATGAACCAGGGTGCAGATTTTGAAGGCAATACGTTCTTTGATTGGCGCTTTCAAAACACGTTTTTCCAAACATAAGCCTGGCTGCGGTGTTTTGAGCGGTTTGAAGTTTCTTTATTATTTGTTCTTTGCAACCCACATAGATTCCATTGCAGTAGTATGCATGGCTTAATACCATTGATTGTATCAAGTTTCGGAATATTTCCCTCAGGAAGAATGGTTTCACACGTTTAAGTTTCCACATTGAGTGAAACATTTTCTTTATGGTAGATTTCGCTTGGGTCTCTAGTGAGAGGTTCCGGTCGATTGTTACTCCTGGAATTTTGAGGTTGTCTGCAATAGGAAGGGTGTAGCCTGGGGTGTTTATGTTTGTGGGTTTATATGTGTTGTATTGGGATGAGATGATGAGACAATGTGTTTTTTTCTGTGTTGAGTTTTAATTGGAATGCATTTGCCCATGAGTTCATAATGTTCAGACTGAGCTTGATTTCATTGGTGATTTCTGCCAGATCATTTTTGTAAGGGATATACATTGTGACATCATCAGCATATATGAATGGGTTAAGGCCTTAAATGGATAAGGACTTGGCTAGTGGGGTCATCATGAGGTTGAAAAGGATCAGTGATAGTAGTGATCCTTGCGGCACACCGCAGTTTGGTTTCCAAAGTGATGATATATTTTTGCTAGCTTTCACTTGATATGTTCTTGTTGGTAGGAAACCCTTGATCCAATTGAGAGTGTTTCCGCTGATTCCGAAGTAATCTAGGAGTTTTAGTAACATATTATGATTGACCATATCAAATGCACTGGACATGTCAAATTGTAGGAGAAGTATACTTTTACCTATTGCTATTTCCTGCTTGAATTTGGTTAAGAGAGTAAGTAATACTGTTTCAGTGCTGTGTAGGGGGCGGAATCCTGATTGTGATTCGTGAAGTATTGTGAATTTGTCTATGTAGTCATTAAGTTGTTTGGTTACCAATCCTTCCATTACTTTGACTACCAATGGGATAGATGCTACTGGACGGTAGTTGGTAATGTCATTTGTTTTTTTTCTTGGTGTCTTTTGGTATTGGGGCAAATAGGATGTTGCCTTTTTTTTTTTAGGGAAGGTACCTTGTTGAAGCATGAAGTTTAAGTGGGATGTGAGGTCTGTTATGAAGCGATGGGGGACAGATTTTATTAGGTAGCTGAGGCAGGTATCCAATTGACAGTGACTGTTGGAGTACCTCTTAATCGCCTGAGAATAAAGTGGGGGAAGGGGAGAAGGAGGTACTCTACTGAAGAACTCAAGATTAATCTTGTCATGGAAGTACTCGGCCATGGTCTGGACAGAAAGTGAGGGGGGAGGGGTAGGAAGTGTAGGCACTTTGAGGAGGGTGGCAGTGTAGTAAAGAGACAGTGAGGGCTGGAGACAAGAGAGTTTGGGCCCTGTTTACTAAGGTGCACTAGCATTTTTAGTGCACACTAAAAATTAGCATGTGCTAACGATAAAGATGCCCATATACTCCTATGGGTGTCTGTAGTATTAGTGTGTGCTAATTTCTAGTGTATGTTAAAAATGCTAGCATGCCTATAGAGCTTCTTAGTAAACAGGGCCCTTTGTCAGATGCATTTAGTAGTCTTGTTTGGAAAGTGCAAGAGCAGATTGGAAGGCGTTAGCAAGATTTTGAAAGATTTTGAATTCAGCATGTTCATGGGATTTTTAGCTACAGGCACTGAATGCAGAGTGCACACAGAAACTTGGGTTGCAGATTCTGGAGGTTAGCCAAGGCTAGTGTTTGGTACACCTTAGGGAATGGGAGGAGTGAGAGTGTCTAGAGCAGAGGAAAGAATAGTAGTATAGGAAGAAACAGCCTCATTGACAGGCTTGGATAATATAGTGGATGAGAGGAGAGGTGCAACAATGGCGGAGAGAGTTCAAGGGTCAATAGCCTAAAGATTCCAATATGTGTTGGAGTGATTAGATGAGACTGTTGGGGAAAGTGATTAAGTATGAATGTTTTCAGATGATAGTAAGAGAGGGGAGGAACAGAGGTAGAGAAATCAGAGAGAGAACTGTGGCCATGCTGATGAGTAGGAGTAGTGTAGCTGAAGATTGAATGAAGAAGTTAAAACAAGAAACTTAGATGCATAAGAGTCAGAGGGGTCATTATGTTTAAAGTCCTCAAGAATGAATGAAGGAGTGGAGGAATCAGAAACAAGGAAAGCCAGGAGTCAAAGTTAGTGAGACAGGAAGAGAACTCATCAAGGGATTGATAAATGACAGCTACTTGGAGAGCAAATAGGCAGAAGGAGTGCTCCCAGTTATACCCTGAACATGTATACCCTGGAGGAAAGGAGGAACAGGGGTGATATGATACAGACGTTCAAATATTTGAAAGGTATTAATCCGCAAACAAACCTTTTCCGGAGATGGGAAGGCGGTAGAACGAGAGGGCATGAATTGAGATTGAAGGGGGGCAGAATCAAGAAGAATGTCAGGAAGTATTTTTTCAAGGAGAGGGTGGTGGATGCTTGGAATGCCCTCCCGCGGGAGGTGGTGGAGATGAAAACGGTAAGGGAATTCAAACATGCGTGGGATAAACATAAAGGAATCCTGTGCAGAAGGAAGGGATCCTCAGGAGCTTAGCCTAGAATGGGTGGCAGAGCTGGTGGTTGGGAGGCGGGGCTAGTGCTGGGCAGACTTATACGGTCTGTGCCGGGGCTGGTGGTTGGGCGGCGGGGATACTGCTGGGCAGACTTATACAGTCTGTGCCAGAGCCGGTGGTGGGAGGCAGGGATAGTGCTGGGCAGAATTATACGGTCTGTGCCCTGAAGAAGACAGTACAAATAAAAAAGTAGCACATACGAATTTATCTTCTTGGGCAGACTGGATGGACCGTGCAGGTCTTTTTCTGCCGTCATCTACTATGTTACTATGTTATAAAATTGCCCCCTATTTGGTTACAAGTGAATGCTAGGTAAGCTAGTCTATGGATAGTAACCTATGAACTATGGGAGCATAATGGATCATGAGAAAAACAATTACAGCTTTGCCTGGAAATGGAAATTCAATTCTCAACACACAGTTAATGAGACCATTATTTTGTTCTCCATAGCCCCTAACACTTAGCTACTGTTATGCTGATTCTAAGTGATTTGTATCATTATGCTCTGTAAATGATGAAAATTAGCATAAATTGCTTGAAATGTGTCATTTGAAGAGCAATGCAGAGTGCTGTTGAGTATTGTCTTTTCACTTTGCAAAACATTACAGTATAATTACCTTGTGTCCTCTGTGCCAATAGTCAAAGTGTGAAATCTGAAATGCTGCCTATGAAAGTAAAGCAAAAAACTTTTGTGTTTGTTTATACCTGGTTGCAACCTTCATGTTAATTGAATTAAGGGGGGAAAGTGTCAGGCAATGAAAATATTTCACAAACAGTATGAATCATGATGGGAAGGTGTACTATGGTAGGTCAGGTATAAAACAGTAGAGGAAAAAAGAACCTCTCGCAGATGGTGTCCAAGTCTTGAAAAACAATAAAAATAATAGAAGGTGTATTATAACAGGAATTTATAAATAAAGCATGATAACCTTTTTCTTTGATGATATGATTTGACTACTTTTAACCATGTGGTAACAACAAACAACCATATACATGATGGAATAATTCTATAAAGTATGCACAAATATTTATGCATCAGTTATACATGTAAATATTTCTCTTGATAGCGCATAGTTTGCAGGAGGGGTAAGTGCGCATATATGCTGGTATTCTGGTCATTTACCAATTTACATGTGGAATAAATTCTATAAATGGTGCCTAAACACGTGAATCTGCACCAAAATATTTGTGTGGAATTTTGTGGCAGTATTCAGCAAAGTTTGCAGAAGAAAACATGCCCTTTATTGAGTCCTGAAGCTAACTTCTGCACATAAATTGGCATGCCAAAAGTTCTGCACAGTTTTTCCACACCAATATATCTGTGTCAATATATACAGTGGGGGAAATAAGTATTTGATCCCTTGCTGATTTTGTAAGTTTGCCCACTGACAAAGACATGAGCAGCCCATAATTGAAGGGTAGGTTATTGGTAACAGTGAGAGATAGCACATCACAAATTAAATCCGGAAAATCACATTGTGGAAAGTATATGAATTTATTTGCATTCTGCAGAGGGAAATAAGTATTTGATCCCCCACCAACCAGTAAGAGATCTGGCCCCTACAGACCAGGTAGATGCTCCAAATCAACTCGTTACCTGCATGACAGACAGCTGTCGGCAATGGTCACCTGTATGAAAGACACCTGTCCACAGACTCAGTGAATCAGTCAGACTCTAACCTCTACAAAATGGCCAAGAGCAAGGAGCTGTCTAAGGATGTCAGGGACAAGATCATACACCTGCACAAGGCTGGAATGGGCTACAAAACCATCAGTAAGACGCTGGGCGAGAAGGAGACAACTGTTGGTGCCATAGTAAGAAAATGGAAGAAGTACAAAATGACTGTCAATCGACAAAGATCTGAGGCTCCACGCAAAATCTCACCTCGTGGGGTATCCTTGATCATGAGGAAGGTTAGAAATCAGCCTACAACTACAAGGGGGGAACTTGTCAATGATCTCAAGGCAGCTGGGACCACTGTCACCACGAAAACCATTGGTAACACATTACGACATAACGGATTGCAATCCTGCAGTGCCCGCAAGGTCCCCCTGCTCCGGAAGGCACATGTGACGGCCCGTCTGAAGTTTGCCAGTGAACACCTGGATGATGCCGAGAGTGATTGGGAGAAGGTGCTGTGGTCAGATGGGACAAAAATTGAGCTCTTTGGCATGAACTCAACTCGCCGTGTTTGGAGGAAGAGAAATGCTGCCTATGACCCAAAGAACACCGTCCCCACTGTCAAGCATGGAGGTGGAAATGTTATGTTTTGGGGGTGTTTCTCTGCTAAGGGCACAGGACTACTTCACCGCATCAATGGGAGAATGGATGGGGCCATGTACCGTACAATTCTGAGTGACAACCTCCTTCCCTCCGCCAGGGCCTTAAAAATGGGTCGTGGCTGGGTCTTCCAGCACGACAATGACCCAAAACATACAGCCAAGGCAACAAAGGAGTGGCTCAGGAAGAAGCACATTAGGGTCATGGAGTGGCCTAGCCAGTCACCAGACCTTAATCCCATTGAAAACTTATGGAGGGAGCTGAAGCTGCGAGTTGCCAAGCGACAGCCCAGAACTCTTAATGATTTAGAGATGATCTGCAAAGAGGAGTGGACCAAAATTCCTCCTGACATGTGTGCAAACCTCATCATCAACTACAGAAGACGTCTGACCGCTGTGCTTGCCAACAAGGGTTTTGCCACCAAGTATTAGGTCTTGTTTGCCAGAGGGATCAAATACTTATTTCCCTCTGCAGAATGCAAATAAATTCATATACTTTCCACAATGTGATTTTCCGGATTTAATTTGTGATGTGCTATCTCTCACTGTTACCAATAACCTACCCTTCAATTATGGGCTGCTCATGTCTTTGTCAGTGGGCAAACTTACAAAATCAGCAAGGGATCAAATACTTATTTCCCCCACTGTAGGTATCAGTGGACATCAGACAGTGGAGAGCAAACAAACAAACACACACGCTGTGCAGTGTGCAATTGACGTTAAACAGTTCTTTATTCAAACAATGAAGGACCCAATACAGGACATGTTTCGGCCTAATGGACTGCAGCAGAAGTCCAAAACATCAACAAGAAGGCCAAAGATTTTCAAGTTAAAAAAGAACAAGGATAAATTAGTATTTTAACATCAATAGCACACTGCACTGCAAAAAGCACAAAATCAAGCCATTAGGATGTAGGAGGAGCCAGCACTTTTAGTAGACTGGTTGCCCTGACATCCCAGGAAAGCAATAGGGCACGCTAGAGGGCACTGCAGTGGACTTCATAAAATGTTCCCAGGTACACATGTCACCATTGCTCCCTTACCTTGTCTGTTGAGCCCCCCAAAACCCCCAACTGTACACCACAACCATAGCCCTTACAGGTGAAGGGGGCATATATACATAGTAACATAGTAGATGACGGCAGAAAAAGACCTGCACGGTCCATCCAGTCTGCCCAAGAAGATACATTCATATGTGCTACTTTTTTATTTGTACTGTCCTCTTCAGGGCACAGACCGTATAATATATGTGGGTACAGTGGTGTTTGTTTGGTCCAAAGGCTGCATATACTCCTATATGAGGGACAATGGGCTTCTGCTAAGTTTTGGAGGGCTCACAGTTTCCTCCACAAGTGTAACAGGTAGGGGGAGGTAGGAGCCTGGGTCCACCTGTCTGCAGTGCACTGCACCACTACTAGACTACTCCAGGGACCTGCATGCTATTCTAATGGGCCTGAGTATAACATCTGAGGCTGGCATAGAGTCTGGCAAGTAATGTTTGAAATCACATTTTGGGGGTGGGTGGGAGGGGGTTAGTGATCACTGGGGGAGTAAGGGAAAGTCATTTAGGGCACCCTTTTGTGCCTTATTCATTATAAAAACAGGTCTAGCTCAAAATGTCTTAGTTTTAGTCCTGGACAGTTTTGTTTTGTTCCATTATGGCTGAAAAATGTCCAAGTGTTAGGAACTCCCAGATCCCGCCCTTAACACGCCCCTGACACAACCCCTTGTGATTTGATCACACTTCTGATGGACTTCATAGAAAAAGATCTAAAATTGGTTTTGAAAATACCAATTTGAATGTTTTTGTGAGAAAAACGTCCAAATGCAGATTTATGCCACTTCTTGGACGTTTTTATCTTTTGAAAATGAGCTCCACAGTGTGGTATGTACACATTTTACTCCATAGTGTGCCCACAGATTTTAGATCAGCTTATATAAACTCTGTCCCTTGGTCTGAGAGTATTTCTCATGGATATCCTACCCGGGAAAATATTTCTCGCACGGCAGAGGCAATTTTCTTTGATTCTATGGAGGAAAAGGCTACCGCTTGATTACAGTGATCATAATATGATCGGTTTTGATATTGGCATTGAAGGAAGTGAAACTAGGAAATCAAGTACGCTAGCGTTTAACTATAGAAAAGGTGATTACGACAAAATGAGAAAAATGGTGAAAAAAAGACTGAAAGGAGCAGCTCGCAGAGTAAAAAACTTGCATCAGGCGTGGATGCTGTTTAAAAACACCATCCTGGAGGTTCAGGACAAATATATTCCACGTATTAGAAAAAAGGGAAAAAAGACTAAACGTCAGCCGGCGTGGCTAAACAGTAAGATAAAGGAAATCATTAGAGCCAAAAAACAATCCTTCAGAAAGTGGAGAAGAGAACCAACTGAAAGTAACAGGATAGATCATAAGGAATGCCAAGCCAAATGCAAAGCGGAGATAAGGAGGGCAAAAAAGGACTTTGAGAAGAAATTAGCGTTGGAAGCAAAAATACATAGTAAAAATTTTTTTAGATACATTAAAAGCAGGAAACCGGCCAAAGAGTCGGTTGGGCCGCTGGACGAAAATGGTGTTAAAGGGGCGATCAAGGAGGACAAAGCCGTAGCGGAGAAATTAAATGAATTCTTTGCTTCGGTCTTCACCGAGGAGGATTTGGGGGGGACACCGGTGCCGGAAAGAATATTTGAAGCGGGGGAGTCGGAGAAACTAAACAAATTCTCTGTAACCTTGGAGGATGTAATGGGTCAGTTCAGCAAGCTGAAGAGTAGTAAATCACCGGGACCTGATGGTATTCATCCCAGAGTATTAATAGAACTAAAAAATGAACTTGCGGAGCTACTGTTAGAAATATGCAATCTGTCCCTAAAATCGAGTGTAGTACCGGAAGACTGGAGGGTAGCCAATGTTACTCCGATTTTTAAGAAGGGTTCCAGAGGAGATCCGGGAAATTATAGACCGGTGAGTCTGACGTCGGTGCCGGGCAAGATGGTGGAGGCTATTATTAAGAATAAAATTGCAGAGCATATACAAAAACATGGACTGATGAGACAAAGTCAGCACGGATTTAGTGAAGGGAAGTCTTGCCTCACCAATCTAATGCATTTTTTTGAGGGGGTAAGCAAACATGTGGACAATGGGGAGCCGGTTGATATTGTATATCTGGATTTTCAGAAGGCGTTTGACAAAGTGCCGCACGAAAGACTCCTGAAGAAATTGCAGAGTCATGGAATCGGAAGTAGGGTATTATTATGGATTAAGAACTGGTTGAAAGATAGGAAGCAGAGAGTAGGATTGCGTGGCCAGTATTCTCAGTGGAGGAGGGTAGTTAGTGGGGTCCCGCAGGGGTCTGTGCTGGGTCCGTTGCTTTTTAATGTATTTATAAATGACCTAGAGATGGGAATAACTAGTGAGGTAATTAAATTCGCCGATGACACAAAATTATTCAGGGTCGTCAAGTCGCAGGAGGAATGTGAACGATTACAGGAGGACCTTGCGAGACTGGGAGAATGGGCGTGCAAGTGGCAGATGAAGTTCAATGTTGACAAGTGCAAAGTGATGCATGTGGGTAAGAGGAACCCGAATTATAGCTACGTCTTGCAAGGTTCCGCGTTAGGAGTTACGGATCAAGAAAGGGATCTGGGTGTCGTCGTCGATGATACGCTGAAACCTTCTGCTCAGTGTGCTGCTGCGGCTAGGAAAGCGAATAGAATGTTGGGTGTTATTAGGAAGGGTATGGAGTCCAGGTGTGCGGATGTTATAATGCCGTTGTATCGCTCCATGGTGCGACCGCACCTGGAGTATTGTGTTCAGTACTGGTCTCCGTATCTCAAAAAAGATATAGTAGAATTGGAAAAGGTACAGCGAAGGTCGACGAAAATGATAGTGGGGATGGGACGACTTTCCTACGAAGAGAGGCTGAGAAGGCTAGGGCTTTTCAGCTTGGAGAAGAGACGGCTGAGGGGAGATATGATAGAAGTGTATAAAATAATGAGTAGAATGGATCGGGTGGATGTGAAGCGACTGTTCACGCTATCCAAAAATACTAGGACTAGAGGGCATGAGTTGAAGCTACAGTGTGGTAAATTTAAAACGAATCGGAGAAAATTTTTCTTCACCCAACGTGTAATTAGACTCTGGAATTCGTTGCCGGAGAACGTGGTACGGGCGGTTAGCTTGACGGAGTTTAAAAAGGGGTTAGATAGATTCCTAAAGGACAAGTCCATAGACCGCTATTAAATGGACTTGGAAAAATTCCGCATTTTTAGGTATAACTTGTCTGGAATGTTTTTACGTTTGGGGAGCGTGCCAGGTGCCCTTGACCTGGATTGGCCACTGTCGGTGACAGGATGCTGGGCTAGATGGACCTTTGGTCTTTCCCAGTATGGCACTACTTATGTACTTATGTACTAAAGTCCACCACTGTCAATATATACCTTTTTCCGGTCCAGCTAGCGACAGCTAGAGGCCCCACTATATCCACAGCTATTTTCTCAAAGGGCTCACTGATAATGGGCAAATGTTTCAAGGGAGCTCGGGCTTGATCTTGGGTCTTAACCACTCTTTGGCACGCATCACAGGTTTGACAATAGTCAGCTAGGGCTCGAGTTACTCCTGGGACGGTAGAAGTTCTGGGTCAATATGGTGGGTGTGTATGTTATCCTCTGATGTCCTGCTAGTGGAATGTCATGTTCAATCTGTACAAGTTGTTCCCTGTATGCTTTGGGCACTATAAGCTGCTTACCTGTTGTCCAGGGCCTGTTAGGATCAGCAGGATCAGTCTCTCTGCACAACAAGCCCCTTTTCCAAAGGATACTATCTTCACCAGTCTCTATTTGGTTGGCCAGCCCTCTGCCTCAGGGCTTCCAGGTCAGGGTCAGAGTGCTTTGCTTCCTGAAAAGCATGTCTCTGTTCTATATCAGTATCCATATCTGGAAGGATCTCTGCTGGTGACTCTGACAAATTAGGGTCATCAGTCTTATCAAGAGGTGTGCCAGTTAAGTTAGGCTGTTCCACACTAACGGCCCCGGTCACATCTGGAACTGGTGCTGCTGGAAGCACTGAAGCGCATTTTTTCTGTCGCTTGGTCAGTTGGTTCCACTTGGACTGGCTCAGGATCTGGAACTGGAGAGATGACCTCTGCTGCTTCTGCTTGTTGGGCCACCCTAGCCTGACTACAGATTACCATAGTGGAAATGCCGACTCCGCTATCAAGGGTAATGTCGTTGTACCCCACTCGTTCCTCAGTGTAAAGTGTCCCTGAGCACTTAAAATTTCTTTCAGTGCCCAGAATCACCTCACCAAGGACGGAGAGGCCGACAGTTCACTAACCACGCCTCAAAATCTCAAAGAAAATGAGGGGAAAAATAAGCTAATTTTGGATTTGTCCTGCTTTTGAAATAACCAAACGGAAAAAATGATTAACCAAAAACAACAAGATTTTAATTCAATTCAAATACTAAAGAATAAATTATTAATTAACAGACTTTAACCACTAACCTTAACATTTATATTCTAGTGCAAAAGAAATGTACTTTACAATTGTATAACTTTTTTTCTCTTTTTCAGAATTTCCCTCTCTGGTATCGATACCAAGATTCTTATCAGATAAGTATTAATTGTAAATTTTTCTTTCTGAATAATTTCTTTATTAACTCTCCCTTGTATCTCAACTTTAAAGAATTGATACTTTGTGTCCTTTTTCTCTTCCCTTTTCTCACAGGTCCTCGTAAGACAACCACCCCAGTGACCCAACTCAGGTAAGTAAGAATTATTTCTATGTCCAGTCACTGTGTTGTCACTTAGCTGCGGTTTTTTTCTCTGATGCAAAATCCTTCACGGTCTTTCTTGCGTAGGAGCTCAGGTTTTCCAGGATTCTTTGCCACCGTCACCCTACACCTCACTCTTAATAAAAATAAATGGAAGAAAAACCCTATCTTCTTAACTAACCCCTTCCCACACTAAATGACTTAAATATATATAATTTATAACACTGGGCAACACTTAACTAAGAAAATTAAAATAACTATACCCTCACTAAACCCCCTAACCTTACTTATTTTTCCCTAAACTAATGAGCACAAACATATATACACCTCCTTACACCTTTCACCAGGAAAAATTACAAACACTTCCCAACTCACCACTTTCCCCTCACACACTGCCCTCCTATCACCAAACTCAGTCAAAATCCCACTTCCAACCTTCTCAAATTCACTCCAAACTCACCACATTAACCACACCACCAAACACACTTCCTTCCACCTCCACAGTCACCAGCGCTCTCCCAACTGTCCCACTGACCGTTACCTAGGAGACGGCTGCTTGGCTTGGGATTCCGCCCTCAGCCAGCCAATCCCTAGTCCTGCTCAACATTCCAACTCTCCCTGCTGACAAGCGGAATGTTGAGCAGCACTGCTCAATCCCCATTTTAACTGAAAAATCCCCATAGAAATCAATGGGAAATTCTTCAATTAATAAAAAACCCCTAAAAATTTCCATCAAATTTCCCATGCCAATTAAACCTCCCATCCTCTATTAAACGGTGTTTTTAAAATTTAAATATCCCAACATTTAACCCCGCCACGCAACAATCTTCTAAAAACCCCTGAAAAAATTCCCAAAAAATTTAAAACCTATTCCAAAAATTTTAATATTCCCCTCTGAACCTACTCCGTCGAATTTAACCAGTTAACCCTTTCCTAACCCCTTAAAACCAGACCCCCCCCAAATGACCCCCTTAAATTATTCAAATTCAAAAACTAATCTACCAGAAAAATCCCAAAAAATTCCCCGACCCCAAATCCAAAAACAGAATTTAAAAATCATTAACCGTTTAATTTCTAAAAATCAAAAACCGCATTAATACAATTTAAAAATAAACTAATTTAAATTCTGGGTTAAAAACCCCTTACCTGCTTTCCCGATTTTCCTCACACACGACCACTCCCATTGGATCCGGTCCCGGACGTCCTCAGTCAAAATCGGAGGCAAAAACAAAAAACCTCCGAAGCCGGCCCGAAATTTAGGCCCCGGCTTCGGCCTAGTCGGAAAACCGCGCGTTCCCGTTTCGTGCATGAGGCGCGCCGCCTCATGCACGTGCGCGCCGACGTCCCGCACGCATCGCCGGCTTCCTTCTCCTTCCCAGCTCTCTTCTTCAGGCCAGAACCAGCCCACAAAAGCCCGACGCCGCTCCCCGCAGCAGTTCCCTCTCTCGCGACGCTCCACCCCCGCTCCGGTTCCGGGGATGTGCCCCCGAACCGTCACCCCCGATAATTACTGGCCCAAACAGGGCCCGAAAACGACCCACATCGCTCTTCACTCCCGGGGACGTGCTTAATCGTCCCGGGAGCAAAAAAAACAAAATCGCGGCGCTGCCTCACGGACCAGCCCCCCTCGGAGCCCAAAACAGACCCGGGGTAAGTTTTTAAATTTATTTTTCCTTCTCTTTCCCCTTAACCCCTGTTACATTCGCCCGGGCTTAAAAAACCGAATATTGTCCTCAATATTCTCATTCATACCCCAACACTCATAAATCCAAACTCCACACTTTCACCCAAATCCATAATCTTATCATTCTATCCAAATTCTTCCTTCCATCCAAACCAATACTCTAACCATTCCAACTCCTTCTATCTAACAATCATACCTAAAACTTAACCTTTCCCCCCTTTTTTTTCCCCATCAACAGAGTTGATATACTGTCATCCTCTTTACAGTATAAGTATTACCACTTTGAATTGTAACATATTATATCTTTATAACATCTCAGATTTTTTATGACATCACATATTCCCCCACTCCCCTCTTAACCCAGGATAAAATTTTCCCTAAGGTAAGCAGAACAAGTACCCTTAGTACTTCTGTTTGACACCCTTATCTCCTCAGTATTTATAGGACCATCCTCCCCTGTCCCAGGATTAATAATAACATCTGTTCTGATTGTATACCACCCCTTATTTGTTGCAGGTCCCACTTTTGATTCAACTTTTAAATCAGGAAGCTTTTCTTCCTGAACTTGGCCAATTTCATATTCCTCAACATCCAAATTATATTTTTTTTACTGCATCCCTATGTACAGTTTTCACATCAACTTTGTAATTACGAATTTTAATCACATTTAACTTTTCTCCCAAAACCTCCAGGACTTCATATGGGTGTGATTCCCATATATCCTGAATCTTGTGCCTTCCCGGGAACCTCTGCCTCCTGAGCAATACCCAATCCCCCTCCTGAAGAGATTCAGCTCCACATTTTTGATTGTAATAGTTTCTCATTTTCAGATTCTGTTTAGTCGCCCAATTCTTCGCCAGTTCCCGGGTACATTCCAAATTTTCCCTGTGCACTTGGATCCAATCTTCCAAATTCTTAATTCTTCCCCAATCCTCATTATCTTCTACCTCTGGCACCAGCATATCTTGTGGAAGTAAACTCTCCCTTCCCAAGAACAGACACGCAGGTGTGAAACCTGTTGAATGGTGTATTGAGCTATTATAAATCTGATTCAGCTCAGGTAGAAAACTCGACCAATTCCTCTTCTTTTCCTCAGGGAATGTACGCAGAATCTGATGGAGTGTTCTGTTAAACCGTTCGCATCGCCCATTCCCCTGAGGGTGGTATGGTGTGGTCCGGGACTTCTTAATTCCATACCACTGACACAACTCCTTTATAATAGCTGACTCGAATGTGGGCCCTTGATCCGAATGCAACCGCTCTGGAGATCCATAGACTGCAAACCATCTGTCAATTAATACTTTCGCCGTGGTCTTCGCGGTCTGGTTCTTTGTAGGAACGGCAATAACGAACCGTGAAAACATATCGGTCAAAATGAGTATGTTCTCGAATCCTCTCCCATCCCTTTCCAACACCGTGTAGTCTATGGCCAAGACTTCATTCGGACGCACTACATTGAAGCAGCTCATCTCACTTTTCTCTCTGGGGAACAGCTCTCTAGCAAAGCAACACCTTCGACACTTCTGTATCCAGCTGTCAATGTCCTTCTTCATGTTCACCCAGAAATGCTGTTTTCTGATGTTTTTAAAAGTGGTTTCTAACGCAAAGTGCCCCATCTGGTTGTGAAACATTTCTAAAATTTCACTCTTGCATACATCCGGCACCACTACTTGTCTCATGTCTGTTCCCAACCGGCAATCTTCATAAGTCCGGTACAATATTCCACCTTCGAGTCGCAATCTTGCTCGATGTTTCCATAACAGCTTTTTCTCCTGAGAATCCAACTCTTCTGAACACGGTGTATAGTCATTCTCTAGCCAAGCTATGATGGTTTTCAAAGTAGCATCCTCCCTCTGGGCTTTCTCGAATTCAGTGTTTGGTCCTCTTCCAAATACAGCATTGCAGTTTTTCCGGCCGCTCACTCTTCTCTTCTTTGACTTTACTGAGATTGTTGCACATCGAAATTCAAAAAAATCTTTCTCCCCATTCTTCTCATCATTCTCGGGTTCGTCTTGATCTGGCATTCGTGAAAGTACATCAGCCACCAAATTAGTTCTTCCAGGCTTATATTCCACATCGAACTCTAACTCAGCTAATTGCGCTAACCAGCGCTGTTCTACTGCTTGCACTTTTGAGGTTTCCAAATATTTAAGAGGATTGTGGTCTGTCCGTAATATGAATTTCCGATAAATCAGGTATTCCCTGAACTTCTCTGTGGCTGCCCATTTAAAAGCCAGCAATTCCAACTTAAAGGCGGAATAATTGTTCGAATTTCTTTCTGACTTCCGCAGACCACGGCTTGCATATGCGATGACTTTTTCAACACCCTCCTGAACTTGACTCAGGATAGCTCCTAATCCTCGATTACTGGCATCCGTTGTTAGGATGAAAGGCTCTGTAAATATTGGATAGGCCAACACTGGAGCTGTAGACAGTTTTTTCTTCAAAGTGTCAAACGCTTGCTGACAATCTTCGTTCCACTCAATTTTGGATCCTTCCGAAACATTTTTCCCCGTCAGTGCATGCAGCGGAGCAGCTATTTGTGCAAAATTCTTAACAAAGCGCCGGTAAAAACTGGCAAATCCCATGAAGCTCCGTATCTCGGTTTTACTACTCGGAACTTTCCATTCTTGCATAGTTCTTATCTTCTCCTGATCAGCTGAGACCCCTTCTCCGGACACCACATACCCAAGGAATCTCACCTCTTGACACAGTATTCTACATTTTGCAGGCTTCAACTTTAAACCGCAAGTCCTCATCCTTTGGAACACCATTTCCAATCTCCTTAGATGTTCCTTGAAGTTTGGCGCATAGACTAGGATGTCGTCCAGGTATAGGAGAAGGACCTCGAAAACATACTCATTCAGTACCGACTCCATCAACCGCTGGAAACTAGCTGGAGCATTACACAATCCGAATGGCATTCTGGTCCATTCGAACAGTCCAAAAGGGGTGGTCACAGCCGTCTTTTCCATGTCTTCCGAAGCCATCCCCATTTGGAAGTACCCGGAAGTCATATCAAGTGACGAAAACCATTTGGAGTTTCCCAGTGCATCCAAGGACTCGTCGATTCGGGGCAGTGGATATGCATCCCGTATGGTGACTGCATTTAACCTCCGATAATCACAACAGAATCTGAGACTACCATCTTTCTTTTTGATGACAACTGCAGGTGAGGCCCACGGACTATAGCTCTTCCTAAGGATTCCTTGTCGTACCAGCTCCTGTACGTGTGACTTGAATTGTTCGAATATATGAGGGGATACTCGTCTGTAAGGCTGCTTGATCGGTCGAGCCTCACCAGTGTCGATCTTATGCCTCACTAGGTCAGTGTATCCAATATCGGTGTCATCACGTGAAAAGACAGATCGGTACCTCCACAAGAGCTCCTTAAGTTCTTCTTTTTGTTCAGGTAACAGCTTTTCCCAATCAACTTTCACCTTTGGAATTTGCTGTTCCCATCCCTCCTCCATACTCTCAGGCATGTCGGCTTCTTTTTCAGAAATTATCGAAGCTGGTATGTGAACTTCTGCGATCCGAGTCTGGCCCGGAATGATGACATCCTGAATTCCAATGTTTATCATTCTTACTGGAATGTTTCCTCGTTCTTGCTGTACCAAAAGATTTGCCACCATAATCTTATCTGGTAGACTAACTTTTTGGGAAGCTGTCACCAATAAAGGCCCGGTGATCTTCCTCACAAGCTGACATTTCCCTATAACCACTTTCTCCGACATGGCCGGTATGATCTGACCCACGCTCCCCTGCAGCTTGACCAGACCATCAGCCTGTCTGACCTTAGTCACTTGTTTTTGTGCAATTTTCGACAGAATTCCTGAGATTCTCCCTGGCTCAAGTGTAAAGCAGGCAAGGTCCTTGAACAGACCCTCTAAATGCCTCAGGACATTCATGCCCACAATTCCTTGGATTGGTTGACTCTCTATCCGGCCATTACAGAAGTTATCCTTTATCACGAAAATGCACCTTTCCGGTACCAGCTGACCCAAACATTGCACATCTGCATCTATGTAACCAAGCACCGGAAGGTCTGTCCCATTTACAGCCACAAGCGTCAGTTGACTTGCATCTTGTAAGCAATCCGTGTTTTCGAAGTTTTTATAAAAAAAACTTGCCAGTATTGTAGACACACTGGACCCGGTATCCACTGTACAGAGAGTTTCTACTCCATCAATCTTCACCTTCATTAAGGGGCTCGTCCCAATTGCCCTTTCACTCAATAGTTTATCCTCTTTGCAATCCTCATTCTCCACCGGCTTTTGCAACCGGATGGTGGGTTTGCTGTCTCTCAACTGTGAAGCACCAGAGGTCTCACCCTGAGGACTCCCGCTGTTCCTGTTACAATTAGCACTGGTGCTCGGACTCTCAGGGTTCTCCTTAATAATTCGTGGTAAAGGACAGTTCCTCCTTTCGCTCTGACAATTTCTTGCGATATGTCCAGGCTCCTGGCATCTGTAACAGATTACCTCCCCAGAGGAAGTTCTAGAGGGTCCCACATAGTAATCTCTCTGCCCACCACGAGCACCAGCATACGTCCGGTTATCTCTTTCTCGTTCTTTTCTCTGGCGGCCCCACTCCTCCTCCTGACGTTCGCACATCCGAGACAGCATGTTGGTCATTTGATGCAGCATCGCTACTGTAGCCGTCTCTATGGGTCGCCCAGCTCTTCCATAATCCCCTGCATCTTCCCGGGGTCTCTGTAGAATTCTCTTGGGGGACTCCCAGTGAGCCAAACCCCGCTCTTCTCCTGCCCAACGAATAGCCGCTTGCATTAACTCTGCAAAAGATAAGCCAGGATTATCTTCATTCCTTTTCGAGACCTCTCTCCTCAGGACTTCATCACGCAGTCCGATGATGAACTGCTCCTTAAGGGTCTCATCTGGATCCCCGACCCTTCTCCGGTCCCTTTTCATTACTGCTTCCAACATTCCTTGCAGCTTGTAGGCAAATACCCTGATGGGTTCCCTTTCGCCCTGCCGGATGTTGTAAAATTCCTGTATCCTCAGGCCCAAAGCCACAGTATCGCCGTATACTTGCTTCAGTAAATTATAGATTTCTTCCACCGTGCAGTCGCTTGGTAACGAATACTTAACGGTGTCCAACGCTATCCCCTTCAAGTGGTCACGCACCACCTCCACTTGGTCCTCCACAGGTACTCTCAATATTCTTAACCGGGACTTCATCTTGTCCACCCATTCTTCAATCTTTAAATCTTCCGGACCTCTAGGAAAACCGTGAAAGTCCGGCACGGTTCTGTCCTGTGGTACCACAATCGTCTGAGTGAGGATCTGCGGGATAGCTCTAGCTCCAGCGGCTTCTCCCTCCATCTTCTTGATCTTCCAGGAACTGGAATCACCCCAGAGACAGAAATTCCCAGGGGAACAAGACCCAGGACAAAAGAAATTTCCCCAAAATAAACACACTTAAACCTGGAAACCTTTATTTAAATTGCTTCACCTAAATGGGAAAATTCTTCACAACTGTTAGTCAATTCCTGAGCTTCACAGTTTTACCCTTTGGTACCCCAACTTCAGGAGAAATCCTGCCGACTACGCCAAAATTGTCGTTGTACCCCACTCGTTCCTCAGTGTAAAGTGTCCCTGAGCACTTAAAATTTCTTTCAGTGCCCAGAATCACCTCACCAAGGACGGAGAGGCCGACAGTTCACTAACCACGCCTCAAAATCTCAAAGAAAATGAGGGGAAAAATAAGCTAATTTTGGATTTGTCCTGCTTTTGAAATAACCAAACGGAAAAAATGATTAACCAAAAACAACAAGATTTTAATTCAATTCAAATACTAAAGAATAAATTATTAATTAACAGACTTTAACCACTAACCTTAACATTTATATTCTAGTGCAAAAGAAATGTACTTTACAATTGTATAACTTTTTTTCTCTT
The DNA here is from genome assembly GCF_901765095.1 of Microcaecilia unicolor. Lineage (NCBI taxonomy): Eukaryota > Metazoa > Chordata > Amphibia > Gymnophiona > Siphonopidae > Microcaecilia > Microcaecilia unicolor. The sequence goes on along the minus strand of NC_044031.1, from coordinate 371,333,159 downwards.
TTTCAGAATTTCCCTCTCTGGTATCGATACCAAGATTCTTATCAGATAAGTATTAATTGTAAATTTTTCTTTCTGAATAATTTCTTTATTAACTCTCCCTTGTATCTCAACTTTAAAGAATTGATACTTTGTGTCCTTTTTCTCTTCCCTTTTCTCACAGGTCCTCGTAAGACAACCACCCCAGTGACCCAACTCAGGTAAGTAAGAATTATTTCTATGTCCAGTCACTGTGTTGTCACTTAGCTGCGGTTTTTTTCTCTGATGCAAAATCCTTCACGGTCTTTCTTGCGTAGGAGCTCAGGTTTTCCAGGATTCTTTGCCACCGTCACCCTACACCTCACTCTTAATAAAAATAAATGGAAGAAAAACCCTATCTTCTTAACTAACCCCTTCCCACACTAAATGACTTAAATATATATAATTTATAACACTGGGCAACACTTAACTAAGAAAATTAAAATAACTATACCCTCACTAAACCCCCTAACCTTACTTATTTTTCCCTAAACTAATGAGCACAAACATATATACACCTCCTTACACCTTTCACCAGGAAAAATTACAAACACTTCCCAACTCACCACTTTCCCCTCACACACTGCCCTCCTATCACCAAACTCAGTCAAAATCCCACTTCCAACCTTCTCAAATTCACTCCAAACTCACCACATTAACCACACCACCAAACACACTTCCTTCCACCTCCACAGTCACCAGCGCTCTCCCAACTGTCCCACTGACCGTTACCTAGGAGACGGCTGCTTGGCTTGGGATTCCGCCCTCAGCCAGCCAATCCCTAGTCCTGCTCAACATTCCAACTCTCCCTGCTGACAAGCGGAATGTTGAGCAGCACTGCTCAATCCCCATTTTAACTGAAAAATCCCCATAGAAATCAATGGGAAATTCTTCAATTAATAAAAAACCCCTAAAAATTTCCATCAAATTACCCCAAATTTCCCATGCCAATTAAACCTCCCATCCTCTATTAAACGGTGTTTTTAAAATTTAAATATCCCAACATTTAACCCCGCCACGCAACAATCTTCTAAAAACCCCTGAAAAAATTCCCAAAAAATTTAAAACCTATTCCAAAAATTTTAATATTCCCCTCTGAACCTACTCCGTCGAATTTAACCAGTTAACCCTTTCCTAACCCCTTAAAACCAGACCCCCCCCAAATGACCCCCTTAAATTATTCAAATTCAAAAACTAATCTACCAGAAAAATCCCAAAAAATTCCCCGACCCCAAATCCAAAAACAGAATTTAAAAATCATTAACCGTTTAATTTCTAAAAATCAAAAACCGCATTAATACAATTTAAAAATAAACTAATTTAAATTCTGGGTTAAAAACCCCTTACCTGCTTTCCCGATTTTCCTCACACACGACCACTCCCATTGGATCCGGTCCCGGACGTCCTCAGTCAAAATCGGAGGCAAAAACAAAAAACCTCCGAAGCCGGCCCGAAATTTAGGCCCCGGCTTCGGCCTAGTCGGAAAACCGCGCGTTCCCGTTTCGTGCATGAGGCGCGCCGCCTCATGCACGTGCGCGCCGACGTCCCGCACGCATCGCCGGCTTCCTTCTCCTTCCCAGCTCTCTTCTTCAGGCCAGAACCAGCCCACAAAAGCCCGACGCCGCTCCCCGCAGCAGTTCCCTCTCTCGCGACGCTCCACCCCCGCTCCGGTTCCGGGGATGTGCCCCCGAACCGTCACCCCCGATAATTACTGGCCCAAACAGGGCCCGAAAACGACCCACATCGCTCTTCACTCCCGGGGACGTGCTTAATCGTCCCGGGAGCAAAAAAAACAAAATCGCGGCGCTGCCTCACGGACCAGCCCCCCTCGGAGCCCAAAACAGACCCGGGGTAAGTTTTTAAATTTATTTTTCCTTCTCTTTCCCCTTAACCCCTGTTACAGTAATGTTTATTGAACCCAGGTCGGTCTTACATAGCATTGGTACTGACATGTTTTTCATGTTTCTCTGTATCCAGGCTTGGTACCCCAATGCACGAATAATCGAGCAATGGGTACAGTCTCTCTGGATATATTGGCTAACACTACCTCTGCAGTGCGCCCTGGTAGAATAGCATTGTCCGGCACTAGCTCTGGTCATAAAGTCATGCTAGAGCCAGTGTCTGGTTCACAACCACCTGTGTCTGGTTCACAGTTATTGTTGTGGAAATCCATCTGCTTTCTTGCTTGATGAATGGCCAGTAACGTTTTGTGCTGTAGCAACTGTGTGGGCATCCTTCGTGGTACTGGAGAAACACACAAAAGCCGCCAGCTTAGGTGCAGGAGCTGGAATGCTCTTTAGTGCAGGCTTGAGATTATCTGGGCAATCCGCTTTGAAATGTCCCGCTCACCCACTGATAACAAAAGCGCTCATGCCAGTGGCGTACCAAGAGGGGGGGCGGTCCGCCCCAGGTGCACGCCGCTGGGGGTGCCGCGTCACGCACTTGTCGGCTCCGAGTTCGCTAACTTCGCTCGTTCGCTGCAGCTCCCTCTGCCCCAGAACAGGTTATTTCCTGTTCCGGGGCAGAGGGAGCTGCAGCGAACGAGCGAAGTTAGCGAACTCGGAGCCGACAGGTGCGCACCGCGGCACCCCCCCCCCCAGCAGCATGCACCCAGGGGGGTGTCATTTCACAGGGGGGGGGGCGTGCTGCACCCGGGGGGGGGGGGGGCGTATCGGCGATCCGCCCCGGGTATCATCCAGGCTAGGCACACCACTGGCTCATGCCTAAATCTTTAGGTTTTTGGGGAACACTAGAGGGTTTGCTGACGGTCTCTGAGGTTGCAGGGATATTTGGCTTAGGGCCCTGGCTGCCCTTAGTTCCTGTCTGCTGTGGATAAGGATGGATTCTCTTTGCTAACCAGGGACAATTAGCCATAAAGATGTCATTCAAAGACGCTTTCTCTGGAGTATGGGGCTGGTGATATTGAATATGTTCCCTCTAGATGACAACGCTGCAGAAACTGCTCCAGGACCATCAGGTTTTGGCAGTCCTCCAGGGGTTTAACTTCAGCTCCACTAATCCACCGCTAATGCTTGTATCTTAGATGAATCACAAACTCTCTGTATCATCTGTCCCCTTTTGCAAAGTCTGGAAATTTAGTCTATAGGTCTTAGGGGTAATAGCATAACAGTTCAACAAAGCTTTGCGCACCTCCTCAAACTGGGAGCACATCTCCATTGACAGTCATTAGAATGCCTTATGTGCTCTACCAGTGAGCTTTCCTCCCAGATAGCACATCCAATCTTTCTGAGGAATTTCATTGAGGCAGCAAATTTTTTCAAAGGCAGTTAGATATCCATCTATGTCACCTCGGGTAACATCAAACTGTGCAAACAAGTTGGGCCTGATCCATGCTGTGGATCCTGCTTCCAACCTCGCTTTGGATATGAGCCATTTCCAGCTAGAACTTCCGCTCTTCACACTGCAACTGGCATTCATGCTCTTCACACCACAGCTGTCACTCTTCCCGGTCCTCTTGCCACAACTGGTCTTCCCATTCCTCTTGTCGATGTCACTCTAGCATGTCGATCTGCCGGATCTCAGCTGGTGTGGCATCTGGCCCTGCCAACTCACGGGCCTCTGCCCATAAGGGGTCTGCTCTCCCCACAGGAGAACTCTGTGCAGGCTGGTTCTGCTCTCCTCCTTGCTGAGGTTAACTGGTTGCTCTTGTGTTAGGTTAGATATCTCCAGTATCTGCTGGCCACTGCCAGCACACTGCTAATCTTCTAAAACTACCAAAAAACCCCCACCCTTAACTGGAAAGGAACTCCGTTACTGTTGCACTTGTTCACTGTGCTCTGTGTGGAGGTTACAGATAAAAAAAAATAAGAATCTAAACCACTCAATGGATGGTGACCCTCACACCACACAATGAGCCTGACAATTCCACCACGCTGCCATAAAAAAAGGACAAAGCCACTTAGAGGGTATATCCCCAGCACAGCTCAGGTCTGCCTACACCTGCTGCTCGTGCTCTACACTAGCACCCTCCTCTCACTGACCAACCACCTCTGGGTAAGTCTCCCACTCTTAAATTATCCCCAGTGATTTCTAGGTTACTGTGTCCACACTCCCAGTGGTCCCACAGTTCTCAGAAAGCACTCAAAGACCCAACACACAAACCTCAAGGATTCTTTATCAGTCCAGACAAACAAGGTGAATAAACAATTATGTTTATTCTCTTTAAAAATATTGAACAGTGGGACAAAATAGTGCAATTGGCAAACAATAACAGGTAACTGAACTATGGATCAATTATAACACTAACTAAACACTTGCATGCTTCCTAGAAAGTACCTGAGATCAGGACATTTATCTGTTCACAGATCTTCAGCAAAGAGATTTCTCTGTCCTTCTCCCAGGCTGAAACTGAAGCAACAGCTAGCATCTGCTGGGTAATTTCAAACTCCATGTCAATCAGAGCCCAGAACAGTCAAGTTATATCACTACAGCCACTTCCTATTATCTGTGTGCCATCTAAAAGAAAGGAAAGTCAGTCCTCTGAAACAGATTTAAGCATAAACATGCACCATCTGCTGTCCAAACAGTAGAAATATACTTCAGACATACTTAATACAGGAAAATATTTTTACAGGCTTAAAACACACAGTTTCTTCACAGTCTCTCATAAAATCTCTCAGATCTAGCCCAAATAGCACATAAATGGCAACGCATATATTTATACCTGCTCCAAAATGAGTATTTTATAAAATATTCACATACATCACTACCCTACCTCTGCTCCTCTCATACTGTACATCTGGGAACTCAGGTCACATAAAAGTAGGCATGCAATTTCTTTGCATGTGTTTATTACGTGTGTATGAGGTGCCAGAATTTCATAAAACCCTTTCTTGCGTGTAAACCCTTTCCTGAATAGAAAAGCCTTTAAAAAATTGAATGCACGCAAGCATTATTGCAAATTGATTAAAAAGATTGCATTTATAATTATTTTGTCCCTGTCCCAAATGTACATAGTATCTCTGGGACAGAAACATAACAGAAAAGTGATAGCAATGCTCATCCATACTGAAATGAGACTAGTAAGCTATGGTGCAATTCAGAAAATACACTTTTCCTAAAACCTAGGCATGTGCATTTGTTTTGAAATAAATGGGAAAAACATGACGAATGAGTCATTTTCTATATGCTCTGTTTCAAACAAAACAAGTGGATACGGGATCCAAAACATTTGTTATCATTCATTTTTAACTTCTTATTGCTTTAATGGTAAGTTAACAAATAAAAATGTCATCCCTGAGTCAGGGCACCAGTAGCCAAGGCAACCCTGACCCAGACACCCCTGAAAATGGTACCCCCTGACCCGGGCCCATGGTATGTTCATAATTCTGGAGAGGTGTTTTGGGATGCTGTTACTTCTGCTGCTCCTGATTTCCATTTAGTCTAAAGCAGGATTCATTTGTTTCCTGCATTGACTTTAATGGAAATAAACAATCTGAATGAGGTGTAAACTGATCCTAACAGATTTTTTTCACAGGCCTATTCCTATGGAAAATCCATCCAAAAGACTTTCTAGATATACACCCTCTTCACATTGCATTTCTTTTGTTGTATATATTTTACTGATAAGTGGTTGCCTAAGTACTGAATTTGGCTGAATCCAGCCCTGCATTTTTCAATTGACATTCACGGCTGTATTAGCACTGGCAGTGGAACTTAAAACATTCCTTCACTGCTGTAATGCTAAATTATTACAGAGCACCTTTGTAAGTGCATGCAGAAGAAACATCATCTGAATGTATAATGATAAACTCTGCTAAAATGAATCATATGGATCAAAGAGACATTTAAAGCACTATCCATTTTCTTCTAAAGACAGTTCCTTTAAACAAACCCAATTTTATCTTTTTGAGGCCAAAATTTATAGCACGGCTCAGCAGCACTAAATGAGCTCATTAATCTGCTATAGAGCAATAGGTAAGTAAAGCTGGAGTCTGCATTGCACAGTATTTCTAGACTGCAAGGCAAAGAGAAATACTCTGTATCAATTGTAAGCATTGCTGATAAGTTATTAGTTTAGAAATTCATTAAGCTGCTCTCTCACCATTCATCTTTATTCCTCAAGCAATCATATTTAGAACAGTGTCAGAGGTTGTATCCCGTGAGATTGGGACTTGATTATCTCCTGTAGCGTGGGTTTATTGCCACCTAGCCATTATGAGCTTGTAAAGGCGAGGGGGTTGATTCACCCCTAGAGGTTTGGGTCTATTTTCTCAAATAGCAGCTGAGTAGAGGCTTTTGCCAAATGTACTCTGTTATAAAAGGAGATAATCATCTGCTATTCAATCTGTTTTCAAGTGATGAAAAAGACATTTGCAAGTGTCAGAATAATGATATTTACTGTATAGTGCAAAGGAAGGGAAGCCCAGCATTTCTATTATTGGATTCACGCAGCTTCTACACCTGACAATAGGGATGTGCATTCATTTGAAATAACATGGGAAATGTAGTTTCATACGGTTTCTAACCTGAAAAGATGGAAAGAAATGTCAGCTTTCTTTCCAGCATCCTTAAATTTCAGTTTCTTTTCCTCAATGTTGCTAATAGTTGGAGCCAATCTTGAACCAGTGACCCTTGGATTGGAAAGTGCCTGTCTTTCAGGAGGAGATATTCCTAGTTGGGTCTTGTAATTCTGGTCTTCTTAGTTCCTGTTTCCTGATTGGCCCAGTAGGGGCCAGCCCAGGGCAGGCTTGGGCATTTCTGCCAAGTCTCTGAGCTTGTTCTCAGCTGCTTCAGTTTTGTTTTCTTCTCTATCCCTGTAGTTCCTGTTTTTTTTTTCTTTTTTTGCCCTGCTGCAGCTGCATGGGCTTCTGCAGCTGGTTTAGTGACGTGAATCTTGGCCTTGCTGTTGACGCATGGAACCCAAATGATTATAATAACAACTTTGTTTCAGATGTTATGACTTGAGAAGCCACAATACTGTCCCACTTGTGTCATGCTGAATGGTCACCCTGACCATGAGCCATAGTTCCATAAATAATATTAAGGTGTTGTTTCAGTCACTGCGTCACTCCAGCTGGCAAGGGAAATTCCAATAGTCCTGGCTCAATGCCTGTAGAATGTGTTGGCTTTCTCCCAACACGTATAGGATACTTTAGTGAGCCTTGTTCTTACTATATTAGTAGCCAATCTTAGACGAGAATTAAGTTTAGGCAACAAAGGTTTAATTCTCCAATTCAACATGTCTGATGCATTTGATACTGTAGATCATGACATCCTTTTAAAAATACTTGACTATTATGGAATCTGTGGAAAGGTTCTCTGGATTTTAAAAATCCAGTTCTTACCAAGTTAAGCAACTGGGTATTATCTCATCATCATGGGTTTCATGTAGTGGAGTGCCAAAGGGTTCTCCTCTATCACCTATTTTGTTTAATATTATGATGATCCATTTAGGCCCTTTGCTAGAATCAAATGAGGTTTCAGCATTCATATAAACTGATGATGTTACAATTTATATCCCATTCATCAAAGAATTATATGAGACTAGTAAAAAAGGCCCATTGCTGACACAAATGAAACGGGCGCTAGCAAGGTTTTCCTCGGAGTGTGTATGTTTGAGAGATTGTGTGTGAGAGTGACTGTGTAAGAGAGAGAGAGAGTGAATGTGCGAGTGTGTGTGTGTGATAGAGAGTGAGACTGGGAGCGAGTGTGTCTGTGAGAGAGAGAATGTGTGTGTGAGCATGAGAGTGTATGTCAGGGTCCCCCCCTCCCTCCCAGCTCCAGGGTCCCCCCTCCCTTCCTCCCTTCATCTGAGTTCCAGGGTCGTCCCCTCCCTCCCTCCCTGCCTCCGAGTTCCAGGGTCGTCCCCTCCCTGCCTCTGAGTTCCCCTGCATTCATCCATATGCAGGCAACGTCCTCTGTGCCCTGCCCCCTCCATCCATCCATGTGCAGCATCTCTCCCCTGCCCCCTCCACCTCCCTCCAAGTTCCAGTGCCCCCCTCCCTCCCTCCCTCCCTCCCTCCCAGTTCCAGGGTCCCATGGAACTGGGAGGGAGGGGGGATGGAGAACGTTGGAGGAGTGACGTCAACAGGTGGTTACGATCCCAGTGAGACAGATTGGAATGTTGGAGGAGCAAATTATTATATTAGATTGCAAACAAAATCAAAGTAGGTACCCCTTATTGTTTAAGAGAGTGCAACGGCTCAGTCTTTATCTTAAAGGTCTCGACAATGAGGCCGAGGGCTACCTATCGGTAATTGATCTGACAGAATCAAAAAACATCATTAATGACCAGAACGTGCACTGTATGGCTGAAATAGAACAGGAGAACACATTGCTGGGCCAGGAAATGACAGAGTCCTTGCTGAATGAACTGCCATGTAGGCAAATGCTGTTTGATTCTCAAGAAGTCAATGTCTCACTAGCAGAAGATCTAGATTGTGAAAAGAACATAGCCGTGACTGAAAATGCCACAGATCTGGCAGAAGACATGTTCAGAGCTGCCATCGATGACACAGAAATGTATAAAGTGGCTGAGGCTACTGAACTCATAGATCTTCTAAACCAGACGGAGGAGTTGTGTCCCCCAGTTGCACAAATATGCATGTAGTTTTGTTTTCTTTTTCCTGACAAAGGTATGTTTGGAGGGGTATCCTCCAATCCTGCCCCCCCCCCCCCCAGACCCCTAGATGCCCCCAGGACATCCCAGAAGTGATCCCTGGTAGTCTTATGGGAAGAGTCAGTTCTCTACTGCTCCCACCTATCTGACTCTGGGTTCAAAACAGCAGTGATGACCCTTAGCCGTAGTCTCATATTAAAGTTAGTCTTCCATTTAAGGAAATAGGTACTTTTATCTGAAGGCCTCATCAGTTTTAAAGACAAAGGATGCACATTCCTTCTCTTTGAAAATTATCCAAGAAGAAATACCCACAGGTAAATTGTGCCTCTCTCTCTTTTTTTTTTTTGAATAGAGCAAATATAGATCTGAAATTAGAACCCTGACCTACATATTCCCCCAGCATTGCTACTTCTGACCTAAGAAAAAATAGGTGAACTTTAAGTTTCTGTATACACGTTCGTTTACAGAGTATAGGCAGTTTTCAATTATTTTGACCCAAGTATAAAGGCATTTATCTGCATGAATGGCTTCTGATAATTCTCCTTCCCATGTATAAGGACATGTGTAATAATTCAAAAATTCTAGATATTATATGAATTCAAAATTGTATTTTAGGAAACTATAGACTCAGATATTCTTACTGGTTGCCAATGGAAGCTTTTATATCTTGATCTGTTGAAAGAAATCTGTAGTAAAGTTAAAAGAATGCAAAATTATACTTCTAGGTGTGATGGAAAGAGAATACTGCATACAGGTTTATATTGAGCCGAAGCTTGCTGCAACACATAATAATGCATTAACTGAATCAAGGGTTGTTCTTTCAATGGTGTCATCATGTCTGATATCTTTTAATGCTGTTGAAGTCTTTGATGCATTGCACTGTGGGAAACATACATTGAAGGGCAGTTGTTTCTCTTTCTTTCTCTAGGGTCTGAAATACAGATTATGGCTTGCTTGTTTCATTCTGATTTATGTTTGCAGCTTCAAGAGCCAGAGGGAACTGGCATTATTTTCTGCCCACATTGCTAGCTTATGAGTACATTTTAGAAATCTTGTGCACCATTTTCACATATAAATAGGGGACTCATACAAGCAAACCGGTATGTAGGTATAAGTAGTGATTTTAGCTAAGGTGCTACTTATATGTCTATATTTTAGAATACAAAGTTCTGTCAATACAGAAATGAGTTCTGTTCTGGGCAGTCCTTCACAGTGTGTTTATTCCATGTGTTAAGATAACAATACCCTTATATTTTATACTACAGAAATTTTACTTATCAGCATTCATACCTGCTCATTGTCATGCACTCTCACTGTCCACAACTACTGTTCACTCTAAGCTGAGAAAGAGTCCTCCAACCTCATTTCTGCCAGTGGGAGGTGATGTTTCAATATTGTGCTTTGAATCACAAGGAACAGGCAGGTTCCCTGAGTCCTGCAGAGCTGGTCTGTCCTCACTATTAGAAATGTGATAGTGAAACAATACCCCCTACTGGCAGGACAATAGGTGGAGGACTCCTGCTAAGCTTAAAGGGAGCAGTGTCCACAACTACAGTGTAATCCGCTTAAGTGCAAGGGTCTGGGACCAAAAAAATACATGCAGTTAACTGGAGCGTGCACTTAACCGTTGTGACCCAAAGAAGCTTGACATCTGATAAACATATGTACAGTACTGTTTATTATACGTACAGTATACAGTCTCTGTTAACTGACGTTATACAGTCTCCGTTAACTGACGTTAGGCTTACTTGAAGTAATCAGTGATAGTCCTCTGTACACTATTGTGTCTGTGAGTTCCATAGACTATGTCTGCCAGATGGTAAAAACTGTCATAGCACTGACATCCAGTGGCCTCTAGATAGGCTCGCACGGTGTTGAGACTCTCCAGCGCCCTTGCAAAAGTGACAGGAGGTTGTTGAATTTCGTCATCATGTGCCTCGCTGCACATTTCATCATCTGTTTCATCATCAGCCGTTGCCTGCATGTAGGTGCATATCTCGACATCAGTGCTGTTGTCAGCTGTTTGTAGATCGTAATCAACAGCCACGTAGTGATGAAACTCCTCTTCAGTAACACCGGCTGGAATGTCAATAGCCTATTCATCTGACGCGTTTACAACAGCTGCATCTGTTTTGTCCCTCTCCACATCCTTAACAAAGCTTGCCCGCTTGTAGCAGTTCACAATGGTTGCCTGTGTAACATGATTCCAGGCTTCTTTCTGCATATGTAGGGAATCCAACACTGATAGATTACGAGCCAGTTCAACAGCACGTTTATCCTTGCCAGTCTGGTCATCCATATCGCTCATCATACAACGTAGCACAAGAGCCCGATAATGTTTTTTGAAATTGGCTATTATGCCCTGATCCATATATTGGATCAGAGAGGTAGTGTTTGATGGCAGGAAGACCACCGTGACGTTAGACAGCCTGACATCATCACTGTGTGCAGCACAATTATCACAAAGCAACAAAATCTGACGCTGTTGTGCCCGCATTCTAGTGTCTAACTTCTTTAGCTGCTGCTTCCAAATTTCCCTAGTCATCCATGAATTTGCATTAGCCTCGTATGACACAGGAAGTCGCTTAACATTCTTGAAGCAATGGGGCTGTTTGCTCTTTCCAATGGCGAGTGGTTCCAACTTCTCACTCCCATCCATATTGCAGCAAAGGAGGATCATCAGTCAGTCCTTCGACGTTTTACTTTCTGTAGTTTCGGCTTGTTTGAATGCAAGTGTTCCATCAGGAATCGCTCGCCAGTAGAGACCGTTTTTGTCAGCATTGAAAATGTCACAATGTGCAAACTCGTTCAAGATGGTAGATGTAAGGATTGCTGGATGTCAGGATTGCTGGACATACTTAGATTAATATGAAACCAGCTTCTGATAACTCCCCCCTCCCTCAGGAAGCCCTGAGGATGGCAGATGGACCAAATGTTGCCCAGCTGCCTGCTAGCCCTTTGTTTTCGCAAGTACCTCTAATTAACATACCTTTGTCCTCTCTGGACATCTGGGAGCAGGGCTCTCTGAGAATAATGAAAGCTAGATAGAGAGGCTCCAAAACTAGGGACTTCAAAGACTAAAACCTGTGAAAATGCTCACCTTCCTTACATCAGGAAATCAAACTGGAGTTTGGAAAGGAAAGAGCTGATAACAAAAGGCTGGGAAGGAAAGAAGTTATTTGATCCCTCTCTGTTCCTGTCAGGAATATATAAGTCAGAGTATATGGCTCTGCACTGGTCTTCTTCTCTCTTTCTCTGCATACCTCCATCTTGAGTCCCAGAGCACCCGACTCTGCTCCCCTCTTCTCCTTCAGCCCTACCCCAAAGCTCTCTCTCTTTTCTTTCTTTCTCTGCACACCCCCATCTTTAGCTTTCTCTCACTGATTTCCATCTAAACACACACTCAGATACAGCATTGCAATATTTATCTGTACTAAGTGCTGTGAGCCTATACATATACAAATATAATATACTTTCTATCCAAACCCATGTGGATTGTGCATTATTGAGAACCCACTGCCTCTACGGACTGGACCAGGGCCCATACCTAGACAATGAATGCTGACAGTAGGAAGAACTGAAACAACCCAATTTTCAGCACCAAAGTCATCAGCGTCTTGTTTTTCACCATGCTGTTTCTTGAATTTTATGTTGTTCCTCTCCTTCCATCTTTCCAACCATCCCAACAGTGGCTTTGAATTCAGTTAGTCCAAGACTTTTAGCTAGCTGATTAGCTTTCTCCATAAGCAGTGGACCACTGACAGGACACTGTCTGCTCCTGACTTGAGAAAACCACCGAAGAGCATCTTCTACAACCTCAGCTTTTCCTGCCCATTTTCATTTCCTGTGTGGATTTGTATTGTTTTGCCAGTCTTCCAGAAGCTGATCTTTCTGCTTCAAGATACGTGAAATTTGACTGGGAATGACACCATATTCTTTAGCAATAGATGCTTGACTTTAATTGTTTTCTAATTTTTTAAGAACTTCTATTCGTTCAGCCAGTGTTAAAGTCTTACAGTTGCGCGACGACGACGACTCCTCCAGTATACACTCTAACAACTTTCTTTTGCTTATTCTGCCTGTGGCAGTTAACCAACGAGATTTCAAATTTACCGCCCCTTTGCCACGTGCCAATCGGCTTCCATATTTCGTGCGTGCGCTTATGTGGAGTCTTTCCTGCAGAGGAGCAGTCTTAAACCATGCATATAAGCGAATCTTGCACATATCAGTGGTGTGCTAAACTGAAGTTTGTCCCCATAGAAATTGATGGTGCCAAAAATGGGACCAAAGTACGGCATGCAGTTATACAGAGCATGCGCTTATCCAATGTACACTTAAATAGAGTGCACTGTATCTTATCTTCGGGACCTGGGACTTGGAGGAATGCATGACGTGGGAGACTTATATACTTCTCTGAGTTCCAAATCTTCCCAACCCCCCAGGTCAAACTGTTCTTATTTGAGGAAAACTCCATAATGCCCGCTATTATGCATGCAAGTTTAAAAAATGTATGATATACACATATAAGTGGCACTGCATACATTTTTATATTGCAGATGTTCATAAAATCACGGCATGCATATGTACTTAGTGTCACATACACAGGTATCCTCCCACTGTGACACCACTCTTTTAGAAAATTTATGTTTTTATAACAGCCCTATTTCCAGGACTGGATTAACATTATATTGGGTCCAAGGCAAACACATAGATTCCCCCCCAACCCCACCCAACACACACACACACTTCCACTAGCATCACTCTGAGTTTTTTAGACCTTATGATTTTTTCACTTATTGCTGGTTACTGGCTCTTGGTTGTTTGCCTGGATTCCTGATGAAGGCATAGGTCGAAACATGGATCATGTAGAGTCCTTGCATCAGTGAATGGTTGTCTATATCCTGATTATGTCATTGCTTGTGGATACCTATAATAAAGTTTTGAACAGTACTTCCTGTCTCATTGCCCTGGCCATTCCCACTCTTTTGTCTTTGACAATGTTCAAACAGCCACATTCCTGTGCAGCTCTACTAAGGCAGCAAACTGACAGTTATGAACTCAGAAAGAATAAACCTGTTTGTGTTTTAAAGTGCTTTACCAGGATTTCTTCTCTCTCCTTATTCTCAATAAACCTACCCTTAGGGGATTTCATAAATATTAAATAAGAATATATTCTTATGAGAAGTTGATTTAATTATGAGGAGCTGACCAATCCCAGCGCCAGTTTGCTAAGGAAACCTTACATCTCCCCCATTCCCTTAATAGGGGTCCTCATCATTCTCCTTCTCACGCAATTCTTACCCCTAGGCAGACGTGCAACTTGACTGGCTGCTGGATGTCTTGGGTGAGACTGTGGTGCTCAACTTGTCCTATCTCTGCTGATCTGTTGTCTGATCCCAGAGCTCTACCTCTGTGGTTAGCTCTACCATATACTGCATCCAGCGTCTCTTCTGAACTGCAAGATTTGAATTTTGCAGTTCAGAAGAGACACTGGATGCAGTATATGGTGAAAACAAATTGACGGCAAAATCCAAGATAAGTACTGTATATTACTATGGGCAACATTCATTTGGCTTTGTTCAGCTCATTCTGTATCTATAGAAGGTATTTTGTCATTTACAGATATTGATAATATGACTCATGATTGAAAAAGAGCCTCCTACAACTCTGAAGTTTTTAACCGTACAAATAGGGGTGACTTCGATATTCACTGAAGTCTTTGTTCTCCACTTTATACACATTGTTATTGATATATACTCTTTTCAGAAAATTAATGACATCCCTAAAGATACAAAAGATGTTCCCTAAATGTTGTATTTCAAAAGTATCCTTCAAGGATACACCATACCAAACCATGTGCTCCTGGGTGACTGTTGGCTTTTCCCCCCATTTCAGATTAAATGCTGCTCTATCTCCTTTTTAAAAATTAGCGCCAACAGCCTGATTCCATCCTGGTTAAGGCCGAGTCCATCCTTCCGGATCAGGCTTCCCCTTTCCAAGAATGTTGTCCAGTTCCTAACAAGTCTAAATCCCTCATCCCTGCATCGTCATCTTAACCATGCATTGAGACTTCAAAGCTCTGTCTGCCTCTTAGACCCTGCACGTGGAATGGGGAGCATTTCTGAAAACACTAACCTGGAGGATCTGGACTTCAGCTTTCTATCTATGAGCCTAAATTTGGCTTCCAAAACCACCACATTTCCTATGTCATTGGTACCCACATACTAGGAAAACTGGCTCCTACCCAGCACTATTTAAAATCCTATCTACATTACACGTGAAGTCCTCCACCTTCGCAAGTGACCACTTCCACCATCCACCCAGCTATCTACATGCTAATGATCAAATCACCAACTACAACATCTGTCCTAAGCCTTCCCGTCTGGGCAGAAGTTCTTACAGACACATCCTGGGTGTGAAAGAATACTGCATCTCCTGGTGGGCAGGTCCTGGAGTACTTCCTACTTCACCAGGGTGATGCTCTCCTTTTAGGAAACTTCTCTCCTCCAAGGCAGCACAGGGGTTGCCAGACTGGAGGTGGGACTTCTCTACAATGTCCCTGTAGGTCTCCTCTATGTACCTCTCTGTCTCCCTCAGCTCCTCTAAGTCCTCTACTCTAACCTTAAGAGAATGGACTAGTTCACTGAAAGCTAATCGGGCACACACATATAACCTCTTGCAAACTGGGAGATAATCATACATGTGACACACATTGCAAAAGACTGGATAGCACCCCTCTCACAATCTGGAAAGTGCCATCTAGGAGTGGAGCTTGGGTGGAACTGGAGGTTATCTAGTTAGTGGCCATATTCAGTCAGCTAATTAGATACTGGCTGGATAAAGTTGGATAGCAAAAAGGTTGTCCTAACGTTATCTACTTAGCCATCCAGTTAGCTGTTAGAATATCCCCACTAACCTGATAGCACTGTCATTTAGTACTGAGTCTGGATATTTAGCTCTGCCCAGTATCTAGATATATTTAATCATAGTGACCAACATTTAAAAAAAAAACACCGTGGTTAAATATTGAGGGGTCTGATTGAATATTAAATTATTTAGTGGCAAATACAGCAGAAGCAGCCATTTTATAAAGAAGCATATTTTGCAAAGAGTATCATCACTCAGGCTTAGACAAATGTCATCCCTGATACATTTAGAGGGGACGTTATCAACAGGGGCTACTGTTAACACATGTTATTTTAATGTTATGTATTACCGAGGAGGAAACCGCTCGCCTTCTTTCCTCCTCGAAATGCACCACCTGTTCCTCTGATCCCATCCCCACCAACTTACTTAACACCATCTCTCATACTGTCACCCCCTCCATCTGTCATATCCTCAACCTCTCTCTCTCCACTGCTACTGTCCTTGACACCTTCAAGCACGCTGTAGTCACACCTCTCCTCAAAAAACCATCACTTGACCCTACTTGTCCCTCCAACTACCGCCCCATCTCCCTCCTACCCTTCCTCTCCAAAATACTTGAGCATGCCGTTCACAGCCGTTACCTCGATTTTCTCTCCTCTCATGCCATCCTCGATCCACTTCAATCCGGTTTTCGCCCTCTACACTCGACAGAAACAGCGCTCTCTAAAGTCTGTAATGACCTGTTCCTTGCCAAATCCAGTGGCCACTACTCCATCCTCATCCTCCTCGATCTATCCGCCACTTTTGACACTGTCAATCATGATTTACTTCTTGCCACACTGTCCTCATTTGGGTTCCAGGGCTCTGTCCTCTTCTGGTTCTCCTCCTATCTCTCCCACCGCACCTTCAGAGTTCACTCTCATGGATCTTCCTCCACCCCCATCCCGCTATCTGTTGGTGTTCCCCAGGGATCTGTCCTTGGACCCCTTCTCTTCTCAATCTACACCTCTTCCCTGGGCTCCCTGATCTCATCTCATGGCTTCCAGTATCATCTCTATGCTGATGACACCCAGCTGTATCTCTCCACACCAGACATCACCGCGGAGACCCAGGCAAAGGTATCGGCCTGCTTATCTGACATTGCTGCCTGGATGTCCAACCGCCACCTGAAACTGAACATGTCCAAGACCGAGCTCATCATCTTTCCACCAAAACCCACTTCTCCTCTTCCTCCACTTTCTATCTCAGTTGATAACACCCTCATCCTCCCCATCTCATCTGCCCGCAACCTCGGAGTCATCTTCGACTCCTCCCTCTCCTTCTCTGCGCATATCCAGCAGATAGCCAAGACCTGTCGCTTCTTCCTCTTCAACATCAGCAAAATTCGCCCTTTCCTCTCTGAACACACCACCCGAACTCTCGTCCACGCTCTCATTACCTCTCGCCTTGACTACTGCAACTTACTCCTCACCGGCCTCCCACTTAGCCATCTATCCCCCCTTCAATCTGTTCAGAACTCTGCTGCATGTCTTATATTCCGCCAGAACCGATATACTCATATCACCCCTCTCTTCGGGTCACTTCACTGGCTTCCAATCGGATACCGCATTCAGTTCAAGCTTCTCCTTCTTACCTACAAATGCACTCAATCTGCTGCCCCTCACTACCTCTCTACCCTCATCTCCCCTTACGTTCCCGCCCGAAACCTCCATTCACAGGACAAATCCCTCCTCTCATTCCCATACGATCACATCTTTCGTACCTTTACTCACAGAAAGACATATACCATATGTCTTCATGCCTTTTTATCGCCCTCTAAGCTCCCATTGTTCCCTTCCAAAGTTTCAATGTTTGCATTCCATTGTTCCATTCCTTAACGACACCTCAATTGTTTCGCATAACTCTGCACAATGTAATCAATAACCAATCTGTAACAAATTGTATTTCCAACTTTTATCTCATATTGTAAGCCACACTGAACCCGCAAAAAGGTGGGAAATGTGGGATACAAATGCAATAAATACCCTTCTCCACCACCGCCAACTCCAGGCTCCGCTCATTCTGCCTCGCCTCACCCTATGCTTGGAATAACCTTCCTGAGCCCTTACGCCAAGCCCCCTCCCTGTCCATCTTCAAGTCTCTGCTTAAAGCCCACCTCTTCAATGCTGCTTTCGGCACCTAACTCTTACCTTTCAGGAAATCCAGACTGCCCCAATTTGACTGCCCCTATCGGACTGACTGTTCACTTGTCCTTTAGATTGTAAGCTCTTTGAGCAGGGACTATCCTTCTATGTTAAATTGTACAGCGCTGTGTAACCCTAGTAGCGCTTTAGAAATGCTAAGTAGTAGTAGTAGTAGTAGTAGTATGTTACTGTTTTTGTTTAGAGAAAGATAAAAAAAGTAGCATATGTAACTATTTTTAGCTTGATTCATATCTCTTTTTCTTACTCTTTTTTCCCATCCCTACTTCTTGAAGATGCCTATGTAAGGCATCCTTTAATTTATATTTACAGTACCTGGCAGGGAAAAGGGCAAGGGTTTGCTTACTTTATTTTATGTCTATTAGATTGTAAGCTCTTTGAGCAGGGACTGTCTTTCTTCTATGTTTGTGCAGCGCTGCGTACGCCTTGTAGCGCTATAGAAATGCTAAATAGTAGTAGTAGTAGTAGTAGGTGTATCTCCTTAGGAAAACCATCCATGAATCTCTTTTAACACTTCTAAAACCACCCAAACCAAAGTCACAGTAGTGGGAGAGATTCTGGTCCCTAATATAGATTATATTTTCTGCCATGAAAAGGACAATTCATCCTGTTGAGACTCCGTTACTCAGTGTGTAATTTTTAAGCTTTCTCTCCTTCCACTATTTTGTGAGCTGCTTTCATCTATATTTATATATGACACTTGTTCCAGGATTTTATGTTTATACCGATATTCAATATTCATCAGTGTTTCTATGACCCCTGAGACAGGCGGGTTTCTCCCGCTGAAACACGATCCCATGTTGGATCTGCACTGGTGCCAAGAAAGGTTTTTTCCTGGATAGCTACTGGTGTGAGATCTTCCACCTTTTGATAATTCAGATACACGTATCAATCGACTCACCTTTATCCTATTGCTTATTCACCTCTTCAAAGAAATGTAGTAAATTGGTGAGGCAACATTTCCCTTGACTAAATCCATGTTGGTTTTGTCTCATTTATCCATTCTTATATATATGCTCTGTAATTTTGTTCTTTATAATAGTCTCTACCATTTTCCCCGGCATCAACGACAGACTCACTGGTCTATAATTTCCTGGATCACCTCTGGAATCCGTTTTAAAAATCGGCATTACATTGGCCACCCTCCAAGCTTCCGGTACCATGCTTGATTTTACTAACAATAGCTCTGCAAGTTCATTTTTCAATTCTATCAGTACTCTGGGATGTATACCATCTGGTCCAGGTGATTAGCTACTCTTCAGTTTGTCAAATTGCTCCAGTACATCTTCTATGTTTACTACCACTACTACTACTACTACTACTTACTACTACTTATAATTTCTAAAGCGCTACTAGACGTACGCAGCGCTATACAGAGATTTGTTTCAGTTTCTCTGACTTGTCAGCATTGAATACCATTTCTGGCACTGGTATCTCTCCCATATCTTCCTTGGTGAAGACTGTAGCAAAGAATTAATTTAATCTCTCTGCTATGGCCTTGTCTTTTCTGATTGCCCCTTTTATCCATTGGTCATCCAGCGGTCCAACTGATTTTTTTGCCAGCTTCTTGCTTCTAATGTATCTAAAAAATTGTTCTATGTTTTTGCCTCCAATGCAATCTTCTTTTCAAAGTCTTTCTTTGCCTTCCTTATCAGCACTTTGCATTTGACTTGCCATTTCTCATGCCATTTCCTATTACTTTCAGTTGGATTCTTCTTCCATTTTCTGAAGGATTTTCTTTTAGCTCTAATTGCTTCTTTCACCTCACTTTTTAACCATGCTGTTGTTTGCCCTTCCTTCCTCCTTTTTTAATACATGGATTATGTCTGGTCTGGTCTGGTCTGGGCTTCTAGGATGATATTTTAGAACAGCATCCACATCTTATGTAAACTTTTGACTTTGCAGCTGGTCCTCTAACTTTTTTTTGTACTGTTCTTTTCATTTTATCATAGTCTCCTTTCTGAAAGTTAAACATTAACATATAGGATTTCCTGTATGTACTTACTCCAGAGCTGATATCAAATCTGATCATATTATGATCACTATTATCAAGTGGCCCCAACACCATTACCTCCTGTACCAGATCATGCACTCCACTAAGGACTAGGAATAGAATTTTTCCCCCTCTTGTTAGTTCCTGAACCAGCTGCTCCATAAAGCAGTCGTTGATTTTAATAAGGAATTTTACCTCCCTAGCATGCACTGATGTGACATTTACCCAGTCAATATCAAAGTAATTGAAATCACACATTATTATTGTGCTACCCAGTTTGTTAGCCCAGTATTTTCAGGTTGCTGAGGATAAGAAAGAACAACATGAATTTCTGGTGGTGGTAGCAGGGAGATCTGATATTTTTGGAGGCGAAGGATACATGAAATCAAGGAAGAAAGAGAAGAATGCAAAGAAAAAGAGCTGCAAAATGAAAAGAAATATGAGACAACATAGGTGGGATGAGAGGAAAGAATACACATGAAGTGTTACTGATATGGCTGTGAACCCGTCTGAGCTACTGTTGTGGAAGTGCTATAAATTGAAAGCAAATAAACAGAGGCAAAAAGATAAGATGAGGATGGAAGCGGAAAACTTTGAGAGAATGAATGACTCATTGGAGACAGACTGTAATTAGATGATGGAGTAGCAGGAGAAAGAAAAGAGTAGAATGTACACAGAAATGGCTTTGGGAATTCTTTCCAGTTTAGAATTGTAGAAAAAGTGTGTGTAGATATAAGAAGGTTACTGGTGGACAACGTAGGTGGCATGAGTTGGAGAGTATTTTCTATGTGGAGGTAGGAGTTGTGTGTCAGGGGATCTGTATGAATGTATGCATGGGTGGGTGGGATATGCATGGTGTTATACCCAGGAGAAATGTATATACATAAATGTTTGAGTTGTGGGTTTATGTATTGGGTGTGAGGAATGAGTATGACCAGTGTGTTTGAGCAATCGGAATTTTTGTTATGAATACATGTGGGGGATATGGATTGGTGTATGGGCAGTAGGTGAACAGATGGATTGGGGGTAGATAGGAATATGTGTGTTTGTGTATCTATGGAGTTTGTCTCTGGGTGTTAGGTGAATGAGATTTTTGGGTGGGTACACAGATGTGTAAGTAAGGGTGTTTGTATTTTTATTTATTTTATTTTTGTTACATTTGTACCCTGCACTTTCCCACTCATGGCAGGCTCAATGCAGCTTACATGGGGCAATGGAGGGTTAAGTAACTTGCCCAGAGTCACAAGGAGCTGCCTGTGCCTGAAGTGGGAATCAAACTCAGTTCCTCAGTTCCCGAGGACCAAAGTCCACCAACCTAACCACTAGGCCACTCCTCCACTGTATCTGTACCTCTCATGTGGATGTTTAAATCTATGTGGGGTAACTGTGTGGTTATGGGTATGTGGGGTAGCTGTATGGCTGTGGTTTTGTGGGGGAGATACAAATGTGTGTTTGGTTGTGGATGTATAGGAATTTGTGGGAGTATGTGCATGAGTATATGTGGTGTGGAGTATGAGGTAGTAAGGAGCAAGTATGTGGTATGTATGAAGGTGTGGATTAAGTGTGTGCAGGCCAAAAATGTATTTTGTTTAGTTTCCTTGTCATTTATGGGATTTTTCATTGTATTCAGTTTTTTTGAATATTTTTCTTTTTCTTTATTTTTTTTTTGTTTCAGGGTAATTTAGAGGGGCATAATCGAACGGGGCCGGCCATCTCTAATGATGACCCCATTAAGCAGCGTACCCGACAGTATTATCGAAACAAGATGGCCGTCCATCTTTTGTTTCGATAATACAGTCGGGGCTGGCCAAATCTCAACATTTGGGCTGCCCTTAGAGATTGTCGGCGTTTGAGATGGCCACCATTGGTTTTCGCCGATAATGGAAACTAATGGCGGCCATCTCAAACCCGGCCAAATGCAAGCCATTTGGTTGTGGGAGGAGCCAGCATTTGTAGTGCACTGGTCCCCCTCACATGCCAGGACACCAACTGGGCACCCTAGGGGGCACTGCAGTGGACTTCACAAAATGATCCCAGGTGCATAGCTCCTTTACCTTGGGTGCTGAGCCCCCCCCCAAACCCACTCCCCACAACTGTACAACACTACCATAGCCCTTAGGGATGAAGGGGGGGCACCTACATGTGGGTACAGTGGGTTTTGGGTAGGTTTTGGAGGGCTCACATTTACCACCACAAGTGTAACAGGTAGGGGGGGGATGGGCCTGGGTCCGCCTGCCTGAAGTGCACTGCAGTACCCACTAAAAACTGCTCCAGGGACCTGCATAGTGCTGTGATGGAGCTGGGTATGACATTTGAGGCTGGCTTAGAGGCTGGCAAAAAAATGTTTTTTAATTTTTTGGGGGGTGAGAGGGGGTTGGTGACCACTGGGGGATTAAGGGGAGGTGATCCCCGATTCCCTCCAGTGGTCATCTGGTCAGTTTGGCACCTTTTCAAGGCTTGGTTGTGAACAAAAAGGGACCAAGTAAAGTCGGCCAAATGCTCGTCAAGGCCGTTTTTCTTTTTTCAATTATCGGCCGAGGCTGGCCATCTCTTAACCACGCCCCTGTCCCGCCTTCGGTACACTGCCGACATGCCCCCTTGAACTTTGGCTGGCCCTGCAACGGAAAGCAGTTGAAGCCGGCCAAAATCGGCTTTCGATTATATTGATTTGGTTGGCCTTAGGAGAAGGCCGGCCATCTCCCGATTTGTGTCGGAAGATGGCCGCCCTTCTTCTTCGAAAATAAGCAGGATAGTCAGTAGTGCACACTGTTGATAATATAGGTGCTTATTTTAGATGTATTCACATATCTAAGTGGCAGATTACATCTAAATCTGGAGAGTCACAAATCTCTAAATGCCATTTCAAAATGACCTTTCATACTGGTGGAGGTTTACTACATTCAAGTAGCAAGGGGGCATAAGGAAGGTGGGGAGAGAGAGTGGTCTGGGCAGGACCACAATACAGCCATGTATTCCTTATATCACATAGGAAATCCATGTTTGCAGTGGAAATCCCAGATGTCAGAATTTAGAACTGCTCCCAAGTATGACTAAGTGCCTGCAGAAGGGGCAGTGCTAAATCCAGAGTTTTTGGGTCCCGCAATGCCAGTATTTCCCTATCTTAAGCACACTCCGCCATTATTCAACCCCTCTAACATAATAATAATAATAAAAATAATGCATGACACCTGTATCCTACACTTACCACAAAAGATCAGTGTGGCTCACAAAAGAGTAAACTGGCCCAACTCCAGGAATATTACATATGATGGTCAACTAACCCTCAAGAAAAATAACACAGTCAATTAAAAAATGTATAAACAAGAAGGTTTTCGTTTGCAAAAAAACATATAATCCAGTGCCGTAGCGAGGGCGGCTGACACCCGGGGCGGGTTGCCGCTGCGCTCCCCCGGGTGCAGCACGGCGCCCCCCCCCTCGGTGCGCCCCCTCCCTCCGGAGCGCACCCTCCCACCGGAGCACACTTACATTGAATTAGGAAGCGAGGGGCGGGCGAGAGGGCCGATCCGCCCCCGAGTGCACGTCGCTGGGAGCTGCGTTGGCTCCGCTGGTTCCCTGCTCTCTCTGCCCCAGAACAGGAAGTAACCTGTTCCGGGGCAGAGGGCAGGGAACCAGCGGAGCCGACACCCCCCCCAGCAGCGTGCACTCGGGGTGGACCGCCCCACCGCCCCCCCTTCCTACGCCACTGATATAATCAGATTGCCTACTTGGATCTTTAGAACCTTCAGCAACCCCCCTGAAATCACCTGATGTCCCAACATAAGCAGCCTCTCCTTGTATCACTCCCTAATATCCCTTGACCCCCTCCAAACATCACCTGACCTCCTCAGAAAATAAGCAGCTCCCTCCTCCATTATAAGATCCCCCCCACACACACACACACAGCATCCCTCTCACCGGAGGCCTCCATGTGTGACAAAAGCCCAACACATGGCAGCCTCACCCATATCCCTATCCCTCCAGGCTTAAGACCCCTCTAAATCAGCCATGGGCTGCAATCTTTCCTATCATCCTCCCTCCTCCAGTGCATTCATTCAGGCTTACCATGGGTCCTTGGTGTCTAGTGGGGCAGGAACAATGCCTACTCACTCCTACTTCAAGGTCACTGAGATCCACTAGCGGCAATACCGCGATATTACCACTAGAGGCCAGTCTTCCATATATGGGTATAATTCTATATAAGATATTGCCACTAGAGGTCTCAGTGGCCATTTTGGATCCCAGTGACCATGAAGTGGGAGCAAGTGGGCAACCATCCTGCCCCACTAGACAAGTCCAGTAATGGAGTCAGGGAGAGGTAGGGAGGTTTGCAACCCATGGCTGATTTTGAGGGGCCGCAGGCCCCAGGGAAGGAGTATGGGGGAGGCTTACATTTAATTACAAGCCATAATTATAAGTACAGAACATATTACTGGTTGCTATTTGGAATTTCTACATTATTATTGATCAGTTGCATTGATAGAGTTGTCTTATTTTAATAACTATGCAGTCAATATTTAGCTGGTGGTGGTCAGATTTTTTTTTATTTAATGCTGACTGTCACTGGCTAAATTAGCCCTGTATAAATGTGCTGGGCCATGTCCAGGCACCAGCAGTGAATATCCGGTGGCTAATTGCAGTGGTGCTGGCCACTGGAGCTTATGCGGGTTCCCACCAATATTCAGCTGGGTCCCGCTTACAGACTGTTATGTGGGCCCTGGCTGAATATCAGCCAGGACTTGGATAAAAGAAAAATATGTCCTGTACTCCTCCCAATCCCCCCCCCCCCTTCAGGGCTAGAAACCCCCACCCAAGCCCTGCATGACTGATTCCCCCTCCCACCTTGATGAGTCAAGAACCCCTCCCAACCCCCTCACTGAAAATAGCACCCCGTTCCATGCCCCTGGTGGTCCAGTGGGGTGATGGGAGTTGGAGTGAAGCCCACAGCCTCTTATGGCAGCCATTTTGGAGAGCCAGCCACTAGGGGCAGCAGCAAGTGGACAGTATGGGATGTCAAAAATGAAGGAAGGTCTGAATAGTAGGCTTGTGCATAAGAGAAAGTAAGATTAAGATTCCACCCCCTAGAAAAGAATTACAGTTTTAGTAGATAAAAGTTTTAAGAGGTATTTCCTTACTTCCCTTCATTTACTCAGGTGCTTTTATGTTCAATTTAAAATCTAGCCTGTAGGTATGTGATTAGTTAACCTATTGAGTGCTCCAGAGCAGCACAGCTGTGATTGTGTTTTCCAAAATTCCCATGAGTATGCTTTATTCTTAATTCCATGGTATTGTGCTAACAACCTGAAACCTGGTGCCTCTGAATATTTCAGTAAGAACATAAAGTTCCACTTTCCTCTGAAGTAGATTTAAATAAAATAATCATGTAGGTATTTTGAAAAGAGATACAGAAATGTTTTAGTAACTGCTGCAATAATTGTAGCATTTTATTGTGAGATACATAAAATAAGGACCTACATTCTTTTGTTATTTTATTTTCTCTTATGGAAACAGCCACAGTGACTGTCACTGGCATCTGTATTTTCAAAATGCTCTGTGTACAGATTAAAAGTTGCCCTTCATTCCCCATGTCCTTTCCCCTTCACAAAGAAGTCTCATCTTGTTGCTAAGAATATACCAAACTCTTTTCTTTCCAGCGAAAGCCCCAATTTCTTTGTTCCATACACCATTCCTTATCCTTATGTCTCCAGGTTCTAATGGAGAATGAGTGATCCCTACTTACTTGGTATGTTGTACCTTCCAAGGCAGTAGCTTCTGGGGATTCATTCTTCTCTATAAGGACTTGAGAAGGACACATAAAGGGAAGAAAGGGGAACCAAAGTGTGGATTGGTAGCCTATATGGGGAAGCGGGGGATATTTGGTATGCCCATATCTGGGAGCAGGAATTACTCAAGGGTTAGGGGTTGAAGGGCTATTAACATCTTTTACTTTTAACCCCATGTGGTTTGGGGGGTGTAGTGTCTAAGGCCTGATTGGTCATTTAAGATTGGGGTATTTGAACTGTTGGGAATGAGTCAACAGCACAAAAAAATCTGCAATTTTTATGGAGGGGGGTGTATTATTTTCATTGGACATTACATAAAGTAAAACAGAAAATTTTGTTGAGTTTTCTCTGTCATTTAAAATAATAGCATCTTCTTAGTCTTTGACAATCTGTATACTTCTTCCAAGAAATTTTAAAATGATGTTACAGTATTGGTCTTTGTATAGAACAAACCCAATTCCCTTTAAGTATGCTCCTTCACAGGGCAACCTTGAGAGTGACCTAGCTCTAGACTGATTAACCAGGAGGGTGTAGTTCAGCCAGGGGGAAATAAAAACCCAGAGCATAAACAAGACAGAGAGACACAGAACAGAAAGGAGCAGCCCTTCGGAGTAGGTATCCATGAGTTATGGACAAGGAATGACTTAGGTAGGAATGCTCTCAGTTGAGTACTGCAAAATGCTGACCTTGTGAGCCAGGTCTTTCCTTGTCTGTTTAATGCTGAACTTTAAGTTGATATTTCTGTGTACAAGATGACTAACTATAGTTTGTCAGGAGCCATAACTTTTACACTGAGAACTGAGTTGCAAGATGATTATGCTTACTCCTGAGTTTAACATGCCTGTGAGAGGATCAGGCGTTGGTGTATAATTGATGCACAACCCTATAAAAGAGTTTTGTTCCACTATACATTGTTGCTTGACTGTGTCTGTGTAGAGTCTACATATTATGGCTGCTTATCATATATGGCTCTAGTGGTAGAATTGGTTCTTCTCAGTTTAAGAGAAGGCAAACTCACTAAACCTCTAGAGCTTGGGCTAAAGGATTAGCCCTACCCTACAGAGGGACCAGAAATTTAATCAGAATCAAACAGCAGGATTTTATTTATTTATATATTAATTTATTTTTTGTTTATAACACTACAGTGCAGCTGTACAATTGGGAAAGTCTGATCTGGAGTGGCTATTAGAATGTGAAGCCCCTATATATCCTGTGGGAGACTGGTTGATGTATATATAAGAGCACAAAAGGAGCAAGGAACTCCCAAGATGAAAGACTAGAAACAAGAATGGCAGAGGGCCTGGGTAGCCTTCTAGCAGTATACCTGGAAGAATCTGCTAAGAATGTTGAGATCATGCAGGTAAGAAATGTTTAAAATTAATAAGTAAAATAAATAAATAAAGCTGAAGCTCAGCCATTGGTATCTGATGACAGGAAAAGCAATGCCAACAAGAAGGGCACAAGGCCATTACCAGGATTGGATAGCAAGGAAACTAATGTGAAAGCAAAGAAGGCCCAAGAGGGATCCAGTTAATTATCTGGCCAAGATCAAGGGAATTCAGGAAGTTTAGTCCCCTGAAGAGGGCATGGATCAAAAAGCTAGACAATGTTCTGTGGAGCTGAAGGGAACCAACTTCCTTAACGAAGACTTGAAAGGGGAGTTAGATTATCTAAATGACAGGCCAAAGAGAATACAAGGGGAGGAATCCTTTCAAGGCCAATTGATAGGTTAGGATCAGTTTCAAGTCAGCACACCACATAGAGTACTAGAATGAAGGAGCTTGAGAATATACTGTAGTTCATGGAAGTAGAGAAGAGTGAATTAAGAAGAACCATTCAACAGCAAACTGAGGAGATAGAACAATTGAATGTGAAACTCCTGAGAATTAACACTGCAAAGACAGGAAAACAATTTAAACTAGAAGAGCTCCAGTCCTTGGAAATCTTAAATTACCATGAGGAACAAGTGAGGGAAAAATAAAAGATTGGTCGCAGGGCCAGAATCCATAGCTGAATATCAAACTGAAGGCTAAAACCTAGGAAGTTTTGTCTCTGATGAGAGGCAGAAAAAGATGTTAGTGATTTAAAAAGCAGTTTGGAGAACAAAATAGAGGAGGTTACTTGGCTGAATGAGCAGGTTACCACTATGAAGTCCTTCAATGAGAATCTTCAGAAACAAGTGGGTGGGCAGTTTAATGAATTGAAGGGGGTGGAACTCATAGTAGCAGAGCTATCTGAGGAGAAGATGATATGGGAAAATGAAAATAGGAAGGTAACCTGCCAGCTGAGTGAACGAAAAAGACAGTTGGAAAAGAGTGTTCCAGCTGACTATTTTGAGAATATGGAGTGTTTGCTGACCAATGAAGTAATTGAGAGTTAAGTAGCTGGCAACCATATGAGAATAGCTGGTGCAGTAGCAGCAAGAGGTCAAAGGGCTCAAAGACCATGTTTACCTGCTGACAGGCTAGTCCTAGGGCTGTCATGCCCAAGCAGAGGCTGCAAGAGTCAAAATAAATACATAAATAAATAGAGCAGTAGCAACAGTGCCACTGTAGCAGTACCCTGAGCTGCAGGGGCAGCTAATTGTTCTCCAGCAGAACCATCATGAGGTGCAATCAAAGGCCCAAGCACTGGAGGTCATGAGCACCAAGTTCCAGATTCAAATGCATGAAATAAGCCTCAGAGAAGATAAGAGTACATGAGAGAGAAAAGGTAGTCTATGCTATTCCCCAAGAACTCCATTCATAAGTGTGAGGGAGTAAATGGTATAGTGGCAGGTGTCCCTAGGAACACTCCCTCACTGAAGGTGCAAATTAACAGGTGGCATTAAGAGGACACAGTTTAGCTGCCTGAAAGCAGGTGGCACTAAACTGCCAAAGCAGGGCCTAAGTCAGAAGGGAGGGGAGGGGGGCAGAGGCAAGCTTAGCTGAAATTGGGTGGTGGGGGGAAGAGGGGTTGGTGGTTGAGAGGCTAGGATAGGGGAGGGCAGACCTATACGGGGTCTGTGCCAGAGCCGGTGATGGGAGGCGGGACTGGTGGTTGGGAGGCGGGAAATACTGCTGGACAGACTTATACGATCTGTGCCCTGAAAAAGACAGGTACAAATCAAGGTAAGGTATACACATATGAGTTTATCGTGGGCAGACTAGATGGACCGTGCAGGTCTTTTTCTGCTGTCATCTACTATGTTACTATGTTACTATGTAAATGCCCTGAGAGAGTATAGAACCAGTGATGTCCCGAAGCAAGAGGTCTCCAGGAGAGAGATCGCAAGTTCAGAGATCTCCTGGAAGTAGGCTTCAACTGAAGGAATTCTCCCTAAAGGGTTGGCTGGGCTGTAGAACCTGTGGGGAAGTCCCACTACTACTACTACTACTACTACTACTTAACATTTCTAAAGCGCTACTAGGGTTACGCAGCGCTGTACAATTTAACATGGAAGGACAGTCCCTGCTCAAGCAGCTTACAATCTAAGATACAAATGTACAATCAATCTGATAGACTATGGGGAAGTCCCAGGGAAGCAAGGAGTGGCCCTAGCTCAGAGATTTGCATGAGAAGGAACAGAAGACTGCACAGGTAAAGGAGTGCCTTCATTTTCTGTGAATGTGATTGGAGTTGCTGACCAGGGTTGGAAATAGTCTGTGACAGTGGAACAGACTGTATTACTTTAATTATTTTCTACCAATAAAGTTTCCTTTGATTTTGCATTGCAACTTACCTGTGTCTGTGAAATCCTGTAGCCAATCACCAGTCACACTTACAATCAGGTATGCTCAGGGCTTTTTTTGTGGGGGTACTTGGGGGTACTGAGTACCGGCACCTTTTCCATTGTATGCTAAAATTGACCCAAGGATCCCAAATTTTAATGAAAGAGCTCAGGCTCTACACACCAATTCTGCCTTGTCATAGGTTCTGTCACTGGTTGCAGGGGGCCTGGCTATTGTGGGGTGGATCCTTCAGTGATCACCCTACCCTTGAAGGGTGGCCTAGCATTTGAATACCGGCACCTTTTTTGCTACAAAAGATGCACTGGGTATGCTAATGTTATCTGTTCCCTCCTCCTCCACCACCAACTCCAAATTCCATTCCTTCCATCTTGCTGCAACATACTTCTGGAATAGACTTCCTGAATCAGAATGTCATGCTCTGTCTCTAACTATTCAAACCTAAGGTAAAAGTCCACCTTTTTGAGGCTGCTATTATCTCTTAGCCCTTTATTTACATGTTCGATACCCATTTTATTTTAATCATTCCTGTAATAAATGCAACTCGCTAATCCCTTGTCTTGTTTGTCTGCCTTGAATAACTTGTAAGCTCTATTGAACAGGGACTGTCTCTTTCATGTTCGTGTACAGTGCTATATATGTCTAGAAACACTATAGAAATGATAAATAGTAAAGGAGGAACAGTAGTGATATGTGGCTGGTCTCTTTTTCAGTGAGTTATGTTAGACCCATATACAAAACAGAAAAAGGGGGAAAAAAACATCGTTCTTTCCTGCTCCTTTCTGATTTTGGTGCAGCTGCCAGTGTCACTGCTTTGCATGCCAACTCCAGGCCTTGCCACTGCTCAATCTGTTGCCATCCTTTGACTGGATTCTGTTAGGCCCACAAACAAAAGCAGGAAAGAGAAGATCCTTCTTCTTGCCTTTGTCTTTCTGCATTTGGTATTTTTGCAGTTTGTGTTACTGTCTCTCTTGCCTACCTCAGGCCCTGGTGCTAGCTGGCCTGCTTTTTTTTGCTTCAATGCCATTGTCCTATCATATTGTTGCTAGTGCCACTGTAGCTACTACAACTGCTTTGTCATGTTTTTTTCCAATGGGATATTTTGTCCCCACAAAGTCAACCTCCCCCCACCAAAAAAAGACATACAAATAAAAAACAAGAAAAAAAATCTATTATCCTGCTTTAGTTTTAGTGTCTTGGGCTGTTCATGCCAATATTTATTATGCTCCTGCCACTCTTAACTGTGTCTGTTCAGCATGAACACCCGCTTTCCTGCTCTCTTATTTCCAACGGAGTGCCATTATTGTATTCATGAGGATTAGTCTGTTTCAGGGGTGTAGCCAGACCTCAAGGTGGGAGGGGGCCAGAGGCCAAGATGGTCCACCGCCCTGCCGCTGTACATATTTTGGCTGGCGGGGGCGGGGGGTCCCCAACCCCCTCCAACTGAAGCACCGCCGCCGCAAATACCTTGGCTGGTAGGGGTCCCCAACCCTCGCCAGCTAAAGCCTTCGTCCAGCGCTGGTCTCCAGTGCTGCCCCATTGCCTGCCCTTTTCTCTCTTCTCTTCATGTCCGGCATGCTCCTTTTAGTGAAATTGAGCATGGGACCCCCACCAGCCAAACCAAGGGCCCAGAACAACTTTGGGGGGCCTAGGCCCCCCTGGTCCCACATAGCTACGCCACTGCTCTGTTTAGGGTCTAGGGGCCTGTAAGTTAATTGAAGTGGCGCAAACCTGATTGTTGACCCAGGGCAAATAATAATCATGTACTGGCCCTACTGAAATGGCTAATGCAAACAATTCTGAATCACTATGAAGAGCATTTACCCATGCAAGTATCACTGCCTGCCTTGCTATAGCTAAGTGTTCTCAAGATGGGCAGTCAACACAGTTATAGAGGACCTGCATCTGACACCCCAAAATACATACCAAATACTTAATTTACCTTTGCAAACTCTTACGTTTGCTTTGACTGATTTGCACTATTAATGTTGCAGAAGTTAAAAAGTTTTTGAAAAGGGAGAGGTGGAGAGATTCAGGCAGTGAGAGGCTTCAGTGGAATCTTAGAACCGGTGGAGTGTTAGAAACTGCTGTGCTTGACAATATGTGCAGGTGTGAGCCGCTAGGGATTTGACGTCATTGTTGACGGTAGTTTTGTGTGCCTGGAACAGCTAAAAGTGCACCTTGCCTGTGACCAGTGAGAGGTGGAGAGATCCAGGTAGTGAGAGGCTGCAGTGGAATGTTAGAACTGGTGCACTTAACTGTCAGTGCTGGTATGAGTCACCAGAGATTTGATGCCATTGAGTGCCCAGAACAGATAAATGTGTGTCTTGCCTGTGGCACAGCCAGAGGGCATGGACTGTGAGGCACACCAGGCCCTTTGGAAGCCCCTTGAAGCACCGAGGGAGGAAAATAAATCTGGCAATGTGTTTAACTATTCTAAGGTAACTAAGTTCTATTATTCTACTGCAAACTTGGGGAAAAGGAAAGCAAAACCCAAAAGGCTGTCCAGTATCAAACACTTCACAACAAGGCCTTATGGATAAACATTTGATTTTAAGATCACAAATGGGACTACTAAGTCAAGGCTTCCCACAGGAGCAGGAATCCATAAGCTTAGCCGAATGGACCCCTCCCCAATGCCTAGCATCGCCCAGTTGATTTCCAGTACCTCTAATAGGGCAGTCTATGAGGAAGCTGCAGGAGGTAGTCTGTCAACAGACTCGCTTTGATTACTACTACTACTATTTAGCATTTCTATAGCGCTACAAGGCATACGCAGTGCTGCACAAACATAGAAGAAAGACAGTCCCTGCTCAAAGAGCTTACAATCTGATTCCATCTTTGGAAACATCTAGATTGGATACTGCCTCATGTGCTATTTCTTTGAAAGATATATGGTTTGTTATGACTAGAATTGAAGCCAAGACAGGAGAAGTAGTGGGCCAGCTTTGTCAATTTTCCCAATTAGAGGATATGGACAAAAAACTTTCTTCTGTAGAAATGAGGCTAAGAAATATGGAGCCTCAGGTTGCTACTTTACAGACTATTGTTTCTTTACCTCCCTGTTTACAAAGCCGCGTTGCAATGCTTATACAGCCCATTCAAAGTGAAAGGGCTATGTTGATATTACCGCATCAACAGGCACTAGCGCAGCTTTGTGAACAGGGGGGTTACTGATTAAGGACAGTCTTTCCACTCATATTGGATCTTAGAATGTTAAATTTTCTTTATACAAAAGTACTGTCTGCTGAAATATTATTAACTAGATATTTTAAGAAGGTGTTTGCTATTACTGATGACACAAACATTTCTCAATTTTATCACCTTCCTTCTAGAGTCAGCATAGATAGCTTAGGAGAAGAAGCCTTTGACTCTTTGGAGGGAGGTAGCTTTAATTTAGATATAATTTCCATTAGAGCTACCTTACATGTCAAGTTCTCTGCACGGAAGGATAAACTGTTACTGGCCAATTTTCAAAGCAATTTAAGTGGGCAGGAGCTTCCCCTGCCCACTTAAATCACTTACCATTGCCTAAGTGGTGATATTCAGTGGCACTTAACTGGATAATGTCATTTAATATCACCACAGACCGCCCAACAAAAAAGTGGGCAGGTCAGAGGCATCACTTGGGGAGGTGTTAGGGAGGAGCCAGGGGTTATGTGTTTGCTTGTAATATTCAGTACTGGGACCTGCATAGCTAAGTGGGTTAAATTAGGACAGCTCAAAAGCTTTCCTAAATTAACCTGCTTGGCTATGCGGGCCTCGGCACCGAATATTGGCCAGGACTTGTATAAGTGTCTTTTATTTTTAAAGCACCCCCCATCCCCTTCCTGGCCTACAAAATAGCCCCCTCCCTCCTACCCCATTTTCCCAGCCTGTGGGAAACAAAGGCCCTACCCTACTTGCCAAATGAGACCCCTACCCCCACCCCCAAGGTCTAGTTAGGCCCCCCCTGGGCCTACCTTATATCCCTGCTGTTCCGTGGGTGTCTTTGGGGGCAGGTGCGAAGGCCACTCTTGTGGCTTCCCTTAGAAAATAGCTGCCATGATCTCTCATGGCAGCTCGTGGTTTTATAAAGTACCACAAGGTTGCAGCAGCCATTTACAAAGGATAGCCTCAAGGGGCAGGAATGAAGGGGCTTTGCTCCTGCCTTCAATGACCCCATGGACCATCAGAGACATCAGGTAAGCCTTGGGGGGTTGGGGGCAGAGGGCTCATTCGAGGAGAAGTGGAGGGCCTTTGATTCCTGTGATCTGGGGGAGGGGGTAGGACAGAGGAGGATATTTTGAAGGCCATGAATGGGATCGGGGGGAGGGGCTTTAAAAGGTAAAAGAATCCCAGCTGATATTCGGCTGGAGCCATACTACTGTCTTATGTGGGCCCCATATTTAGCCCCCAGTATTCAGTACCAGTGCTCAAATATGGCCAGGCACTGAATATTAAGCACTAATCTAGATGGTAAGTGTTTGAAAAAACACTGGCTGCCACCTGTTGAATATTGGGAGGGGGGTTAATTTTGAAGTGTTACTTTACGAAGAAAGAATTTCTTTTTTGAAGTCAAAAGGTTCAAGTGTCACAGAGCTAAGGAGGAAAATGTTTCTTGAATTAAAATCTAAGGGTTTGCTAGTGGGGGGGGGGGGGGGGGGGGAACTTTTCCTAAATATCTTCTTTGTAAATTTCATTGTAAATTTCATTGTAAATGTTTGATACCTTGGCAAAGGAAACAGTTTGTCATTTTGGATCCATCTCAATTAGGGGCCCTTTAACTAAGCCACGGAAGGGGTAATGCGCAGGTTGCAAACGCTAAATTGATACTACTGCCAGGGTAGTGCGGATGCTCTGCGGTAGTTTCAAAGTTATCACTCGCTGTTTCTACCATGGAGGGCATTCCCAGCATGTGAGCCCTTACCGCCAAGTAAATAGGTGGTGATAAGAGTTCAGGCAGTAAATAACTGCTTGCTACTTTTAATATTAGCACACAGCCATTTATTGCACCATTCAAAAAAGGCCTTTTAACCCGCCACAGTAAAAAATGGTCCAGTGTGCACTAATTGCACACATCCAAACTAGCGCGAGGCCACTTTTTATCACAGCTTAGTGCCCCTTAGAGAGCTTTTTGCTAGATAAGTCCATATTATATGGTTACCTCAAGATGTAGGGAATTTAATATAGGTCCATAATAGATTTGTACCACCTTTAGACTTAGATTTATTTAAGAATCTTATTTTGATTGCTGCTAGATTTCTTTTAAATTCTTCTCCATTCCGGGGGCTACTGCACCTATTTTATTTCTTTCTTTCTTATGTTCACCTTTGGAAAATTTTATATTTCTTAAATATTTGGTATAATTTCCTAATTTAGGGCTCCTTTTACAAAACTACACTACCAATTAGTGGCACGCTGAATGCAAAGAAGCCCATTCTATTCCCATGAACTTCTTCACATTCAGCACGCTGTAATCAAACACTGCTTTGTAAAAGAAGCCCCTTATTATTTGGGGATTAATTTTCAAAAATCTCAATTTAAAAAAAAAAAGCTTTTGATAAGGATGTCCTGGAGAGAGCTGTAAAGACAATGTTTGCCTCTATGCAGATTATTCTTGAACAAGAAGTTTTACTTGTTACGCTGCTTTAATATTCAGCCCTCGGTGATCGGCGTTTTTTTTTTTTTTTAAGTTGGCCATTGCAGTATTTTATACTTGGATATTCAAAGCTAGGCACGACCTACATACTGGTGCTTATTATCTGTGTATAAAGCAGCTGCTGGCACTTATCCAGGTACTGGTGATATTCAAATTGGTACCTGAATAAATGTATGCATGTATATTTTTATTTATACAAGATTCTTTAATTGGAAGATTGTTCAGATTTCATAGGAATTCAACAGATTTTCAGCAAACTTATTTTAAAGATTCAGAAGCTTTTACATATAAGTGTAATACCAGTGCATATATTGCTTAAAGCAGTGATTCCCAAACCTGGTCCTAGAGGCACCCCAGCCAGTCAGGTTTTCAGGATATCCACAATTAATATTTATGAGAGAGGTGGAGGTAGTGCATATAAATCTCTCTCATGACTATTCAGTGTGGATATCCTGAAAACCTGACTGGCTGAGGTGCCTCCAGAACCAGAGCTGGGAACCATTGGCTTAAAGTCTATTTTCAGATTACAGTGCCTTTTAAACTTACTGTCTCAACAGTTAGATCATGATGTAATCTAAGACTCTGTACAATAAATTACAAACCAGAGTAATGAATTCTTGTCAGGTACCCATGGTAATAAGAGATAAAGATCTGCCCAGGTCACCTAGGGGGCAATCCTTTAAAGGTAACCCAAATTTGTGTACCAAAATGCAGGGCACTGAGCGCAAATTCTATAACAGCATCTGGGCACCCAAATTCTGTCATAGAATAAAGTGTAAGTTTGCATTTGCATGCCTGTCTTTAGGTGCTATGACTTACATTTTTACCTGGATAAGTGGTGAACTGGATAAGAAACTGGTTGACCGACAGGTGGCAGAGGGTGGTGGTAAATGGAATCCGGTGGGAGGAAAGGAAGGTGAGCAGTGGAGTTCCTCAGGGGTCGGTGCTGGGGCCTATTCTGTTTAATATATTTGTGGGAGATATTGCTGAAGGGTTGGAAGGAAAGGTGTGCCTTTTGCGGATGACACAAAAATAGCCAATAGAGTGGATACCCTGGAGGGAGTAGAAAGGATGAGAAGGGATCTCCGAATGTTAGAAGAATGGTCAAGGGTCTGGCAGTTAAAATTTAATAAAGATCATACAAAGAAACCAATCTACTAAAGAAATAAAAATAAACAGTGCATTGTGTATAACATAAATATTTTTTTCTTTTTTTATCTGCTAATAGTGCTCAGTGGAAGGGGTGATGTGCACAGGACTCACTCGCAGTATGTTACTGCTAACACCCCTTAAGACATCATCGCACTCCTTCCTATCATATCCACACCATGTTCTAGGCAGTTCATTGTAATGATGATAAAACAAACTTGTGCTTAGCTTATTCAGGAGTGCCGGGGGTCACTGTTAAATCAAAAGTCCTGGCTAAAATTGTAACCGTAGTAAACACTACTCCCTAAAACCGGGATTAAAGTCCAGCATCCAAGATATTATTTGTCGCAGGTTCCCAACATGCTGGCATGTTTCGCTTCGTTTGCACCTTCAGGGAAACACCATTTAGTCTGCAATGATTTTTACAGTTGCTCACTATGTGGGTTGTGTGCTGAGTACAGAATACCGCTTAGCACCCAATCAGCACTTGCATGCGTAAATGCTAGTATCCTGTAATCTTAGCATATAAACGTTGGTTCATTTAGGGGAGAAGTTATCAAACTACAGTAAAAGATCACCTTGTACTGCACCTTGATTTACTGCTGGACTCAGAAAAAAATGCGGAATCTCAGAACTGCAGAATGCTGAATCCCATTTTAAAAGAATAATACTGCTTGCGAGCCACCTTGCATGCAATGTTATTCCATGGCTTGGGAGTACTGGGCTGCAAACCCAGCACAGCAGGATTTCCCCTGGCACCAGACCCCCCCTGCTAAGGCCTCCCCAGCACAAGACCCCCTGGTATCAGACCCTCCCCCCATCCTCGGCTGCGGTCCCCCTGCTGGACTGGGCAGCGGCGACTAGGCCTTGCTCCTGCCCAAAGACCACTTTGGACTACCAATGCATTCAAAGGTAGTTCCTATGCACTTATGCCCATATGGGGTGAAGGGGTCTTCTGCCTGAGGGGCATCTTCCAGGGGGAGGCTGGTACTGGGGGAGGTCTTGTGCTGGAGGAACCCTATTCTGCTCCCAGGCAGTGAAATAACCATATAAAAATGGGTGTTATTTTACCATGTTTATAGAGCCCTAACATGACTTGTGGTGTTTCTCTGTAAGTTGCATTAGGAAATTTGCAAAGTAATGAGAATCAGGGGCGTAGCCAGATACCCAATTTTGGGTGGGCCTGGGCCCAAGATGGGTGGACAGAAGAACTCTGCCTTGTCCCACAAGTGATTTGGTCTCTCCCTCTCTCGCCTGCATGCCATGTGGTCTCTCAAACATCCCCCCTCCCTCGAATACCTTTTAAATAGCAGATTTTCACTGGCAGCGAGCAGCAACTAATACACACTGCTCATGTTGGCCCCACAGCCTTCCCTCTGATGCAACTTCCTGTTTCTGCATAGGCAGAAATACTCCCTCTGATGCAACTTCCTGTTTCTGCATAGGCAGGAATATCTCGGAAGGCTGTGGGGCTGGTGAAACCAGTATGTATCAGTTGCTGCAGGCGAAGATCTGCTACTTACAAGGTATGCAGGAGGGACGGTTGTTGGGAGTTTTTGGCTGGTGGGGCTTGGGGATCTCTGCCAGCCACATCATAGGTGTGCTGCTACCGTGTGGGCCTGAGCCCAAAGTGAGTGGGCCTGGGCCCATCCGGGCCCACCCTTGGCTACGCCACTGAATGAGATGCAAAACATGCATTTGCATGTGTTGTATCTCACTGCTATGTAACCTGCGGTGACTTAAATATCGCAGTGATATTTTTAGTCAAGCAGCATTGGGACCCTTTAAGTCATGTTAAGGAGCAAATAACGCAACTTAAAGCTCATATTCTGTTTTATAACTAACCCCCTTAGGTGCCAAGGTCATGAGAGAGACAGCTTATTAGTGATAGAAGCAGCATTTCATTCCAGGTCTCCATTATTGTAATTTTGTAGAGTACAGATCCCAGTATCCACATACTTTTCAAACATATCTTTCTGTTAATAGAAGTACTATTTATCAAATTCATGACGATATATAGTAATTTGTTAGATTTTATTACTGAGTGCATATGGTATCACAGTCATATAAATGACACACAATTTATATTGCGTAAGAGATATATAAAAAAATGCTCAGGGAACATCTGGAAGGTCTCAGAAGGTTTACAAATCTCGATAGCTCTAGTCACACAGCAAAGCCAGAAATGTGCAAATAAGGTCTTGAAGTGCTTAAACTCAATCAAAACGTAGAGATTGAACCACATAAATTATTTTTGAATCATGGTAGATGAATAATGGTGAATGTAAAAGGAGATATAGAGAGTAACTGTGTAATACATTGACTATGTTGTTGGTCAATTAGGTACCTATCTTGAGACTATTCTGGAAAGACACATATGTGTCTTTAGATAATAGCATCAAAAAGCTGCTGAAGTTGCAGCTAAAATGTGGTCTTGTACATTTATATCTGATCAGAAGCTGTTATAAATGTATTTTGCTGAAGTGCACATGTAAAGGGATGCTATAAATGGCACTTAAAATTGCTTAAAATTTTAATTGGATAACAAGTCAGTTAACAATCATCATATATCTGTTGTACTGTAGAAACTATTTAGCATCATATCTATGTTAATTGAATGTTCTAATGTGTGCTTATTAGGTGTATCATTAGTATTATGCTAACGTTGTATTATATCTCTGGTATCTGAATTCCAGTGCTGTTAAATGTGTATATTTTTGATACTTTTTCATGGTAGTTCTATTATTAGGTTTCAATTTACTGTTTTCAAGTATACCTCTTCAAGGGCCCTGGGTCTTGGTGTTTCCCTGCTTATTAGGGCATTGCCGTAAGAAGTGACCAGCCTGTCCACAATAGAGGCATAATTTGTTATCCCGGCAATGGGATCTTTCTTCCTTGGCCAGGCGATGACACCCTATAACCATAGGCTCTTCATTGATACTGGAGGCAGCGCTAGCACTACTTCTGGAGGCAGACGATTGGGGCACCCGGGGAGGTGGTTTGGGGAGCCGACGATGCGCTGAACGTTCCTGTGTCCTCTCCTGGAACCACACATCAATGCGGATGCAGAGGGCGACCAGAGCATCAAGGGTTGTTGGAAGCTCCCTTCCAGCCAATTCGTCTTTAATCCAGTCAGAAATTCCTTGCCAGAATATGACTGTGAGAGCCTCCGGTTCCATTTTACTTCAGAGGCTAGGGTACAGAAGTGTACCGCATAGGACCCTATGGAGAGATTGCCCTGCTGGATCCGTAAGAGCTCTCCCGCTGATGAGGAGGGACATCCCGGAATGTCAAACACCAATCTGAAGCAACGGAGGAACTCCGAGAGATCAGAGAGCAGAGGATCCTGCTGCTCACACAATGGTGAGGCCCATGCCAGGGCGGCCCCAGAAAGTAAGGATATAATGTACGTGATCTTAAGCCGATCTGAGGAAAAAGCTGAAGGCTGCATCGCAAATAGCATAAGGCATTGATTCAGGAGCCCTCAGCAGGCTGATGGAGTGCCATCGAAGCAAGGCGGCTCCAGCAGCCGCAGACCTTGAGTGGGGAACACTGGACCAGCTTGAGCAGCCAGGCTGGTCGCTGAGACTGAAGAGTGGTCAGTTGAGAGCAGATGTCCTGCAAAACTCCAGATAGTTGATTTAGATGGGCTTATTGTTGTTGCAAGACTTGAGCCAAGTCAGACAGATCAGGTTTATGCGACCCGTGAGTCCTTGTGCCGAGTAGAACCTTGATGTTTCCTGGAGAAGGGCTGGACCCATGTCCTGACTCGGCGGTTGGACAAGCCTGAGGCTTCACCTTCGATGACCGCCATTCCACGGAGGTTGAGCTCCCAGGTGCGGGCGGCCAACAGGACTTAGAGGACAGGCACCGGAAGTAGTCAGGGGAAGCACTGGGTCAATAGGCAGGCAGCAGGTACAGAGAATAGTCAGGATACATGCTGGGTCAAACAGGCAGGCAGCAGGCACAAAGAATAGTCAGGATACAGACCGAGGTCAGCAACGAGGAAACAAGTAGATAGAGAGCAACTAACGCAAACAATCACCTACCGGAGTAGAAGCTGAAGCATGGAACCCAATACAGGATCAGCAGATAAAGTGCTGGTGTCTGATGTCAGCAGGAGCCCAGCAGGGGAAGGGAGAGCAGCCATAGGAAGAAAACAGGAGGCTGGAAAAACCAGGAGCCAATGGGAACGGGCCAAGGAAAGGAGCACTGTGATTGATCACGCGGGGCGACAGGGGGCGGAGCCAAGTAGACACATGGCGAATCATGGTGCAGAGGCTCACAGCAAGCTGAGACAGTGCTGCCTGAGGAGAGTCACGCTTATCAAGGCGGTGCTGCAATGGAGCCCCTCGCCGCTCGAGGATGCCACTGAGGTAGGAGATGTGACAATCTATCTCACTCCCCCCTCTGTTTCCAGGCCCATAATTTCTTTTTCTAGTCCCTTCCCCTCACCTCTGGTCCAGCATTTCTCCCTCTCTTTCATCCCTCCCCACCCCTACCCCTGGGCTAACTTAAAACAACTCCAGGGAGCCCTATGGCCTGAGCATCTCTTTCCCTTCCCCTTACCGTCCTGCTCTTCTTTAAAAATCAGCTTCCCTTCTCAGAGGGGCCCCAGTGTAGCAGTTATTCTCATAAGCTGCCTGCGTCTGTCCTGAAGCTCATTTGCTCCTGGACTGATAAAGAAAAGTAAAATAAAACTGTGGCTTAAAATCCTAGGCCTATCGGGATCAAGCCCGTTCCTAGCCTCCACCCAGCTCAGTAGAAATAGAACTGTTGTAGTGACCCTGGTTCTTTTGCTGACCTCAAGAGTTAGTTAGCGCCTAGAACTTTGGTGAGACTAGGTTACATTGATTTTTAAAGAAGACCGGGATGGTGAGGGGAAGGGAGACGGACCATGGTAGGAAGAAGGGGAAGAGATGTCCGGACCATAGGGCCCCTGTTTGCTTCCTCCCGCCCCAACGCCGACCCTGACTACAAGACTACAGGGACTTGTAGTCATATTATACAACCCTATCACCTGCCTCCATGCAAATGGCAGGCAGAACACTGGCTTTACATGCTATTCTATAAACCGTACCCAACTCAGAGCACTGTTTATAGAATAGTGATCAGTGTGCATTTTTTGGCAGCAAAATATAGGTGCCATTTACTGAATCTAATGCATAGTATGCATTTTATAACTTAAATGCATATTCTGTGACTCCTTTCACATTCGCCCAAACTACACCTGAGCCATGTTAAGGTATATACTGTCTTGTCACCGTGCTTTTAGGCATAAGGTAATTTTATAAGAGGATTTGTACAGGTGTACAACAAGGTTTGGGATCTTGCCAGGTACTTGTGACCTGGATTGGCCACTATTGGAAACAGAATACTGGGCTTGATGGACCTTTGGTCTGTCCCAGTATGGTAACGCTTATGATCTTTTTTAAAATACCATCTTAGGAAGTAATTTTTAAAATTCATTCTGACACATATATGGCCACATACACATGTAAACGGCCTCTTATAAAATACTGACTGGAGTGGAGGAGTGGCCTAGTGGTTAGGGTGGTGGACTTTGGAACTGAGTTCAATTCCCACTTCAGGCACAGGCAGCTCCTTGTGACTCTGGGCAAGTCACTTAACCCTCCATTGCCCCATGTAAGCCACATTGAGCCTGCCATGAGTGGGAAAAGCATAGGATACAAATGTAACAAAAATAAATAAGTACCACAGCTTTCACCCGTTTACAATGCAGATACCAGCAAGCTTAAAGTTAAGTTGCTATGTCAGGTTAAGAGATAAATTTCAAAATACATTTTGTAGCCTTTTGCAGCCCTGTCGTGGACTCATATACTGACAATAGGTTTGGAAACTTTACGACCACTGATAATACCCGCTATCAATATATATACGATACAAGTGCGGTTTGCTCTTTCAATAAAATATTTATGGAACCCTAACATGACTTGTGGTGTTTCACTGTAAGTTGCATTAGGATATTTGCAAAGTAATGAGATGCAAGACATGCATTTGCATGTGTTGTATCTCACTGCTATGTAACCTGCGGTGACTTAAATATCGCAGTGATATTTTTAGTCTTTCAATAAA
Source organism: Microcaecilia unicolor (assembly GCF_901765095.1). Taxonomy (NCBI): domain Eukaryota; kingdom Metazoa; phylum Chordata; class Amphibia; order Gymnophiona; family Siphonopidae; genus Microcaecilia; species Microcaecilia unicolor. Next base: position 371,291,108 of record NC_044031.1, on the reverse strand, counting down.
ATATTTTAAAACAAATACATATCGTTTAAGACCGCACTTACTACAAATCAAAAATATGTTTGGAAGGCTGAACCTATGATATGCCCAACATTAGCCATCTTTGCTGATATTGAACATCTGTTTTATTAATGCTGACTTATTATTGAACATTCTTCTATACTGTCGTTTTTATGTTAGACATTGTATCCCGTCTTTTTTGGCTATACACTCATCTCTGGAGAATCACGAGTAAGAATTTTTGTGTAAGAATTTCCAATAATCCATTTACAATAGATGATTGTTCAATTATATGTTCCATTACTTTTGTTTTGTTCACTTATATTTGTATTGGCAGACTTATTAATGCTGATCTGTAAGGCTAAATTATTATATTATATTACTGCCATTATATTGATGGTCAGCTCTTTTCTGTCCGGAATGAAGATTTATAAGAAGTTATACGGGGTATCTAGTTGTAACGCTATAAGACAAAAAAATCAAGTGATTCTATGGTTTTCATTTGGAAACAACATAATATCGAATGACAATCGGTCCGGACGCAGAATTTTAAACATATATGAATACATGAACTATTTATTTCTAAAATTGCCATATATTATTGTACATTAAAGTCTTGTACATATATGTGTATTTATTGTTTTATGCAAATGTATTATTTTATGCTGAAATGTTTATTTGTAACTGTATGGTGTTTTATGTATGTTCTTAATTGGCATTTAATTGTCGTTTTATGTTAGACCCCTGAAGCAGGCACGTGTTGCGCCGAAACACGGCCTGTGTTGGGTCATCATTCAATAAAGGAGGACATTGATTATCCCAATCCTGGAAGCCCAGTGTTGCTTTTTTTGTTTCTGTATAGTTTTGTATGCTGTTTGACCCTCTCATTTGTGATTATGGATGGGGAATGGGCATGGAAGCATTTAGGTAATACACTGCACTTATTGCATGCTAACTAGCTAACGTACTGTTTACTGCCTCATAAATTGGAGGCAGTAAATGGTCCTATGTCAACTCTCTGTAGGTACTGTATGTTACTGTACTGTAGGAACATTAACATATGACTTGTTTTGACCTGGAATGATGCCCAGAAAGGAGGAGAGAGCACACAACCTTTCCCAAAGATAAATATTTACAACTGGTACCAAGCCTTTAAAAGTAAATGCAATATATGTATAGATAATATTAATAATACATCATTGCAACACATGACAACATCCTGGCTCATTCGTTTCATTCAACTTAGGCTAGGAAAGTCTCTCTGAGCAGCAGACAGTCAGGAGTGATGTTACAGGAATTCTCTGACAGCTCGTCAACTCTGGAGATGAGACTTCAGTTTCTAGAACTTTGCAGCCTAGTTAAATAATGGTGTTTCTTCCTGATTCACATCCTGCCTGCCTGGTTCAGCCACCTATGACCCAGATGAGAATGCTTTGCTTAATTCCTTTTATGGGTTTTCCTCTCAATGAGCATATAGCGATCACATGTATACTGCATGATCTGAACAAAATAACATCAATATATATAAATGGCTAGTGTCGTACTCACTCGCAAATGCGCAGTAGAGACCCTCTCTGCCCCGCCCCCGCGTCAATACGTGATGACGGGGGCAGAACAGAGAGGGTCTCTACTGCGCATTTGCGAGGGACACTGCCATCGCTAATGCTCCCCCCAACCGGAGTTGCCACTGCCACCCACCTTACACCCGGTCGGGCCCTCGCTCCGCTATTGAAACAGCGAGGGCACGCAGCACACAGCTCTGCTGAGCTGCCGTCGGCCTTCCTTCTTCTTCTCTGCCTGTGTCCCACCCTCGACAACGTTACGTCACACGAGGGAGGGACACAGGCAGAGAAGAAGAAGGAAGGCCACGGCAGCTCAGCAGAAGAGCTGTGTGCTGCGTGCCCTCGCTGTTTCAATAGCGGAGCGAGGGCCCGACCGGGTGGAAGGTGGGTGGTGACGGCTCCGGGGGGGGGGGGGGTGAACTCGGAGGGGGAGTGGCAGCGACGAACTCGGCGGCGGGGTGGGGGGCCTTTCAACCCCCCCTTCCTATACTAGCCCATTTTTACGGGCTGAACGGCTAGTATAACATAAAGCAACAGAGGATGCACAAAATGCAAGGGTCAATTAAGGGACAGCAAATATTCTAAAGGTCAGCTGACCTGTTTACATAGTATAAACCAGAGGGCAATGGACAGTAGTCTAGACTATTACCAGTACAGACCTGCAATAAAAAATAGCGGAAACTCAGAAGAACATAAGAATAGCCATACTGGGTCAGACCAATGGTCCATCTAGCCCGGTATCCTGCTTCCAGCAGTGGCCAATCCAGATCGCAAGTACCTGGCAGAAACTCATTTAGTAACATTCCATGTTACCAATCCCAGGACAAGCAGTGGCTTCCCCATGTCCATCCCAATAACAGACTATGGACCTTTCCTCCAGGAAATTGTCCAAACTTTTTTAAACCCAGATACGCTAACCTCTGTTACCACATCCTCCAGCAATGACTTCCAGAGCTTAACTATTCTTTGAGTGAAAAAAATATTTCCTCCTATTTGTTTTAAAAGTATTTACATACAATTTTATTGAGTGTCCCCTGATCTTTGTACTTTTTGAATGAATGAAAAATCGATTCACCTCAACCGGCCTCACACCATTCAAGATTTAGTAGATGTCAATCATATCTCCCCTCAGCCATCTCTTTTCGAAGCTGAAGAACCCTAACCTCTTTAGCATTTCCTCATAAGGGAGCAGTTTCATTCCCTCCATCATTTTGGTAGCTCTTCATTGAACCTTTTCTAATTCAGCTAATTCTGCTATATCTTTTTTGAGATACAGTGACCAGAATTTGAAAAGGTGCTGTGTTCAAAATGTGCAGCTATCATGCATTAAAATCCCATTTTATGCCTAGGTGATTCCAAATTTTAACACGGTCTGATAAAAGGACCCTTTTGTTCTTTACAATAGTTTCTACCATTTTACCCAACATTGATATCAGGCTTACAGGTCGGTAGTTTACCAGATCACTCCTGGAACCCTTCCTAAACTTTGGTGTTACATTGGCCACCTTCTAATCTTCAGGTAGCATGGATGATTTTATTGACAGGTTACAGATTACCAATAGTAGCAAGGAGTGCTAGCGGTTTTAATGTGCACTAAGTTTTAACTTGTGCTAAACACTAGAGACAAAGCTAATACGTTATCCCACTATAGGATATAGACCTGCTCAAAAAATTAAAAAAATCTTCTCAGTTCTGGAAGGAAAAAGGCCTCAAAGAGCTCTCAGATATGCAATCTTTGAAAGAGCTCACCAGATCTTATCGATCCTCTCTTCATCATTGGCCAGAAAAAACCTTCCGAGTCTTCAAATATTCCTCCACATTTGTTAACCCAGTTGATGGCAGAACTTATGAGTTGCGAGCATGTACCACATGCAAATCGACGAATGTCATGTATTGTCTTCCATGCCCGTTTAAGAAAGTATACGTGGGCCAGACCTCCAGAAAGCTTTCAATCTGGCTGACAGAACATAAAAGTGCCATTCAAGCAGGGAGATTTGGAGTGCCCATTGTATCACACTGTTCACAGCAACAACATTCATTCACAGATTTCAGATGTATAGCACTGCAAGTGGTGTTTTGCTCCTTGAGAGGAGGAGATCACAGGCGTATTTTGTTACAGCAGGAGCAAAAATGGATATTCAGATTACGCTCCTTAGAAGCAATTGGTTTGAATTCACCTATAGAGTGGAGTCAGTTTTTCTAAATAGTGAAAGCAAGACTAGTGATTGGGTATCAGCCTGACAGCGTCTGATGTCATAACTGACATATATAGCTGAGTCCAGTAAGTGGATCGGATGTCAAGTGGAGCGTCCTGCAGTGAAATCCTGTGGCTACCCCAAGTATTGTGACATTGGTTGTTGAGTTCAGTGAGCATTAAAGTATAAACTGGCAGTGCTTTTTTGATTCTAGTTGATTTTTTGTTTCCCTATTCTGCTTGCAGCATTAACCTCGCCGCCAAGAACCCTGAAGCAGCAGCATGAAACGCTGGCCACCGTTGGCTTGGAGGCAGAAGGGTGAAGATGGCAAGTTGCAGCTCAGGCGTTTTTCAGTGCTGATGATAGAGAGACAACGGCACCGCAGTTGAATGCCGTCGACCTGGGATACGGACACAGACAAGTTGCATGTATGAAAGCAGTAGATGTAGCCCTTTTTTTATTTGCAAGCACAAAAGTGCCTTTTTTTTGGATGGAGCAGCATGTAGGCAGTGGCAGGTGGGACAGCACTGGCCAATATGCAGTGACTCAGTGGCTGCTACTGGAAAAAAGTAGGAAAAGTGTAGAATATGCTCTCTGCTGCTCTTGGCTGTCATTTTTCTGTGAGGAATCAGTATCAGGGCTTGGTTCCTCCCCCAGCTGTTCCTGATGCTTCCTTCTATTAGCCAGCTGATACCCTGGAACACCCTATCTCCTTGAAGATGGACTTTCATTGGCTAGCTGCTGTCCCAACTCCTCCTCCCTGCAGGGCTTCCCTGATGACATCACTCTAGAGCTGTGAGCTGATTGGATCTGAACTTCCTGGTATCCCCTCCAGTAGTAAGTGGGCGGGACAACCTAGGCTGACACTGTCCAATTGGTTTGGCCCCTCTCTGTTGTGCTTCTAGCATGGGGGAACGCTGTTTCCCAGCAGACGCTGTTTGACAGACCCTTGTTTTCATTCCATTTTTGGTAAGTCACCATTTCTTTTATGCTTTACATTTCGATACTGCACCCTCCCCCCCATTTCTTGCCAGTAAAATGTCTTTTGAAAGAGAAGCATGGCACAGCTTTCATACATGCAAAAAGCTGCGTGTAAGCCAGTGTGCTCCATCTTCCCTGCCTTTTTTCTCCCCTTCTCCTACTTGCGACAATGAAGAACCAACAGCTGCAGGTAGGGACTGCTTTTGTTCATGGGGTCAGAAACGGCTGTGTATCGCCTTCCACGCACATTATAATACTAATTAGTTCATTATAATAGCTATTAGATCATTTGCATTCCATTTTCTATATTATTTAGATTGTAAGCTCTTTTGAGCAGGGACTGTCTCTTTGTGTCTTGTGTTCAGCGCTGCGTGCGTCTGGTAGCGCTATACAGATGCTAATAATAATAATAATAATTTTCATTAGCTGCTACTGTGGCAGGAAAATGGCTAGGAAAACTCTTTTGTGCATGTCTCGTTTTACTACTTGCTCGCTAAACTAACTAGAACTAGTTTAAAAACCACATTACTGACTGGTTAGATTTAGTGCATCTGGCTCTCAATATTTGTGGAATGTCTTTACCAGATGGTCCCCTAAAGCAAAACCATTTACTCAGGATGGATTGCCATTATCTTGATTCTTTTTGCTGGTTTCTTTCACCTTGCTATTATTATGCTATACATTTTTTTCTCTGTTAAAAAGATGCATAATTAAATATATTAGCTCTGTAACTTAAAGAACCTGCATATCTATAAAAAGAAAAACAAATAGTGAGAAAATGCCAGCTGTTGGAACTGTGTGGGAAAGAAGATTCATGGTATTTTTCTCACACATAGAAATGTACTAACTAGCTTATCCAAAGAAATTATCTGCAAATTCTTATACTAAACTGCACTAACAGGGGCCATGTGCTATGATTAGCGTGTGGGTTTTCCCATATGCTGAGGCCACTTTTAGCACAGCTGTAAAATGACCACATTTCTAATTACCCCATTAATGGCCAAAAACTAATTTTCAAGTTAGTGGTGAAAAAAAGTAAAACAAAACAAAAAAACAAACAAAAAAAAAACAATCAAACAGAAGAAATCCAAGATGCACAAAGCGAAAAAAGCAAACAAGCACAAGGAGCCTTCTGAAATGGCTATGCCAAGAGAATGCTTATTTACATAAGACCCAACATGGGCCATGCTTTGGCAGATGCCTGCATCAGGGTTTGTGAATGTAACAGGAAAAGGACTACTGTCCTATTTCTTAGTTCTTCCCAAAACAAATAGCAATATAACACAAAATTATCTCACACCAAGTAAGGAAAGTTTCCTACTGCACAGTCCTTATGCCCTGATGATTGAAAGTCCCACATTGTTCCAAACAGTGCTCTAAAAATAGCACTGGAACAGTGTGGGGCTTTACCGCCCCTATGATCAGAGATAATAGCATGCAAATTTATGTGCATTATTATCTCGGATCCTAAGGTAAGGTGGGGGAGGATTGTGCCTTAGCATGTGCTCAGGCACAATCCTCCCGCACTTGTTTGCAAGGTCTGGGCTGTCAAAAGCACAGACCTGTCAAACCCATGGGTTGAAGGTCCGTGGGAGCACCAGACCCCAAACAGCACGGCCCTGGTGGCCTAGTACCCCCACCCTGAGCCAGCAACATGGTGGGGCTGGAGCTTTCTTATATGGTGTGAAGCCCCACCCATTGCATCCTAGGATGCACTGGGTAGGGCTGGGTGCCGATATTTTCGAGGCGGCGCTGTCGTAAGAGGAGGAAGTCTACCTCCCTCCTCCAACAAAGGTAGGGGCGGGGAAGAGGGCTGCTAGACCACCATGTCGGGGGAGGGGGGCTAGATTTGCAGCCCACTGGGCCACCAGGGCTTCACTACCTACAGGATCTCCAGCCCTCCATAAACTTGTGTCGGGGGCGGGGGGACTGCAGTTACACCAGACCTCCAGCCCCTGTGTCACGGGGGGGGGGGGGGTCACGGTTCCTGCTCCTGCAGGGGGGCCTGCTAGCATGAAAATGCATGCTTGATAGGGCTCACCATTCCTCCCCAATGGTCTTTAAACCCTAACACCAGCTCTGAGCTGGTGTAGGGTTTGCCGCAGACAGAGCGCCAATGTTTGACGTGCTGCTCACTGATCATTGGGGAGGAATAGGTTTAGCATGCATTTCCATGATACTTGCACTAAGAGCCCTGTTTTGCATGCATTTGCATGCTACTTGCATTCAGAGCCCGCGAGTGCATTGTTTCACATGCTGGGGGCTCTGATCATGGGGTGGTAGCTAACGCAGGTGCTAGTACGGCGCTAATAGCCTCAAGCACCTGTATTTGTTTCTGATCATCGGTTCATTATCACGTGAGCCCTTACTGACACCTATTTAGTAGGCAGAAAGAGTTTACGCACTAACCATGCACTAATTGGTTGGCGTGCAGCAGTGTAACTACACTGATTAGCACTGGGCACGCTTACTCTCCATCCCCAAATTCCTGAGTGCACCCCATGGTAGTGCATTTTGGCACATGGGAAGCACCCAGTAGTGCTTACCATCGCTTTGTAAAAGGATCCATCAGTATGATACATAAACAGAGTTATGTAAGAAACAGCTTGTTATTTAAAAGAAAAAGAAACAAGTTTGCACCAGGGATGAACCCCATGTTGCTGGCATGTGATAAAGAACCCTGAGAACCTGATATGTGAAAGAGAGGTAACATAGCTACAGGCTTGCTGACACTGATGGTATAGTTGTTTTCTCATGAATAAATTAGATCAGTGTCTGAATTTGCACTAGGCTTACCTCAGACCAGTGGTGTAGCCAGACCTTGATAATGGAGGGGGGGGGGGGGGCTGAGCCCAAATTGGGGGGGGGGGGGGACATTTTGCCCTGCTTTCCCGCTGCTCTCAACCCCCTCCACAACCCCAAGTTCCACCAGCAGAATCCTTCCTGCAGCAATATTCAACGCCATACTGCTGCCCCGCTTTCCCACCCCAACTCACATGCTTGGTTTTAGTGAAATTGAGCATGCGAAAAGCTCATCAGCTAAACCATTGGAGCCTGAACCCAAAATTGGGGAGGGCCTAGGCCCCCATGGCTACATCACCTTAGACGGTGCCAAGACACCCATGCAGACAGCATGCAAGATGGAAGGGGTTCCCCAGCCGTGAGGTGCAGGAATGTGGTGGATCATCTGTATTGTGCAGTAGAATTTTATATGGTTATTGTACCTTTTTCTTTTAATTAAGATTTTAGAAAGTATAATCCCAAAAAAAGGGTATAAAGAAAACAGAGGTCAATTACAATACAAAAACAAGTGTGAAACAAATTAACACATCATCAACAAAAAGTCCACAAAACAAGGATGGTGACCATTAATAGGAAAATGAAAGCAATCATAGTCAGGAAATGAAAGGATCCTAACACTAATATATATATATATCTTTTTGTTATGTTAGTACCCTGCACTTTCCCACTCATGGCAGGCTCAATGCGGCTTACATGGGGCAATGGAGGGTTAAGTGACTTGCCCAGAGTCACAAGGAGCTGCCTGTGCCTGAAGTGGGGATTGAACTCAGTTCTTCAGGACCAAAGTCCACCACCCTAACCACTAGGCCACTCCTCCTCATACGTGTGGTTCTCAAATCTCAAAGCCTGAACTGATAACCCCTTGCGCTCCAGAAGCAATGTATTCAGCTGCAGAGAATCCCAGAAAACACAATCCTTATCCTGATAAGATATCATATATTTGCTTGGGAATTTCAGAAAAAACAAAGCAGCCAAAGCCAGTACCTGATGCTATTTTCTCTTTGGTTTCCCTTGTGGTGCATTTGATGTCTATATCTAATGCATCTAGCATTGATGTGTTGATTTGTACACAGCAGGATCATAAAAATTAGTTGGTGTTGACAGGACCCCTGACAAAGGCCTGCATGCTGAAACACGGCCTGTGTTAGGTATCTTTTGTCAATGAATCCTGTGGGTATGTTTTTGTCAGCGAATGCTATATAATGTATTGGAAGAACAAACTGAATACTCTTTGTTTTTGGATTTGAATAATAAATAGAGCCATTGACTGCCCTGGTACTTTTTCATGGTGTCTTCACCTTTTTGCTCAATCTTTGATTGTATGTGGAAGGGCTGCTTTCCTGTTTTTGCTGTTTGTACCCCTGATTTCAAGCCCAGACAAGTTTGCTACATCAGGAAAATATTATTATTCAGTCGAAACGGTACCACTTACCCATGGAAACTGTGAAATCAACACTTCCATGTGTAAGTGTGGCACTTATTTCTTCCATGTGTCTTTTTCTAAAATGGCTGCTGCTGTTGAGCATGCTGGCAAATACATATGCACTCCTACATGTCCTTAGAGGTATTTTACCAAAGGCTCCACATTTGACAGAGCCTTTTGTAAAGCACTACCAAAACTGAGCATGTCCCAGTTAGAATTTCTGAATTCTGATCTCAATGTTCTGTGTAAAATGGGCCTTTCTGTGTCTTTAAACAAAATAGCATCAAAATAGGTTCCTAACCTAGGTAGGTGCCTTATAATAAAATTACCTTCCTTATTGAAAAAAGATCACTCCATTGTAGCTCGTTATTCCTGACTTTTGTTGGACTTTTTGGCATAGTGTTTGCATGAAAAGTTTTGAGTTGACTTCATTCACATTAGGTGATGTATTATAACATGACAGCACTGGTTTTTAGTCCATAACTTCCATTTCTGTAGTGATTTCCTTGAAATTGCTTCATCACCTTGGAGCATTCATCTATTTAGTGGAAACTGTCATCTCAGAAATAGGTACTGTGATTTCTAACATGTTTCTGAAAATCTTGTCTTCATGTATTAGAGCGGCAATGTCATAAGCTTTCTAGCAGTAGCTATACTATATGGAATTTGATAGTAAGCAGATATGTCAAATGTCACTGAATGCCTAAGTAGGCTCTAGACTACTCAACATCTCATTTAGCTGTGATAAAAGGTGACAATTTGTCATGCCTGAATTTTATTTTCTCAGATTAACATAAACTGTCCTTTTCAAATCTCTCTTGCAATATTTCCCCTAGATCTCCACTCGCTTTATCCAGTGCTTTTGAAATGTTTTCCTGTTACACAACAAAGCCTCCTTTTACCCTTAAACCTGCATCATACTCACCACTTCCTGTATGAAATTCTTTTAATTGGTGATGTGATATTTTGTTCATGAAATTTTTCTATAGCACTGCTTGCTGTTATGCCAAACAAATTGTTGTCAGACTACTTGAGTAATATAGGCATGTGCACAGTGACGTGTAGAAAGGGAAAAAACAAAAGCACTCAAATAATACAGATGAAAGTTCAAGCTGCACTGAATTACTAATTTGTATGAGACAAACACAGTCCATATTTAGCCAGCAGTGTTCAGCATTTTCTTAATGTCTGATTGACACTGGCTAAATTAGACCCAGAAAATTCAATGCTAGACCATTTCCAGGCACCAGCATTGGATATCTTCCCCAACCTTCCCCTTCCCCAGATCTCCCTAGATCCCTCATCATCCATGGTACCCAGAGATGATTCATAGTAGACTAGTGCAATGGGGCAAGAGTGGTCTCCTTTCACTCCTGCCCCTTCTGCCCCAGGTTTAAAATGGTGATGCTAACCCCTAGCAGAAGTCTAGTGGTGCTACCACCAGGGGGTCAGCCTTTCATATAACAGGGTTATGAGGGGACCATGGTGGTCCAGGGTGAGGGGAGAGATCAGAACAGGGATGCTTGGGGGGATTGTAACTGGGCAGAGAGAGCAGAAGGGAGTTCAGAAAAGGAGTAGTTAAGAATATGAGGTCAGATTTGGTGCATGGTTTGAGAAATCGGAGCGAGAATATCGGGAAGATGGGGGGGGGGGGACTGGATCAAAAACCCTTGAGTTGCAACCTAGAAGTTATGAGGGTGCCTGTTGATATTACATAAGAATATAAGAATAGCCATAATGGGTCAGACCAATGGTCCATCTATCCCAGTATCCTGTTTCCAACAGTGGCTAATCCAGGTAACAAGTACCTGGCAGAAACCCAAATAGTAGCAAGATTTAAGCTACCATTCCTATTGCCAACACCCATATAGCTATACGATCAAGGATAAGACAGCCTTTTTTATGGTCCTATCTTGCTGCTTAGCTATACACACACCAACTTGAATATGATTCGTACCTGTATAATGCTGACTCCTCCTCGACATCACCCATGGTCCACACCTGTACTGCCTGGTTTTGACCTGAGCAGTTAAATCTAATATTCAACAACACTTCTCAGTTACATGTCATTTAATATCAGCAGCTGACCCACTTAGCATGGATTAAATGAGCAGAAGCCTCTCCTGCCCACTTCAACCATGCTGAATAGCAACCCAGTATTTTCTGACATGAACAGTTTCTAACCTAGTGGATTGTGGAGGGGTAAAAACAGAATATTTTTAAACAAAATTCACAGAATGGAGAAAGAAAAGGTGATTGTTGGTCAAAAGAAATGTCTGTGGGGTGGGGGTGAGAGAGATGGTAGGAGCAGAATGTATATCTAAATCCCTGAGAAAAAAAATAGGCAGAAAACAAAGTAAAGATTGCACACAAAAGTGGCCATGTGTATGGTGGCTGTATCAAATAGGTTTGTAGGTAGCTGGGTGGCTGGTGGACATGAGGATCGCCTGGTGACTTGCCTGCCTGGTGCAAAGGTGGCAGACCTCACGGGTCACCTAGATAGGATTTTAGATAGTGCTGGGGAGGAGCTGGCTGTTTTGGTACATGTGGGTACCAATGACATAGGAAAGTGTGGGAGAGAGGTTCTGGAAGCCAAATTTAGGCTGCTAGGTAGAAAGCTCAAATCCAGAACCTCTAGGATAGCATCTTCTGAAGTGCTACCCATTCCACGTGCAGGGTCCAAGAGATAGGCAGAGCTCCGGAGTCTCAATGCAAGGATGAGACAACGGTGCAGGGAGGAGGGTTTTAGATTTGTTAGGAACTGGGCAACATTCTGGGGAAGGGGGAGCCTCTTCCGAAAGGATGGGCTCCACCTTAACCAGGGTGGGACCAGGCTACTGGCACCAGCATTTACAAAGGACATAGAGCAGCTTTTAAACTAGAGACTGGGGGAAGGCCGACAGTCGCTCAAAAGCGCATGGTTCAGAATAAGGTATCTTTTAGGTATGGGGCCATCAGAGATAAGGCCCTTTGCCTTTGCACTGTACTGTTTTATTCGCACAGAAGAGTTTGTTATAAAGCATGTTTATTTGTGTTTCTTTTCCCCTGATGTACTGCAAAATATTTTCTACTATGAATATGTTGTAAATTAATAAACAAATTTAAACATAAAGATATCACCAAAACAGGGAAGATAGGGTATCCCGATAGTGAGGTTGTAAAAGAAACCGTAGTAGATCAGGTGTCCTTGAATCAAATAGATTGAAAATTCTACAGGAAACAAAACACATATTGGAATCCCTGTGGATTGAAATTCCATGTGTAAAGGGGAAAAGGATAGTGATAGGAGTGCACTACCATCCACCTGGCCAGGATGAATAGATGGACGTAGAAATGTTATCGGAAATTAGGGAGGCTAACAAACTGGGCATCACCACAATAATGGGTGATTTCAATTTCCATGTAAAACCCAACAATTCCACTACAATGCACCTGAGTGTTGGAGGTGTGTAATCGCTAGTATATATGAAATGTGGAGAAAAAAAGACTTCAGAAATCCTAGAGAATACTCCTTATGTGGATATCACCATACATGTGTGGAGTACTCTGCTTCTTCAATCACTAGTCTTCACAAAAAAAACTCCACTCTTCTTATTCATATAATACATGCACATACACCTATCACAATACTCAAAGGTGAAGGCAACTAATTAGGACATTCGGTGAATGCAAAAACTACTTAGCTTGAATGTTCTTAAAACTGTCCATTCTCCAACAGCATACAATGTTCACAAAGCCCAACAGGAGACCCTGTTTCGCCCCAATTAGGCTGTTTCAAGGGCCAGAACTTTAATCCAGACAGCTAGTTTTCCATCTTTAAACTTCACCGCATTCAACTGCCTCTGATCGGCGTCTTAAACTCGAATCCCGCTTCCTTCTTCTATATATACGTCATTTCCTTCCTCCTAGACGTAATGAATTCACAGCAACAACTTTATTGGCAGAAACACAATTCACAAAAAAGCTTTCCACTCAATTGAAATATTCAATCCCTTGGGGATTACAGTCTGCAACATGTATATCCATCTCTGTTCTTTCTGTCTTAACTTCTTCCTTATATCCCCTCTGCGTTCTGAAACCTGAATTTGCTCCAGAACCACACATTGTAAATCACAAAAATCATGTTGTTTCAAAAGGCAATGAGAAACCAGAGGTTCATATGTCTTCTTAGGCTGTATGCAGTGTCTATGTTCAATCAATCGCGTTTTCAACATTCTAGAGGTTTGTCCCACATAATACAAATTGCAAGTGCATTTTAATAAATAGATCACATTCATGGATTGACAATCCGTCCAGGACTTTAAATGGTAAGACTTGCCCGTGTGAGGATCCGTGAATTCATCCACATCCATCATGATGTGACACACCGAACACTGCCCACATGCTTTATGATGTCCTATTCTGGCAGCCAAATAATTCTCACGATTCCATGTGTCAGCACCACATAGCAAGTCATTCAAATTGCTCTGTCTTTGATAAGCAAACAAAATCCTTAAATCCCGGAAACAAGGATAAATATGCAACATTGCCATGTGTTTTTTGATAATCTTCACCATTCTATTTGTGTGAATGTTGTATTTTGTTACAAAAGTCACCACCTCTTGTTGTTCCACTGTACTAGTGTCAGGATTAAGCAGCCATTCTCTATGATTATAATAAGCCCGTTTCCTCGCTCGAGCTACCAAGGACTTCGGATAACCCCTATCTTGTAATTTCTGTTGTAAATGAGATGTCTGTTGAAAATATCTCTCGCTGGTAGAACAAATTTTGCGATATCGCAAAAATTGTGCAAAAGGAATGTTTGTCTTACAATGACTCGGGTGCATGCTTTGAAAATGTAATGTGGTATTCCGATCAGTGGGTTTGACGAACACAGACGTTTCCAATTTATTCTGAACGATATTAACCTGTACATCCAAAAAAGAGATAGAAACCTCACTGAGAGCATATTCAAATTTAATAGTCTCATGGCATCCATTTAAATATGTCACAAATTCACGTAATTCTGTGGAAGTACCGCCCCAGAGAACAAAAATGTCGTCTATGTACCGCCACCAACTTTTCAACCACTGATTCCATCTTGATTTATACACCCATACACGTTCAAAATGTTCCATAAACAGATTCGCGATAGTGGGCGAACATGCTGCTCCCATAGAAACTCCTGATTTTTGTATATAATATTTCTTATTACAGGTAAAATAATTTTCAGCTAGTGTGATCCTGATCAGGTTCAACACAAAATCTGTGGGAACCAAATGGGGCCGTTCTCTTCTATTCAAAACTTGCTCCAAAATTTCAATCGCTTCATTTTGAGGAATCGAGGTGTAGAGCGAGCAAACATCTAATGTCACCAACAGCGTGGTCCTGTTGGTGACATTAGATGTTTGCTCGCTCTACACCTCGATTCCTCAAAATGAAGCGATTGAAATTTTGGAGCAAGTTTTGAATAGAAGAGAACGGCCCCATTTGGTTCCCACAGATTTTGTGTTGAACCTGATCAGGATCACACTAGCTGAAAATTATTTTACCTGTAATAAGAAATATTATATACAAAAATCAGGAGTTTCTATGGGAGCAGCATGTTCGCCCACTATCGCGAATCTGTTTATGGAACATTTTGAACGTGTATGGGTGTATAAATCAAGATGGAATCAGTGGTTGAAAAGTTGGTGGCGGTACATAGACGACATTTTTGTTCTCTGGGGCGGTACTTCCACAGAATTACGTGAATTTGTGACATATTTAAATGGATGCCATGAGACTATTAAATTTGAATATGCTCTCAGTGAGGTTTCTATCTCTTTTTTGGATGTACAGGTTAATATCGTTCAGAATAAATTGGAAATGTCTGTGTTCGTCAAACCCACTGATCGGAATACCACATTACATTTTCAAAGCATGCACCCGAGTCATTGTAAGACAAACATTCCTTTTGCACAATTTTTGCGATATCGCAAAATTTGTTCTACCAGCGAGAGATATTTTCAACAGACATCTCATTTACAACAGAAATTACAAGATAGGGGTTATCCGAAGTCCTTGGTAGCTCGAGCGAGGAAACGGGCTTATTATAATCATAGAGAATGGCTGCTTAATCCTGACACTAGTACAGTG
Organism: Microcaecilia unicolor; assembly: GCF_901765095.1. Taxonomy (NCBI): domain Eukaryota; kingdom Metazoa; phylum Chordata; class Amphibia; order Gymnophiona; family Siphonopidae; genus Microcaecilia; species Microcaecilia unicolor. The sequence goes on along the minus strand of NC_044031.1, from coordinate 371,276,031 downwards.
GAACAACAAGAGGTGGTGACTTTTGTAACAAAATACAACATTCACACAAATAGAATGGTGAAGATTATCAAAAAACACATGGCAATGTTGCATATTTATCCTTGTTTCCGGGATTTAAGGATTTTGTTTGCTTATCAAAGACAGAGCAATTTGAATGACTTGCTATGTGGTGCTGACACATGGAATCGTGAGAATTATTTGGCTGCCAGAATAGGACACCATAAAGCATGTGGGCAGTGTTCGGTGTGTCACATCATGATGGATGTGGATGAATTCACGGATCCTCACACGGGCAAGTCTTACCATTTAAAGTCCTGGACGGATTGTCAATCCATGAATGTGATCTATTTATTAAAATGCACTTGCAATTTGTATTATGTGGGACAAACCTCTAGAATGTTGAAAACGCGATTGATTGAACATAGACACTGCATACAGCCTAAGAAGACATATGAACCTCTGGTTTCTCATTGCCTTTTGAAACAACATGATTTTTGTGATTTACAATGTGTGGTTCTGGAGCAAATTCAGGTTTCAGAACGCAGAGGGGATATAAGGAAGAAGTTAAGACAGAAAGAACAGAGATGGATATACATGTTGCAGACTGTAATCCCCAAGGGATTGAATATTTCAATTGAGTGGAAAGCTTTTTTGTGAATTGTGTTTCTGCCAATAAAGTTGTTGCTGTGAATTCATTACGTCTAGGAGGAAGGAAATGACGTATATATAGAAGAAGGAAGCGGGATTCGAGTTTAAGACGCCGATCAGAGGCAGTTGAATGCGGTGAAGTTTAAAGATGGAAAACTAGCTGTCTGGATTAAAGTTCTGGCCCTTGAAACAGCCTAATTGGGGCGAAACAGGGTCTCCTGTTGGGCTTTGTGAACATTGTATGCTGTTGGAGAATGGACAGTTTTAAGAACATTCAAGCTAAGTAGTTTTTGCATTCACCGAATGTCCTAATTAGTTGCCTTCACCTTTGAGTATTGTGATAGGTGTATGTGCATGTATTATATGAATAAGAAGAGTGGAGTTTTTTTTGTGAAGACTAGTGATTGAAGAAGCAGAGTACTCCACACATGTATGGTGATATCCACATAAGGAGTATTCTCTAGGATTTCTGAAGTCTTTTTTTCTCCACATTTCATATATACTAGCGATTACACACCTCCAACACTCAGGTGCATTGTAGTGGAATTGTTGGGTTTTACATTGATATTATTCTACTACCCTTTTTGGAAATAATCAGTATTCTTGATTTCAATTTCCCCAATATTGACTGGGTAAATGTAACATCGGGGCATGCTAGGGAGGTAAAATTCCTTGACGAAATCAAGGATTGCTTTATGGAGCAGCTGGTACAGGAGCTGACAAGAGAAGGGAAAATTCTAGTCCTAGTCCTTAGTGGATCGCATGATCTGGTGTGGGAGGTAAGAGTGATGGGGCCACTTGATAACAGTGATCATAATATGATCGAATTTGATATTAGCTTTCGAGTAAGTATACACAGGATATCCAATATGTTAGCATTTAACTTTCAAAAAGGAGACTATGATAAAATGAGAAGAACAGTGAAAAACAAACTTAGAGGAGCGGCTGCGAGGGTCAAAACTTTACATCAGGCATGGATGCTGTTCAAAAACACTACTACTACTACTACTTAACATTTCTAGATCGCTACTAGGGTTACGCAGCACTGTACAGTTTAACAAAGAAGGACAGTCCCTGCTCGAAGGAGCTTACAATCTAAAGGATGAAATGTCAAGTTGGGGCAGTCAAGATTTCCTGAATAGAGGTGTAGTGGTTAGGTGCCGAAGGCGACATTGAAGAGGTGGGCTTTGAGCAAGGATTTGAGGATGGGCAGGGAGGGGGCCTGGTGTATGGGCTCAGGGAGTTTATTCCAAGCATGGGGTGAGGCGAGGCAGAAAGGGCGGAGCCCAGGCCAAATATATTCCATGTATAAAAAAGGAGGGAGGAAGACCAAACGACAGCCGGCATGGTTAAAAAGTGAGGTGAAGGAAGCTATTAGAGTTAAAAGAAAATCCTTCAGAAAATGGAAGAAGACTGAAAATAACAAGAAGCAGCAAAAGGAATGTCAAGTCAACTGCAAAGTACTGATAAGGAAGGCAAAGAGGAACTTTGAAAAAAAGATTGCGTTAGAGGCAAAAACACATAGTAAGAATTTTTTTAGGTACATTAAAAGCAAGAAGCCGACAAAAGAATTGGTTGGACTGCTAGATGACCAAGGGGTAAAAGGGGCAATCAGGGAAGACAAAGCCATAGCAGAGAGATTAAATGAATTCTTTGCTTCGGACTTCTCCGAGGAAGATTTGGGAGTGATACCGGTGCCAGAAATGGTATTCGAAGCTGACGATTCAGAGAAACTGAATTAAATCTCTATAAACCTAGAGGATGTAATGGGGCAATTTGACAAATTGAAGAGTAGCAAATCTCCTCGACCGCATGGTATTCATCCCAGAGTACTGATAGAACTGAAAAATGAATTGGCGGACCTATTGTTAGTAATATGTAAATTATCTTTAAAATCAAGCATGGTACCGGAAGATTGGAGGGTAGCCCATGTAATGCTGATATTTAAAAAAGGTTCCAGAGGGGATCCGTGAAATTATAGACTGGTGAGCCTGATGTTGGTGCCGGGCAAAATGGTAGAGAATATTATGAAGATCAAAATTATACAGCATATTCAAAAGCATGGATTAATGAGACAAAGCCAACATGGATTTAGTGAAGGGAAATCTTGCCTCACAATCTATTACATATCTTTGAAGGGGTGAACAAACATGTGGATAAAGACGAGTCAATTGATATTGTGTATCTGGATTTTCAAAAGGTGTTTGACAAAGTACCTCATGAAAAACTCCAGAGGAAATTAGAGATTCATGGGTTAGGAGGTAGTGTCCTATTGTGGATTAAAAACTGGTTAAAGATAGAAAACAGAGAGTATTCTCAATGGAGAAGGGTACATGGTGGGGTTCCTCAGAGGTCTGTGTTGGGACCGCTGCTTTTTAATCTATATATATAAAAGGCACCACTGAAGCCTCCAGCCGGAAGTGTGAAGCGCCAGAGATATCCGGTTTCCCCATGAGTGAAGGAAAACAGCACAGCACCAAATCCCAGGAAACAGTGAAGGACTCAGAGGGGGGAGGGGAGAGACATGCCCTCACTCTCTCTGTAACAAAAACACAGAACAGCAGGAAACAACACTGAAGGACTGGACTCGGAGGGGGGAGGGGGGAGGGAGAGAGGGCAGAGGGCAGGGACACACACTCCCACATGCACACTCTGAAGAAAACCTTGCTAGCCCCCGTTTCATTTGCATCAGAAACGGGTTTTTTTTTTTACTAGTATATTTATAAATGATTTAGAGATGGGAGTAACTAGTGAGGTAATTAAATTTGCTGATGACACAAAGTTATTCAAAGTTGTTAAATCGTGAGAGGATTGTGAAAAATTGCAAAAGGACCTTATGAAACTGGGAGATTAGGATACTTGAGGCGTGTAAATGGCAAATGACGTTTAATGTGAACAAGTGCAAAGTGATGCATGTGGGAAAGAGGAACCTAAACTATAGCTACATAATGCAAGGTTCCATGTTAGGAGTCACCGACCAAGAAAGGGATCTCGGCGTTGTCGTTGATCATACCTTGAAACCCTCTGCTCAGTGTGTTGCGGCAGCTAAGAAAGCAAATAGAATGTTAGGTATTATTAGGAAAGGAATGAAAAACAAAAGCGAGGACATTATAATGTCTTTGTATCGGTCCATGGTGTGACCGCACCTCGAACATTGTGTTCAGTTCTGGTCACCGCATCTCAAAAAAGATATAGTGGAATTAGAAAAGGTACAGAGAAGGGCGATGAAAATGATAAAGGGGATGGGATGACTTCCCTATGAGGAAAGGCTGAAGCATCTAGGGTTCTTCAGCTTGGAGAAGAGATGGTTGAGGGGAGAGATGATACAGGTCTATAAAATAATGAGTGGAGTGGAACGGGTAGATGTGAATCGTTTGTTTATTCTTTCCAAAAATACTAGGACTAGAAGGCATGCGATGAAGTTACAATGTAGTAAATTTAATAGGAATCAGAGAAAATGTTTCTTCTCTCAACATGTAATTAAACTCTGGAATTCGTTGCCAGAGAATGTGGTAAAGGCGATTAGCTTAGTGGGGTTTAGAAAAGGTCTGGACGGATTCCTAAAGGAAAAGTCCATAGACCATTATTAAATTGACATGGGAAAATCCACTGCTTATTTCTGGGAAAAGCATCATAAAATGTATTGAACTTTTCTGGGATCTTGCCAGGTATTTGTGACCTGGATTGGCCACTGTTGGAAACAGGATACTGGGTTTGATGGACCTTTGGTCTGTCCCAGTGTGTCAATACTTATGTACTTAGACACACACACATACACACACACACTGAGATATTAGAGAGGGTATGAACATTTTGTCCCATTCTTTAAAGTTAGAACTCTTGTTAAAAAAAAAATCCCCACAATGCATTCTGCATACATTTTGCCAATAGATGTTGCCTGAATATCTTGTTTTTCTATGCATTTTTACAGCACAACTATCCTCAAGCATTTTTTGTACCTTACCCTGAACTATTATCCCTTGGTAGTGCTTGTGTTTCTTTCCTGTAATTTATGGAGATGCTTTCTTGCTGTACATTAGATTTGTAAACCGCTTTGCTCTGATTTCAGTTTAAGCGGTATAGTAAATTTTTAAAAGCTACAAGCATTGCAAGGTGACTTGAGCCAAGAAGACTTTGATTATGTTTCAATGATGACATTTGAATTTTGGCTTTTATATGTGACAGACCTCTGACGCAGGTGCTGTGAAATACGACCCATGTTAGATCTTTAAATAGAAGCAACATAAGCATTGTAAAGCTAGATGCAAAGCTTTGATAAAGAAGGCTAAAATAGAACATGAAGAACACCTTGCTGTGGAAACAAAAACTCATAATAACACCTTTTTTCAGGTACATCAAAAGCGGAAAGCCTGTGATGGAATCCATGGACTATTAGATCATGAAGGAGCAAAAGGGGCATTCAGGGAGGACAAGGCCATATCGGAGAGATTGAATGAATTCTTTGCTTTGGTCTTTACAGAAGAAGATTTAAGAGATGTACCACAAATAGTTTTCATGTGTGAAGATGCAGAGGAGCTGAAAGAAATCTTGGTGAGCCTGGAAGACATAGAGGGGCATAATCGAACGTGAACGCCTATCTCCATGGGCGTCTATGTCTGAAAACGGGTACGTCAAGAGGCGGGACAGACCGTATTTTCGAAAAAATGGACGTTTTTTTAGCGATAATGGAAACTAAAAACGCCCAGCTCAAAAACGTCCTAATCCGAGCCATTTGGTTATGGGCAGGGCCACAATTTGTAGTACACTCGCCCCCCTGACATGCCAGGACACCAACTGGGCACCCTAGAGGTCAGTACGGTGGACTTCAGACAACACTCCCACATGCATAGCTCCTTTACCACGGGTGCTGAGCACCCAACCCCCCCTCCCCCAAAACCCACTACCCACAAATGTACAACACTACCATAGCTCTTAGGAGTGAAGGGGGCACCTACATGTGAGTACAGTGGGTTTTGGAGACCTCCCATTTACCAGCAGAAGTGTTACAGGTAGCGGGGATGGGCCTGGGTCCACCTGGCTGAAGTGCACGGCGGTACCCATTAAAGTGCTCCAGGGACCTGTATACACGCAGGCCTCTAGGACTTGTTGCTGCTATATAACATTGGCACACCAGTTGACACCTGAAGACTAATCTCTCCGAAAACGTCCTTTATTGGAATAAGCACGCTTACTCACAGTTAACTGCAGATCACAGGTTGTGCCCCACTGGCAAAGAGTCTCCCTGGTACTGAGATTAGCAGTAGGTCCGAGCTGGCAGAATGGTGTACAATGCCCTCTTTCAGCCACATTCAAGGTAAGAACTAAGTTCTGTAACGTGGCTAACACGTGAAAGGGATCTAAAACTGGCTTACAAAAATGGCCACTACCTCATGGATTACCGGAAACAAAACAGGGCACACTCTGACCCAGTAAGCAGGGGGAAAAGCACCATGGGAGTAGAGCCTACCAACTACCAACATCGTGAGCATTTGCCACAAGCTAGTGGAATCACGGAGCCCAATACCCTACACCCACCACAATGCATTGCTGATGTGACTCTGCAGTGCGCATAACAGAAAAGGTGTCACACTCACCCGAGAGCCACATCAGAACCAGGGAAAGGCTGTCACAGGATAGAACACATTCTGCTGTCGTGGAGGTGGGTACGGCATTTGAGGCTGGCATACAGACTGGAAAAAAAAGTTTTTAAAGTGGGTTTTTTTTTGGTGGGAGGGGGTTAGTGACCACTGGGGGAGTCCGGGGGGGTCATCCCTGATTCCCTCCAGTGGTCATCTGGTCAGTTGGGGCACTTTTTTGGGACCTGTTCATAAAAAAAAGGGTCCAAAAAAAGTGACCCAAGATCGCGGTAAAAACACCTTTTTTTCGATTATCAGCTAAAGACGCTCATCTCTCCTCGGCTGATAACCATGCCCCAGTTCCGCCTTCACCACGCCTCTGACACGCCCCTGTCAACTTTACCCGTTTCTGCGACGGATTGCAGTTGGAAACGCCCAAAATCGGCTTTCGATTATACCGATTTGGGTGCCCACGGGAGAAAGACGCCCATCTCCCGATTTGGGTCGCAATATAGGCGTTTTTCTCTTTCGATTATAAGCAGGATATTGAGCCAAATCGACAAGTTAAAGAGTGATAAATCACCTGACCCAGCTGGCATACACTGCAGGGTACTGAAAGAAATCAAACATGAAATTGCTGATCGGCTGTTAGTGATCTATAATCTGTTGTTAAAATCATCCGTAGCACCTGAAGACTGGAGGGTTGCCAATGTAATGCCGATTTTTAAAAAGGGTTCCAGGGATGATCCAGGAAACTACAAACTGGTAAGCCTGACATCAGTGCTGGGCAAACTAGCTGAAACTATTATAAAGAATAAAATTATGGGACACATAGACAAACATGGTTTAATGGGGCAAAGTCAGAATGGGTTTAAACAAGGGAAGTCTTGGTTCACCAATTTGCTTCAGTTCTTTGAAGGCGTGAACAAATGTGGAAAAAAGTGAGCCTGTTGATATAATGTATCTAGATTTTCAGAAAGCTTTTGACAAATTTCCTCATGAGAGACTCCTGAGAAAATTAAAAAGCCATGGAATAGCAGGCAATGTCCTTCTGTGGATTATGAATTGGTTATTAGACAGAAAACAGAGGGTAGGGTTAAATGGCCATTTTTCTCAATTGAGAAGGGTGAATAGTGGAGTGCCGGAGGGATCTGTAATGGGACCAGTGCTATTTGACATATTCATAAATGATCTGGAAATAGGAATGACGAGTGAGGTGATTAAATTTGCAGATGACACAAAACTATTCAAAGTTGCCAAACACATGAGGATTGTGAAAAATTGCAGGAAGACTTTAGGAAACTGCATGAAGTTTGGGTGGGTGGGGGGGGGGGACCAGCACAACGTGCTCTCGGTCCCTCCTTCCCGACCTCAGCTCCCTGACAGCCCTCCTCTCCGTTCCTTCCAGGGGACAGAGGAGAATTGCTGGACATGGATGGATGGAGGGGAGGGAAGTCAGGAAGGAGATGCACAAAGGATGGAGGGGAGGGAAGAGAGGAGAAATGCTGGACATGGATGGAGTGGAGGGCAGGGAAGAGAGGAGAAATGTTGAACAAGGATAGAGGAAAGGAAAGACAAAGAAAGGAGATGCACACGGATGGAGGGGAAGGGAGAGAGGAGAAATGCTGGACATGGATGGAGGGAAGGGGAGTGAGGAGAAATGCTGGATGTGGATGGAGGGGAAACTGCTGAATTTAAGGGCTGGATCAGAACACTTTGAGGGCAGAAACTGAAACTCGAGGAAGGATAGGGACAGGGCTACAGATGGTAGACAGGATGCATAAGGACACAGGAGGATGGTGGACATGGTGAGTGAAAAAATATCAAATGGAAAGAAGATACTGAATAAAACAGAAGACACTGGGACCAAAGCAAACAGAAAAACTAAATGATCAGACAACAAAGGTAGAAAAAAGTATTTTATTCAGAATTTATTAATTGGAATATGTCAGCTTTTGGAAATGTGCATTTGTGATATTTTGCATGTAAGTTTCAATTTTTCTAGTATTGCTGCATTCATAGTAACATAGTAGATGACGGCAGAAAAAGACCTGCACGGTCCATCCAGTCTGCCCAACAAGATAACTCATATTTGCTACTTTTTGTGTATACCCTACTTTGATTTGTACCTGTGCTCTTCAGGGCACAGACCGTATAAGTCTGCCCAGCACTATCCCCGCCTCCCAACCACCAGTCCCGCCTCCCAACCACCGGCTCTGGCACAGACCATATAAGTCTGCCCAGCACTATCCTCGCCTCCCAACCACCAGTCCTGCTTCCCACCACCGGCTCTGGCACAGACCGTATAAGTCTGCCCAGCACTATCCCCGCCTCCCAACCACCAGCCCCGCCTCCTGATCTTGACTAAGCTCCTGAGGATCCATTCCTTCGGCACAGGATTCCTTTATGCTTATCCCACGCATGTTTGAATTCCGTTACTGTTTTCATTTCCACCACCTCCCGCGGGAGGGCATTCCAAGCATCCACTACTCTCTCCGTGAAAAAATACTTCCTGACATTTTTCTTGAATCTGTCCCCCTTCAATCTCATTTCATGTCCTCTCGTTCTACCATCTTCCCATCTCCGGAAAAAGTTCGTTTGCGGATTAATACCTTTCAAATATTTGAGCGTCTGTATCATATCACCCCTGTTTCTCCTTTCCTCCAGAGTATACATGTTTAGTTCAGCAAGTCTCTCCTCATACGTCTTGTAACGCAAATCCCATACCATTCTCGCAGCTTTTCTTTGCCCCGCTTCAATTCTTTTTACATCCTTAACAAGATACGGCCTCCAAAACTGAACACAATACTCCAAGTGGGGCCTTACCAACGACTTATACAGGGGCATCAACACCCCCTTTCCTCTGCTGGTCACACCTCTCTGTATACAGCCTAACAACCTTCTAGCTACGGCCACCGCCTTGTCACACTGTTTCGTCGCCTTCAAATCCTCAGATACTATCACCCCAAGATCCCTCTCCCCATCCTAACACATACGTCTCTGGTGGATTTCTATTCCCTAAGTGCATCACTTTGCATTTCTTCGCATTGAATTTTAATTGCCAAACCTTAGACCATTCTTCAAGCTTCCTCAGATCCTTTTTCATGTTTTCCACTCCCTCCCGGGTGTCCACTCTGCTACAGATCTTAGTATCATCCGCAAATAGGCAAACTTTAACTTCTAACCCTTCGGCAATGTCACTCACAAATATATTGAACAGAATCGACCCCAGCACCGATCCCTGAGGCACTCCACTACTCACCTTTCCCTCCTCCGAGCGAATCCATTCACCACCACCCTCTGGCGTCTGTCTGTCAACCAGTTCCTAATCCAGTTCACCACTTCAGGTCCTATCTTCAGCCCATCCAGTTTATTTAAGAGCCTCCTGTGGGGAACCGTGTCAAAAGCTTTGCTAAAATCTAAGTAGATTACGTCCATAGCTCGTCCCTGATTCAATTCTCCTGTCACCCAATCAAATAACTCAATAAGATTCGTTTGGCATGATTTCCCTTTGGTAAAACCATGTTGTCTCAGATCTTGCAACTTATTGGCTTCCAGGAAATTCACTATCCTTTCCTTCAGCATCGCTTCCATTACTTTTCCAATAACCGAAGTGAGGCTTACCTGCCTGTAGTTTCCAGCTTCTTTCCTATCACCACTTTTGTGAAGAGGGACCACCTCCGCCGTTCTCCAATCCCTCGGAACCTTTCCCGTCTGCAAGGATATATTAAACAAATCTTTAAGAGGACCCGCCAAAACCTCTCTGAGCTCCCTCAATATCCTGGGGTGGATCCCGTCCGGTCCCATGGCTTTGTCCACCTTTAGCTTTTCAAGTTGTTGATACACATTTTCTTCCGTGAACGGTGCTGTATCCACTTCATTCTCATTTGTATTATTTCCAGTTCATCGCGGTCCTTCTCCAGGATTTTCTTCTGTGAAAACAGAACAAAAGTATCTATTTAGCAAATTTGCTTTTTCTTCATCATTTTCCACATAGCGGTTCGCTGTATCTTTTAGTCTCACAATTCCCTTTTTAGTCATTCTCCTTTCACTAATATACCTGAAGAACTTTTTGTCACCCCTCCTTACATTTCTAGCCATTTGTTCTTCTGCTTGCGCTTTTGCCAGTCGTATCTCTCTCTTGGCTTCTTTCAGTTTCATCCGGTATTCCTCCATGTGTTCCTTTTCTTGAGTTTTTCTGTATTTCTGGAACGCCAACTCTTTAGCCTTTATTTTCTCAACCACTTGCTTGGAGAACCATATTGGTTTCCTTTTTCTCTTGCTTTTATTTACTTTCCTTACCTAAATGTTCGTGGCCCTATTTATAGCTTCTTTCAGCCTGGACCACTGTCCTTCCACTTCTTGTACTTCCTCCTAGCCCATCATCTCCTTCCTCAGGTATTCCCCCATTTTACTAAAGTCAGCACGCTTGAAATCCAGGACTTTGAGTTTTGAGTGGCCGCTCTCCACTTTAGCTGTTATATCAAACCAAATTGTTTGATGGTCACTGCTGCCCAGGTGGGCACCCACTCGGATATTTGACACGCTATCCCCATTTGTGAGCACCAGATCCAGTGTCGCTCCCTCCCTCGTGGGTTCCATCACCATTTGTCTGAGCAAAACACTTTGGAAAGCATCCACGATTCCTCTACTTCTTTCCGATTCCGCAGACTGAACCTTCCAATCTACATCCGGCAGATTGAAATCTCCCAGCAACAGCACCTCTCTCTTGCTTCCCAACTTTTGAATATCTGCGATCAGGTCTTTATCTAATTCCTCCAATTGTGTCGGAGGTCTGTAGACAACACCCACGTGGACAGAGGTTCTATCATCTCTTTTTAAGGTGATCCATATCGCTTCTTCTTTTCCCCAGGTCCCTGTCATTTCAGTCGCAGTGATATCATTCCTCACATACAGAGCTACTCCTCCACCTTTACGACCCTCTCTATGCTTCCTAAATAGATTATAGCCTGGTATGTTTGCATCCCATTCATGGGAACCATTGAGCCACGTCTCCGTGATTGCAACAACATCCAAGTCTGCCTCCAACATCAGGGCCTGAAGGTCATGAACTTTATTGCTTAGACTGCGAGCATTTGTGGTCATCGCTTTCCATCTACATTTCCTGGTATGCGTTTCAACATTAGTGAGTTGGGGGTTTATTTTCTCTTTTTGTTCCACTTTTATTGTTTTTTCTTTGGCTTCCGTTCTGTTTTCAAGAACATCACAGTGCTGTAATGGAGAAAAGAATTTTGTAGGGGCAACACTTGTGAGGTCGGATGTTTTCTTGTCACATAACGAAGTCTGCCTGAGCCTACAGTGATCCATCTATTTTTAGGTGGTTTTATCCTTTGTGGTAGTGGTGATAATTTGGTATGATTCTGTGCAGTATGATATTGTGCGGTCCTAGATGCTGCTTTAAGTGCATCTAGTTCCTGTTTTACTTTACTGAGCTCGTGTTTTAATCTAGTGTTTTAATCCAAGTCTAACTTCTTGAAGTAACTTTCCAGTTTGATATTTTGCCTTCATATTTTTTTATTTCTAGTTCATTGTGTCATATCTGTTGTCATGTGTTTTTCATGTGTGATCAAGGTGCAGTATTCTGCTAGTGTGTAGTATTTGCAGCCCTTTTTTTTTTTTTTTTGCATTAGGTAGTGTACTGGTGTTTTAGAGCCTGGTGTAATTACAGTGCTGCCTTTCCACGCATAAGGTTGTAGCTCATCCTATCCTTGGAATTAGTGCTGTTATGGTTTGGTAAGGTTATGAGTGTGTTTTTGCACAAGTTTGTGTATAGTGGTTTGCAGTGGAGAGATTGTGTGTTGGCCTTACTGAGGTGGCACCAAAACATGAGAAAGGGGTTTAGAGCCTAAACCAATACCTCTTGAAGGATCTATATATAGAATTTATGCATTTCTAAGGTCTACACTGGCATGGTATGGGAAAGGGGGTGGGGAAATACTACTGGAGAGGAAGAGGGAGTGCTGGGTGAGGAGGAAAGACGGAAGGAAGGGAGAAAGAGCTGGCTTTTTTGAAAATATCTCATACATATTCATTATGGTTATTCCCAAAAAAGCCAGCTCTTTCTCCCTTCCTTCCTTCCTTCCTTCCTTCCTTCCTCCATATTAGCATATTCATTTGTGTGTGTGTATATATATATATATATATATATATATATATATGCAAATGAATATGCTAATATGCCCCGTCCCATCCTTTGCCCCCCCAAATGAAACAAACTATGCCCATGGGAAACTGGAAGACTGGGCATCCAAATGGCAGATGAAATGTAGGGCCCATAGATGTGCAAGTATTTTTAGCATGCTCTAAAAATTAGCACACACTAACACTAGAGACATCCAGTCTCTAGCGTTTAGCTCGTGATAAAAACACTAGCACACCTTAGTAAACAGGTTCCTTAATGTGGACAAATGCAAAGTGATGCACACTGGGAAGAATAATCCAAATCATAGTTACCTGATACCAGGGTCCACCTTAGGAGTCAGCACTCAAGAAAAAGATCTAGGTGTCATTGTAGACAATACACAGAAATTGTCTGCCCAGTGTGCGGCTGCAGCCAAAAATCAAACAGGATGCTAGAAGTTATTAGGAAAGAGAAGCAAAATAAGACCAAGTACATTACAATGTCTCTGTTTCACTCCATAGTGCAACTTCACCTTGAGTATTGTGTTCAGTTCTGGTCGCCGAATCTCAAAAAAGATATAGTAGAACTAGAAAAGGTTCAAAAATGAGCGACCAAAATCATAATGGAATGAAACTCCTCTCATATGAGGAAAGGCTGAAAAGGTTAGGTCTCTTCAGCTAGGAAAAGAGAAGGCTGAGGGCAGATATGACTGAGGTCTACAAAATCCTAAGTGGAATAGAATGGGTAAAAGTGAATCCATATTTCAGTCTTTCAAAAAACTACATAGACCAGGGGACACTCAATGAAATTAGATGGAAAAACTTTTAAAACAAATAGGAGGAAATATTTTTTTCACTCAAAGAATAGTTGAGCTCTGGAACTCTTTCCGGAAGATGTGGTAACAGTGGCTGGCATATCTGGGTTTAAAAAGGTTTGGACAAGTTCCTGGAGGAAAAGTCCATAATCTGTTATTGTGATGAACATGTGGAAGCCACTGCTTGCCCCGGATTGGTAACATGGAATGTTGCTACTAACTGGGTTTCTGCCAGATAGTTGTGACCTGGATTGACCACTGTTGGAAGCAGGATACTTGGCTAGATAGACCATTAGTCTGACCCAGTATGGCTATTCTTATGATTTTTTTTTTTTAATCTACTCCAGTCTTGAAGGCCGCTCGCACTGTTCTTTCATGCTTTGTGCTGTGTACTTACCATATGCATATTTTTTTAAATCATTACTGAATTTAGAATATATATATATATTTTACCAAGGATATATTTGAACATAAAAGCATCTGTTTTTGAAAGAGCATATGCTAATAGGGATCTGTAAGTTGGCACAAATATGACAAAGCTTCCTCATTAGTGCTGCATGAAAATGCTGAAAGTTACTTTTCAAATGTTTTGTACAGCTGTAATGAATTATTTCCAAACATTTAGGGGTCCTATTATCAAGCTATGGTAAGCACTAATGTGTGCTCACTGCAGCTTAAAAGGTCTTACCGCAGAGCGTGCTGAGGCATCCCGCTGTAAATCCTGATGTGCACGCGCAACCTATGCAGTAAAAAACAAATTTAATTTTTTGGCCAAGGGGGTATGTCTGTGCTAATCAGTGCAGCCACATTGCTGTAAACTAAGTGATTAGCAAATGATTAGCGCGTGATCTCTTGACACCTACAAAATGGGTAGTGGTAAGGGCCCAAGTGGTAATGGCAAGAAACACACAAGGGTGGAGGTGAAAAAATGCAGGAATCCAAGTTTACAATAAAAGATAGTCTTTATTCCTAGTTGTAGAGATACACTGTCCAGAGCTGAACTGGATGTCAAATCAAAATCTCAAACAAAACTGGACTCAACATGGACCATGTTTTGACTTTCCCGCCTTACTCAAGAGTCCAAACAAATTCTGATAGATTATAACAATAAATAAATATGCAAGGTAACAGAAGTATATTAAAAAAATAATAAAGTAATGAAATGATTAAAAGTGCCCTATAAAGAAATCTAAAAGTGTTAAAAGTGGCATGAAAAAAAAGCACAAATACAGTATAGTGCTAAATAGCACACAAATATTAAGTGGTACAATGAAAAGAAAAGTGAAAGTGAAAGTATCACAGACCATGTAAAATGAGTTTATCTTGTTGGGCAGACTGGATGGACCGTACAGGTCTTTATCTGCCGTCATTTACTATATTACTATCAGGCTCATTTTCGAAAGAGATGGACGTCCAAAAAGTGACATAAACTGGCACTTGGACGTCCATCTCTCAGAGACGTCCAAATCGGTATAATCGAAACCCGATTTTGGACGTCTCTATCGGAAGTCCGTCGCAAGGACGTCCAAATCTGAAGGGGGTGTATCGGAGGCGTGGTGGAGGTAGGACTTGGGCGTTCCTAAGTCTTGGATGTCTTTGAGCCATAATGGAAAAAAGTAAAGATGTCCATGACTAAAACTTGGACGTTTTCACCCGGGCCTGTTTTTATTACGAATAAGGCACAAAATAGTGCCTGAAATGACCAGATGACCACTGGAGGGAATCGGGGATGACCTCCCGTTACTCCGTCAGTGGTCACTAACCCCCTCCCACCCTCAAAAAACATGATTAAAAATATTACTTGCCAACTTCTATGCCAGCCTCAGATGTCATACTCAGGTCCATGACAGCGCATGCAGGTCCCTGGAGTAGTTTTGTAGTAGGTGCAGTGCACTTCAGACAGGTGGACCCAGGCTCATACCCCCTCTACCTGTTACATTTGTGGAGGAAGCAGCAAGCTCTCCAAAACCCACCACAAACCCTCTGTACCCACATATAGGTGCCCCCTTCACCTGTAAGGGCTATGGTAGTGCTGTACAGATGGGGGTAGTGGGTTTTGGGGGCTCGGCACACAAGGTAAGGGAGCTGTGTACCTGGCAGCATTTTATGAAGCCTACTATAGTACCCCCTAGGGTGTCCGACTGCCATCCTGGCATGTCAGGGGGACCAGTGTACTACAAATGCTGGCTCCTCCCATGTCCAAATGGCTTGCATTTGGACGTTTTATACTTTGACGTCTTTGGTTTCGAAAATCGCTGAAAATCAAAGACGTCCAAATCCAGGATGTCCAAATCTAAGGACGTCCATGGTATTTTCGAAACCAAAGATGGTCATTTTCGAAAAAAAGATGGACGTCCTT
The DNA here is from genome assembly GCF_901765095.1 of Microcaecilia unicolor. NCBI lineage: Eukaryota > Metazoa > Chordata > Amphibia > Gymnophiona > Siphonopidae > Microcaecilia > Microcaecilia unicolor. Next base: position 371,260,492 of record NC_044031.1, on the reverse strand, counting down.
CTCCCTACCTCCAAATTTGGACGTTTTACAAATACATCCAAGTTCCAACTTAGACGTTTCTTTCTAAAATACCCCTCTATGTAAATAAGAGCAAATGATTATGCACAACCGTAGAAAAGGTGCAAAATAAGATGTGTGTAGGTATCAATATGAGAACAAATAGTGCACAACTTTAATTCAAAGCATATGTATGAATGATGTGTAGACCATATAAGATCATAAAGGATCCATACCTGCTCTGTCGATGAAATTTGAAAAAACAGCTCAAAAATATGGTAATAAAGGCCTAGAAAAATATAAATAAATATGGTCATATTCAGTAAGCCTCGATATGTAGAGAAGACAGATATGTAACTTCAGCAAACAACTGATTTTATTAATGCTGAAAATAGAAAACTGACCATTTTCCAGCCATGGCAAAAAGTGGCCTTAGCACGTGGGAAAGACCTGCAAAAGGGCATGCTAAGGCCACATTTTGCCACAACTTTGTGAAAGGACCCCTTAGACTCCATCCTAAATAAGACTTATCAATATCTTTCAAATTGGTTATCTCTACCTGTTGACTAATAAATACCCATTTTTAATTAAATGTTCTTTTGGGTTGAGGAATATAAGCACTATGGCAGCATGAATAGTATCCTAGTAGATGACGGCAGATAAAGATCTGTATCATCCATCCAGTCTACCCAAGAAGATAAACTTACAGTATAAGGTATGATGTGATATTACATATGCACACTTGATCTTGATTTGTCTTTGTCATTTTCAGAGCACAGATTGTAGAAGTCTGCCTGACACTGGCCTTGCTCACAAATTAATCAAGCTGTCATCGAAGTCCCTCTCCAGCCCATCCAAATCTGTTCATGCATGATCAAGGCACAGACTGTAGAAGTCTGTCCAGCACTGGCTTTGCTTCCCAATTGCTGGAGTTGCCATCTAATCACCACTAAGTTTGTTTGGTTCCATTGTTTCCATACATAATTCCTTTGTGTTTATCCCATGCATATTTAAATTCTGTTAACATTTTCATCTCCTCCAACTCCCGTCGGAAGCATTCCAGGTATCTACCACCCTCGCCATGAAAAAGTAGTTCCTGACATTATTCCTGAGTTGGTTCCCCTTCAACTCAGTTCATGTCATCTAGTTCTATCACATTCCCGTCTCTGGAAAAGGTTTGTTTGTATATTAATACCTTTCAAATATTTGAATGTCGGTATCATATCACCCCTGTTTCTCCTTTCCTCCAGGGTAAACATCTTCAAGTCATCAAGTCTCTCTTCATACGTCTGTCAACATGGCCTTCATTCAGTGCAATACATGTTCTGCTTTAATCCTAAGGCAAACTATCTGGAACCTTAGAGCTTGTCCTATCTGTCTCCATATATCAGCTTTGAAAGATGAGATCAACAAACTCAAGAATTAGCTACAAAAAGAAGCATCCAGGACTACTCAATTCCCAGCCAATTTACTACCACCACTTCCACAGAGAATGAAACAACAGAGGAATATATGGAGTACCCCCCCAGCACAAACTGCCTCCTGCAGCTACCCCTCAAATCAAGCACACCAATAGTATCCCCCCCCCCTAGCCAGAAGACCTACCAAGCAGAATGGCCCTTCAATTATTGAATATGCCACCTGGAAGTTCCCCCTTCCCCACTCTTGAACAACCCTCAAGTCTAACCCCACCCTCCAAAAGACCCTCTTGGGCTTACCTTTGAAATTCCGTGTTCCCTAGTGAGACAGGTAGGAGCAACCTCCAATCATTCCTGCTTTCATTGATGCTGGGTTCAAAATGGCATGGGCAATCTCTAGTAGTAGTCTCATGACAGACCTCATAGATCTACCAACCAGAAATAGAACCGGATCATCACGAACATACCTAAACCTCCACTACCCAAACTGCAAAGGACTCAAATACAAAGCAACCTATGCATCCAGCTTCTCCTATATAAGCACACAACTATGGAATGCACTGCCAAAAGCCGTGAAAACAATATACGACCATCTAAATTTCAGAAAACCACTAAAAACCCACCTGTTCGTAAAAGCATAACCTACCAACCCAACACAAATGCCTAATCTCTACAACACAGCAAAACTAAAGATCGTATTGGACACTATATAACCTCTCTCTCTCTACAACCCCCATATTACCTGAAACACATGGACCTTATTCTACTACAACATCACTTTGTATCTGTCTCCCTACCGGACTGGGCGAACGCCTTCATGGTACTATGTAAGCCACATTGAGCCTTCAAATAGGTGGGAAAATGTGGGATACAAATATAATAATAATAATCTTATATAATAAAACGCACCTCCAATGTTCTGAAGCCGAGAAAGTGAAGCCTTGAAGCATTCGTGCGCTCTGTGAGGCTCCATCTCCTGAATTGATGACACGTACTTCCGGGTACATCACCCGCAGCACTGACCAACCGCACGACAGCAGCATGAGGCCCCGCCCCTGCCGCCCTCGCCACAACGCCACACCCTCCCCAGGAGAACGTTGGAGGTGCGTTATCTTATGCTGCTCAGATATTCTGAAAAATGGAAAACGCCCTACAGAACCTTTCACAAAAGCATCTAAAAATATATAAACAACAACAAAAACATAAATCCTAGCTCTTTGCTCAGATTGATGACAGAGGGTCCTGCACCTGAATGTTTGATGGATCCATTACGAAATTACAATAAATCCCTTAAGAACAAGTCTTGCAACAAACTTTCTTCTGCCAAAGGAAACCCTGCATAGCGTATTTGCTACAGTAATTATCTGTCTCCTGCATATAGCAAACCCTCTGAATAACAGGTTGGGTCCTGGCCCGTTGTTCCGGCATTGAGCCACCCAAGCATCTGATATAAACTGTCCTTCTTAGGCCTATAAACAGCGAAAACATTTGTTCTTGCAAGAGTGTGTTATTAATGGTGTGTAATTCAAAGATCATATCTTTGTAGAACTGGCTGTGAATAGAAAAGGTCTGACGCTTTTTCCTCCACCTTGAACAGAAGCAGGGGGAGCAAGCTGGATACAGTCTTTTTGTTTGCAAATCTTTAACTTCATCTTATCAGGTGTCCAGTTGACTTTTATTGCTCCTTCTGGCTCTGAGGCAGATGCAGCAACCAAACGTAAAAAAATCTAAATCGTTAAAGTCCCTAACGATTTTAAAATAACGAAAAATGCACCAAAAAAAAAAGTCACACATGCTGGAATCGGTATTGAAACGTAGAATGTATCAAAGAATCACAATACACATCGTTAATCGGCCCCCAAATCATGCGCAGAGCAGCCAAGCGTTATGTTAGCTGCTCTGCGCATGCCACAAACAGTCAAATCACAAGCACATGGCAAATTGAATTGACACATAAAAAAATAAAACTAAAAAAAGGATCGGGAGGGGGCAAGGGCGCTCATCAGGAGCGTCCTGTATGGACGGCCTTGCCCCCCCCCCCTGCTCCCCACTTTCCGCCGCTCCCCCCACCCCGAAAAAGCAAAATTGTAGCAGCCCCTGCCCCCCTCCCTTCCTCACTACTCTCAGCTCCGCCTCCCGACATCCTCCGTCTGTGCCCCGCCCCCTTTGGGGGTCGTCGCCGCCATTCCCCTTCTCCATCGGGCCCCCCTCCCTCTTACCGGGCCCGTGCAGCGCCTCTCTCCTCTGTCCGAAGGCGCTGCACGGGCAAGAAGAACGCTGAATCAGCTGATGCCTGCCTTCGCGATAGAGCGTCTTTCTCCTCCTGGGCCCGCCCCTGTCTGACGTCAGTTGTGTCAGTTGACGTCAGACAGGGGCGGGCCCAGGAGGAGAAAGACGCTCTATCGCGAAGGCAGGCATCAGCTGATTCAGCGTTCTTCTTGCCCGTGCAGCGCCTTCGGACAGAGGAGAGAGGCGCTGCACGGGCCCGGTAAGAGGGAGGGGGGCCCGATGGAGAAGGGGAATGGCGGCGACGACCCCCAAAGGGGGCGGGGCACAGACGGAGGATGTCGGGAGGCGGAGCTGAGAGTAGTGAGGAAGGGAGGGGGGCAGGGGCTGCTACAATTTTGCTTTTTCGGGGTGGGGGGAGCGGCGGAAAGTGGGGAGCAGGGGGGGGGGGCAAGGCCGTCCGTACAGGACGCTCCTGATGAGCGCCCTTGCCCCCTCCCGATCCTTTTTTTAGTTTTATTTTTTTATGTGTTTTCTGAGGTCCTTTGGACCAATCACAGCGCTTTTAGCTCTGCTAATGCGCTGGGATTGGCTCAAAGTTTGTTTATTTTTTCACTTAACACTTTTTCCTGCCACGGAGCTGTCCTAACGAGAGGTCCAGACCTCTCGTTAGTTTTCCTGCCTTTTTCCTGCGTAAAGGCAATCGGAAAAGGTTAGTGCATGTCGTTTCAATGGGGTTTTCACACTAATTGCTCATCTCCATTCCGTTTTCGTTAGCTGCTACTGTCGTCGGAAAATAGGCTTAAGTGCATGGAAAGGATCGGAAATTCTTCCCCGAGGGCTCATTTAACGATGAAAAACGTTTAGTGCATCTGCCTCTCTGTTTGCTGGTAAGAGAAGCCAAGCAGGGTTTTTTTTTTTAAATTTATAGGGATTTCCAGGCTCAGTGAAGTGTTTCAAAGGCATCCAGCTGACTGGAAAGGTTGGAATCGAACGGAGAACAGTCTGACTCCTCCCCACCAGATAGAAGTGTGTTTGCATGTGTGTGTGTGTGTGAATACATATCTATCTATCTAATCTTGCATCCATAATGTTTAAATAGAGAAACATTCGCTGGGTGGCTGGAGGGGGGCAGGGGACAGAGGAGACTCGGTGGGTGGCTGGAGGTGGGCAAAGGAAAAAGTAGAATCGCTGGGTGGCTGGAGGGGGAGCAGGGGAGAGAGGAGAATCGCTGGGTGGCTGGAGGGCGGACAGAGGAGACACACTCGCACCCAGCACTCTCACTCTCTCTCTGTCACACACACACACTCGCACATTCACTCTCTCTCTCTCACACACAGTCAATCTCACACATACTCTCTCAAACATACACACTCCGAGGAAAACCTTGCTAGCGCTCGTTTCATTTGTGTCAGAAACGGGCCTGTTTTACTAGTAATAATAATAATGGTACTACTGCTAGGGATCATGCTTTCATAGAAGAACAAGGAAGCCCTTGTATGGAAACATGACCCCTAATGGTTGTACCATGAGACTACTGCTAAGCATCAGGAATTTTCAAAGGTAAAGGACCTTCGGGAGGGTGGAGGGCCAAGAAAGGGTCTTCTGCTGAGGGAACACTTTTGGGTGGAGAGTGGGGGTTCAACACTTGGAGGTTGGGGGAGCATTCTGGGATCAGCTTTTTTGAAATGTTGCCGGCCCCTTTAAGAAGAAGCATGGGATCATCAGCTTGGTGTCCTGATGTTTCTGGGATGATGGAATAACACTGCTCTTGCCTCACAAGCAGTATTATTAATGTAGATGGGGTATAAAAAAAAAAAATAAAATAAATGCTGGGTGTCCCCTGTAAAGGAACCATCCTGGGTCTGCTAGGGCTGCCCCAGGGTCTGCTGGCACTTTGGGGGGTTTTACATGCAAATGATGTGAAATGGTGCCTGTTTATGGTTTAAAAAATGTAAAACATGGATTGGATTCAGGAAAATGTGGCCTGGATGATTGTATAATTCTTATTAAAGAGTAATGTAATTTATAGTGTCTTTTGTATGGAAATCCATTTTCCTCATACACTTTAATGGGAAAATCTGATTTTAAAATGGAGTTTGTGAAAAGATTACAATCAGGGTTGCCAGGTAGAAATTTTTTTTCCAGCCCAATCCAGGCCAGAAACCAGCCCAAAACCCGCCCAAACACAAACCCCGCCCCTGACACCCCCACCCCCGCGTCACCGGCCCCGCCCCCGCCGTCACCGGCCCCGCCCCCGCCGTCACCGGCCCCGCCTCCCACGTCATCGGGCCCGCCTCCCCGTCATCAGCCCCGCCTCCCCATCATCGGCCCCGCCTCCCACGTCATCGGCCCCGCCTCCCACGTCATCGGCCCCGCCCAAAATGTCACTAACCCCGCCCAAAAACGTCACTAACCCCGCCCCCCGCAGCCGAAAAAAATCAAAAAGCCGCCCAAAAAGCCGCCCGGAAGCCCTAAAAACCGCCCAAAAAAACGCAACCCGCCGCGGGCAAAAATTTCCCGCGGCGGGTCGCGGAAAACCGCCCAATTGGGCGGTAAAACCGCCCACCTGGCAACACTGATTACAATCTGTAATAGTTGTTTCACCTGCCACAAGCTAGCGTCTGATTGGTGCTGCTAGGTCAGATGGCTTAGCTGTAGTCCTGTTGCTAGGGGGAGGCAGAGCTGGATACTATCAGAGGAACTGAAGATACAGGAGAAGACAGACCTGTGTGTGTGTAAGAGTTGATTTATACAGGAGAGAGAGCTTAAATAAAGAGTTGTCTGATACAAGGTGAGAGGAACTGTTGACACAGAAGAGACAGGACTGGTATGAGAGGTGCTCTGTCTGTGTGCTTGGAAAATTGAGTGTGGATGAGGAGGAAAACCTCAATCCTATATAATAATTCTCACCTCCAACAGGATGTGCTTGGGACCGTGCCTGCCGGAAGTGGTCTGCTAGGCAGGCACGCACTGACCTCAGTGACAGACAATTTGGCAAAGCAAAACAATCTGAGTGCTGGCCATTAGGACACAGGGTTGATAGGAGAGTTTTAAAAGACTGAAGGAACCGAAAGTGTTAAATGGGGGGAGTTCTGAAGGACTGAAAGACATGAACATTTGGAAAAGGAAAACAATCTGAATGCTGGCCATTAGGACACAGGATAGATAGGAGAGTTTTAAAAGACTGAAGGAAACGGAAGTGTTAAACTGGAGAAGGGGGGGGGGGGGAGAGTTGTGAATGACTGAAAGACATGCAAATTTGGGACAGGAAAACAATCTCAGTGCTGCCCATTAGCACACAGGGTACATAGGAGAGTTTTAAAAGACTGAAGGAACCAAAAGTGTTCGGGGGGGGGGGGGGGGGGGGCAAGTTCTGAATGAATGAAAGAAATGAAAATTTACGAGAGGAACACAATCTGAATGCCGGGCATTTGTACACAGGGTAGATAGGACACTTTTTTTAAAAAAATGAAGGACGTGAAATTATTACATCTTGGGGGAGGGGTGAGGAGGAAAGCGGTGGGGTATCCGGATACTGGGCGTTAGGGCCACGGGGGGTACATAGACTTTTGAAAGCCTTAAGGAACCCAAAGTGTCGGAAGGAGGAGGAAAAGGAGGGGAGGGAACGGGGTGAGGGGCATTAGGAACAGGGGAGGGGGCCCTGTCACACACTCTCATTCTCACACACACACTGTCACACAGACAATCTCACTCTGTCACACACCCGCACATTCACTCTGGCTCTCTCTCTCAAACATACACACTCCCAGGAAAACCTTGCTAGCGCCCGTTTCATTCGTTCCCGAAACGGGCCTTTTTTACTAGTAGAGTATAATTTGACTGAATCAGAACACCTGGTGGTATAGAGAGAGTGGAATTCAGTAAAGCTGAGAGACTGTAGGTAAAGGGAAGATATACCTGCATGAAAGATGATCTGCCCATGTATGTATAAGAAATTTGTGTGACTAGACAGGCTGGAAATCACACTGATAACCACAGCACACCTGACTGGCACTGAGGGAGTGCATATGTGTTAATTTGCTAAGTGGTTATACAGAAAGGCTTGCCTGAGTTGAAATAGGCTATAAGCTGTATAATAGCCTGCTGGTAACAAGTGAAGGTGGCTAGTGACAGTGAGTGTGCAGGAAAACTGTTGTGTTTCCGCTGATCTGTCTCAGAGCAGAGTTGTGGCCACAGTGCATTTGACTGACACTTTGAGTGCAATGCGTATGTGTTAATGGGTGGTTGTACTGAGGGGTCTGCCTGAGTTTGGAGGGGCTACAAATTGTGTAGAAGCCTATTGGTGAAGGGTGAGTGTGCAAATCTGGTGTGTTCCCACTGACCTGCCACGAAGCAGGGTTGTGATCACCTTGTACCGGGTCTGCAGTGAGAATTGGTGCTGATTAAAAATTGAAACAGGACTGTTGTCCTTAGCTGAACTGCTGTGTATGAGGGCAGTGAGGTATGAAATGTGTGACTGGTTACAAGGTGTGATTAACATACATGGAAGAGTGTTCCTCATTAGGCAGGGAAAAGTAATAAGGCAGGTTCTGCAATAGGGTACATTAATTATCTATTGATTTACTCTAGATAGGTTGGCCACAGTTTTGATAACAAAAATCCCTATAAAAATTCCCACAGGATAGGGAGACAGGGTTTCAATTTCTTTTGGTTAACCAGAGTACAGGTACAGAGGCTGTTGGGCAATGCAGGAGGACCATCGCAGGAGCGACACGTGCACCAACTACCACAAAAGACCAAAGTTACCATTATACAAGAAAGTTCAACTCAAGCAGCTAAGTACAAAATCACCACCTACACCGTTTCAGAGACTTTAAACTTACATGTAAATACTTACCTGGAGGTTTATGCTGAGATTCAGTTACATTGCAAAGTGAAGGAAGTGGACATCTGTAAGAAAGCAATTGACACAAAGAATCAATTTTCCTGTTAAAATTTCATAGTTAAAGTAAATTCTGAGTAACAGAGAAAGTAATTATTTGTACTACTTATCTGATTTGTGGTGTTGAGAATTTCAGAGGAAAGTTTATTGATTGAAAGTTGATACATTTTCTGAAAAGTTAAAAAGAAACATCTTGTGCAATAAATTATTATAATTTAAAAGTTAGTGTGCAATATTGTCATCATTAAAATTTTGTAACATCTAGGGAAATTCGCTTAACATCTTGAATTGCACACTGCATAATATACAAAATACAGAATTTTCCCACCTTTCTTTGTACCTTCCCTAAGTGGTGAGAGTTTAGTGTGGGACCCTACACCGTGATTTTACCATCGTACCACCCTCTTTATAAACCTCACCCATAGGGGATCTACATTAATTTTACATAGGAATCAGCAACCTGAAATACTGAGATACTACAGGTTTGTGACTCCCATGGTAAATCAAGATGCACTAAAAGCCTACCTTTTACTGTCTTTGATAACTCCCCCTCCCTCCTTTAAACAATTAAGTCTCAACTAAAAATATATGCATGGGTAAAATCATAATTTGTGCACCTGACAACATTTAGGCCTGCTCCTGAGAAAAGGCATGAATGTCAGCACCCACAATCTAGGAGCTATTTTCTATAGGTTTTGTATGAGTATTTGATACAGATGCAGAAACACCAATTTATTTTTATAAAATAGCCTATTAACATAGGCCCTGTTACACAATTACCCTCTGTTTAACACAACAATTAGCACAAGCTAATCAGTGTAGTGCACTGCTGTAAGCACTCATTAATAGCTAAGCACCTAAGATAGGTTACAAGTCCTGTAAGATGTTAAACATGTAGCTTCATATGTGAAGTGTCTGATTTAACCATTCCAAGTTTTATAGTAGTGGCTGCTTACGTACGTACACTGAAGGAATAACTGTGAAATAGGTATCTCATTTCTGCAAGAAAATTCCAGGAAATTAGAGAAAATTTGCCTGAAAATTGTACTTCCTTAATAGATGCCACGTCTCATGAAAATGTGTAGAGAAAATATGCATAAATTGCAAATCATATTTCAGCTGAGGTACTATAATAGTTATTTCCTTCTGTATTTGTTATTAGTATGAATTTACACTTTCTTTCCATAATATGCTGAAAAATAAATCATATTTTTATAACAATGGATATAAAATATAAAAGCTTCCGTAAGAATGCTAATTAGACACCAAGCTAGGTTGTTGTGTGAATAGGTAATAACCTCCCTATATTTACAATCCAACTAAAAAACCTTTCTCTATTCCTTCTTTCAATTGTTTTCTAATGATCCTTGCTGATAGATATCCCTTAAAACATATTTCTACTTCCCATCCCCCACTGTTCCTCTTAGCCCTCAAAGTGCTCTTACTGTTCTTAAGCATATTCATTGTCAAATAATTTCTCTAAATCAGTTAGAAAAATGGGGTATAATTCTATCTTACATTTAATGCTTTTTCTCATAGTAATTTCCAGAAAACCCGTGATTTACAAATATGCTATTTCTGCAGGTGCACCACTAAACCTATTATAAAGAGAACAACTTTCAATCCAGACAGTTAACTAAGAACTTATTTGGTTAGATCCATAGAGGTGAAAAATGTACACTTCAGAATGGCTAAATCTAGTTTCCTATTTCAGTGTTGGGGGAGAAGAACATGGTAGATTTAAAGCAGCTTTTAGAAAGGATGTTCTATAGTTCAAAATAAATAAACATGCCTTGGGAGACATGATCCAGTGAGGGTATTATAGAAACAGTGGTGCGATTATTCACAAGCCATACAAAGTCACCCTGTAACTGCCTATAGCCTACAGAAATGAAGTCCACTAGAAGCAAATAGATAATGTCACTGTGACGGGGTGTATATTCCATTACAAGAAGAAATGGTAGAATGTCCCAGGAGAGAACAAATAGACACCAAGTCATAGGTTGCAAACGCCAGAGGTACATCTGGCGAAGGCGCAAGCGGAAGAACAAATGGCTAGAAATGTAAGGAGAGGAGACAAAAACTTCTTCAGGTATATTAGTGAAAGGAGAAAGACTATAAAGGGAATTGTGAGACTAAAAGATACAACAAAACGCTATGTAGAAAATGATGAAGAAAAAGCCAATTTGCTAAATAGATACTTTTGTTCTGTTTTCACTGAAGAAAACCCTGGGGAAGGACCGAGAGGGACTGGCAAAAGTACACCTGAAAATGAGGTGGATAGAGCGCCGTTCACAGAAGAGAGTGTGTATCAACAACTTGGAAAGCTAAAGGTGGACAAAGCCATGGGGCCGGACGGGATCCACCCCAGAATACTGAGGGAGCTCAGAGAGGTTCTGGCGGGTCCTCTTAAAGACTTGTTTAATAAATCCTTGGAGACGGGAGAGGTTCCGAGGGATTGGAGAATGGCGGAGGTGGTCCCTCTTCACAAAAGTGGTGATAGGGAAGAAGCTGGAAACTACAGGCCGGTAAGCCTCACTTCGGTTATTGGAAAAGTAATGGAAGCCATGCTGAAGGAAAGGATAGTGAATTTCCTGGAAGCCAATAAGTTGCAAGATCCGAGACAACATGGTTTCACCAAAGGGAAATTGTGCCAAACGAATCTCATTGAATTCTTTGACTGGGTGACAGGAGAATTAAATCAAGGACGTGCTATGGACGTCATCTACTTAGATTTCAGCAAGGCTTTCGACACGGTTCCCCACAGGAGGCTCTTAAATAAACTAGACGGCCTGAAGATAGAACCCAAAGTGGTGAACTGGATTAGGAACTGGTTGACGGACAGACGCCAGAGGGTGGTGGTGAATGGAGTTCGCTCGGAGGAGGGAAAGGTGAGTAGTGGAGTGCCTCAGGGATCGGTGCTGGGGCCGATTCTGTTCAATATATTTGTGAGTGACATTGCCGAAGGGTTGCAAGGTAAAGTTTGCCTTTTTGCGGATGACACCAAGATTTCCAACAGAGTGGACACTCCGGAGGGTGTGGAAAACATGAAAAAAGATCTGAAGAAGCTAGAAGAATGGTCTAACGTTTGGCAATTAAAATTCAATGCGAAGAAATGCAAAGTGATGCACTTAGGGAGTAGAAATCCAAGGGAGACGTATGTGTTAGGCGGGGAGAGTCTGATAGGCATGGACAGGGAGAGGGATCTTGGGGTGATAGTATCTGAGGACCTGAAGGCGACGAAACAGTGCGACAAGGCGGTGGCAGTAGCTAGAAGATTGCTAAGCTGTATAGAGAGAGGAGTGACCAGCAGAAGAAAGGAGGTTTTAATGCCCCTGTATAAGACGTTGGTGAGGCCCCACCTGGAGTATTGTGTTCAGTTTTGGAGGCCGTATCTTGCGAAGGATGTTAAAAAAATGGAAGCGGTGCAAAGAAAAGCTACGAGGATGGTATGGGATTTACGTTCCAAGACGTATGAAGAGAGGCTTGCTGTCCTGAACATGTACACCCTGGAGGAAAGGAGGAACAGGGGTGATATGATACAGACGTTCAAATATTTGAAAGGTATTAATCCGCAAACGAATCTTTTCTGGAGATGGGAAGGCGGTAGAACGAGAGGACATGAAATGAGATTGAAGGGGGGCAGACTCAGGAAAGATATCAGGAAGTATTTTTTCACGGAGAGGGTGGTGGATGCTTGGAATGCCCTCCAGCGGGAGGTGGTGGAGATGAAAACGGTAACGGAGTTCAAACATGCGTGGGATATGCATAGAGGAATCCTGTGCAGAAGGAATGGATCCTCAGAAGCTTAGCTGAAATTGGGTGGCGGAGCAGTTGGGGGGAAGAGGGGGTGGTGGTTGGGAGGTGAGGATAGGGGAGGGCAGACTTATACGGTCTGTACCAGAGCCGGTGATGGGAGGCGGGACTGGTGGTTGGGAGGCGGGAAATACTGCTGGGCAGACTTATATGGTCTGTGCCCTGAAAAGGACAGGTACAAATTCAAGGTAAGGTATACACATATGAGTTTGTCTTGGGCAGACTGGATGGACCATGCAGGTCTTTTTCTGCCGTCATCATCTACTATGAAGTGTTCCTCTTGTTCCCCTAGTACAGTTATGGTGAGTCTATTGATAATCTGCAGTGGGTGGGTGTAGTCGGTTAGGGAAGGCTACATGTTGGGTGACAGGCAGTGGCATAGCTGGAAGACAATTTTAGGGTGGGCCAACAGGTTGGATGGATGGGCACTAGGGTTGAAAAAGAAAAACCTATCAACTGATGCAGCCATGCGCCACCTCTACCCCACTCCCAATAACTTCAATGAAGGTAGCAGTGCAAGCTTCAGTGGCTGCAGGCCACATTGAGGGCTAGGGAAAGGGAAAATATAAGAGACTGCACTCTTCAGTCCCAATTTAGCAACAACCCCCCAACACATATGCTTCCCCCATATGGTATTGAAGCCAAATGTATTCTGAATCCACAGAATCCCCTGTCCCTCCCCCAACAATGGATGCAGAGCACAGCTATGACATTTCCCCATAAAACTCACCAAATAAATTTTGGTTTCTAGTGTAATTTCAATAACAGACATATTGAAATTTAAAAAAAATCTTTAAAAGAAAAGTCACTCAGAACCTAGAGCAAACCTACTATGCCAGCACTAACTTCCAAAACAAGGATCCTACCTAAATATTACAATGGGGCCCTAAAATATCAATACATTTATCAGGAAAACTGAACAAGCCAAATTACTACAGAATGCTACCTAAAAAATTCATGCTAACAGAATACCTCAGTCACACACATAGAACATAAATGCCAAATATAGAATAAGTGACCATAAACTAGAAACAGAAATTAAACCACAACCCCAGGAAGCCAGACCTTGCATGCAGTACAACATCAGAGAAACAAAAAGGCATTTCTTTGTATGCAAAACATAAATAGCACATGCCAGGGATGGTGTTAGGGAGGTGCAGCTCCCCCCCCCCCCCCATGCAGGTCCAGCACCTCTCTCCAACCCCCTCCCTGGAGGTCCAGCATCTCTCTCCAACCTGCAACCCCTCCACAGGTCCAGCACCTTGCACCTCTCTCCTCCCCCTCCCCCAGGTCTAGCACCTCACATCCCTCTTCAACCCCCCCCCCCCATAGGTCCAGCACCTTATACCTCTCTCCTCCCCCCTTGCTCACAGGTCCAGTTCCTCTCGCCAACCCCCCCCCCCCCCAGATCTGGCAACGTTGCTCTTACTCTTTTTCCTTTCCCTCACTCAACCCCCACCACGGTGCTTTCAATTTTGTAATATCAGTGCTACCCAGCAGCGATTCAAACAAGCCTGCTTCAGGGCCTTCCCTCCACTACATCCCACCCAGCATAAATAGCAGTGAGCGGGATACAGCGGAGGGAAGGCCCCGGAGCAGGATTGTTTGAATCGTTACCAGGTAGCGCCTGTATTGTAAAATTGAATGCCATGGCGGAGGTTGAGAGAGAAAAAGAAAGAGCATCACTGATGGACCTATGGGGGGGTGGGGGGGGGGGGGGAAGCAATTGAAGGATTCCAGATCCTGCATTGCTGGTGTGCACCATTTCTGGGTGGGCCTCGAGTGAAAGTAGGTGGGCCCAGCTACAGGGTATGGCAGACCCAAAATTAGGGACTGACCCATCTAAGACCTAATTAATATGATTCTCTGAATTCTTGGAGTGGACAGAAAACACCCAGCTAAGAATTGTGAACTGGAGATGAGAGGATTTGCATCTCATTTGCATACTGGAACTGAACTATGAATGCTGAATACTGAGAAAAAAAAGAGAGGGGGGGGGGGGGGGGAGAGATAGAGGAACCCTCTTTAAGCCCTAAAAGGGGATGACTGCTTACCCTTAGAGTTCAGGAGGGCAAAGGGATTGACTATGGGGTACATTTTCAAAAGAGAAAAATGTCTATAAATCAGCATTTGTAAGTTTTTCTCACAAAAATTCCCAAATCAGTATTTTCAAAACCTATTTTTTAGATGTGTCTGCAGTGTGTACAAATCTCAAGGGACCATGTCGGGAGGGGGGGGGGGGGTTAAGGGTGGGATTTTTCAGCTATAATGGAATAAAACAAAACTGTCTAGGACTAAAACTAAGGTGTTTTGAGCTAGACCTATTTTTAGAATGAATAAGGCACAAAAAAGTGCCCTAAATGACTACTGGAGGAAATCATGGATGACCCCCTCTCCCACCCTTCCAAAAAAATGTGATTAAAAGCATTACCTGTCTCTATGCCAGCCTCAGATGTTATACTCAAGTCTATTAGTGCAGCATGCAGGTTCCTGGAGTAATCTAGTGGTGGGTGCAGTTCACTGTAGACAGTTGGACCCAGGCCCATACTTCTCCCTACCTGTTACATGTGGTGAAAAATGTGAGCCCTCCAAAACTTACCCAAACCCTACTGTACCCACATATAGGTTCCCCGTTCAACAATAAGGACTATTTTTAGTGGTGTACAGTTGGGGGCAGTGGGTTTTTTTATGGTATTTGGGGGTGTTCAGCAGACAAGATAGGAGAGCAATGGTGAGATGTGTACCTGGGAGCATTTATTTGAAGTCCACTGCAGTTCCCCATAGGATGTCCTATTGATCTCCTGGGATGTCTGCGGTACCAGTCTACTAAAAGTTCTGGCCCCTCCTAAATCCCAATGGCTTGATTTTCTACATTTTTCACTTGGATTTTTTTTTTTCGAAAATAGTCAAAAAAATGTACAAAACACAAAACCTTGTTCGAAATGGTATTTAAAAAAAAAAAAAAAAAAGATAGACATTTTCCTTTTTTCAAAAATGGCCTTCTTTCCTATTCAGATTTTGAACAATTTGTGCTAAACATCCAAAGTCGGACTTAGATATCATATCAAAAATGCTCCTCCATGTAAACTAAGAACTCACTATGACCGTACAGAAGGGACTAAAAAAAAACCTTCCAGTCGGTGGGAAAAGGAATTAGAGACTAGTTTTTCCTGTATCTGGGTGGAGCGTATTCTACATTGAAGTTAGTGTCAGGATTGCTGCAGCAAGGACAGAGACCTGGTTGGAGAAGTGACACTGAAGGAGTACAAAGATCACCATTGAGGTGGATTGTGGACCTGTTCCTGGTCAGAGCAGAGGGACCCAGAGAGCAAGGATCAACATTTTGTGGCAGTGGTGGGATCTGCAAACCGCTGGAAGAACGGGTACCTTGGCTGGGGGGAGTATGCTCAATGGGCGTTGTGTTGTTCAGTACCAAGAACCTAAATACAAGTAAGGATTTTTTGTTTTTCCGTTTTATTTTCAGATTCATGGCCTCAGAGGCAGCCTTAAAATGGATAGCAGAGCAGATACAGTCGCTTCAAGAGGCATTAGAGTATTGGTTTTCCCAAGCCATGGGACAGCATTCGCAGCTCAAATGAAGGAGCTACAAAGACTGGTCAGTGGACTTCAGAGGATTGTTGCTCATCAGAAAACATAGACAGGTTGGATAAATGAGACCCCAGGGCCAAACCCGGTGGATTGGACTAAGGGACCAAAATCCAAAGAGGAGGCCAAGCATTACCTAGATGCTGAAGGGAGCAGGAATGGAAAGCAGGAGGAAAGTTGCCCTAGAAAAACTGTTCCTCCTGCTTGGGCAAGGGACTGATTGAAATTGTCCAAGGAAGAAAAGGAAAACAGAGCGCAAACCTCTGGGACTTAGAAAAAGCTTGGTGGAAACCCCTAATTGGTGGCCCTATTCAGAAAGGCTGATATTTTGGAATTAGTTTTGTTTGTGAGGAGGAACGACATTTTAAGGCGTGTCCCCTAATGGAATGCTCATTTTCTGGAATGTTGAATCTAACTGTATTCCAAAGTTCCTGACTTGTGATTTGAGGGGGAATTCATACTATCCAAAAGAGATTTTGATGTCAAGTATGTATCCACTTGTGTTAGGGACCCAGAGAAGCTGGGTTTTACTAGGGTTCAGGCAAAGTTTGTTGTGTTTAGCCAATTCTTGAATTGATGTTAGACAGGTAAGACAGGTTGGTGGCTTAGTACTGCTGGGAGGGAATGGGATTTGTTTACAATTTATCTCATGTCATCATACATAATGTTTTGAGGCATCTGCGTATATATCATCCTAGGGAGCTCATTTGAAATATCATGTGCATTATAGAGCTTCCTGTCTACCAAAGTCACAGGCTTATCAGGCAGCTACTTTTCCTTGCAGTAGAGAAAATGAGTGTGTGATCTCTCAATGTTCTGCATGTGTTATACAGATTCCATATTTAGTTTTATGAGGTTGTCTATTTCTATAGATGAAGCTGGAAACAGCAGAACAACAGCTCATTGTTTTAGTAAGTCCTCAGGAGACGTTGCCCTATAGGTGTGCTACACAATTTTTAAAAAGTTGTGAATGTTGGTGTCATGAAACGCCTAGCCACCCACCTGGGGTTACTCCGTGGCCACCCTCTGTCTATCCTCAGCACAGCTCAGGTCCGCCTACACCTGCCACTTGTGCTCTACACTAGCACCCTCCTTCTACCGACTGGGTCACAACCGCCTCTGGGCGAGTCTCCCACTATCCAATTATCCCCAGTGATTTCTAGGTTACTGGAGCCACACTCCTAGTAGTCCCACAGTTCCCAGAAAGGACTCACAGACCCAACACACAAACCACCAGGATTCTTTATCAGTCCAGACAAACAGTGCGAACAAATTATTATGTTTATTCTCTTAAAAAATATTGAATAGTGGAACAAAACAGTGAAATTGGCAAAAAATAACAGGTAACTGCAATATGAATAAATTATAACACTAATTAAACACTTGCATACTTCCTAGAAAGTACCTGGGGAGATCAGGACATTTATCTGTTCACAGAGCTTCAGCAAAGATCTCTCTCTCTCTCTCTCTCTCTCTCTCTCTCTCTTTCTCTCTCTCTGTGTCTTCTGGGCTGAAACTGAAGCAACAGCCAGCATCTGCTGGGTAATTTCAAATTCCAGGCCAATCAGAGCCCAGAACTGTCAAGTTTTCAAATAAAAACTGGTTACATCACTACAGGCACTTCCTATTTTCTGTGTGCCATCTAAAAGAAAAGTTCTCTGTAATAGCTTTAATCATAAACATGCACCATCTGCTGGCCAAACAGGAGACATACACTTCAGATATATTTAAGACAGGAAAATATCCAATACATTTTACAGGCTTAAAACACACTGTTGCTTCACAGTTGCCATATAGACATTTCAGGCAAAACGTCTAGAGCCTATGACATATTTTACAAAAGCAGGACTAAACTGAAAAGCCTAATGTAAAACTAACAAACCAACATATCTCTGTCTCCTGACCAAGGTGTCCTAAAAGCATTCAAAAATGTACAGCACATCAATGGCAATGCCTCAAAATGTGGTAATGTAAAACGTCTGGAAAAGAAAATGTATCCAAGCCCATGAAGCTGAAAATGGCCCACATGAGCTCCTGCTATCATGCCCAGCCCCTATAGGACAAGTACATAGCATCTGTGAGGTCCCCGTTGTGTACCTGGTGTCCCTTCCATGCATGCAGGGGAAATCTAGTGCCACCTGTAGTGGTGGTACAAAACATATAGTGCATGCAAAACATTTAGCATTACCAAATGTTTAGCACTGTCCTGGGGTGCAAAATGTTTGTTTATTTATTTTGTTCTCACCTTTTTCAGTAGTACTTCAACTACTTTTAATTTCACAATCTAATTTTGTACCTGAGACAATGGAGGATTAAGTGATGTGCCCAAGATCATAAGGAGCAGCAGTGGGATTTGAACTGGGCACACCTGGATGTCAAGCCCTGTGTTATTATCACTAAATTAGTTCTCCAGTTCATGCTGCACTGAAAAATGTTTTGTCCTATACCTCTGGGGTGCAAAATGTTTATTTATTATAACTTTTTCACACCCTTTTCAGTAGTAGATCAAGGTGAGTTACATTCAGAGACACTAATTTTGTATCGTAGACCAGGGGTGTAGTCAGACCTTGACTGGAGGGGGGGCCAGAGCCTAAGGTGGGGGGCACATTTTGGCTTGCCTCCCTGCTGCTGCCCTCTTGCCAACACTTCTGCCGCTGCCCAACCCCCACCAGCTACAGCATTTGTCCCGTGCTGGTCTGCCTGGCACCCTGTCCTGTTTTCAGCGCCGTGCATGCACACTACTCACTAAACATATTCTATAAAGTGCTGTGCATAAATTCTACCATGTGGATCTCAAAAGTGAGCGTGGCCATGGGAGTAGCATGGGCAGGTTGTGAGTGTTCCTAAAATTATGCAAAATGTTACAGAGTAAATCTGCTCCGTACCTAGCTTAGATGTGGGCATTTACCCTAAGTTTTACTTGGCATAAATGGCTGAGACTACATTTAGTTTGAGGGACAGACACTAGGCATATTCTATAAATCACGCCTAACTTTAGCCATAGTTTATAGAATATGCCTAGGCGTATTTATTTTGGCGCCAATTTTATTTAGGCATGATATATAGAATCTAGCCCTTTATGTATAGCTAGCATCTCTGAAAAGGTGCAAGTATAAATTATGAGGTCAATATCTAAAGTTTGATTTAACCAGGTAGAAGGGACTCTTTCTGGGCCACTCACTGATATTCAGCAGCACTGACCATTGCTGCACTGTCTAGGAGTGGTCTGGTGTCTCAGACAAGGCAGACTCAGTAGTTATAGGGCACTATGAATATTCAGTGCCAATGCCCAGAAAATTAACCGGGCAAAGAGGATTACATAAAATACAGTTCTTACTGTGCCCAGTTAGTCATCCCAGTATGGCACTGAATATTGACAGCATCTGGATAAGTTTCAGGCACAATCAAAGAGCCAGATATTTGGTGCCAATACCCTGATTAGGCCTGACACTGAATATTCAAGCCTCATTCAGCCCATGGCAGTCAGCGCTTTCAAAAATACTGACTGCTGTGGGCACTGTTTCCTCTAAGCTGAACAGGAGTCCACCAACAGCATCGCTGCCAGTAGGTGGTGGTGCTTCCATATTGTGTTTTCAATCATTAGGGATGGGCAGGTTCCCTGGAGTTCTGCAGAGCTTGCCTGTCC
The DNA here is from genome assembly GCF_901765095.1 of Microcaecilia unicolor. Taxonomy (NCBI): domain Eukaryota; kingdom Metazoa; phylum Chordata; class Amphibia; order Gymnophiona; family Siphonopidae; genus Microcaecilia; species Microcaecilia unicolor. The sequence continues at coordinate 371,240,877 of NC_044031.1, read as the reverse complement.
TCACTATTGAAAATGTAATAGTGAAACAGTGCCCCCTACTGGCAGAACTTTACATGGAGGACTCCCGTTCAGCTTAGAGGAAACAGTGGCTGTAGGATGAATATATATATATATATATATATATATATATATATATATATATATATATATATATATATATATATACCTAAGTAGAATCTCCAAATATCAGAGCTTCTATATATAAGCTATACTTATCACCTCAAATATCAGAGCTATGAGTGTAAGTTATACATTTGGCTTGGACGGCCCAACTTAGACTTGGTTTCCCACATTGGAGTCAAACATGTGGAGGCAGATTTTTAGAAAGGATGCACGAATCAGAATTGAGATGCACAGATAGTATTTTAGATAGGATCTGCTAGTGTAGAGGCTGTTCTAAAATACATGCAGGAAGGGACATGTACGCACCAGTTATGAGCAGCTAGGGCATCTATTTTACAAGCATCAGTGTTTAAAATATCAATGTGGTCAACATAGCAACATAAAAATGTGTGTGCCAGCAAATACATTTTGAAAACATACGTTTTGTTTTTTACTTTGTCACCAAGTCCAATATCCTTTCCCAGTTTCACTCTTGTAGGGGCAAAAAACACTGGGGAATTAATAGGGAGACCACTCCTAATCCCTTCAGTAGAATGCTGTACAAAACAAGCAGCTTTTTCTCACCTATACGAACCCAAGAACAATTTAGCTTTAAGCTAAAAAAATAGCTTAAGCACTCAGTTTAACCTGGTTCCAAGCAATTTGTACAGCTACAGACACATTTCAGTTCTCCAACAACTCTAACATGGAAACTATCTTCTAAGACATCCTGGACAGAAGACTCAGATAATACATGCACTGTACCAGTACCTGATGGATTATATTTAAAGTTATTTATCCAGGTAGCAGCACCTGCTATTAGATAAGTGGTGCTGATCAGAGCCATATCTAGATTTTCAATAGCATTATCTGAATACTGCTGCTGAAATCCCTGCAGAGACAATTTATCTGGCAATAGGAAATATTCAGTGCCTACTGAATAGCTATCTGGGCAACTTAAGACAGTGAAAAGGCTTTCCTAAGTTGCCTAGATAGCTATTCAGATACCAATGCTAAAAAAATGCTATTATCTAGGTAATGTTGGCATTCCCCAGTATACCCAGGCATACACTGCAAATACTGTATCTACATATCAGCTGGCACTGAATACTTGGGTATATCTTTAAATGTCATGGCCAACATTGAAAAAGAATGCCAGCTGAGGAATTTAAATATTAACCTTCCTGGAGATAGGTAGCCATGTTTCCTGTTCACCTGAATAATCTCTTACAACAATCAATTAAGCATATCTGTTTGAAAAATTAGAGATCTGCATCTGCTATGGATAAGAAGGTATTTATGGATTTTTCAACTCTTTAAATCAAGTACAAAATATACATTCAGGGGCATTTTTGATATGACATCTAAATCCGACTTGACATTTTGCTCCAAAAATCCAGAATCCAAATGGTGAATATAGCGATTTTCAAAACAGCAAAATGTCTATCTTTTTTTTTCTGAAAAAGGCCACTTGCTAGATGTTTTTGTGCTCTGTGCATTTATCTTTTTGGTCCATTTTTGAAAAATAAAAAAAACCCACTCAAGTGAAAAATGCACAAATCCAAGCCATTGGGATGTAGGAGAAGCTAGCATTCTTAGTACACTGGCCACACAGACATCCACTGCAGTGCCCTAGTGGGCACTGCAGTGGACTTCACATTAAAAGCTCTCAGGTACACATCTCACTGTTACCCCCTTATATTGTATGAGGAGCCCTCCTAAACCCACCAAAAACAGTTCAATAACCCTTACAGTATGTCTGCAAGTGTCGCCTATCTGTGGATACAGTAGGTTTTTGGTGGATTTGGGGGCCTGACACTTTTCACTACAAATGTAACAGTTAGAGTGGGATATGGGCCTGGGTCCCCTTCTCTACAGTGCACTGCACCGACCACTGGGCTACTCCATGGACCTGCTTGCTGCTCTAATAGTACTGACTATAACATCTGAAGCTCGCATAGAGGCTGGAATGTACTGTTTCTTTTACATCTTTGGGGGTGGGAGGGAGTCAGTGACCACTGGGGTAGTAATGGGGGTCATGCTTTAATTCCTCCAGTGGTCATTTGGGGCACCTTTTTGTGACTTAGTTGCTGCAGGACTGATGGCCTCAATGCTTCCAGTTGGAGGCTCAGGCACTTGCTGTGTAGGCAGTATGCTCACCAAAGCTGCCGTGTAATCCTGCTGCCTTCCGGTTCTCCTGCTGCATGCTCTGCAGCACCTGCCTGCATGCTTGATGTATAAGAACATAAGCATTGCCATACTAGGACTGACCGAAGGTCCATCAAGCCCAGCATCATGTTTCCAACAGTGGCCAATCCAGGTTACAAGTACCTGGCAAGATCCCAAAACAGTACAATATATTTTATGCTGCTTATCCTAGAAATAAGCAGTGGATTTTCCCCAAGTCCATCTTAATAATGGCTTATGGACATTTCTTTTAGGAAAATATCCAAACCTCTTTTAAACCCCACTAAGTAAACTGCTATTACCGCATTCACTGGCAACAAATTCCAGAGTTTATTTACACGTTGAGTGAAGAAATATGTTCTCCAGTTTGTTTTAAATTTAATACTTTGTAGCTTCATTGCTGCCCCCTAATCCTAGCATTTTTGGAAAGAGCAAAGAAATGATTCATGCCTATCTGTTCCACTCCACTCATTATTTTAAAGACCTGTATCATATCTCCCCTCAGCAGTCTTTTCTCTAAGCTGAAGAGCCCTAGCCGCTTTAGGCCAGATTCTATATATGGCGCCTAAAATCTCCACACAAAATTAAGAGTATTCTATAAGATTTAGTCATGGTGTATAGAATACAGTTAATTGATACCATAGTGCCTAAATCTATGCATGCCCATTTATGCCAGTTAAAACCTGGTGTAAATCCCTGCATGAAGATTTAGGCGCACTGACCAGTATTCTGTAATTATGTGCAGAAATTTTAGAAACCAATTAAATGCCCATAAACTGTCATGATCCCAGGCTTTAAACAAACAGGCACAAACTCTGGAACAACGTGAGCCCTTGGCCATCGGGTGGCAGCAGGAGGCAACCCCCCCCCCCCCCCCCCCCCCCCCCAAGCAGGACTGGACAGGATTCAGGATGCACTTGGCTTGGCTGGAATCAAATGCTGGAACGGACTTGGCTTGGCTGGAACTGGATTCAGGATACTCAAGCAGGATTCAGGATACTCAAACAAGCTTGGCAAAAACATGATTCAGGATACTCAAGCAGGATTCAGGATACTCAAACAAGCTTGGTAGAAATAGAAGCGGAAAGCAAACAGGGCAGAGACAAGCAGGAAGGGGACTGGAGCTGAAGACAAACAGAGCAGACACAAGCAGGATACAAAGCTGACCCACACAGACAAACATTAAAGCTAAGACTGAAGCTAAGGTAGAAGGGACTAGAACAAGCAAGGCAGACTAGGCAGGACACAAAGCTGACCCACACAGACAAACAATAGAACTAAGGCTGAAGACTGAACCTAGCACACAAACAGACCAAGAAGAACAGAAGCAGAAGTGCACACAGGCACCTTAAGCAAGGAAACAAGGCAGAAGTGCCCACAGGCACACAGGCTATGAACAAACAACAAGAAATCAAGGCAGAAGTGCCCACAAGCACACAGACTACATACTACTGGCAGCAGAAGCTGCAGTTTCACAGAGGAAGATTTGGGAGAGGTGCCAGAAATGGTATTCAAAGCTGATGAGCCAGAGAAACTGAATCAAATCTCTGTCAATCTGGAAGATGTAATCAGGCAATTTGACAAATTGAAGAGTAGCAAATCACCTGGACCAGATTGTACTCATCCCAGAGTTCTGATTGTATTGAAGAATGAACTTGCAGAACTGTTACTAGTAATATGTTTTTTATCTTTAAAATCAAGCATGGTACCAGATGTTTGGAGGGTAGCCAATGTAATGCTGATTTTTTTTTTTTAAAAGGTTCCAGAGGTGATCTGGGAAATTATAGACCAGTGAGTCTGATGGTGTTGCCAGGCAAAATGGTAGAAACTATTATAAAGAACAAAAAATTATAGAGCATATTCATAAGCATGGATTAATGAGACAAAGCCAATATGGATTTAGTGAAGGGAAATCTTGCCTCACTAATCTACTACTTTTCTTTGAAGAGGTGAACAAACATGTTGATAAGGGTGAGCTGATTGATATTGTATACCTGGATTTTCAAAAAGGCATTTGACAAAGTACCTCATGAAAGACTCCAGAGGAAATTGGAGAGCCATGGGATAGGAGGTAGTGTTCTATTGTGGATTAAAAACTGAGATTAGGGAGAAGGGTAGATAGTGGGGTTTCCCAGGGGTCTGTACTGAGACCACTGCTTTTTAACATATTTATAAATGATCTAGAGATGGGAGTAACTAGTGAGGTAATTAAGTTTGCTGACGACACTGAGTTATTCAAAGTTGTTAATTTGCAAGAAGATTGTGAAAAATTACAAGAGCACCTTAGGAGACTGAGCATCCAAATGGCAGATGATGTTTAATGTGAGCTACTGCAAAGTGACGCAAGTGGAACCCAAACTATAGCTATGTGATGCAAGGTTCCACACTAGCAGTCAACCACCAGGAAAGGGATCTAGGTGTCATCACTGATGATACGTTGAAACCCTCTGCTCAGTGTGCAGCAGTAGCTAAGAAAGCAAACATAATGTTAGGTTTTATTAGGAAAGGAATAGAAAACAAAAATTAGGATGTTATAATGCCTTTGTATAGCTCCATGGTGCAACCGCACCTCAAATACTGTGTTCAATTCTGGTCACCGCATCTAATTAGAAAAGGTACAGAGAAGGGCAACGAAAATTATAGATAGGATGACTTCCCTGTGAGGAAAGGCTAAACCCCTGGATTCTATATGGCACCTAGATTTTGCACAGAGATACATGCTTAACTTAATTGGTGTAACAAGATAATCAGCGTTTTTAACAGCTCTAAACAAGCAATAATGAGCATTAATTGGCAATTATCCCAATTTATGCACAGAAATAACTAAGTGTATACTATAAAGAACTGCACCTAAATTGCAATGTGCGCAGGTCATAATAAAAGGGGCATGTTTATGTCGTGACTGTGGTCGTGATCCCTCTCTGACTCACCTTATTTCCAATGGTCAGCTGCTGAGCTGGCTACTGTCTGCATGGTTCTTTCTTTCCTGTGTGTTTCAAGCCTCACTTTGGGTTCTGTGTATTTCCTGCCTCTGTCCTGTTTATAAGGAAGTGCTGCACTTTCACTCAGGGCCGTTGCAATGCCAAAGGTCTCCAGGTTAGTCCATGTGAGGTGAAGCACTTCTGCCTTGTTCTACGGTACACCAGCTGCAAATTCTGTGTCAGCAGTTTGTTGGCCAGTTGCAGTACCTGCTGCTTTTGGTAATTGGGTCCCCTATGGCCCAGCTCTGCCTCCTCATCAGCTCCTCTGCCTCTAATGGGCTATCTGCAATTGTTGTGGGGGGGGGGGGGGGGAGGAGGTCCAGCAGTAATTGCTGCTGCTTTTCATCCCCTGCAGGTGGCTCATGGCCGTTGTCCTCGGTGTGCTTTTCATTTCCTGTGGTGCCCCTCTGTGAGCCCCCAGCAGCCACCGATTCGCCCTCCTGCTCCTGATGTGTCTGCTGGCTGCTGGTTCCCGGCTCTCCATTGGATTCTGTGTCTTCACCTGCATAGGGAAAATAAAGGAAATGTGTCTATTGCACCAGATAACCTGGCAGTATGTAGCAGCCTTCCTGAATATGGGGTACCTCCATATGCACTTCTAGACCACAGCTGATGAGGAATGGCATTGTCATGCAACTCAAAGATATATGCCTTTACATCCAACACTGCAGGAGGCAAGGGGTATGGTATACTGTGTATCTCAGAGGCCAGGGTGCCGGACAGCCATCTAGTCAGGTGGGTACAGAAGGAAGGATTGTGGAAGTGGTGTGGAGGGCACAGTGAGAGGAACACAGAGTCATAGAAAGCAGTAATAGACACTGGTTAGTGATGTGCCTAGGCAGAGGGGAGGAAAGAAGGTTTGGACAAGTTCTTGAGGGAAAAGTTCAAAGTCTGTTATTGAGATGCACATGGAGGAAGCCACTGCTTACAGAAAAACAAAGCGGGGTTCACACTCTCCACAGCAATCGAACACAACAGAAATAGGGTGGAGAGGGCCCAATATCAAGAGATCAGTCACCACACACAAGGGTAAGATGCTCCAAAAAACTTTAATCAGGACCCAACACGGTCCGTGTTTCGGCTATATCAGCCTTCCTCAGGGGTCTACAAAATAATAAACATATAAACACATATATCAACATATATAAAAAAAATCCATTTGCATTATACTAAACAAACATATATTAATATAATTCTTAAAAAACAATTTAAAAATATATAAAAAAAATATCAATTTAAAAACATCACAGATATACTGTAATAATAAAAACTAAACAGTACATAACGTATGTGTGTCTATATTCATTAAAGTTAATATTCTCATTTCTAGAAAACACTTCATTTCTAGAAAACCTTTTTATATGAAGATCAGTTTTGAGAGAAACATAATATTAAAAAGTAATATTGGGATTGGTAGCATGGAATGTTGCTAATGATTGGGTTTCTGCCAGGTACTTGTGACCTGGGTTGGCCACTGTTGGAAGCAGGATACTGGGCTAGATAGACCATTGGTTTGATCCAGTATGGCTATTCATATGTTCTTATGTAAACAGTACAGATAAATGGGCCATCCACCCAGCAAGCTGAGTGACCCCAGACCTGCTCACTAACCAGTATTCCCTGTTGAATTGTTGAGACATGGCCACTGATAACCAGCTTTTCAGCATGTACTCTAGTGTGCCTTCTCTTCCTCCCACACCTACCTGAGAACCTGTACTACACATAGGAGTGCTATCTATGAGGCCCCCACACTGTCCATGCTTGATGAAGAGAGGGTGAAACAGAAAGAACAAGTAGCACAGCTTTGTTCTCCCAAACATACCTGACTGCCCAGCCTGTGCTGAGATGTCCCGGCTTTCCTCCTGGGAAAGGAGGCTGTACACCATGCACTCCACAGGGGTGAGGTTCACAGTGTCCACACCCAATGGGTTTACCCCCAGCCTTGCACTTCAGAAATCTCTTCAGCTGCCTCCATTTTCTTTTGATGTCCTCTATATAAGGCAGTGAAGATGTTTCAGCTGCGGCCACTTAGATGGTTGGGAAATGGAGGTTTTCTTTTGATAATGGCCCACACATGAAAACATTTTAGGAATACATTCTAGTAGATATGGGGGTTGTGGGCACACTGTAACAAGAGTAGCTGCATACTCAGGACTTGATCGGGGACAGAGTTGTTAATAGGGGTGCTATGTCTATGGTACTTATGTCAGGCCCTGAGGCATTCCCTTATGCTTGGAATAGAGCAGGGTCTTCTCTCCTGATAGACCTGTATTAGCACCAAAGTGACTCAAGGTCCTGGTGGATACCAAAGCACCTACAAAACACAAATTGGTAGAGACAAGGTTCAGACGATGGGCCTTCTTAGCATCACATACATTATTATTTTTTACATGTTCTGCAATGCTCCTCACATGGCCAGTGACAGATGGCTACAGCCAGATTGGGGAGGGAGTGGGTATGCATTACATAGGCACAAGTGCTGTGTGAGCTGAGGTGACCATGGGAACAGAGGATGGCATGGTGGCCTTTCAGTGAAGCATGTGCACTATTGCTGGGAGGTGGGGATGGGCAGTGGGGTAAAGCAGATGTGCCTTTGGGTGGCTCAGTGTACTTTAGTGAACTGCTGCCAACATTTCCATCAGTATGTAGGCATGGGGTGCTGGCAGAGTGGGGGGGGGGGGGGGGGAGGGATCCAGATATGTGCAGCCCCTGCTTTTAGCATTTCATGGTTAGTGAAGGGGGCCCCATAATTGTGTCACTGGATATTCTGTACATTCTGATTTCAGCAATGGTTTGTTATTGTTTGTTAAGAAAAACCAATGCCATGTATTGCAACAACAAAGGGACCTCAATGCATGCGACCCTGCCTATGTATGGTACTTGCACATGAGTGGTGCTTTGATCCTGGGGGGAAATATTTCACACTCACCTTTCCAAGCTGCTTCTTATTGATCTCTCTGCCCTCATGGAGACATTTTGTGGAGGCAGGTGGTGGTGATGCTTGAAGATTGGGTTCTCTGCGCAGTGACATAGTTCTGTGCACTGAAGAATGTTCCTCCATGTGCAGAGGTATATATGCACATTTTGCATGTGGAAGGAATGTCCTGCCATTGCCGCGAACGATTTCTCAACATGGGGACCAGTACCACCATTCCATGGTTTGCATAGTGTATTTTTGATTGGTGGAAATGTTTATCTCCGAACATCTATGGTGTTTGCCATGCATCTTCCTTTTTTAGTTGGTATTTTCAAATGTCAGAAAACATTTCGTTTTTTTTTCCATTATGGACTTGTGCTTTTAGATGTTTTCCGATAAATGTTTATTTTGCCATTTGAACATCATATCGAAAATGCTCCGCCACTTATATTTAAATTAAAGGAGCTATGCAACTAGCATCTGATGCTGACTGCTTATCTATTATCACAATAGATTTGAAAAATGGAAACAGTGACATAAAAGGAATCTAAAGGCAATGTCATAAAGGAGTTGGAGAAGAAAAAGACCCGAGCAAAAAAAATTACATCTATATTTAAAAAAAGAAACGTATATAGTGTAATACAGCAATTTGTTAAGCATTTCATCTACAGTATATTGAAGTCAGAATAACCTAACAGATGGTCTTATGTACATTTCTCACTTTTTCAGGAAGAACTGTAGTGTGGGGCACGCACCTAAATTGAATTTTCAGGCAACTGAACATACGCTCAATAATTGCCCTGATGGAAAAATTGATATACTTACAAAATGCTTATGATCCAGCAAATGGTTGTAAAAATGGTGTTAACATCCAGAACAAGAGTGTATACCTAAGAACTACACAAACGCACAAAAGGACACATGATTCCCCTTCGGGAATGATAGAGGATGCTGGGGTTATGATGTTATGATATGGGGGGGAGGGTTATAGGAGATGTGTTAATATATATATAATTTCTATTGTATTATTAATATATAACTGTTATTTGTTTTTTGTCATTTTAACTTTTATATGATTTGTAAGCTGCTCAAAGCCAAATTGGTGAAATGGATAGATGAGCGTGGTGGCATAAATTGCATCCAAGAATCCCTGGTATACAGAGGGCTCTGCTACAGAGATGATTAATATGAACTTGTGGCATTAGATGGGCAACATATAAATGGAAATAAATAATACCTGTTGATGGTTATTTGTTTGCGCAGGGGCTGCATGTCACATCACTTATTTCTGCCAAGGGCTGAGGCTATTCCTATGTAACTTTTTAATGTAATCAGCTGGTTATTCACTATTTTGGTTAATACCTACCTGTAATTATGTGATATTGTCTCAATATCATAGACAAATGTTACAAAAGAATAACGCATACTAATGATCCATGATGAGTCAAAAACCTTTTCATTGTTATTCTGGTTTCTATGGGCCATCAGCAGCAGCACAAACTGATCTGAGTGATCAGATAAACATAGTAAACATAGTAAACATAGTAGATGATGGCAGAAAAAGACCTGCACGGTCCATCCAGTCTGCCCAAGAAGATAAATTCATATGTGCTACTTTTTTATTTGTACTGTCCTCTTCAGTGCACAGACCATATAAGTCTGGCCAGCCCTATCCCCGCCTCCCAACCACCAGCTCTGGCACAGACCCTATAAGTCTGCCCAGCACTATCCTCGCCTCCCAACTACCAGTCCCGCCTCCCACCACCAGCTCTGGCACAGACCGTATAAGTCTGCCCAGCACTAGTCCTGCCTCACAACCACCAGCCCCAGCACAGACCGTATAAGTCTGCCCAGCACTAGTCCTGCCTCACAACCACCAGCCCCAGCACAGACCGTATAAGTCTGCCCAGCACTAGTCCTGCCTCACAACCACCAGCCCCAGCACAGACCGTATAAGTCTGCCCAGCACTAGCCCCGCCTCCCAACCACCAGCTCTGCCACCCATTCTAGGCTAAGCTCCTGAGGATCCCTTCCTTCTGCACAGGATTCCTTTATGTTTAGTGGTAGATAATAGTGTCACTTTCTGTTTAATTACTGTCAGACAGAACCATTAATAATATACAGTCAAGTTGTAATCACATCCACAAAGAGAACCTCTACTGCAGGGGTGGACAGCATAGTCCTCGAGGACCACAAACCAGTAGGGTGTTCAAGATTTCCACAATAAGTATACATGAAATTGATTTGCATGTACTGCTTCCGTTGTATGCAAATAGATCTCATGCATATTAATTGCAGAAATCTTGAAAACACAACTATACTATATATATGTTGGGCAGACTGGATGGACCATACAGGTCTTTATCTGCTGTCATTTACTACCTTGTGTGGGAGCATAATTGCTTTCACATGTAATTCATTTTTTTCTTTCATGAAAGGTCTTAAAGACTTCTGAGGCAGGTGCGTACGCGCCGAAACATAGTACCTTGTTGAGTTAGCTTAAATAAACACCTATAATTTCACTTTGAAGTCCTGAGTCTGTTTGTGAAGTGCCTGATCCAGTTCCCACTCCTTGTTTTTTTAGATATTCATAGAATCAGGTCATCAACTGGCTGAACTGGAGTCTGCATGACTTGGAATTCTGATCAATTGGAAATAATTTTATAAAGACATTTGTGTGTATATATAACAATATGTCCCTCATTCTATAATTTGGTACCTAAATTTACTCACTGATTGCATGCATAAATTTATAGAATAGTAATGTTCAGCACTAGAAATGATGCTTGCAATTTGCTTAATGCATAAATGAAGGGGGAATTCACAAGGGAGTGGGTGGGACCAACATTTACACATGTGACTTTCAGAACAGAGTAAGTTACGCACTAAAGTTCTGCATTTAGGTGTGTCCATTTACTCTTGCTGTTGACGTGACATAAGTGGGTGTGCCTAAACGTAGGTGCATTGATGCTGATTTATGGTAGCATTCCATAACAGAATCTTGGCACCAGGGCCGTGCCAAGGGTCTCTGGTGCCCCCCTGCAGACTATCGGTTGGCGCCCCCCCCCCATGTGGCACAAGATGCAAAGGAAATAGGAGCTGAAAGAAGGAGTGCATCTTTGTGGGATTGCTGAACAAATAAAGGATTTACAACCACTTAGCTTTTCGTGCTTTCATGTTCACGAAATTAGTAATTAAATCTTTGATATCTAACTGGGCACATATATCATTCTCAATAGCAATCATGGCAAGGCTTACAAGCCTTTCTTGCGAAATACTTGATCGCAAATAATTTTTTATGATTTTTAACCGTGAAAATGATCGCTCACCACTTGCCACACTGACAGGAATTGTCAGCAATATTCTTAGAATGATGCTCACATTGTATTATCGACGACGACACCCATAAGCACACCTAAACTTCCGGAAAACACTAAAAACTAACCTGTTTAAAAAGACATACCCTACCGATCCAACATGAACGCCTGATCTCTGCAACACAACAAAACTAAAGTACGTAATGGACATAACTCAACTCTTCCGTTGTATGATTCCTTAATTGTGGCTGTGCCACATGAACTTTATCTTACCGCAACATCATTTTGTATTTGTTCACACCGGAGTCTGGAAACGCCTCTCTGGTACTATGTAAGCCACATTGAGCCTACAAATAGGTGGGAAAATGTGGGATACAAATGTAACAAGTAATAATAATAATAATAATAATAATAATAAAAACTGTAATGTGCTCAATCCAAATCAATATTTTGTTTTTTGAAGACCTTAGTTAACCGGAGTCATGGGGCAAAAAAGATGTTTTCAAGCCACCACTCTCCTGCCATCACCGGTCTTCGCTTTTTTTCTCTGTATATAGGTGTTTTTTACTTTTCTTGTGCATTCCCAATATCTTACTTTAAAATAGGATTCAAATTTTAGAAAAATTGTAGTGTTCATAGACACTTTCACTTATGTTAAACAAACTGGATCCAAGGGGATTTTTATATTCGAAATGACATCATGTTACATAGAAAAAAAGCAAAGACCAGTGACGATAGGAGAGTTGGTGGCTTTTGAAAACATCTTTATGCCCCATGATTCTGTTTGACTGAGGTCTTCAAAAAACAAAACATTGATTTGAATTGAGTACACTACATAAGCAGTTTTTCTTTTTATTATTGATTGTACATCAACAGCTTATGTTAACAATTGAGCCTTATTCCTAGTATGATGCCAAACAGACAGTAAATGTCATATAACCTTTAAGACCCACGGTATGTAAGCCTCAGAGTCACTTTTGGGATGTTCTGACTAAAATTAACAAAGACTGGTAGAAAACATAAATTAGCTGTGAAGCAATCTCTTCCTATGGATGTACTGCATTGATTAAACACTGTTTCAGTAGATTAGTACAATATAGTGCTCCTTCTTCTGTTCTGTGATCCTTTTATTTTAGGGTTATGATTTCCTGGGCGCTGGGTTTTTAAGGGCTTTCTCCTTCCACTATGGGATTCCTCTTCACGGACAGACTTTCTCTACCTGATAATTTGCCACGCACAGTACCTTTTTGTTTGCAGGTCAAGCTCTGCTTTCGGAAGTTTTCATTCTCCTTCAGTCTTCTTTGCTTGTGTCCAGGCTTCTCAGTTTGCAGAAAAGCCACTGCTTTTCCAGAGCAAGCTAAAAGAAATCAATGCTGCCACCTAAGTGTCTGTGGCAGCCGTGTCTGCAGGGGGTGCTGTAGAAGCCCCGGTACTTTCCTCTCAATACCTTAAAAAATGGTGTGACTCACCTGCTCCATCGCAGACAGCTGACCTCCCCTCCCCAGAGGATCCAAGCAGCGGCTCAGCACTCCAACGCGGTCCACACTCGGGTCCACGGACAGAACGGCAAAATTGGGCGGTGGTCCAAATAAATCGGACGGACGTATCATCACGTACACGGGACGCGAGCGCTTGGGAAGAGCTGGGCATGCCAAGGAGTGAGCGCTGCGCGCGGGAAGGCTGCAGCAGCGCATGCGCATAGGCGCCGAACCGCCAACGCGGCACTTTTTTTTTAATGCAATTGGTCCGGACAGCATGGCGCGGCGCCCTTGAAGGCAGGCGCTCCCCTGCCATGCTTACCCCGCTTACCGGGTTTGCACGGCTCTGCTTGGCACTCAGAAGTCTTTATAGCTTATCAGGATGGAGCTTAGGATTGAATTTTGTTATCCTAAATTTATCTATATAGTTATCCAGGGTGCAGTGACAAATATCGTTACTAACCAGATAACCTAAAGCTCTGTCCTTATATCACCCCAGCACTATCCAAATAGTGCTGAGGTGGTCAGAGAAAAAATTTGGTGGCACTATCTGCTTATTGTCATTGAATATTCCTCTTACTGACACTTATGCAGATAGTTGTTGCTTCTACCTTGGATAAGTGCCTTTGAACACCAACCTCTTAATTTTTAGCACTCAGTAATTATATTTTACCCTATTACTGAATTGACTGATCTTTTATGGAAGTAGACTGTGAAGCAGTGGCGTTCCTAGGCTGGCTGACACCCGGGGCGGATCACCAATGCGCCCCCCCCCCCCCCGGGTGCAGCGCGCCTCCCCCCCTCAGTGAAATTACCCCCCCCCCGGGTGCAGCGCGACTCCCCCCGGGTGCATTTTTACCTGCTGGAGGGGGGTGCCGCACACCTGTCGGCTCCGAGTCCGCTCGTTCCCTGCTGCTCCCTCTTCCCCAGAACAGGAAGTAACCTGTTCCGCGCAGAGAGAGCAGCAGGGAGGGAACGAGCAGACTCGGCCAACAGGCGCGCGGCACCCCCCCAGTGGCGTGCACCTGGGGTGGACTTCCCCCATTGCCCCCCCTTGGTACGCCACTGCTGTGAAGGATGAGCCTGAAGAGTATAAGTAAGAGCTTGTCTCACATATGTAGGGGCTTGAGAGTAATTACTTCATCCATTCTTCAGGCTGCAAAAACCCTAGGGAACAGTATAGTTTAGAGGGTGAAGAACGTTTGTGCACAAAAAAGGAGCAGGACTTGGGTGTGATCATATGTGATAATGTTAAGATGGCCAAACAGGTAGAAAAGGTGATTGCGAAAGCTAGAAGGATGCTTGGGTGCACAGGGAGAGGAATAGCCAGTAGGAAAAAGTAGATGATATTGCCCCTGTAAAAGACTCTGGTAAGATCTCAGTTAGAATATTGTGTACATTTCTGGAGACCACACCTTCAAATGATATAAACAAGATAAAGTCAGTCCAGAAGGCAGCTACTAAAATGGTCAGTGGTCTTAATCATAAAGTGTATGGGGACAGACTTAAAGATCTCAATATGTATACTTTGAAAGTAAAGCAAGGGAAGGGAGATATAATAGAGACATTTAAATACCTATCCTGCTTATTTTCGAAGGAGAAGGGGTGCCCATCTTCTGACACAAATCGGGAGATGGGCGTCCTTCTCCTAAGGTCGCCCAAATTGGCATAATCGAAAGCCGATTTTGGGCATCCTCAACTGCTTTCTGTCGCGGGGATGACCAAAGTTCAAGAGGGCGTGTCGGCAGTGTACCGAAGACGGAACGGGGGTGTGGTTAACAGATGGGTGTCCTCGGCCGATAATGGAAAAAAGAAGGGCGTCCCTGACAAGCATTTGGCCGACTTTACTTGGTCCAATATTTTTCATGACCAAGCATCAAAAAGATGCCTGAACTGACCCGATGACCACCGGAGGGAATCGGGGATGACCTCCCCTGACTTCCCCAGTGGTCACTAACCACCTCCCACCCCAAAAAAAGCAACTTCAAAAACTTTTGTCATTTTTTTGGACTATGTCCTTTGCTATGCCTCCGTCCCTGTGACAGCAGTTGAGGTTGTCCAAAATGGGGATGTTTCTGTGAGAAGGACATCCATGCCTTTACTATGCCTCTGATACCCCTTTATTTATTTGGATTACAAGTAGGAACAGTGGGATTTGAACTGGCCACCTCTGCATTCCAAGAGCAGTGCTCTAACCATTAGGCCACTCTGCCACTCCTACACACCATCCCACTCCTTTGAAATTTGGCCATCCTTGTAGGGGGGGGGGCAGTATGCAGGTCCCTGGGGGGGGGGGAGGTATATGTGTGTCAGCGGAGGCATAACAAAGGCGTGGACGTCCTTCTTTCAAACATTTTGGATGTCCTCAATTGCCCCCCACAGGGATGGCCAAATTTCAAGGCTAGACTCGAGTAGAGGAGTGGCCTAATGGTTATAGCACTAGTCTTGCAATCTAGAGGTGGCTGGTTCAAATCCCACTGCTGCTACTTGTGATCCAAAATCCAAATAAATAAGTAGAGTATTGGAGGCATAGCAAAGGCATGGATGTCCTTCTCACAGAGACACCCACATTTTGGATGTCCTCAACTGCTGTCACTTCCCCTCCTTAGGAAGGAAATCGTGTGCAAATGAGCTAACAGTGAGCAGCTCATTTGCATGCAATTTCCTTCATGCATGTCCGTTCCTTTCCGGATCGGCAAGGGAAGGCCTTTTTACATTCAGTTAGTGGGACCAGTGCACTAAAAATGCTGGCTCCTCCCACAACCAAATGGCTTGGATTTGGTCTTTTCTGAGATGGGCGTCCTCGGTTTCCATTATCGCCGAAAACCAGGGATGACCATCTCTAAGGTCGACTTAAATTTTATGATTTTGGCGTCCCCGACCATATTATCGAAACAAAAGATGGACGTCCATCTTGTTTCAATAATACGAGTTGCCCCGCCCCTTTACGGGGCCGTCCTTAGAGATGGGCGCCCTTAGAGATGGGCGCCCCTGTTCAATTATCCCCCTCTATGTGGCAGAAATGCACAGAAGGTGAGTCTCTTTCAGTTGAAACGAGGGGGTATAGGATGAAGGTGAAAGGGGATAGATTCAGAAGTAGTTTGAGGAAATACTTCTTCTAGGAAAGGGTGGTGAATTTGTGGCATGGCCTCCTGGTGGAAGTGGTGGATCCAAAAACAGCATCTGAATTCAAGAGAGCTTGGGAGAAGTACATAGGATCTCTAACAGAGTGATAGGGAGAATAGATGGCATGGAAATAAGCAGTGGATTTTTCCCAAGTCATTTTACTAATGGCTTGTGGACTTTTCTTTTAGGAAGCTATCCAAACCTTTTTTAAACCCCACTAACTGCTTTTACTACATTCTCTGGCAACGAATTCCAGAGTTTAATTACACGTTGAGTGAAGAAATATTTCTCTACAGTGGCGTTCCGAGGGGCACTGACACCCGGGGCAGATCGCCGATGCGTCCCGCCCCCCGGGTGCAGTGCCCCCCCCCCCCCGTGCAGCACAATCACCCCCGGCGAAGGGACACCCCCCCCCACCCCGGTGAAAGAACCTCCCCCGGGTGCACGCCGCTGGGGGAGGGGCCGCACGCCAGTCAGCATCGTTGGTTTCCATGCTCCCTCTGCCCCGGCGCGCAGCACCCCTCCAGCGGCGTGCACCCAGGGCGGACCGCCCCCACCGCCCCCCCTTGGTACACCACTGTTTCTCTACTGGGAGAGACCTATTTCTCTACTGGGGAGAGCAAGCCTCTAAACAAACAGCTTTTTAGAGATTTCTACCTTTTAGAGATAGCCTGCCTGCAGACAAGAGCTCTGTCCCTTACTTTAGGCTTAGTCCCTCCCACCCCTTGAGTGTCATCGCTTAAATAGCCTCCCAAACAGCCAAATTATCCAATTCTGCATGACCATGGCCCCTGTGCATGCTCTCTTCCTGATGCTGTCCCTTCCCAACCTACTTCTTAACCCAAAAACACTTTACACTGCTACTACACTTTACCCTCCCCTTACCTTCATCACCTCACCTTCTCTCCTTTCCCCTTCCTTTTCCTTAGCCCTCAACCTTCAACATTTCCTTCCATCTCCATTCCTTTTATGCACATCCTGTCTTCGTCGCCTTCGTCGCCCTACCTCCCCTCCCCTTCTTCGTTTTCTCTTACTCCTTCTCCTGCTATCCGCAGGGGACATCAATCCCAATCCAGTTCCCCCATACCAATCCTCATCATATCTATACAGACCACTCCGGAATGCCTCCAACCTCATTTCTATTTCCCTCCTCTCCCCCTCTTCCCTCCCCTTCTCGTGCGCCCTATGGAATGCCTGATCTGTCTGCAACAAACTCTCCTTTACCCATGACCTCTTCATCTCCCATTCTCTCCAACTCCTCGCCCTAACTGAAACCTTTCTCCCACCTGATGACTCTACCTCAGTCGCTGCTCTATGCCATGGAGGCTACCTTTTTTCTCACACTCCTCGCCTGGTTGGCAGCAGAGGCGGCGTTGGGTTCCTATTTTCACCCTCTTGCAGATTTCAGCCCCTTCTCATACCTCAGTCTCACTCCTTCTCATCCTTTGAAGTCCATTACATCCGCTTATTCAACCCGCTGCCACTCCAAGTAGCAGTTATTTACCGACCCCCCCGATAAGTCCCCGATAAGTCCTCACTGACTTCGATGCCTGGCTCTCCGTTTTTCTTGAATCTTCATCTCTGTCCCTCATTCTTGGTGACTTCAACATCCACGCTGATGATTCCTCTAATTCTTCTGCTTACCAATTCCTTGCCTTAACATCCTACTTCAATCTTCAACTGTGCTCCACCGCCCCCACTCAGCAGAATGGCCACTGTCTTGATCTCCTACTCTTCTCCAACTGCTCACCATCCAATATTTTCTCCAATTCATTTTAAATTTACTACTTTGTAGAGTTATTGCATGCCCCCTAGTTCTAGTATTTTTGGAAAGAGTAAACAAGCGATTCACATCTACCCGTTCCACTCCACTCATTATTTTATAGAGCTCTATCATATCTCCCTTCAGCTGTCTCTTCTCCAAGCTGAAGAGCCCTAGCCGCTTTAGTCTTTCTTCATAGGGAAGTCATCCCATCCCCTTTATCATTTTCACTGCCCTTTTCTAATTCCACTATATCTTTTTTGAGATGCGGTGACCAGAATTGAACATAATATTCGAGGTGTGGTCTCCCCGATTTCTGGATTTTCAATTTGTTTCAACATGGGCCAGACTCTTGTGTGGTTCTAAGGCTCTGCTGTCACTATGATTTGGAAATCATTTTCCATTACTTAAGACAGTAGAATACTTAGCTCTTTTTAAAAAGATGTTACTAATGGGTAAATATTCCAGATTAACTTCCTTAGGCTTTAATTCCATTGGTTGAAATCTATAGGCTATAATTGTGATTTTAATACATTTTTCTCTGTTTCTATCTATGAATATACAACCAATTTAGCCCTTAGGAACTGTGCCAGATCCCATCTCTGAAGACTGGCCAGAAGGAAATCAGTCTCACACAGGGACAGGATTTGCATTCAGAGATGTTAATATATTGAAACCTCAAAAGAGTACCTCTTGGTCCATTATAAAAATGGTAGCCTGAGCAAGGAATGTGCCACCTTTCTGGCTAAGGACCTGCTACATGTAAAACCAAAAATCCTGTTCAGAATGGAGAACAGTAAACACAGGGTATAGCAATAAAAATGAACAAATAAATATAAACATAATTACAAAAAACAAACAATAGTACAAGCATGTATACAAATAAAAACTGGCAGATAATTCTTCATCGGACAACATATTGCAATAATCAGAAACTCTGACCAGAAAACATGAGGACAGAAAACTGTCCTCCTAAAAAATATAAATTCTCAGAAAGCCTGGGAAAAAAGCCAAGATTTGGCAAGTTTTCTGAATTGTATTTTCCAACATTAATTCTACAGGAAATACATTCCAGAAGAAGCATACTCTGTTTTGAGTCTGAGATATCCTCATATTACTCAACCTGGATTTCAACACTTGAGAAAGTAAAGAGTAATTTCCAATCACCTGAATTTCTGCCTATAAAAAAAATAGGAAATATAAGCCTAAAGATAGGTGTCCTTTTATAGAATTACCCTTAACAGTATAAAGAAACATATGCCTAATATTCAGCCCAGGATGGTCAGCCATCTTAAAGGCAGTGACCACCATGAGGTGGATTTTTAATGCTGGGTCTAATCCAGGCACTGTCATTAAATATCTGGGTCTTTTGCAGTCACAAGAAGTGCCCCAAGTTCTGGCTGATATTCAGTTCAGTGTCCATATAGCTGCCTAGATAACTGGGTAAACCTTGGCTCTACCCAGACCGCCCTAACACTTACCAGATAGTCGTGTGGTGGACTGTGCTGATGTTCAGAGGCACTATCCATTTAAGTGCTGATGAAGGTCAGTGGCTGAGCCGGGCAATGAGATTTAACTGGGTAGGAATCTTCCTACTTGGTTAAATCCTTTTGAACATTGGCCCCGTAATTCTTTAAGCCAGAGCAGTGACTTTCAAAATGGAAAACATAATAATCAAAAGAATGACTATTTTGATTTTGGTTTGCTAAGCAGCCATCACCCAGTATAGCTGCTCCAATATATTAGGACAACTCGCTCGCAGATTTCTACACTAACGGGCTTATTTTTAAAAGAGAAAAAGTCCAAAAAGCAGTATAAAGCGGCAGATGGATGTTTTTCTCGCAAAAACATCCAAATAAATAACTATTTTCAAAATACAATTTTAGACATTTTTCTATGCAGTTTGTCGGCAGTACATCCAAATCACAAGGGGGGGGGGGGGGTATTGGGGACATGTTAGGGGATGGAATTGGGCATTCCCAAAACTTGGAAGTTTGTCTGCCATAACAGAACAAAGCAAAAACATCCAGGGCTAAAAGTTGGTTATTTTGGTCTGAACATGTTTCTATCACAACTAAGTCATAAAAAGGTGCCTTAAATGACCAGATGACCTCTGGTGGGCTTAAGGAATGACCCTGTCTTACTCCCCCAGTTGTCATTGCCCCCTCCCACCCCCAAAGATGTGAAACAAATTGTACATTTCAGCCTCTATGATAGCATGTCATGGTTGCCCCTGCGCTTCCTTACCTCTGCATTGGGACCCCGTGTGACGTGCTCCACTGCCCTCCATGTTGTTCCCTCCTCCGACCTGCTGACAGCCGTGCATGCTTGTTTGGGGTAGGCTGGATTCGGGATAATGCTTCTTGGGCCTGCGCCTCACTTACATCATCACCATGGGCCTTTTTCTGCAGTCGCTGCTGCCTCTTTGCCTTGCAACAGGTCGTCTTGGTTCCAGCCCTGGTTCAAGTTTCCAGCTCTGCTTCAGCTTTCAGTCCTGGTTCCAGCTTTCAGCTCAGCTTTAACTTCCAGCCCTGGTTCCAGCTTCCAGCTCTGCTTCGGCTTTCAGTCCTGGTTCCAGCTTTCAGCTCAGCTTCAGCTTCCAGCTCTGGTTCCAGCTTCCAGCTTTGCCTCGGCTTTCAGCCCTGGTTCCAGCTTCCAGCTCTGCTTCAGCTTCCAGCCTTGGTTTTAGTCTCTAGCTCTGCTTCAGCTTATAGTCCTAGTTCCAGCTTTCAGCTTGTTTTTCAGTTTTCCCCCCAAAAAAATAGTCACAAAAGAAAAATGCACTGGGCACAAAGAATCTAAAAATGTCTAATGAAATGGCCATTTTTGAAACAAAGAGATTTTTTTAGGTTTGATAATGGCCATGTTTGCCACTTGAGTTTTGGTTGTTTTCAGCAAAACGTTCACAATCAGACTTTTTATCAAAAATGCCCCTCCACGTGTAATATGGGCAGTATTATTCTGCAGTAACTGTAGTTTACCAGTTTTCTTTGCTATGGATCCCTATTGGATCCTGAGATACCCCTGCCTCATCCTTCTCATCAATCTCTGTGCATGGCAGCAGAAGCCCCTCTAGTTCAGGCATCCTACAAATGAGAAGGAACAAGCAGAGGAAAATAAAATCTGCAGAAAGACAAAGAGCAGAAGACAATATTAGAAGATTCATTACAGATGAAGACAAGGTTGTACAGCATTTTGCATGCAAAGAAAATGTCACATGATTTTGCAGGAGTGCAGAGCAATTTGTCCAGGCACTTGAATATACTTTTCAAAATTTCAAATGTTTTTTTCTATTACAGCTCTGGTGTGCCTTCTGTTCAGCTTCTTTCTTGGAGTGGGATATGGGGGGGTCATCAACTAAGTAGAGGTAAATGCAGAAGAGATATGTGTGAGTGGTAGGTTGTCACATCAATGCAGATGCCTCATAGCACCTTCTGAAAGGTTTGGGGAAAGAAAGAGTTGGAATTTTAATAATGTATGTGAGTGGGGTGTGGTCATCTAGAAACCATCCTCCTTTGATCTAGTCATTCTCAAAATGCTCAAGTAGACCTGATTGTGACAGAATATAGGTACCATGGCACAATTAGTGCTCATTATTTTATTTATTTATTTATGACATTTATATCCTGCATTAGCCCGCGTAGAACTCGGGTTCAATGTGGCTTACATAACAATTAGAAAAGCATGAACATGTTCAAAATATATTAATTATTGCTTTAAGTGCTGTTATCAACACTAATTAGCTTGTTAAGCCAATTATGTTATGCACGTTGTTATAAAATCCACCTGGATTTCAGTACAGATCTCTAGGCGAGCTCTATAGAATTTGAAACATGTAAAAAGTGCCAATTAACTCATTATAACCCTATCTTATGCATGCTAATATTTGGTCTACATCAAATGCTTAATTTAACACTGCCTCTATCTGTGCTAAATTTTTAGGGGTCCTTTTACAAAGGTGCGCTGAAAAATGGCTAGCGGTAGCGTAGATGCAGGTTTTGGGTGTGTGCCGATCCATATTTTAGCGTGCCTGTTAAAAAGGCCTTTATTTTTTTGCCAAAAATGGACATGCAGCAAAATCAAAATTGCCACGTGTCCATTTTGGGTCTAAGACCTTACCACCAGCCATTGTCCTAGCGATAACGAATTTGGATGATAATGACCTATGTGCGTCAAATGCCACTTGGCGCACGTCCGTTACGTGCCCACAAAATTTTTTTGCAGAAGCGCATATCAGACACAAGCAAAATATGAAATTACCGCAAGAGCCACGCGGTAGTCAGGCAGTAACTCCATTTTGACGTAGATTGGGTGCATGTACATGCTTACGTGGCTTAGTAAAAGGGCCCCTTAGTAACTTGTTGTCTATTTATAAGAGGCTATAGCCTGCATAATAAATGAGAGTGAGCTTTTAGTGACTTAGTCCTCGAATCTTCAGCTATGTGCTGTATATCTGACAAAGAGAAGACAAGGATAGATTAGAACCAAAAGTGAACCAAATGAAGCAAACCTAATTAACATTAACAGGATATTAAATCTATGTTATTTTACTGCTTATACCCATTGAAAGATGGTAAGAGGAGGGGTTTTGCAGTCACATCATGTCATGCCAATCATGTAGATTCTCTTTAAATCTGCAATGCAATCAAGCACTGCTTATTAATGCTAATTAGTTATTTAATGCACTACCTGATTTAGCAAGATGGAGTAGGTTAACCTGAAAAAATAAATATTGAGTGCGGGCAACTCTCCCTATGAACTTATGGCTCCAAATTGTCTAGGCATGTATTGTGATTTCTTTTTTAATTAGAAGACTTTAAAGTAAATTAAGATAATCACTCCTAGATTGTCCCTTTCCCTTTGTAAACTGCATTAAAGCAATACTGAAATCAGAAAGTTTATCAAAATGACATTAATTCATGAGATATTTTTGAGCTACCAAAAGCACTGAATTTTGCTAATAACATATTTTATACCTCCATTTATTTTTCTCTTGTTATCTTGATTGACTAATTTAGGAAAGTGACTAGAGTATTAAAGTCTGATTTTTATTTATAGTATCTCAAAATTTGACACAAAAGAAGCTAGTGGAGTGGAGGCGTGGCCTAGTGGTTAGGGTGGTGGACTTTGGTCCTGGGGAACTGAGGAAGTGAGTTTGGTTCCCGGCACAGGCAGCTCCTTGTGACTCTGGGCAAGTCACTTAACCCTCCGTTGCTCCATGTAAGCTGCATTGAGCCTGCCATGAGTGGGGAAAGTGTGGGGTACAAATGTAACAAATAATAGTTTTTTTCTGAATACAAGAGCTATGACAGAACAAATAGTTGGAGGGAGTCTATGTCCTTTCAATCATGCATTCATTTGGGACAGTGGCCCTAGAAAATAGGAAATTTTGTCTGCTTTCACAATGGTGTTCCTCTCTGCTAATAGGATTTACAAGGATGTTATTTGTGTCATTCCTCAGTCTAATTTAGAGGAGAAGGGATAAGAAGGGGAGATCAGAGACAAGAGTAGGTGAGAAAAGGTAGGAAGGGTTGAAAAGAGAAAAGGAGAGAAGTTGAGGGGAGGGGGGGAGAAGAGAAGAATACAGGAGAAAATAGTTGTGGTAAGAGAACAAGTGAGGTGAGGATTTGAAAGACTTATCAAACATACAAACCTACCAATCCTTCCCCAGAGACACTCCCCTTGTGCTTTTGCCTCACATAAAAGCTTTCAAGCATCCTCATCAAATCACCTTCCCCTCCACACAAATAGCCTTGGCATCCTTGAACACACCTCCTATCCCAGTCCCCCAGATATATCATCCCAAATATCTCATCAGAAACATAGCTTTGGTATTCACATTCCCTCACTTTGCATTGTAAAGTAGAAACTTTCACACAACTCACGTGACAATAATCGGCTGCAGCTGTTATCTAATAATCGGCTGTTATCTAAATCTGCACTACCCAAGCTGCAAAGGACTTAAATACAAAACAACTTACGCATCTAGTTTTTCCTACATAAGCACACAACTGTGGAACGCATTACCAAAAGCTTTGAAAACGACGTATGACCACCTAAACTTCAGGAAATCACTTAAAACCAACCTGTTTAAAAAGGCATACCCTACCGATCCAACTTAAATGCCTAATCTCTGCAACACAACCAAACTAAAGCACGTAATGGACATAACACAACTTTTCCGTCCTTCAATTCCCTAATGTGGCTGTGCCACATGAACTTCATCTTACCACAACATCACCCTGTATTTGTTCACACTGGAGCCTGCAAAGGCCTGTCCGGTACTAAGTAAGCCACATTGAGCCTACAAATAGGTGGGGAAATGTGGGATACAAATGTAACAAATAAAAAAATATAATTATTATTATCTTAACAAAACTCCAAACTTCATAACCATTCCCCTTATTCAACCATTTTCAAACGTCCCAATTTATGTTTATTAGCCAATCACAAAGGCACAACCATGAGTTAATCACTATTGAACTAGCCAAAACCCCAAACCAACAATTAAAGTAACTTCCCCACCCCTCCCAAGGCAAGGCTCGTGGTTATGTCCCTTTTCAAATGTCCATAATTCTGTGCTGGACTCCATGCTTATTGCCCACCTTTTAGGTATTTTTACTGAGCATTACTCCTGGCAATTATATCGTGTAATAAGAAAACACCAGGTTGCTTCATTCATAAGATTCCTGGTGCAGGTGCATTTTGCGCCAAAACAAGGCAGCTGTGTCAAGTCATTTGAATGTTCTTCAATAAAGGTTTTGAAATCGACACGTCTCCCTTGGTTTTGGATAGAACCACCCTGTCCTACCCCCTTCTCCCTTCTCCTTTATCTGACTACTATCGTAGGAATTACCGCACCTCCACAGTATGTGGCTTTTTGCTCTCCCACCCTCTATCACCAGGCCTAACCCCTGAATCCGCAGGGAGAGTGGAAGAGTCAAAAAATTGTCTCATGCCTGGGCACCCCTCAAAATAATCACTGAGCCCGCCAAGAGCCCACTTTCAGATCCCCATAGTTACCCTGTTTCCCCGAAAATAAGACATCCCCTGAAAATAAGACCTAGTAGAGGTTTTGCTGAATTACTAAAATATAAGGCCTCCCCTGAAAGTAAGACCTAGCAAAGTTTTTGTTTGCCCCGATGGGACATGGACACAGAAACCTTAATTTTTTTCGCTGCAACCCAAAGATGAAATAACATTAAAGAAATGCAAGAAACAAGACTGAGGTGGAAAATCTATCGTCCAGCGGACTCCTACCATCCTCCTTCACGCTTTTGTGAAGATCAACTACCGGTAAGTGAGCCCAGAAAGAAAAGAAACATCCCCCTTGCAGAAATAATAAAAGAAAAGAAAATGAGAAACTGAGCCCTTTCGGCGCTGCTCCATCGCCCAAGGGCTAAGTCAGACTAGAAGGATGGAAAGTGTTGCGAATGTACAGGAGGAGCGCATAAAGCGCCACCAACGGGGAACGGAGCTACCGTAGAATTTTGTTTTAACGTTTGTAATACGGTAGGGATGATCCTGCACCCTAAGCCCTCTCACAACCTCCCGAGACCCCCAGCCAGAGCAGCCCGGCCCCACATTCCATTACCTTCCCTAGTGCATACCCCTCCATTCCCAGACCAGCCAGGGCAGCTCTGCTCCGCTCGAGTCCTGCGGGCAGATAGGTGAGCCACGGCCTACTCCTGCAGGATACCGCCCCCCACTTCAATACTGTTCCCGACCGCCACAGTTCCCCTACTACTCCCGAATAAGACATCCCCTGAAAATAAGACCTAGCGCATTTTTGGGAGCAAAAATTAATATAAGACACTGTCTTATTTTTGGGGAAACACGGTAATATTCCAATTGGTGTGTTGTTCTCTTCCTAACACCAATCAGAGACTGCCTGTCCACTGTTCTTGTCCTCACGCCTTTCTCCCCCTTTCCCTCACCTTCGGTGGCCCATTAACCCTTACATTCCCAGTGCTGGGGTCAGTTTAGCCATATTATGCAGGAATGTGTCACTTAACTTTGGCTTTCACACTCCCTTGCTTCATATAGTAAAGTAAAATCTCTCAGGCAACTCACATGTGGCACTAACTGGCCCTAACTTTTTAAAATTATATTAACAAAACTCCAAACTTCATAACCATTCCCCTTATTCAACCATTTTCAAACTTCCCAACTCACATTTATTAGTCAATCACAAAGGCACAAGCATGGGTTAATTGGTATGAAACTAACCACAACCCCAAACTAACACCTGAAGAAACTTCTCCACTCCTCCCACGACAAGGCTCATAGTAATGTCAAACCTGCCTGTTTCTAGGATTCATGAAGCTATCAATCATGAACCCTACTCCTTCCTCTTATTCCCAATGGTATTGTGCCAGACAACAACCGTCAATGTGACCATCCTATGAGGAATGGCCCTTAGCTCACCTTCACTAGCAATGAGAGCATCACTTCCTACCAACCATAAGAGGTGTCTGGTTATGCTGCACACATGCTTCCAAAATATCTTGAATAGAAGACAAAAGTATGTCTAAGCCAATGTCTGAGAGTTCTATAACATCATTTCTATCAGCTCATAATCTATTGCAAAACATCTAAATTCCTCAAATTTATGTGTATTTATTGTTTCATTTAAGGATTCTCTATTCTAGGAATAGAAACCAGGGAAAATTTGTGTCCTACATTATATTGTTTGGTGAAGCAAAATTCTCAACGTGAGACTATCGGTCACTTTAAATGATCAAAGGTCACTTTAAAATATTGCTGAAAACCTATTTCAAATTGCCTTTAATGTTGTGATTGGAGAAGGGATGAAGTAGTTAATGAACTGGTTTTGAGATGGTTTTGTGTTATTTGATGTTGTTTTAATTATTGATATTATGTGATTTTTTTTGTTTAGCATGTATTATGATATAATTATATATGTTATTTTGTAAACCACGGAGAATCGTAGATCATGCAGTCTATAAATTTTAGAAATAAATAATGCAGCAGCTGCAAAATTTGCAAAATCACATTCCAGTTAAAAGTGTTCATTAATGCTTATGATCAAAAAACATATAAGCTACATTTATTCACCACTTGTAAATCTGAGTTCATTGTCTATGGGGCCCTTTTACAGAGCGGTAGTAAGCCCAACCGCTCGCTCTTCCGGGACTACCGCCAGCCCAATCCGACTACTGGCGGTAGTCCCTCCCCAAATAAGTACCATTTCTGGGAGAAAATGAAAACCCATGGAAATGACTTGTGCAGTGATAACCCGGTGGTAATTGGGCATTGCTGCATGCTGCCCTGTTATCACATGGATTGGCCATGTGGTAGGCATTCTCTTACCGCATGGCCATTTGTGCTGGGGGATTTTTTATTTGCTGTGGTAAAAAGGACCCTGGAGCGCAGGAAAAACAGCTCTTGCCGCTAGCACGAGGCCCTTTTTCCTGCAGCTTGGTAAAAGGACCCCTATGTTATTTGTCTTAGCCAAAAATTACATATCAATTAGAGCTTTGCGCGTGTGAATGAGTGAACATAACTCCAATTTAAAAAGGAATAGCATTGAAAAGTCAATTTTTACACATTGCCTTCAGAAGACACATACATTTGAGGAGCTTAGATGCTTTGCAATAGATTATGAGCCGATCAATAGACAGAATGTGAAAAAATGGAGACAAAGAGAGCAAAGATGGATACGTTGTCTTAGCACTCTAGTACTTATCAGCTTTTTCAGATTGGGTGGAATGCATTTTATTGAGCTCATTTTTTAAATTTATTTCATTTTTCCAATTTTTTGGTTTTTTTTTCAATTTTTTGGTTTTATTGTTCTTTAAAATATCAGTGATGGTATTTATATCAGCATTTGATTGGTCGCATGAGTATGTCAGCATTTTATTTAACATCAGCATCATTTTGATGTCAAATAGCTGAGTGCCCCCAATTTGTATGCAGGATATAATTGAGTAATGAGCCAATTAGCACCAATAATTGTGCACTAGCAATCAATTATTGGTGCTAATTGGCAAAAATTTGAATTTATGCGTGCATATTGCTAGGAGCTATTCTATATAGATGCGTGCATAAATTTGTCTGCATGTAACTGAAAAGGGGTGTGGCCATGGGAGGGGCAAGCAGAGTTGCCAATGGGTCCTGATTTTTGAGAAAGAGATTTTAGTACATGCCCCCAGCCACTCTATCTCATGGCTCCACCCCCCAGCACACTTCATCCCCACGGCCATTCCAGAAAATGGTGTGGAAGCAGTGGCGTACCAAGGGGGGCGGTCCGCCCCGGGTGCATGCCACTGGGGGAGTGCCGCGCGCCTGTTGGCTCTGAGTCCGCTCATTCCCTCCCTGCTGCTCCCTCTGCGTGGAACAGGTTACTTCCTGTTCCGGGGCAGAGGGAGCAGCAGGGAACGAGTGGACTCGGAGCCAACAGGCACATGGCACCCCCCCCCCCCCCCAAGCAGATAAAAATGCACCCGGGAGGGTCACGCTGCACCTGGGGGGTGTAATTTCGCCGGGGGGTCGCACTGCACCCGGGGGGGGGGGAGTAATTTCACCGCGGGGGGGGGGGGGGGTGCATCAGCGATCCGCCCCGGGTGTCAGCCAGCCTAGGAACGCCACTGTGTGGAAGAGTGGTAGAGTGGCCCACTGGTTAGTGTAGTGGATTGTGGACCCGGAGAACTGGATCAGTAGTGGGTTGGGATCCTGGGGAACCAGCTTAAATTCTCTCTGCAGCTCCCTATGACCCTGGGTAAGTCACTTAACCCTCTGTTGCCTCAGGTACAACAGTAGTACAATGTACCACTTAAATTGTGAGCTCACTAGGGGCAGACCCAGTACCTGTAAAATGAAACTATAAACTGCTTAGGTCTAAGTAGTATATAAATACATGAATAACAATGTTTTA
Source organism: Microcaecilia unicolor (assembly GCF_901765095.1). Classification (NCBI taxonomy): domain Eukaryota; kingdom Metazoa; phylum Chordata; class Amphibia; order Gymnophiona; family Siphonopidae; genus Microcaecilia; species Microcaecilia unicolor. The sequence goes on along the minus strand of NC_044031.1, from coordinate 371,212,110 downwards.
TTTACACCAGCGACGGAATGATTAAGAGGGAGTGTTTCAGTTCACTCTATTACATCCCCTATTCAGCAATCTGTTCCTCTCAGAGGCATAACCACAAGAGGGCCTTGGCCACCCCACTTTGAACCAAAGCCCACTCCAAAATTGTAGCACTGGTTGAATCACTGGCAGAGATGCTCAAGCCCCGCTAGCTGAAGAGGTCCACTTCATAAGCCCCCTACCGTGTTGTTTGAGCAGTGCAGCAGTCAGCAGCATGCTTCAGCCACCAATGCTGGCCCTCCTACGTATGCTCAGTTCAGGCACTTGAAAACTGAAAATAAGATGATACCCTAATGCCTTTTTCAATATAGCTTTCAGAGGCCAAAACCTCCTGCCTCAGGTCAGGTCAGGACAGTATACCGCTGTTATGGCATCCTCTCCTGACCTGAGGAAGGAAGTGTTGGTCTCTAAAGGCTAGTCAAAAATGTATTAAAATTAGTCGAATATAAAGATGTCACCTTATTTTCTATTTTGTGTTTTGTTTGTATTTATTAACCTTTATTAACACAGCTGCCACATTACTTTATCCTAAATTAAAAATCAAATTATTTTATCTACCTTTGTTGTCTGGCCATTTACTTTTTCTTATTGTGTTGGTCCCAGTCTCTTGTTTCTGCTTTCCTTCATCTTCTCTTAGCTCTCTTGCCAGGGTTTCCTGTCCAATTGTCATTTTTCTCTCTGCTTTTTCTTTCAGTTGTCTTCAATTTATTTTTCTGCCTCTCTGTCCAGATTTAATTCATTTACTATCTAGTCTTTAATTTCCCTCTTTATTTACCTTATCTACCTATGGTTTTTTATCTTTTCCTCACTGTTGTTCTCCCCTATGTCCCTTCCTATTATTTTCCAGTCTTTCACTAACTCTGTCCTCTCCCCCTTTCCATTCATCATCTGACCTCTCTCTCTCTCGCTCTCTCCCCTTCTGTCTTTCTCTTTCTCTCCCCATTCTTCCAGTGTCTCAACCTCTTTCTCTCCCTACCCTTCCAACCAGTGTATTCCCTCTTTTTCTCCCCGTCCTTCTATCCAACATCTACCCTTTCTCTCAATTTTTCCATTGTGTCTTACTCTCTCTCCCCCCTTCCTTCCATCCACTCTACCCTTTTTATGCAGCATGCCCCCTCTTTAACCCCATCCTTCCAGTGTCTCACCTCTTTCTCTCCCTACCCTTCCTTCCAGTAGCTTCCATCTTTCTCCTCCCATCTTTACAGTGCCTCCCCTCTTTCTCTCTGCATAATTCCATCCAGTATCCTTTCTTTTTCTCTCCCTACCCTTCAATCTCTCCCCTCTTTCTCTCTCTACCCTTCCATTCAGTGTTTTCCATCTTTCTCTCCCCATCCTTCCAGTGTCATCCCTCTGCATCCATCCATCCAGCATTTCCCTTCTTTCTGTCATCATCCTTCCAGTGTCTTCCCTCTTTCTCTCCCTTTTTTCATCCAGCATCTCCCCTCTTTCTCTCTCTCTCTGTCCAGCCAGCATCTCCCCCTTTCTACCCATCCTTCTATCCAGCATCTTCTCTTCAGTCCTTTTCCATCCATGTCTCCTCTTTCTCTCCCCCATCTTTTCATTCATCATCATCATCCATCTCTCTCTCTCTCCCTTCTATCCAGCGTTCCCACTCTTCGAGCATTTTCCCTCCACTCTGCTCTCTCCATTCAGCCATTCAGCATCTCCTGCCTCTCTCTCCACACCCCCTTCCCCTTCCATCTGGTTATCATTTGTTTCCTGGCCACTGGTGCTTCTCCAGATGAGCAACAGGAAAACAACAAATAGCAAGCACAGGGCCACAGCCTTTAGGTATGCGCTGTCAGTTCTGCCGACCCTGCCCCTACTGACATCAACTTCCCTGGGAGGGTAATGGGTGGATCAGGGGTGTTTCTACAATTTATGTGCACTGTTATAGAATAAGGGGGATCCGCACCTAATTTAGGCAAAATGATTTATACCAGGGCTTACTTGGTGCAAATCCTTATGTTTTTTTTCAATGCCAATTTTTTGCAACATTTATAGAATTTGGTTCCATATGTCTTTAGTGAGATACATCCTCCAAAACTGAACACAATACTCTAAATTGGGCCTCACTAACAACTTGTACAGGGGCATTTACTTTTCTTTTCTTCTGCTGGTTATGCCTCTCTCCGTGCAGCCTAACATCCATCTTGCATTGGTTACTGCCTTGGACATTGCGTGCTCACCTCTAGATCCTCATATATTATTACCCTAAGGTCCTTCTCCTAAGCTGTGCAAATCAGCCTCTCGCTTCCTATCACATACAGCTCCTGTGGATTTCTACACTCCAGATGCATGACTCTGCACTTCTTTCATTTAAACCTTAACTATCAAACATTAGACCGTTCTTCTATGTATGTATTTATTTTCTACAATTTAATATACAGCCTTTCAACCAAAGGCAACTGAGGCAGTTTACAATATATAATCATCTTCAAATAAAACCCAAGACACAAACAATAAAAACCACAAGTGACACATAAGGAAACCTGTAAACCAAAGACTGGAGACACACTAAGAGAAAAGAAAAACAATTCTAATTTTTGTAGATCATTTCTCATGTTGTTCACTCCATCCGGGATATCAACTCTGTTGCAAATATTATTGTCATCTGCAAAAAGGCAAACTTTTCCTTCTAATCCTTTGACATAATCAGCCTCAGTACTGATCCTTGAGGCACTCCACTACTCACCTTTCTTTTCTCCAAGTGAACTCCATTTACCACAACCCTCTGTCTTCTGTCAGTAACCAGTTTCTAATCTAGTTCTCCACTTTGAGTTCTAACTGTAGCCCACTGAGTTTATTAATAAACCTCTTATGAGGAACTATAAAACTCTGCTGAAAGTCCAGGCAGACTATATCTAGCACATGTCCTCAATACAATTCTTTAGCTCACCCAAAGAAATCAATCAAATTTGCTTGGCACAATTTTCCTTTGGTAAAAACCATATTGCCTTAGATCTTGCAACCATTGGATTCCTTTCCTTCAGCAGAGCTTTCATTACTTTTCCAACCACCAAAGTAGAGAATGACATGGGTATAAAATTTGTCCTCATCCCCGCCCCATCCCTGTGGGTTCTGTCTCCGTCCCCACCCCGTCCCCGCAGGCACCGTCTCCGTCCCCACCCTATCCCTGCAGGTTCTGTCCCTGTCCCCGCCCCATCCCTGTGGGCTTTATTCTCATCTGAAGAAGCCTCAAACACTTATGATTTTATATTTAAACTAGTAAAAAAGGCCCGTTTCTGATATAAATGAAACGGGCGCTAGCAAGGTTATATTGATTAGTTGTTTTTTGTTAACCAAATAGTTCAAATTAAAGTATTGTAATGAGATGGAGTAATAGTGAAGGGTGTTTGTGTGAGTGTATGTAAGACAGAGAGACAGACTGTGTGAGTCCGAGAGTGAGTGTGTGTGAGAGTGAGACAGAGGAATTGAAAGAGTGTGTCTGTGTGTGTGTGATAGAGACTGTGTGTTTGTGTGACAGAGAGATACAGAGAGCGTGTGTGTGGAACTGAGTTCCATGACCCCCTCCTTCCCTTGCTCTCCTTCCGTCTGATGTGAGAGAGTGAGTATGTGTGCAGGACCACAGGGGCGGTCATTGTGACAGAGTGTTTGTGTGAGTGAGAGTGTCTGTAAGACAGAGAGACAGACTGTGTGAGTCCGATAGTGAGTGTGTGTGAAGACTGTGTGCGTCCGATAGTGAGTGTGTGTGAGAGTGAGACAGAGGGATTGAAAGTGTGTGTCTGTGTGTGTGTGATGGAGACTGTGTGTTTGTTGTGTATACATTTCAAATAGAAAACAATAATAACATTGAGCAGCTATAATAAACCCTCCCACCACCACCAACCTCTACCCTTCCAACCCCAACAACAACTGACTTCTACTACCCTAAGAAATCCTAATCCACCCTGTTAAAATGTTCAGGGGTACAAAATACAACCGGTTCTGTATGCCCTAGAGGGGAGAAATATGCCTTATGAAGCACTGTTATGATTTTTTAATCTGTGGATGAATTAGAAGTCATCAACAATCTCAGGATTCAGTCTAGCTCTCCTGTTTTCCACAGTCCCTCCTGCAATAGAAGATGTCTTCTTAGAAGATGTGCTGGTAGCAGGATGTACAGGATCACCCAAGCAAATTTTGCTAGCTGTGGCCAGTATGTCTGCTTGTTTAAAAAAAAAATATTGTTGTCTGCATCAATCAAACATAAATAACAGTCCAGTTCATTAACAGGCTTCAAAGTAGAAAGTGTAAACACGGTCCATAGTCTGTTAGCTAATTTTATTTGATGTTATGAATGCCAGCAACTAGATTTTTTTTAAAGTATACATGTATTGCTATTGCAAACTCTGAAATATATGCATGCTTTTCCTGCATACCCTCAACATATCTCCCAAACTAAGGGACTCTTTAACAAAGAGGCAGCAGGGCTACCACAAGGTTTGTGTGTGGGAAATCTGCCCTACCAAAATCTGTGGGAGCTATAGGTAACAAAATTGTTTTTGACCAAGGGAACAATCAGTAGCTCAAAATGGCACCGTAAATCACTATAATTATAAATTCTTATTGAGATTATGCTAAAAAATATATGTACTAAACAGTCATTCAAAGAACATTAATGGAGTAATTTTAAAAAGTCTCTTCCTCCCCATTGTACTCTGCCAATTCCTTGTATCCTCTCCCTTCTTCTCCCTCCCCTTCCTTTCTCTTTGCCCCTTGCCCTCAATTAATTCTGGGGGCCTCCTCCATGGTCCAGAGCAGACTTTAACAATAATGTGGCTCACATAAACTAAGATATATTAACACAGGACATGCACATGCTATCAGGAAGAAGCGTGTCCTTTTTCCAACTAAGGTGCACTGGTTTGAAAAACTTTGAACTATATGACTTTGCTCCAATGATGAAATAATGGTCAGACAAAACAAATCAAAACAAACATTTCCAGAAATGGCATGGGAATCAACACAACACAAAAATGTTCTGGCTGTCCAACCCTAGAAAATAGTGCTTCGACTTAGAAAATTGGTTGAACTTGCCTCAAGGAAAAATGTTCTCTCTGGACCTATGAACCACATTTCCCGCAGAACCTATTTTAGCCTGGAAAGCTTCCATCCGCCACTAAATCCAGAATCAGTGCCCACACTTTCATGATTTTGGATGTTTTATTTATTTTTAGTGTTATTTTTTAGTTATCTTTTTATGCAGGTTTTTATTTGTGACTCATCTCAGATGGTTATGGGGAGGTATGTGATAAAATGTCATTCAATAAATTAAATAAATAAATATATATATGTATTAAAGTAAAATATAATGTTATATTTTCACTTGAAAAAGAAACTTAAGGCAGGAAGAGCTATGGCAGTGATGAGCAGCTGTTCTAATACTACAGCTAGTTCATTATATTTTCAAGGTATTCAAAGTTAATTTATGAAAAATATGTATCTATAGTGCAATCCGCTTAAGTGCAAGGGTCTGGGACCAAAGAAATACATGCAGTTAACTGAAGTGTGCACTTAACTGTTGTGACTCAAAGAAGCTTGACATCTGATAAACATATGTATAGTACTGTTTATTATATGTACTGTATACAGTCTCCGTTGTTGAGATTCTCCAACGCTCTTGCAAAAGTGACAGGAGTTTGTTGAATTTCGTCAGCATGTGCCTCGCTGCTCATTTCATCATCTGTTTCATCATCAGCCGTTGCCTGCGTGTAGGCGCATATCTGGACATCAGTGCTGTCGTCAGCTGTTTGTAGATCGTAATCAACAGCTATGTAGTGATGAAACTCCTCTTCAGTAACACCAGTTGGAATGTCAATAGCCTGTTCATCTGACGCATTAGCAACAGCTGCATCTGGAGGAGTAGCCTAGTGGTTAGTGCAGTGGACTATGATCATGGGGGACTGAGTTCAAGTCCCACTGCAGCTCCTTGTGACTCTGGCCAAGTCACTTAACCCTCCATTGCCCCTGGTACAAAATAAGTACCTGAATATATGTAAATTGCTTTGAATACAGTTGCAAAAACCTCAGAAAGGTGGTATATCAAGACCCATTTCCCCTTTCACTTCGCCTTTAACAAACCTTGCCCGCTTGTAGCATTTCACAATGGTTGCCTGTGTAACATGATTCCAGGCTTCTTTTTGCATATGTAGGGAATCCAACAGTGATAGATTACGAGCCAGTTCAACATCACGTTTATCTTTGCCAGTCTGGTCATCTATAACGCTCATCAGATGACGTAGCACAAGAGCCCAATAATGTTGTTTGAAATTGGCTATTATGCCCTGATCCATAGGTTGGATCAGAGAGGTAGTGTTTGGTGGCAGGAAGACCACCTTGACGTTAGACAGCCTGACATCACTGTGTGCAGCACAATTATCACAAAGCAACACAATCTGATGCTTTTGTGCTCGCATTCTAGTATCTAACTTCTTTAGCCACTGCTTCCAAATTTCCCCAGTCATCCATGAATTTGTGTTAGCCTCGTATGACACAGGAAGTCGCTTAACATTCTTGAAGCAATGGGGCTGTTTGCTCTTTCCAATGACGAGTGGTTCCAACTTCTCACTCCCATTCATACAGTCCTTCGACATTTTACTTCCTGTAGTTTTGGCTTCTTTGAATGAAAGTGTTCCATCAGGAATCGCTCGCCAGTAGAGACCGTTTTCGTCAGCATTGAAAATGTCACGAGGTGCAAACTCGTTCAAGATGGTGGGAAGAACTGAAACAACCCAATTTTCAGCACCAAAGTCATCAGCGTCTTGTTTTTCACCATGCTGTTTCTTGAATTTTATGTTGTTCCTCTCCTTACATCTTTCCAACCATCCAACAGTGGCTCTGAATTCAGTTAGTCCAAGACTTTCAGCTAGCTGATTATCTTTCTCCATAAGCAGTGGACCACTGACGGGAAACTGTCTGCTCCTGACTTGAGAAAACCATCGAAGAAAAGCATCTTCTACATCCTCAGCTTTTCCCACCTGTTTAAGTTTCCTGTGTGGATTTGTATTGTTTTGCCAGTCTTCCAGAAGCTGATCTTTCTGCTTCAAGATACGTGAAATTTGACTGGGATTGACACCATATTCTTTAGCAATAGATGCTTGACTTTGTTTTTTTTTTTCTAATTTTTTAAGAACTTCTATTCGTTCAGCCAGTGTTAAAGTCTTACAGTTGTGCGATGACGACGATGACTCTAGTGTACTAACAACTTTCTTTTGCTTATTCTGCCTATGGCAGTTAACCAACAAGATTTCAAATTTATTGCCCCTTTGTCATGTGCCAATCGGCTTCCATATTCCGTGCGTGCGCTTATGTGGAGTCTTTCCTGCAGAGGAGCGGTCTTAAACCATGTATATAAGTGAATCTTGCACTTATCAGTGGTGCGCTAAACCGAAGTTTGTCCCCATAGAAATTGATGGCGCCAAAAACGGGACTGAAGTACGGCATGCAGTTAAACAGAGCATGCACTTATCCGACGTGCACTTAAAGGGAGTGCACTGTATTCTATTTTTTTTGTGGATCTATTTTTCATGTGTTCATAAATTTTAAAGCCCAATTTCCAGTTTAAATGCAGTTTATTTTTATATTCATACTTGCCATTTCATTATTTTAGAGCACTGATATTCTAATTCACTCTATAGGTTGTATTCACACCATTTCACTAGTAGTTCAATGCAAGTATCTTTCATATACTAAGTTTTCTATGTAAGGAAACAGAGGGATAAGTGACTTGCTCAAGGTCACAGAGAGGCCAGTGGGATTTGTTCACTGTCTTCTCTGTTTCTCAGCCTACAGCTTTAATCACGAAGGCTACTTCTTTACAGAATATAGAGATAAAACCAATCATGATATTTTGGGTTCTTTTTGATATCAAGGAAATGTTTTCCTTAGAGTTGCACAATGAAAGAAAATTCAGATTAACAATGACTCTTAGCTGACCAGTGCATCAACTTACAGTTGGCTTCTGTAAAAAGAAATTCAGTGCTTTGGAATCTAATCATTTTAATCTGTCTTTTGCACTTGTTCTGTACGTCAATATCTCAGCAATCAAGGCTTAACCGGGAAAAATCAATGTAGCAGCACAAAATGCTTTCAAACTATTTCAGTTTGCAATCTGTCTTTCGTGTCACCATTATTACTAGAGGTAGTCATGTTAGGAATCAGGAGGTCTGCAATCAATTGTTTGCATCCAGTTGGACAGAAAATATAAACTCAGAGAATTGCATATACCAGGTCAATCAAATACACATTAATCAGAGTGGGTAGGTTAGGTGGAGCACAACCTTGTTTTCTGATGTATGAGTGATAGACTATTCAATTCAATTTCAGTTTACTATAAAGTCATCTTTCAATACCTTTGACTTTTTTCAATATTTGAAGATATTATAGGTTTGTGTATCCCTCAAGATTCATCATTTCTCACAGTTGGGGAGGCTGATTGGCCAACATTTGCCATTTATCACTGAGAAATGATACCACATACCAAAGATCATAAAGACAACAAACAACGGTGCCATCTTGATGTGGATTATCAGGTTAGTTCCTGTGTTATTCATGTAATTGGACCAATTTTCAAATGAAAGTACATAATGAGATCAATTCAATAAAGGGCACTACACCTTAAGCACCTAAAATTACAGTGCTCAGCTAGTATTCTATAATGACACATCAATGCACCCAATCTGTTATAGAATACCTCCCAGATTCTACATAAGGCATGGTGAATTGCATGCATTAAATTTGGCACACGCCCAACTTATACATGCACCTTAATTGAGTAACGAGTCAATCAGTGATGATAATTGGCTGATAACAACCAATTATCAGCACTAATTGGCAATAACTGGAATTTACATGTGCATCTTTTTAGGTGTATTCTAAAAAGAGATGCGTCTAAACTCTAACACACATAGCTGAAAAGGGGTCATAGCCATCGAAAAAGTATGGGCATGTCATGGGTGTTCCTCCAATTTACGTATGTGGTTATAGAACTTTTAGGCATATATGATATTCTGTAAGCCACGTCTAACATTAGGCACAGTTTATAGATTAGCGCTAAGCGCTATTTTTAGACATGCCTATTGTTTTAGATGTCATTTACAGAATCTGGTCCTACTAGCAGGGGCCAAACTTTAGGCACAACCACGTATGCCATGTCTATGGCTGGTGTAAATAGACACACCTAAAAGCTGGAGTTGCACAAGCAAATGGGAGTAAAAGGGTGCCCTGAAGTAGTGGGAATGCCCATGATCCACCCCTGACCCTCCCATGGTAATGCCCCTTTTGCAACAACACTTAGGTGCCCAGTTATAAAATAGTGCCTAAGTGCACTTACATGTGTACCTGCCATTTTACCCCTGTTTTGGAGCTCAACTACTGTTATCTCCTGTTTTCACACCTATAGTTGGATGCCTAATTTAGGGTGGTCTATATGGAGTTACCCCCAATATGGATAAATTGGGAATATTGTAAAACAATGTAGATACTTTTAATTGCACTGAGGGAGGGCAGGGTTGGCTTAACCATTAGGCAGATATGGATGTCATCCATGGTGGCAGCTGTTTGGAGTGGGAAAGATCAGGTCTATTCTAGTTAAAAGGGGCAGGGATATGCAAAAAGGTCAGGTTTTGGGTGGGGCTTTGCAAATAAGATGGGGTTAGGGTAGGGTTATGCAAAAGGGGTGGGGCTGTGATATCACATCTGGTGACATCATCAAAGGGGGTGATGCATGGGCAGGGCACAGTCAGGGGTTTGGCCAGAAGTGGGCAGTGTTTGGGCATGTCCTCTCTTCTGACTAGCTGCCACGACCAAAAGTGGGCATGGCCACCTGCCAAAATATGCAAATTAGCTTTGACAAATGCCAGTGAGATACACTATTCACATTCAGAAACTACAATATTTCAGCTTCTGCCACACTGAAATATCTAAAGAACTCTTTGGTAGAACTTGGCCACATCAATGTAAGGAATTTTGGTGGAAGTATTTCTTGAATCTCCTTTTGGATAGCAGCCTGACCAGACTGCATCTGCAGCTCTCCTCTAGAATGGCCTTCATCTTCTTCCTCATCTTGGCTATTGATAGCATGCCCTTCAGAGACATGCCATACCTGCTGTCAAGTAACCACATAGATACTTGGGAATCACATGGCTACAGCTGGAAATCTCCTCTCCAGGTGGGATATGTCATCAGCTGCAAGTAAGAAACAGAAAAGCACAGAAGTGTAGACCTTACCTATTTAGAGATGGGCATGGTATCTTTAAAAACAAGCATGGTACTGGAAAATTGGAGGGTGGCCAATGTAATGCCAATTTTTTAAAAGGTTCCAGAAGTGATCTGGGAAATTATAGACTGGTGAGCCTGATGTTGGGGCTGGGCAAAATGGTAGAGATTATTATAAAGAATAAAATTATAGAGCATATACACAAGCATGGATTAATGAGACAAAGCCAACATGGATTTAGTCAAGGGAAATCTTGCTTCACCAATCTATTAGATTTCTTTGAAGGGGTGAATAAACATGTGGATAAAGGTGAGCCGGTCAATATTGTGTGTCTGGATTTTCAAAAGGCATTTAACAAAGAACCTCATGAAAGACTCCTGAGGAAATTAGAAAGTCATGGGATAGAAGGTAATGTCCAATTGTGGAATTAAAACTGGTTAAAAGATAGAAAACAGAGAGTAGGGTTAAATGATCAGTATTCTCAATGGAGAAGGGTAGACAGTGGGGTTCCCCAGAGATCTGTACTGGGACAGCTTCTTAAGATATTTGTAAATGATCTAGAGATCGGAATAACTAGTGAGGTAATTTTACTGATGACACAAAGTTATTGGAAGTTGTTGAATTGCAAGAGGATTATGAAAAATTACAAGAGGACCTTATGAGACTGAGAGACTGGGCATCCAAATGGCAGATGACATTTAATGTGAGCAAGTGCAAACTGATGCATGTGGGAAAGAGGAACCCAAGCTATAGCTACATAATTCAAGGTTCCACATTAGGAGCCACCACCCAGGAAAAGGATCTAGGTATCATCATTGATGATATATTGAAGCCCTCTGGTCATCGTGCAGCAGCATCTAAGAAAGCAAATAGAATGTTAGGAATTATTAGGACAGGAATGGAAAACAAAAATGAGAATGTTATAATGGCTTTGTATCACTCCAGCCACTTCCAGGACCCCAACCCCAACCTGCATCTGGTGCATTGAAGCTTTTGCTGTTTGTCTGCTGTGCACAAACCAGCTGCTTCTGGGACCCAATCCCTGCCTGCATCTGGCACATAGGTAACATCAACCCCACCCCCTTGCAGCTATTTTTTCCACTCTGTTAGTGGCATGCATGCCATTATTTGTTACTCTGATTGATGTACTTTGCTGTGTACTTATCTGTGCTTTTATGTCTTCCAGGAGCATTTGCTGTTAGTCTGCCTCACATGAACCAGCCACTTCTGGGACCTGAACCCCACCTGTACCCGGTGCATATCTGATGTCAAACCCCCCTCGTAGCTATTTTTACCACTCTGTTAGTGGTGTCTGTGCTGCGGCAGCACACACCACGGGCACATGCCAAAGGAGTGCACAAAAGGAGCGGTCGTGCTCCTTGGATAAGCTCCTTGGGATGACTCCATTTATGTCTTGGGCCTTACCCTGTTTTATCTCAAGGTAAGACTTGTTCCTTTTCTGTTCCTTTGTCCATTTTGTCTCTATTTCTGTTTTTTTTCTCTTTATGACTTCCATTCCTGTCATATGGAGTAACTGCCCTTTGCTTCCCCTATTTTAACCCAGGCCTTGCACTCCAGTTTACCTCAGTCTGTCCTCCTCTGTCACTTTTGCTCCCATGGTAAAGCTCCTTATGCTATCTCTCCTTGTACTAAACTGTCGCTCTCTCCACAACAAATCACCTCTCATACATAACACACTATTAGCTCATCTACAATCTCTCTTTTTCCTCATGGAGACCTGTCTTTGTGAGGGAGAAGAACCTATCCTTTCTCAGTGCCTTTTGTAGAGCTATACAGCCTTTTCCATGTCTTGTCGTTCTCTGTCTCGTGGAGGTGGGTTGGTGATTCTGGCCCCCTCCACCCTCCCTCTGTCTACTATGGATTATGACTGTTTGTCTTTCTTGGATTCCCTATTGATACGCATGGATGGCACTCCCCCATCTACTTTCTTCTCATTTATTTCCCCCCTTCTCCCCTCAGCACCTCTTTTGACTTATTCTGTCAATGCCTCACTGATATTTCTCTTCTGTTTCCTCACTTACCCCCCTGTTTACTAAGCCGTGCTAGCGGCTGGCAGTGCGCTAATGCCAACACAGCTCATTAATCTTGGGAGCCTTTAAATTCCATATCGATCACCCTGTATGTTCTGTTCACAAACTTCCTTTCCCTTTTATCTTCTTCAGCACATCACCTCCCCTACTCACCAGGTTGGCCATATCTTCAATTAGTCTCATTCTGTACCTTTTTCTTTTTCCAATTTATTTTTTAGTCATCTCCTTGGTCTGATCATTATCTGGTTAAGTTCTCATTATCCTTTGCTGAACCTGACTATACTTTCTCTTCAGCTGTTTCTTCTTTTCATGACTTTAAGACAATGGATCCTTCTTCCATTACTCCTCTTCATCTAGTTTTTTCTATCTGATTTTGAAGTTTCCACTCTTTCTGATCAGGCTTCATTTTGTTGTTCTACTCTAAAATCTGTGCTTGAGCCTTATATTCCCCACCATTCCTCAGGCCCTGCCAGTTCTTTTTGCAAAGCATGGTACAATGGTAATCTCCATTTAACTAAGCGCCAATTACGCCATGCTGAGAGAACCTGGTGCAAACTTAGATCTGTATCCCAATAGAATCATTACCATCATGATTACTCTATTCAATTGAAAAATGTTCACCATGATTACTATTCAAAACTCATTCAGGAAGCACACAACCAGACTCATGCTCTTTTTTTGGCTTCTCTCTACATTATCCTCTCTGGGTCCCTCTGGTTCATCATGCATTGTTCTAAACCCTGAAGATCTGGCACATAGTTTTACTGATAAGATCAAGAGCTGTATGAGTGAAGGAGTAGCCTAGTGTTTAGTGCAGCGGACTTTGAGCCTGAGGACCTGAGTTCAATTCCCACTGTACCTCCTTGTGACTCTGGGCAAGTCACTTAACCCTCCATTACCCCTGGTACAAAATAAGTACCTGAATATATATAAAACCACTTTGAATGTAGTTGTAAAGACCTCAGAAAGGCAGTATATCAAGTTCCCTTGGCCCTTTCCCTTTCCTTCAACCAGTCCCTGCAATGCATATATCATGTTCCTCTACTGTTACTTTATCAGGCACCTTACCAATACCCATTTCTACTGTATCTCTTACACCTATTCCTAGCTCTTTGTGGTCCAGCTTCAGCAAAACCTCTGTTTCAGACCTCTACAGAATCTTGGAATCATTAAGAAGACCTTCTGTGCTCTCGAACCTCTTCCTCCATCCTGGCTCAATAATTCCAAGCACAAACTTCTCCCTTTGATTTTTTTTCCATCATCAGGAACAGCCTGTCCTCTGGTAATGTCCCTGATGCATGGAAGACACCTTTCTTTATTAAGCTGTATTGGCTTCCTTTAGAGGCTTATATTTAAATTGGGATGTTTAATATATGTATTTATTTATTTATTTGTTTGTTGCATTTGTATCCCACATTTTCCCACCTATTTGCAGGCTCAATGTGGCTTACAATTTCCATCATGACATATGACTATATAAGATTGTATGTGGTTTAAGCCCTCAATACATGTTTTCTCTGGTATGTTTTTTTAAAATCAGCTCAACAATACTATACCCATAATTTATCCTTATTTTCTTTTCCTAATCCTCAGGAAATTGTTTTGAAAAGAAACTGTTTACATGTTTGTTTGCATATCAGGCAGCTACCTTATGGACCACTCTTCCATCTAAGTTAAAGTAGATCCCTAGCTATGCTATTTTTAAAAAGAGAATAAATACATTGTTGTTTTATAAATATGTGTTAAGGAAATAATATGTTACAGTTTCCCCTTGTGTAGAGATGCCTTGGGAGATTATTGCTGATTATGATAATTTTGACTAGATTTTGTTATATCTTAGATTTTTGCTGATCGTGATGATTCTCACTAAAATGTTGTTACATCCTAGATTTTTCTTAATCTAGTATTTTAGTTGTAAACCACTATGAACTACATTATTGGTATTAGCAGGTTATAAATGAGTTAACTATAATTGTAACTATAGTTTTGAAGAATCTTCGCTTAATAAACTTGATACTTCTAATTACAGGCTTATTTCACACATCCCTTTCCTTTTAAAGCTTGTAGAAAAGATTGTCTTTTTTCAACTTAGTGATCATGTTGAGGCCGCTCTTTCTCCATCCCAGAAAATCTAGTTTCAGACACGATAACTCCTCAGAAACCATTCTCACCTTCCTCTGCAATAATATTTACTCCACTTTTGATAAGTGATTGTATGTTCTTTTGATTTCCTTAGATTTAATTGCTGCCTTTGATCTGGTTGATCACTCACTTCTCTTGTCCCATCTTACTTCCGTTGGCATTTCTGGTAATGTTCTTTCTTGGTTTGCCTTATTTCTTTGTAATGGTCGTTTCGTGGTTTACACTTTGCAGGGTATCTCTTCTCCTCAAGCCCTTCACTGTGATGTTCCCCAAGGCTATATTCTTTCTCCCCTCTTATTTAATGTTTTCTTTTTCTCATTTGGCTCTCCTGATTCAAAACTCTGATTTTAATTGTTATATCTATGCTGACGATATTCTTTTAGTTTCCACTTATGACTATGTTACACTGAACCTCTCTGCCTTACAATCATGTCTTGATTCTATTGACCGCTGGCTCAATGCAAATCATTTAATACTTAACCCATCACAAATAGAGAGGGCAGTACAGCATACAAACAAAGTATACAAACAAAAAAAGCAACACTGGGCCTTCAAGACTAGGGCAACAGGAGTACTTTATTGACAGGTGACCCAACACGGGCCGTGTTTCGGCGTCAAATGATGCCTGCCTCATGGGTCAAAATTTGATTCTGCAGTGTATAGATCTTGCAGGCCAAATGTCTCAACACATCAAAGTGTTATCATTCGGAAATATTCACCACAACGCGAAAAATCGCTCCTGTAAAAGCCGTCTCTTATGCGTAAATACCTCCCCCCTCTGGTGTCAGGCCTCCCCTCCCTCCCTCTCTCTGGTGTCAGCCCCCCCCCCCCCTCTCTCTGGTGTCTGAGCGTTACTGTGCAGGATGCTGAGCTCTGGCTGTGCTTCAAGGAACTGACCAATCCTAATTAATAGAATGCACCTCCAACATTCTGAAGCCGAGAAACCTCGTGTGGTTGGTCACTTCTGCTTGTAACAAACCCGGAAGTATGTGATGTCAATTCAGGAGATGGATACAGAGAGCAGGAATGCCTCAGCCATGCAGTCAGCTTCAGAATGTTGGCGGTGCGTTTTATTATATAGGATGCTTCTGTATCGCTCCATGGTGCAACCTCACCTAGAATATTGCGTTCTTTGCTGGTTGCTGTATTTAAACAAAAGAAAGATATAGTGGAATTAGAAAAAAGTTCAAAGAAAAGTAACCAAAATGATAAAGTGGATGGAACTCCTCTCATACAAGGAAAGTCTAAAGAATTTAGAGATCTTCAGCTTAGAAAAGAGACAACTGACAGGAGATATGATTGAGGTCTACAAAATCCTGAGTGGTGTAGAACAAGTAGAAGTGAATTGATTTTTTTACTCTTTCAAAAAGTACAAAGACTAGAGGACACTCAATGAAATTATATTAAAATACTTTTAAAACAAATAGGAGGAAATATTTTTTCACTCAACAAATAGTTAAGCTCTGAAACTCATTGCCAGAAGATGTGGTAACAGTAATTAGTGTATCTGGGTTTAAAAAAGGTTTGGACACGTTTCTAGAGGAAAAGTCCACAGTCTGCTATTAAGGCAGACATGGGGAAGCCACTGCTCGTTCTGAGATTGGTAGTAAGGAATGTTGCTACTATATGTGTTTCTGCCAGGTACATGTAGATTGGATTGGCCACTGTTGGAAACAGGATACTGGGCTAGATGGACCATTCATCTGACCCAGTATAGCTATTCTTATGTCTTGAACAGATTGTAAGTTCTATTAAACATGGACTATCTGTAATGTGTTTTTGTACATTGCTGAATATGTCTAGTAGTGCTATAGAAATGATAAGTTATGGTAGTAGCAGTACTGCTGACCCCTCTGCTACCAATGGAGTCCAAAGAGGCATAGTTGCACTACTGGAAGAGTGGCCAGGTAATTAGAGTACCTGTCTTGACATCTAGAGGTGACTGGTTCAAATCCCACTGTTGCTTCTTGTGGTTTG
The DNA here is from genome assembly GCF_901765095.1 of Microcaecilia unicolor. Classification (NCBI taxonomy): domain Eukaryota; kingdom Metazoa; phylum Chordata; class Amphibia; order Gymnophiona; family Siphonopidae; genus Microcaecilia; species Microcaecilia unicolor. Next base: position 371,195,685 of record NC_044031.1, on the reverse strand, counting down.
GTGCAAGTCACTTAAGCTTCCATTGCCTCAGGTACAAACTTAGGGGCCCTTCTACTAATTTTACTAAGGAGCCTATGCGTGTCAATTTGGAACTACTGCCTGGCTACCGCGTGCCCAGGCAGTAATTCCAATTTTTACTCATGTCTGATATGCGCATCAGAAAATATTTTTTATTTTTTACCATGTGGTGCTAACTGGGCGGTAATCAATAGTGTACGCATGCTGATGATTACCACCCGGCTAACGTGTGAGACCTTACTGCTAAGTCAATGGGTGGTGGTAAGGTCTCAGGTCCAAAATGGACCCGCGACAATTTTAATTTTGCCGCACATCTATTTTTGGCAAAAAAGGCCTTGCAGGCCATTTTTTGGTGCATCTTAGTAAAAAGGCCCCTTAGGGCCCTGATTACTAAGACACCCATAGGAATATAATGGATGTCTCTATGGTTAGCATGCGCTAAAAGGTTTCTGCACCTACAGGGCAGCTTAGTAAGCACGGTCATTAGATTGTGAGCCTTACAGGGACAGAGAAATACGCAGTGTACCTGGAGTGTAACTCACCTTGAGCTACTACTGAAAAAGTGTGAGCAAAATCCAAATAAATAAATAAATAAATACTGGCAGTGGCAGGTGGATAGCCCTGGCTTAAAAGTATCAGAACTGGGAGGTCACGTGACGCAGTGAGCGACGGTGGACGTGTGATACATCGTCTGCTCCAGAGCCCGCTTTAAAACCCGAATTTTACTCGGCCCAGACGGCGAAACACAACGGGAGAAGTTGCACTCACCTGATAGGCGTGTATGGACAAATTTGTAATCCAGCACGCCATGGCAGCAGCAGCAAAACCAGCAAAAAGAAAGGACGAAAGGCTCCGAGGAGCCGAAAACAAAATGGCGCCCGCTACACCGCCGGCTCCTCGAGCACAAGAACCAAGTGAATCGTTGGTATTAGAAATTACTGACGCGGTGGTGCGGGCGCTCGACTCGCGCTTCACACAACTGTCAGAGCAAATTATCGGGATCACGGCGGTCACAACGGAATTGGGCCGAAGAACCGGTGAATTGGAAGCAAGAGTCTCTGAAGTAGAAGATATCCAAACGGAGCAGGGAACAACTATGGAACGGCTGGAACAGCTGACAAAAGAATACCAAGAAAAGCTGGATGACCTTGAGAACCGTGCGCGGAGGGAAAATCTAAGGTTTGTGGGATTCCCAGAAACGCTGGCAGAGAATAATATCAAGGCTACCCTCGAAACATGGCTGGTAGCGCGCTTCCCAGAAGTCTGTGAGGGAGGTGAAATACACTTGGACAGGGCACATAGGATAGGCCAAAAAGCGCCTCGAGAAAATCGGCCCAGAGTGATCATAGCAAAGTTTCACCGATATACTCAGAAAGCAGCAGTCCTCAGACTTTACAAAGCTAATAAAGAAGAAGCCAAGTTTGAGGGAAGGCCCATAAAAATATTCCAAGATTATTCAGCATCACTGACAGTAAGGAGAAGGGCCTTTACGCCAATCTGTACCCAGCTGGTAGAAAAGAAACAAAGATTTGTCTTTGAATACCCGGCCACTTTAAGGATACAAACAAGTAATGGATGGAAGAGCTTTTCAACTCCAGCCTTAGCTCAAGAATGGATAACCTCCTCACCGGGGTGAAAGTAAGCGCGGAGTATAATGGCCTTTTGCAACAGGGATAAGGAGGAGACAAGTAACATTGTCAAAGCTACATGATGAAGGACAAATTTCTATAAGTTAATGGCTGTAAGTTTTGCACTGTTAAAATGTTATATGGTGTGTTTTGTTGAAGGGAGAAAGAAATGATTCATATAATATTTAAGGGGGTTGGAGGCGGGCTCTGGATGTGTTTAACGGACCCGCTTGCCGCAAAGAGCGAGCTGGAAAAGGAAAGAGGGAGCAGAGGGAGTAGAGGGGGGCAGGGGGGAGGGGGGAGGGAGAATGGGAGGGGGGTTAACCCTAAGCCAGGTTTCCAAGCTATTTATACAATGAACAAGATAGATGCCACCATGAACATATTTATACTACTCTTGGGGGAGACGGGTCGAGGCTGGGAGGCCCAGAACCCTAAAGTATATCAGAATTTTGAATTCAGCTATTATATGAGAAGCAATGGCTAAACCAATACCATTGCGCATGGCATCTTGGAATGTATCCGGGATAACATCCCCAATTAAACGGACCAAGATACTAGCCCATCTGAAACGGAATCTAGTATCTATAGCATGTTTGCAAGAAACAAAGCTCACTGAGGAGGAGCACCAGAAACTAAAACAGCAATGGGTGGGAGAGTGCTACTCCTCTTCCTCAGCGGAGGGTCGCAGGGGAGGGGTGGCCATTCTTATAAGAAAAGGCCTGGCGGGCCGAACACGCATGGTAGAAACAGATACAGCTGGACGATTTGTGCTGATACATTTAAATTACCAAGGGAGGGAATACTATATTTGTGGGATATATGGGCCCAATACGCGAGACCCACAATTCTTACAATCATTAGTACAATTAGGGACAAAATATGACACAGCCCCTTGGATATTGTTGGGAGACTTTAATCAGGTGCTAGACCCGGATCTAGATAGGTCATCCAATACAGCCTGGGGAGCGCTCAGGAGAGGTACAGGGCTAGATTATCTCTGTAAAATGTTGGAATTGGTAGACCCCTGGCGCCGCCTGCACCCAACACACCGGGAATACACGCATTTATCTAAAGCACATCACACGTGGTCCCGCATAGACTACATACTAGTGACAAAAACTCTGTTCGAAGTTGTACACACAGCAGAGATAGGATCAATGGCAATATCCGATCACACCCTAATCTGGGTAGATATGGAATTGGGACTAGCAGAGGAATATCATACGCGCTGGAGATTCCCCACATACCTAGCAGGAGACCCAGATTTCCGTGCTTACTTAGAACAAAAATGGGAATACTATGCAGAGATGAATGATCAACATCAAGACACACCTGGGCTATTTTGGGAAACATCAAAGGCAGTGTTGCGGGGAGAAATCATTAGCTATGTAGCGGCGAGAAATAAAAGGCTAACGCAGGGTATAGTGCAACTAGAACGCCAGTATAGAATTTCAAAACAGAAACACCAGCACCGGCCATCTCAAGCTCACTATGACCAAATGATGGCAAATCTAGCAGGACTTAACACATTAATCCATGAAAAAACACGAAAATACCTATTTAGTAGACGGTTTCAATATTTTAAATTTGGAAACCGTACAGGGAAATTGCTGGCGCGGATAGTTAGAGTGTGGACGGGGAATTCTTACATCTCTGTGCTGAAGACTCCAGCGGGAATCAGAAAGCATAGACCCCTAGATCTACTGAATCTATTCAGAGATTATTTTTCTGGGGTGTATAGAGCAGAGCCAGAATCTGAGAGTGCAGCAATACAGGATTACTTGGAAGACTCAGGAATCCCAAGTCTAACACTAGAAATGAGAGAACAACTTAACGCCCCACTAGATGCACAGGAAATACAAAAAGTGATAGGGTCGCTCTCGGGAGGCACAAGCCCCGGAGCTGATGGATTTTCCACAGAATACTATAAGATGTTATCTCATAGAGTATGTGGGCCTCTGGCTAAATACTTTGACGAAGTGGTAGAACAAGAACGATTTCCCCTAGGAGTGAATGAGGCACTCATAACCTTGATACCAAAGCCCGGAAAAGACCCAGAAAGCCTAGAGGCATACAGACCAATTTCCCTTCTCAATGTTGACCTTAAAATATTAGCAAGAATACTAGCAGACCGATTGGCAATGCACCTCCCCCATGTAGTTGGGGCACACCAAGTGGGGTTTGTACGAGGCCGGCATCCAGGTCTTAATGTTCGGCGAGCGTTGCTAGCCTTAGCGCATAGCCGGGAGGCCGGAGACCCTCTTCTACTTGTAGGCCTGGATGCCGAAAAAGCCTTTGACAAAGTGAGATGGGGGTACCTTTTTGAAGTTCTAAAATATGTGGGTCTGGGGGGCTGGTACTTGCGTGCTATCACAGCTCTATATACGGAGCCACAAGCTCGTATATTAGTAAACAAAATGGCATCACAGGCGTTCCAGGTGCAGAGGGGTACGAGACAAGGGTGCCCACTGTCGCCACTCTTATTCTTACTATACATAGAGCCGTTCCTACGAACGGTAGAGAACAACGCGGAAATAGTAGGAGTTGCCATCCCCAGTCTTCCCACGAAGGTGCTGGCCTTCGCAGATGATATCCTACTCACATTAACACAACCACAGCACTCACTGCGAAGTCTGTTAGAGTTGATAGATGAATTTGGCTATCATTCAGGGTTCACTTTAAATAGACATAAATCAGTGGCCCTGCCAACCACACCAAGGATAAAGTCACAGTGGCAAGGGCCATCCCCTCTGCAGTGGAAAGAAGAAAAAATAAAATACCTGGGAATATATCTCCCTACCAACTTAGATCAACTACACCAAACTAATTTGGCACCACTTTGGGAATCCACAAAAGAAACGTTACAAATGTGGCGGAAGCTGACCTTATCACTGTGGGGCAGAATAGCAGTGTATAATATGATAATTGTTCCTAAGTGGACATATATAACACAGGTACTGTCCCTTCTCTTGACCCGTAGGGATGAATTAGCATTACATAGGATAGTAAAACAATTTTTATGGAATGGGAAAAGGGCCCGGGTATCCTTAAAACAAACATATCTACCTAAAGATAAAGGAGGGCTGGGGGTGCTAAGTGTCAAATGGTTATCCATTGCAGGTTGCATGCGACACATAGGAGACTGGTTTAGAGGAACAGGACATTTCACATATCCAGAGGCAGAATGTCGGATGCTCGGGAATGTACATTTCAGCTATTGGCTACATGCGGGACCAGGAAAAATAAGAACGCCAAAACATATCAAGTTCTTGTTTACACCATTAAAGAGGGCGTGGCAGTGGGTCTGCAAACTGTATGGGCTAGATGCAGAGGTCTCCCCATTTCTGCCAATCAGGGGAAATGTGGACTTTCCGGTGGGCAGGTCATCGCGTACTTTTGCACAATGGGGAGAGGTGGGGATTTTCTTCTTATTCCAGATTATTAAAAGAGATGGAACATTACAACCAAGAGAGGTCTTGCAGAGACGCCAGGGGTTAGAGATCCAAGACTTCCTAGCTTATGCACAAATACAGCATTATATACAAGCTCTCCCCGGGGCAGCGCTTAACTATGAAGTGCGGGTAAAGTTGGTAGAAATTTTTGACTTGGAAGCAAAGCGGGCGGTGCCCTTAAAATACTATCATGCGCAGATTCGAGCTGCTATGCCTCTAGCACCATATCGGGAACTGGCACAGGCGTGGGCAAGGGAACTGGGGTTGACAATTGGTGAAGATGTGATACAGACATGCCTGCAGACATGCTATAGAGAGAGTGGGAGTGCAGAATTACGAGAAACCCAGTACAAATTTGTGATGAGATTATTTATTTCCCCTCATAGAGCATTCAGGGCTACTTTAAGACCAGCAGATGATTGCCCGAAATGCACAGGGGGAGGAGCACATCTGGGTCATATGTTCTGGCACTGTCCCCCAATACTAGGATTCTGGGCCATGGTCTGTAGACAGGTTTCTATGATGTGGAAGGTTCAATGGGTCAGACACCCAGGACTTTTATTTAATATCTTCACGGTCCATGGACCATCTAAAGCAGGACTCCGCTATTTCCAACGCCGAGCTGTACTGATGGGGAAGAAAACGATTCTCAAACTTTGGATCCAGGAGGAAAAACCCACTGCCCAAGTATGGAGGGCATACATGATATCGTTGAGTGCCCTAGAACGCAGGGCAGTACAAGACTTAGCCACTCCAAAGGGCGAAAAGTATCTCCAATGTTGGTTACCATTCCTGGACACTTTGACACCTCAAGCGCGCAGCAGAGTACTTAATGGATAAATACTGTAACAACATATAGTAACCTGGCGAAGGGGGGAAATGGGGGGGGGGGGGGGGGGGAAAGGGGGGGGGGGGGGGGGGGGTAAAAAGAAAATGTAATGATGATATTCAGAATTTGTTAAGACTATAGCACCAAGATACATGGTAAACTACTGTTGTAAATCATTTTGAATGTACGGATTTACTGTAAAGTTTATATCATCAATAAAATACAATTAAAAAAAAAAAAAAAAAGTATCAGAACTGTGCACTGAGCAGGAATAACAGATATGCAGCTGTAGTGTTGCTTCATTCTCAAGAAGGGATATACATATTTGTTTCCGAAAGCTATCTGGGTGAATGGGTATCCATGGACATTTCTAAATTGGAGTGGAGAGCATTAATGAAGCATCTTCCTGTGTATCTTAATTTTTCTTTTTCTGTGATGAATATTTACATTGTTAATTGAATATATCCTAAATATCTGCTTTTTTATGGCAGCTGCTTATTGATTCTTTTTTACCTTTTTTCTACATAAACATAAACCTATCAGAGTCCAAAAAGAAAGTTGATAAATTTCAAAGAGACAAATTATTCTTTTCCCAAGACTTAATTTTAAAATGTCCTTATTCTCTGTCTTTGCCACTGAATCAGCTTTAGTTTCAGCTGAATATTGCTCTGATGCATGACCAATAAGTATTCATAGAAATTTGATATGAATAAAGCCCATTACCTCTTATTTGTGCAACAATACAACAAAAGTGAATTAAGAGCTGCAAGGAGATTTCCCTGAATAGAGCAAAAATGGTTAGACATATATCTGGTTCCAACTCATTTTCCAAACTTGAAGCATATTAACACCCTCTGCAACTTACAGAAAGTTCAATAATTTCAGAAGCTCGTCAACTGGCCTGTTCAATATGCTTTACAACACTCAGGCAAGCATCAGGAGAGCTTGATTTTTGCCTCCAGCATGTAAGACAATCAAGAAAACAAAAGTCAGGTTCATTTTTTATTTCTCTACAATTTATATTTATTCTCTGTATATAGTTATTTTTCAACAAGGTCTTCTGTTTTCATTTCTTCCCTTTCACCTGTAAGGTCGGTAACTTCTTGTGATTTTGAGGACAATAATTAGCATCAGATTATGGTGGTGCTTATAGTATGGAATTAAATGACTTCAAAGCTAACATTTACATGCCAAGTTGATACCCTTTGATAAAATCTGATTCACCTTACTGATGGGGGGGGGGGGGGGGGCTTGGTAATTTTATGCTGGTCAAACTGTTTTTCTACTAGGTGCTGATTTTTAGCAACTAACTTGCAATGATTAACCTTGATACATTTTATTAAAAAAACAAAATTCATTTAGTCATTGCAATGCTTGGCACTTAGTTTCCACTGTACTTTTTTAATGAATTAAAAATATGCATCATAAAGGGTCATTTGATAACATATTGCAAATTTTGTAAAAGAACCACACAGTATTGCTATTTAGCACCCCCCCCCCCCCCCCCCCCCCCCCGAACAACACCTCCACCACCACCACCTCACCTCACCTCACCTCTAGCACTCATTGGAACTGGAGACATTTTCTTTGGCTGACTTGGTGGTGAACAAAACTTATATGATTATGCATGAGGAGGGATCCAACAAAGCTTGAAGAATGATCCAGAAACTGGCAACTAAGATTCAATGCTAAAAATTGCAGGGTCATGCGCTTGAGCTAAAACAAATCCAAGGGAATGGTATAGTATAGGGGTGAAGTATTTTAATGTATGAAAGAAGAGTGGGACTTTGGTGGTATCTGAAAATTTTAAGGTGGCCAAACAGATAGAAAAGGAGACAGCAAAAGCCAGAAGGATGTGTGGGTGCATAGGGAGAGGAATAGATACTGCCCTTATTTAAGTCTTTGATGCTGCCTTATTTAGAATACTTCATGTAATCCTGGAGAGCACACCTTCAGAAACATAAACAAGATGGAGTCAGTCCAAAGGGTGGCTACAAAAATGGTCAGTGGACTTTGTCATAAATTGTATGGGGACAGACTTACAGACCTCGATATGTAAACTCTGGAAGAAAGGCGGGCAAGAGGGGATATGAAAGACATTAAATATCTCTGTGGCATTAATGTACTGAAAGAAAACTCTGAAATGAGAGGAACTAGGACAAAGTTAAAAGGTTTAGACTAAGGAGTAATCTAAGGAAATACTTTTTTACAAAAAGGGTGGTGAATACATGGAACAGCCTCCCGGTGGAGGTATTGGAGACAAAGACGAAATCTGAATTCAAGAAAGCTTGGGACAAAAACATGGGATCACCAAGGGAGAGAAGGAGATAGCGGATGGTGTGGATAGGTCATTTGGAGGGGCATAATCGAACGGCGTCGGCCATCTTTGGGGCCGGCTCCGCAAAGGGGCGGTGCAAACCATATTATCGAAAAAGATGGCCGGCCATCTTTTCTTTCGATAATACGGTTGAGGCTGGCTAAATCTCAACATTTAGGTCAAATGTTGAGATCGCCGGGTTTACAGATGGCCGGCTTCAAAAAAGTGGAAAAAAGGCTAAGTGCTTGGGCTTTTCAGTAGTACCAGTGGGATTTGAACTAGCCACCCCACCTCTGGATTACAAGACCAGTGCTCTAACCACTTGGCCACAGCTCCACTTACTTGGATGTCCCTCCCTTTTGATTATGCCCCTGCAGATCTCTCTCAGCCAATCACAGACAGGGGTCTCTCTCAGCCACTCACAGACAGCTAAATGCACTGCGATTGGCTGAGAGAGACCCCTGTCTGTGATTGACTGAGAGAGACCTGAAGGGGCATAATCAAAAGGGAGGGGTACCCAAGTAAGTGGAGCTGTGGCCAAGTGGTTAGAGGACCTGTCTTGTAATCCAGAGGTGGCCAGTTCAAATCCTATTGGTACTACTGAAAGAGCCAAGCAAAAATAGCTTTGATTTAGGCCATCCCTGACTAGCACTTGGATTTTTTTTTGGGTAGGAGGGGATTGGTGACCACTGGGGGAGTAAGGGGAGGTCATCCCCAATTCCCTCGGATGGTCATTTGGTCAGTTGGGACTCCTTTTTGAAGTTTGGTCGTGGAAAAAAAGGGACCAAGTAAAGCCGGCGAAATGCTCGTCAAGCCTTTTTTTTCATTATTGGGTGAAGCCGGCCATCTCATGAGCACGCCCCCATCCCGCCCCATCCCGCCTTCACTACCCTACCAAAACGCCCCCTTGAAATTTCGCCGTCCCCGCAACGGAAAGCAGTTGAAGCCAGCCAAAATCAGCTTTCGATTATACCGATTTGGCCGGTTTCAGGAGATCGCCAGCCATCTTCCGATTTGTGTCGGAAGATGGCCGGCGATCACTTTCGAAAATGAGCTGGTTGGTCTTTATCTGCCATCATGTTTTTATGGAAAGTATGAAGTGCTTTGATTTAGTCATACAGCACCGACATTCAAGTATTGTCAGGTGAAACTTAACTGGTTATATTCAGTTGCAACAAACAGAAACAGGGCAGAAAACTTCCACAAAAAGTCCAAAAGCTCAAAGAATGTGGAAGAAGAATGTTCCAGCAGAATCAAACACAAGTGAAGTCCAAGCTTTTAAAAATCCTTTATTCTCCAACAGTACACCAACAAAATCTGGAAATTCCAACAATTCACTGCATGCATACAGCAACTCCACCTCAACTATGTCCAAAATATGCCCTTGAAAAAAGACTATCAGCCTAAATCTATAACAAGTGCTAAAAAACACGCGTGCAAATTTGGGCATGTGCCCAATTTGTGTGTGCAATTTAATTGAATAACGAGCTAATTATCACCAAAATGAATGTGTTTCGGTGCAGAAGGCACCTGCCTAGGGGTGAATCAGAATACCAATTTGTGTAACACTATTTCTTTAGATGGTGGTTATTACACATTTTGCTGTATCCTGACAACTATACAAATTGGTATTCTGATTCATCCCTGATACTCCTGAGGCAGGCACCTTCTGAGCCAAAACACAGGACTGCGTCGAGTCATATTTAAGGTATTCCTTGTATAGTGTTCAATTGTTAATAAATATCCCTGAGTTGGAACTTGGTGGTCACTCCCTTTTATTATAAAACTAGTAAAAAAGGCCCGTTTCCGAAACCAATGAAACGGGCGCTAGCATGTGGCTTTTTGTGTGTGTGTGTGTGTGTGTGTGTGTGTGTGTGTGTGTGTATGTGTCACAGAGTTATTGTGTGTGTGTGTGAGTGTGTGAGGGTGTGGTGTGTGTGCAGGTTGTTAATGTGTGTCTTTTTTTGTTTTGTTATGTTTTTTGCTTGGGGGTTGGGGGATGTGCTGTGCTGTGCTGGCAAAGTGGGTTGGATTGGTGTGTGGCTTTGAGGGTGTGTTTCTGTTGTATTGTGTGTGTGTGGTTTTGTCTGTCAAGGAGGTTTTGTGTAGGGGGGTCTTTCTGTTGGTGAAATGTAAATGTGGTTGTAGGGGGGTCAGCCTTTGCTGAGTGTTGTTTTTTTTTCCAGGTTTTTTTTTTTTTTTGTGGTGTGCTGAGGCAGCAGTGTTGTTTTAGATGGGCGGAAGGTAGAGGAGCACGTTCTTTGTCTGTCGGTATTTTTTGGCCGTTTCAGGGCTGCTGTAGGGGAATGCTGGAAGAGAAATGTGCTGTTGGAAGCAGCGCCATCTTTTTCCATTGGGCTGGGGTTCTGGGCATCCTGGAGGTGGGTGACGGCTTGCCTGAGGACGGGGATGGTTGTTTTAAGTTGGCGGAAGGGAGAAGAGCACGGTCTCGGGCCATCGGGGGGTGATCCGGTATGTTTGGTCCATTTCAGGCCAGCTGCAGGGGAATGCTGGAACATTTATGCGCTGCAGGAATCAGCGCCGTCTTTTTCCGGGTGCTCGGGGAATCCCCGAGGTGGGAGACAGCTTGCCTGAGGCTGGGGATGGTTGGGCACGTCCTTGGCCGCTTCGGCAAAAGGGGAAGAGGAAGTTGGGTGGGGAGTTACCTGCAGCCGCCTGAGAAACCATGTATTCTTTGTTTGTTTTGTATTATTAGTTTGCATTTCTGTTGAAGAAAGAGTGGATGCCTTTCGAATGATGGAGGTGGTGTGTCGGTGTGCGGTTGTTTCGTTAGTTTGGCAGCCAGTCTCCAGCGATTCCTAGGCAGGGAAGGAGTACTTCTCCCCCTTCCTTGGTTGCTGTTTGCTGCTGGCTGGGTCGCGGGTAATCCTTCCAGCTGGGCCGCAGCTTGTCCTGTTCGCCCACGTCCCAGATAGTGACGGGCACGTTGTTTTCCGGCTCCTCCGACTCCATGTCAAGCGATCCCAAATATAGTCTGTGCTATAGGCCCTCTGGCACTCTTCAGTACTGGCATTAGGCATTTAAAAATTTCCCTCCCCCCCCCCACCCCCCGGTCTATTTTTGCACATACCCACAGCAGGAATATTCTTCTCTCGTTCCAGTGGTGGTTCTGTGCTCTCCGTGCTGCACAGATAATGAGCCATTCTGCTGGGGAATGCTCCTCCCTTATTGTCACGTAGTTTCCTCTGATTGGTCCTTCTTACGTTGCCTAGTGTTGCCTAGGAACGGTGATGTGATGGTCCTTTGTGTTTCAGAATGTTGAGGGTGTTTTTTCTGATTGGTCCGTCATGTGAGGGCGGGGCAGAGAGACATGGTCAGTGTTGTGGCTTCACCACCATGAATCCATGAACCCTTCAGGGAGTGACTGAGTGACTTCAGAACGTTGTCTTCAGAACGTTGAGGGTGAGTTTTATTATAGTAGATACTGGGCAGTTCTAGAATCCTGTTCAGTATTTTCTACAATCAAATTGCATGTCTTGCCAGATGACAGAATATAACATATTTTGCTGCCATTTCTTCTGTTCCCCCAGGCTTATACAGAGCTTTTCTTACTCATTCTTTTGTGGAATATATTTTATTTTCCCTGTCAGTTTTGAGGAAAGTGTGTGCCTTATATATTTTTATTTTAAACAGTGCAGGTAGAAATCCCTTCCTGTGTCAATTTCTCTGCTCTTGCACTGCATGCATAATCTAGTTTCCTGGGGATTGCAGTCTAGTTTTTAATTCAATTCAATTTCATATGAGATTTCTACTGAAACCTTTCATGGCTAGTAAGACTTTCCGAAATGAAGATTAAAAAGTTAAAGCATTATATATAATTTCTCAAATGAAAGTAACAAAGATACATAACAGAGTCAGTTTATGCAGGATTGGCAGGAGGTCAGGCACTCTTAAAAGCACCTTTCTAATGCCAAGATTGCTGTTGTCATAAGGTACAGAGTGGATCTTTTACTAAAGCTTAGTAAGAGTTATCTGGGCCCTGCTGCAGATAACTCAAGCTATGCTTTAATAAAGATCCCCAGAATGCGTAGTTCTCTCAGTTTCCCAACCTCTTCAGACATTGATCTATAAATTATGGAATATCTAAATAATTTCCCGGTGTCATCAGTACTCATATGTCTCCTAGGTGTTCTCTTTAACCCATCAGCTCTACTAGCTGGTGGGTTGCAGTTTTAGTTGATGCAATTTTCTTGTTGAACAGCCATGTTTTCAGTTGATGCCAAAAATCTAAGAAATTATTAGTGTCATGGGACGGGAGTGCCACAGGTCTGATGCTACTTCCTTGAATGATCTAGAACATATTTCCTTCAACCAGAGCATTTGGAGAGCTGGAGCAGCCAGGTGTTGTTTTTGGCTCAATCACAGTTTCTGGAGGAATGCCATCCACTCAACTTCTCAGTCAGGTAAATAGTACTAGTGTCCTTCAATGCCATGAACATTTGAGAAAGAATTGTGAATCTGAAATGTAGAGAGATTGGGAACAAGTGTAAGGAGATTATGAGGGAAGTGCCATGTTCCCTTTTTTCTGTTGCTAGTAAATGTTCTGGTAGTGGTATTTTGGTATGTCTGATGCTCAGTAATTGTATTTTGAGGTAGGACATATAAATGGCATTAAAGTAGTCTAAATGAGTGAGAACATGCAATTTCATGATTACGTTTACATCAGTTGGCTAGAAAGATTATCACAATTGCTTCATTATGCAGCGGTGTCAGAACACTTTCTTTGATACTGATGGCACTCTGTGATCAGAACAGAGTCAAATTTTGTTTGAATGTTACTAGTTCTAACTTAAAGTCGACTTTTCTGTATTTGGTGAAGGTCTCTCGTGTTCTTCCTGTGTGACCATGGGAAAAGTATTCTAATGTATGTAGCTCCTATGTAGGGGTTACTAGTCTAGTTTATTTTGCTTTTCCAATCTGCACCTCCAAAAGGAGGTGCGGATGCACATTTTTTTAGTATACATGCAGTTCATTTGGGCATCTTAACATTTTTAATTCATCCAAAATCAGTTGTTTCCTGTGCCACCCTTCACAACACGTAAATCAGTTTGTAAAAATAAAACAAAGAAAACAGAAACAGAGCTCCAAATGGACAGAAAAGCAGAAAGTAACCAAGGGGAGCAAGTCTAAATAGAACTAGACCAGGGGAGCAAGCAGGACAGCCCAGTGATCCTGCCCCTTCTTCCTGCTCCACCCCCACACACTAAAATCTGACACCTGGGAAAGTGAGAAAATAAATGAGTTTTTAGTGCTGTCCTAAATTTTGGATAAGTTTGGGTCTCAAAGGAAGGGGAAGTGTATTCCATAAAGAGAGCAGTGAAACAGAAGGTGTGGTGTCTTGTGAACACAAGATGTACATGAGAGACTGCTGGTACCACAAGACAATAGTCATTAGAAGAACATAGTAAATGCAAAATGTTAGAAAAATAACTGTAGATGACAGGTAAAGGGTGGTGCCCATGTATAGAATCTTGTGTGCCAGGACTAAAACTTTGGATAGATCCAAAACTGTAAAAGGAGCCAGTGGTACTGGTAGAGCAGAGGGGTAGCATGGTTAAATTGTTATACGTTATAGAAAAGCTGAGCTTCTGTAATCTGAATTGATTGGAGATATTTAATCTTTGAGGAACATGTTACATGAGTCAAGGCATGGTTCAAATCTTATTTGTCAGACAGACAACAACCAGTTCTGTTCAGTACCCAAGGTAATGATGTGGTGTTTCTGAACTGTGATGTGCTACAGGGTAAAGGATCATGGCACCTTTCTGAGGGTACAGCCAAAGCGCTTTACATATATTATATGCAGGTACTCTCTCCTATTTTATTTAATATCTACCTCAAGCCTCTGGCTGAGCTGCTTTGGTCGATGGACACAAAATTCTATATCTATGCTGATGATGTGCAACTACTCATATCCATTGAACCAGATCTACTCACAGCTTTGAGTAATAAGGCTGCTTGTCTAACCACAACTCAAGAATAGGCAAACAACAACAAAATCTGTCTGAACCCAAGCAAAACAGAGATTCTTTGAGTATCCAACACAAGTGGACAAATACCTCACTTCAAAATATCTTTGGGAAGTATGAACCCCCCCCCCCCCCCTTAATATCACAGGTCAGGAATCTTGGGATACTGCTAGACTCATTACTCACTCTGATCCTACAAATTCAAACAGCCTTTAAAAATTATCTCATCACCTGCGACATCTACAATCTCTCTCTCTCCACATACTAAAAAGACGAGTGTGACTACATTGGTTAATGTCACGATAACATCACTACTAGACTACTGTAATGCACTGTACACTGGCCAAACCAAAAACAGTTTGCTTTAGCTCCAACTAATTCAGAAATCTGCAGCATAACTGATAGAAGACCTCAAGTGACATGACCACATCACACCCTTCCTGCAGAAACTACACTAGTTACGAGTACCTTACAGAGCTAAATTTAAAACTCTGTGTTTTATTTTCTCGGGTTTTAGACAAAATGGGACAAAGAGCTTAAAGAATAAGTTAACCCTCTAACACCTTTGAGACCTATTAGGTCCTCTCAAGGAGCATCACTGTCTGTACCCTCACCAAAATAAATTGTACAATGTGATATCTGACAGCAAGCCTTCTCAGGAGCAGTCCCCATACTCTCAGACTCCCAGAGGGGCAACATATAACTTGAGACTACCTCTACTTCAGGAAGCAGGTGAAAGCCTGGCTCTTCTCACAAGTCTTTAATACATAGGGTGATTGACTCTACACCACTCTGCACCTGAACTAGCTTGCAACACACACTAACTTAGTCCAGTCCCTTATATCTTGTTTAATGGATTTCCTTTAATTTTATCACTTATTTTATACATTTTGTAATGGTCTTTTATTAGAAAAGATGGTATATTAAGTATAAAATAAACATGAGTATAAGAATGTGCCTTGAGTTTAGCCACCCATCTATTTATCCCAACTGACTCTATACAACTCATCTTGTCCCTATCTATAAATCTGCACATGATCCCTTGGCTACATGGTAAGCTGTATTGCAGAAAAGCATTGGCATCATATCTATGTTATTTGAATGTTCTAATGCATGCTTATTTGATGTTTCATTAATATTATGCTAACATCAAATTATATCTCTGTTATTTGAATTTCAGTGCTGTTAAATGTGTGTATTTTTGATACTGTTTCATGGTAGTCCTATTATTAGGTTTCAATTTGCTGTTTTCAACTTTTACTACGGCATGCTAATGGATTTAGAGGGGCATAATCGAACACAAACGCCTATCTCCATGGGTGTTTATCTCCGAGAACAGGTCAGTGAAGGGGCGGGCCGAACCGAATTTTCAAAAAAAAATGGACGTTTTTGAGCTGGGCGTTTGTTTTTTTTAGCGATAATGGAAACTAAAAACGCCCAGCTCAAAAACGTCCTAATCCGAGCCATTTGGTCATGGGAGGGGCCAGAATTGGTAGTACACTGGCCCCCCTGATATGCTAGGACACCAACTGGGCACCCTAGGTCAGTGCGGTGGACTTCAGAAAAAGCTCCCACATGCATAGCTCCCTTACCACGGGTGCTGAGCTCCCAACCCCCCCTCCCCCAAAACCCACTACCCACAAATGTACAACACTACTATAGCTCTTAGGGGTGAAGGGGGCACCTACATGTGGGTACAGTGGGTTTTGGAGCCCTCCCATTTACCAGCACAAGTGTTACAGGTAGGGGGGATGGGCCTGGGTCCACCTGGCTGAAGTGCACTGCGGTACCCACTAAAAGTGCTCCAGGGACCTGCATACACGCAGGCCTCTAGGACTTGTTGCTGCTGTATAACATTAGCACACCAGTTGACACCTGAAGACTAATCTCTCCGAAAACGTCTTTTATTGGAATAAGCACGTTTACTCACAGTTAACTGCAGATCAGAGGTTGTGCCCCACTGGCAAAGAGTCTCCCTGGTACTGAGATTAGCAGTAGGTCCGAGCTGGAAGAATGGTGTACAATGCCCTCATTCAGCCACATTCAAGGTAAGAACTGAGTTCTCTAACGTGGCTAACACAGGAAAGGGAACTAAAACTGGCTTACAAAAATGGCCACTACCGCATGGACTACAACAGGAAACACAACAGGGCACACTCTGACCCAGTAGGCAGGGGGAAAAGCACCATGGGAGAAGAGCCTACCAACTACCAACATCGTGAGACTGTAACACAAGCTAACACAATACCCTACACCCACCACAATGCAATGCTGATGTGACCCTGTACTGCACCCGAGAGCCACATCTGACCCAGGGAAAGGCTGTGACAGGATCGAACACATTCTGCTGTCATGGAGGTGGGTACGGCATTTGAGGCTGGCATACAGACTGGAAAAAAGTTTTTAAAGTGGGGTTTTTTTTGGTGGGAGGGGGTTAGTGACCACTGGGGGAGTCCGGGGAGGTCATCCCCAATTCCCTCCAGTGGTCATCTGGGCAGTTGGGGCACTTTTTTGGGAGTTGTTCATGAGAAAAAAGGGTCCAAAAAAAGTGACCCAAAATCGTGGTAAAAACGCCTTTTTTTTCCAATTATCAGCTACAGACGCCCATCTCTCCTCGACTGATAACCACACCCAAGTCCCGCTTCTGACACGCCTCTGACCCGCCCCATCAACTTTATTCGTTTCTGCAACGGAGTGCAGTTGGAAACGCCCAAAATCGGCTTTCGATTATACCGATTTGGGCGCCTTTGCGAGAAAAACGCCCATCTCCCGATTTGGGTCGAAATATAGGCGTTTTTCTCTTTCGATTATAAGCTGGTTAGTGTGCATGAAATAAGATGCCCATAGGAATATAATGGGCACTCATCCCTTCACTTACTCCTTTGATTTGGAGAACTCCTGTACAACTAGTTGACTCCCTGAAATATTTAGGTATTACTATTGCTTCTCAGTTATCCTTCTCCCAGATTTCTTCTGTTGTATGTTCTTGTTTTTGTTCTCTTCATTCAATCTGACGTCTTTGTCCATTCCTAGATGATGATGTTTGTACCATCCTTCTTGCCTTAGTACTAACCAAACTCAATTACTGCAATATCATTTATGCCGGTCTTCCCTCTTTCCTTATCAAGAAACTAGTCTGTTCAAAATACTGCTATCCGCATCCTTTCTGGAATCTGTCAATTTGATCATATTACTCCCTTGCTTAAATATCATCAATGGCTCCCAATCACCTTCTAGATTCAGTATCAAATTTTGATGTTTACTTGTAAAGTTCTTTTTTCTGATGTTCCTGCTTATCTTTCATCTTTAATAATCCCATATAGGCCTACTTGTGTTGTCCAGTCTTCTACAGTCAATCAGCTTTCTATCCCTACTTTGTGTCACGCACCAGACTTCAAACAACACGTCACTCTGCATTTTTCTTGCTAAGTCCTTCTTTTTCGAATTCTCTGCTCTTTACCCTACTTAATGAATAATCTTATCAGCATTTTAAAATTTCCCTTAAAACTCACCTTTTTACCAAGGCTTTCCCATAGGTCCTTTATCCTAGCCATTCGGCCAAATGACGGATCAGCTTTGTGCTCTCTGTTGCTACCTCTCCTCTTTGCTTCTAATATCTTTACTGCCTTCTCTTTTTCTTCATAATTGGCATTCATTATTCTTCTCTTCTTATGTTTTTATTGATTTTGATTGTAAACCACTTTGATTTTATAAAAGGCGGTATATTATATGGAAAATAAACTAAACTACACAGCATTTAGCATGCACTAAATCCGTTAGCATGTCTTATTAAAAGGACCCCTTATTGTACTTATGTTTATATTTGATCATTTTACTATTGTTATGCTGTTAACAAAATTGTAAGTTGTATGTTAAACTGTACCTGCTGCACACCACCTTAGGTGAATCTCTTCATAAAGGCGGTGAATAAATCCTAATAAGTAAATAAATTAATATCCAGGTAACTCCCAAAGATATTGTCACATGCTGGCTTTTGCTTCAATTTCAGTCCAGGAGAAAAGAAAGAGGGGGGGATAGAGAGAGAGAGAGAGAGCGAGAGAGAGAGAGAGAGAGAGAGAGAGAGAGAGAGAGAGAGAGAGAGAGAGAGAGAGAGCTCTTTGGTGAAGCCCTGTAAAAAAAAGCAGTTATATTTGATAACTGGTGAACAGCTGTATTTGTCCTGATCTCCCTAGGTGTTTTCTAGGAAGTATGCAAATGTTTAGTTACTGTTTGATAAATGCACATTTTTTTTGTCCACTGTTCCATGTTCTGAGAATAAACACATTTATTTGTTCATTCTGCCTGTCTGGACTGATAACAAATCCTGGTGGTTTGTGTGTTGGGTCTGTGAGTGTTTTCTGGGAACTGTGGGACCACTGGGAGAGTGGCCACAGTAACCTAGAAATCACTGGGGATAATTTCAGAGTGGGAGACTCGCCCAGAAGTGGTTGTGACTCAGACAAGTGGCATGTGCAGGCGGACCTGAGCTGTGCTGGGGATAGACCCTCTAAGTGGCTGCAGGGTAACCCCGGGTGGGTGGCTAGGCATTTTTTGACAGACCTTGTCCTTATTTTTTGGTAGCAGCATGGAGGGATTGTCAGGTTCAGTGTGTGGCATGAGGGTCACCATCTACTGAGTGGTTCAGAGTCTTTTTTTATCTGTAACCTCCAGACACAGAGCACAGTGAACAACTGCATCAGTAACAGGGTCCCTTTTCTGTTCAGGTTTTTTTTTTTTGGTAGTGTTAGGAGATTAGCAGCATGCTGATGGCGACTGGTAGCAGCCCTCACATTCCTGTCCTAACACAAGAGCAACCAGATAACCTCAGGGGAAAGCAGCTGCAGGACCGGCCTGTGCAGAGTTCTCCTGCAGAGAGTGCAGAGCCCTTGTGGGCAGAGGCCCATGAGTTGGCAGGGCCAGATGCCACACCAGCTGAGATCTGGCAGATCTATATGCTAAAGCGACAGCAGCTAGACCAGTTGCAGTGTGAGGAATGGGAAGAGCACCAGTGGTGAGAAGAACAGCAGGAGTGACAGCGGCGAGAGGAGTGTGAACAGCAGCGTGAGGAGCAGGAGTTCCAGCTGCAGAAATTAAAGATGGAGATGGAAATGGCTCACATCCAAAGCTCCTACCCAACCCCTGTGCCAAGGCCCGAGGCAGGATCCACAGCCCGGGTTGGGCCCAACTTGTTTTTGCAGTTTGATGATACCCGAGGTGACACAGATGGATATCTAACTGCCTTTGAAAAAAATTGCCACTTCAGTGAGATTCCTCAGAAAGACTGAGTGCGCTATCTGGGAGGAAAGCTCACTGGTGGAGCACTTGATGCATTCCAAGGACAGTCCATGGAGTCATGTTCCCAGTTTGAGGAGGTGTGCAAAGCTTTGTTGAACCGTTATGCCATTACTCCCGAGACATACAGACTAAAGTTCTGGACTTTGCAAAAGGTGGTGGGTGATACAGTGAGTTTAGGATTCAGCTAAGATACCAGCATTACTGGTGGCTCAGTGGAGCTGAAGTTAAAACTCTGGAGGACTGCCAAAACCTGATGGTCCTGGAGCAGTTTCTGCAGTGTTGTCATCCAGAGGTGAGGTAACATGTTCAAGATCACCAGCCCCATACTCCAGAGAAGGCGGCTGAGTTGGCTGACATCTTCATGGCTAACCGTCCTTGGTTGGCAAAGGAAACTGTCCATATCCAGAGCAGCCAGTATGTAAGAGCAGCCAGGGCCCTAAGTCAAATATTCCTGCAACCTCAGAGACTGTCAGCAAACCCTCCAGTGTTCCCAAAAAACCTAAAGACTTTAGGCATGAATGTCCTTGTTACTAGTGTGGGTGCACAGTATATTTCAAAGCAGATTGCCCAGATAATCCCAAGCCTTCAGTAAAGTTCCTGCACCAAGGTTGGCAGCATTCGTGGGTAGTTCCAGTTCAAGAAAGGAGACCCACACAGTTGTTGCAGCACAAAAAGTTACTGGCCATTCATCAAGTAAGGAAGCAGATGGATTTCCACAACATTACAGCACTCCAGTAACTGTAAATCAGACCCAGATGGTTGGGTTTGTGGACACTGGCTCTAGCATGACTTTGTTACAACTAGAACTAGTGCTGGAAGATGCAATTGGGATGTAGGTTCAGTCTCCAGCCTGGAACTAGGTAGCTTGGTCACTCTGTAGAAGAAATATATGTAAGGCCTCCCTGGTTGTTTATGTGAATGGGAAGACTTTCTTCTTACTTCTGGTCTAATGTGGAATTGGGGTGTTTTCTTTCAAATCCACGGCCCACCATTCAATGGATGTTTTCTCTTTGTAATCATACTGCTCAATCACAAACATATGCTTATTTATTCAATATCACAATTCCTCATGTAAGGGAGAATGGAGTAGAAGGAACATTGTTAGGTACTCCAGAGAGAGAAAGCAGTAGAACTAGAGGAAAGGACAAGAAAACTTATTTTATTAAAACAGCTTAATAAGGCATTTTATGTTTGGTATAAAGCAAAGTTGAGGGATATATACCACTGCAGTAATTATTTTCCAGGATACTGTGATGTGTGTTGAGAGGTTGACCAGTCTATTATAATGGTAAAGTTTAAGTTACGGGATAATGCAACTTCATTTAA
Organism: Microcaecilia unicolor; assembly: GCF_901765095.1. Classification (NCBI taxonomy): domain Eukaryota; kingdom Metazoa; phylum Chordata; class Amphibia; order Gymnophiona; family Siphonopidae; genus Microcaecilia; species Microcaecilia unicolor. The sequence continues at coordinate 371,174,827 of NC_044031.1, read as the reverse complement.
AAATGTCAGTGTTTCCAAGTTTTCCACAAGTATGCATGTGGTTTATGTTGATCCAGGACAGACTGTTTACTTAGAAATCCATTATCAAGTGCACTCTAAAGCATTATTTAGGAGTATACCAAGCACTACTCACACCTATATGCCTAGTCCACCCCCTCCCCCTCCCCATGTCAACTCTGGGCCCCCCAAAATGTCAGGTCTGGCTACAACCCTGCCATGAAGAGTGCCGTCTGAGACCCCTCCTCAGTTGGCCTAATAGTAGGGCCGCCATTGACTCTCAAAGTTAGAGGCAAAAGTCCTTTGAATATCAAGCCCATTAATTCTTACAGCATACAGAGGCCTCTCAAATACATGTGAGAATTCTAAACTTGAAACATAAAATTATACAAGAAACAGAAGAATATTTATCAGAGATGGTTGAAGGAACTGGTAGAGATAATCATCAGAGTCCTTTTAATGGTCTCGACAGATGAGCTGGAAGAAGGCTAGTAGTCAGGAAGTAGTGACTGTAAAAGTGTCTCCAGGGGAGCTGGCCATGTCTGGTATTAGTAAAACAATACCTAACAGAACATGATTTCTATGAATTTACAGTATGCAGCATTCCTGCTATGGCAGTACAGCAGGACTAAAGGAATCTTTCTTGATTGTGCTTACTTGGCACAATTGCAATGTACAGCACCTTTTGCTCATTTCCCAAAATTAATGGTAGCCTTTATAAAAGAGGCTGGACGGATTTATGGCAGCAATCATTCTTTATAGTCCACATGTCTATTCCTTTATGATATGCAGCATCTTTCTAGCTGAAAAGTGAGAGGTGAAAAGATTTTTCCATCATATAGTTGATGTTCACAATCTGGATAAATAGTGTGATGAGCAAGGTCACTGGGCCCTGACCTATATGAATATTAGTATAGTGGACATGCCCTTCACAGAGCTGTGCAAAGTCATTGTTGCAGAGATTGTGTGCTTATATGTAGCAAATAAGGCTCCAATTCCATATTTAATCTCATGTTTATATTCAGTGTTGAGAGTTTTTAGGCCATAAAAACTGTGCAGTATGTGAATGGACTATGGCCTTTATATACTTAAGCATGAAGTCACTTCACAAAAGTGTGCCTTCAATGAAAAATACCACAAGATACCCAGCAATATACAAGAATGCCAAATCTCAGGTGTTTTGTGCTATTTTTCATTTGCATGTCACTGTGCAAAAGTGCACTTCTCAGTAGTAAACATTTGTATGAAATCTAATTTGTGCTCAAATGTGTGTACATTTCTTATTAAAGAGCTGTTGTGATGCAAATTTATGCAAAGCAGCTTATTAATAAGTAGTTTTGCAAAAAGAAATGCTTGTGGGCCCTTTGTTCATCAAAAAAAAAGCTCAAGAGCTGTAGTTATTTTCTCTAATGTCACAAAAAGCTTCTTTGTGCAGCAGTGGTTGAAATTCAAGGGTATAATGAACCACTTTGGAGGCTCCCTGGAACCCTGGGGGCCTCCAAACCCTGGTAAACAAACAACACTCAGAATCTTCTTCTCCATATGTGACATGGTTTAAAAATAAATATAAACAGCGTCCCATTGGATGCCAGCAGGTGCATCTCAAATCCCTGATGGTCTAATATGCTGCTACCTCCCTAGGCCCAAGTCAGGATATAAAGGGCTAGAGAACACCCTTTCCCACCCAGACCTGAAGGATATCCCACTCTGTACTGCTGCCTCCCCTTCTCCTCATGTCCCATAATTATTTGTATTTATTGATTTTATATACCGTGTTAATACCTCAGTGTGAAAGTGGTTTACAGATAATTACAGAATAAAATAAACATACAGTTCTGTAGTGATCAAAAGTGAAAAAATAACACATCAGTTAAAACATTGTTGGACTAGCCAAGTTTTTAACAGTTTGTGAAAACTAAAGTACGAAGAAACATTAGTCCCCTCCTCCTTCCATGAATTAGGGTTATGAATTCATTTGAATTTCTCTGTCAATGACATATCCCATGTTGTTTCATGTCATCGGCAAACATAAATAAACAGAAAAAATACACTGTTTCATGGGGGGGGGGGGGGGGGGTCATGTCCCATCAATTGTACACGCTATTTGTCAGTACTGTGCATGACGCCAGTGATTCCCAAACTTGATCCTGGAGGCACTCCAGCCAATCAGGTTTTCAGGATATACACAATGAATATTATTGATAGATATTTGCATGCATTGCCTCCACTGCATGCAAATCTCTCTCATAAATCTTCATTGTGGATATCCTGAAAACCTGACTGGGTGAAGTACCTCCAGGACCAAGTTTGGGAACCACTGCGGTATTCACAAAAGAGTGCACATGCTTCCCATATAGGACTAGATTCTAAATATGGCGCCTGAAAAATCAGCATAAAAAATACGCCTAGGTGTATTCTATAAAGTACACCTACGTTTAGGCAAATTTTATAGAATACAACTGCATTTCCACACGAATTATAGAATACGCTGGGTGCCCATCTGCATGATCAAATTTAGTTTGCAGGCAGTTTTGCCAAGTAAAACTTGGAGTAAATGCCAACACCTAAATTTAGGCATGTGTATTCTATAACAATGCGCATAGATTTTAGAAACACCCATGACTCACCCATTCCACACCATGGCAATGCCCCTTTTTCAACTATGTAACTTAGAATTTACATGCATCACGTTACAGAATATGCTTACACAGCGGTGTGCGTAAATTCTAATGAATGCCAATTAGTGTCAATAATTGTTTGTTAAGTGGCAATTATCGGTGCTGATTGGCTTGTTAACTAATTAGGTTGCAAGCACAAATCCAGAATACGAACAGACTTGTGTTCACAATTTAAGTCATGCTATATAGAATCTGGGGGATAGTGCACACATGTATGAACCATTGTGCATGTGTGAATAATACCCACATATGTGCACCATTGGGAAAGATCTATCAATCAAAAGTAAAGAACCCACTTTTCTTATTTATAAAGAGATGGATCTTCAGACAGTGAACTTACATAAGTACATAAGTACATAAGTAGTGCCATACTGGGAAAGACCAAAGGTCCATCTAGCCCAGCATCCTGTCACCGACAGTGGCCAATCCAGGTCAAGGGCACCTGGCACGCTCCCCAAACGTAAAAACATACCTAAAAATGCGGAATTTTTCCAAGTCCATTTAATAGCGGTCTATGGACTTGTCCTTTAGGAATCTATCTAACCCCTTTTTAAACTCCGTCAAGCTAACCGCCCGTACCACGTTCTCCGGCAACGAATTCCAGAGTCTAATTACACGTTGGGTGAAGAAACATTTTCTCCGATTCGTTTTAAATTTACCACACTGTAGCTTCAACTCATGCCCTCTAGTCCTATTATTTTTGGATAGCGTGAACAGTCGCTTCACATCCACCCGATCCATTCCACTCATTATTTTATACACTTCTATCATATCTCCCCTCAGCCGTCTCTTCTCCAAGCTGAAAAGCCCTAGCCTTCTCAGCCTCTCTTCATAGGAAAGTCGTCCCATCCCCACTATCATTTTCGTCGCCCTTCGCTGTACCTTTTCCAATTCTACTATATCTTTTTTGAGATACGGAGACCAGTACTGAACACAATACTCCAGGTGCGGTCGCACCATGGAGCGATACAACGGCATTATAACATCCGCACACCTGGACTCCATACCCTTCCTAATAACACCCAACATTCTATTTGCTTTCCTAGCCACAGCAGCACACTGAACAGAAGGTTTCAGCGTATCATCGACGACGACACCCAGATCCCTTTCTTGATCCGTAACTCCTAACGCGGAACCTTGCAAGACGTAGCTATAATTCGGGTTCCTCTTACCCACATGCATCACTTTGCACTTGTCAACATTGAACTTCATCTGCCACTTGCACGCCCATTCTCCCAGTCTCGCAAGGTCCTCCTGTAATCGTTCACATTCCTCCTGCGACTTGACGACCCTGAATAATTTTGTGTCATCGGCGAATTTAATTACCTCACTAGTTATTCCCATCTCTAGGTCATTTATAAATACATTAAAAAGCAATGGACCCAGCACAGACCCCTGCGGGACCCCACTAACTACCCTCCTCCACTGAGAATACTGGCCACGCAATCCTACTCTCTGCTTCCTATCTTTCAACCAGTTCTTAATCCATAATAATACCCTACCTCCGATTCCATGACTCTGCAATTTCTTCAGGAGTCTTTCGTGCGGCACTTTGTCAAACGCCTTCTGAAAATCCAGATATACAATATCAACCGGCTCCCCATTGTCCACATGTTTGCTTACCCCCTCAAAAAAATGCATTAGATTGGTGAGGCAAGACTTCCCTTCACTAAATCCGTGCTGACTTTGTCTCATCAGTCCATGTTTTTGTATATGCTCTGCAATTTTATTCTTAATAATAGCCTCCACCATCTTGCCCGGCACCGACGTCAGACTCACCGGTCTATAATTTCCCGGATCTCCTCTGGAACCCTTCTTAAAAATCGGAGTAACATTGGCTACCCTCCAGTCTTCCGGTACTACACTCGATTTTAGGGACAGATTGCATATTTCTAACAGTAGCTCCGCAAGTTCATTTTTTAGTTCTATTAATACTCTGGGATGAATACCATCAGGTCCCGGTGATTTACTACTCTTCAGCTTGCTGAACTGACCCATTACATCCTCCAAGGTTACAGAGAATTTGTTTAGTTTCTCCGACTCCCCCGCTTCAAATATTCTTTCCGGCACCGGTGTCCCCCCCAAATCCTCCTCGGTGAAGACCGAAGCAAAGAATTCATTTAATTTCTCCGCTACGGCTTTGTCCTCCTTGATCGCCCCTTTAACACCATTTTCGTCCAGCGGCCCAACCGACTCTTTGGCCGGTTTCCTGCTTTTAATGTATCTAAAAAAATTTTTACTATGTATTTTTGCTTCCAACGCTAATTTCTTCTCAAAGTCCTTTTTTGCCCTCCTTATCTCCGCTTTGCATTTGGCTTGGCATTCCTTATGATCTATCCTGTTACTTTCAGTTGGTTCTCTTCTCCACTTTCTGAAGGATTGTTTTTTGGCTCTAATGATTTCCTTTATCTTACTGTTTAGCCACGCCGGCTGACGTTTAGTCTTTTTTCCCTTTTTTCTAATACGTGGAATATATTTGTCCTGAACCTCCAGGATGGTGTTTTTAAACAGCATCCACGCCTGATGCAAGTTTTTTACTCTGCGAGCTGCTCCTTTCAGTCTTTTTTTCACCATTTTTCTCATTTTGTCGTAATCACCTTTTCTATAGTTAAACGCTAGCGTACTTGATTTCCTAGTTTCACTTCCTTCAATGCCAATATCAAAACCGATCATATTATGATCACTGTTATCAAGCGGCCCTCGTATCGTTACCCCCTGCACTAGATCATGAGCACCACTAAGGACTAAGTCTAGTATTTTTCCTTCTCTTGTCGGCTCCTGAACTAGCTGTTCCATGAAGCTGTCCTTGATTTCATCAAGAAATCTTATGTCCCTTGCGTGTACAGATGTTACATTAACCCAGTCTATATGCGGGTAATTGAAATCCCCCATTATTATTGTGTTGCCCAGTTTGTTTGCGTCCCTGATTTCCTTTAACATTTCCGCATCCGTCTGTTCGTCCTGGCCAGGCGGACGGTAGTACACTCCTATCACTATCCTTTTCCCCTTTGCACATGGAATTTCAATCCACAGTGATTCCAAGGAGTGTTTTGTTTCCTGCAGAATTTTCAATCTATTTGATTCAAGGCTCTCGTTAATATACAATGCTACCCCTCCACCAATCCGATTCACCCTATCACTACGATATAATTTGTACCCCGGTATGACAGTGTCCCACTGGTTATCCTCCTTCCACCAGGTCTCAGAGATGCCTATTATATCTAATTTTTCATTTAGTGCAATATATTCCAACTCCCCCATCTTATTTCTTAGGCTCCTGGCATTCGCATATAGACATTTCAAACTATGTTTGTTGTTCCTAAGTACATCATGCTTAGTACTTGACAGTATTAATTGGCAATCTTTTGTCTGATTTTTATTGTTATTTAAAGATACCCGATCTACTACAATCTCTTAGCACACAAACGTTTGTTGGCTAAATACCCAGATTCTCATTTATCCTTTTATATATATGTTTCTTAATTTTTTATAATCATAGTATCATATTTTTCCATCAAAATGTTGTATTTATTTATTGGACTTTATTAATCGCCTTTATGAAGAGATTCACCCAAGCCAGTGTACAGCAGGCACAGTTTAACATAAAACTTACAATTTTGTCAACAGCATAACAATAGTATAATAATCAAGAATAAACATAAATACAATCAATGAGGTAAACTTGAAAACAGTAAATTGAAACCTAATAATAGAACTAACATGCAACAGTAACAAAAATATACACTTTTAACACATTAACATTTTAGTAGAGTATAAGTGAAGGCAACCTCCCAACATGATCATGTTTTGGGTTGTCTGTGTAAGTGAAAGATTCCTAAAAGAGAACAGTCTAAGAATCCTAAAAAAAAACATTTAACTGTTTAAAATATATTTATGGTGCAGAAAAAAAAAATCATACCTTAGTACACCTGCAACCAATCTTCATATTATCAACATGTTATCTATTTCAAAATGGCAGTTGCACCTTTCGCCCCTCCTATTTATCCCAGCTGATTGATTTCTCAATGACATCAAACTAGCATCATCCATTCCAATCTTCATTTAAACCACTCACACTTCATCTAAACTACCATACCCCCTCTGCCCACCTATGCTAGAACTGTGCATCTACTTGCAACATACGTAGTTTTTGGTGTGACATAATTCTTTCAATATAGCACATCAACCAGACCAACAGTAATGTTCTTCAACAACTAAACCTTGCTGAAAACTTCCCTCCTCCTTGCCCCAGAAAAGACTGGAGCACATGAAGGAAATAAACACATAGCAGTCTCACATACAACCACAATATTCTATTAACATATATCTGAACATGCCACTTAATTCTATATGAGGACTCTTACACATGTAAATCAGTGTGAAAAGGTTTATATAATTGTCACATTTATACCATCTTCAATGCACGGATAAATGTGAGCATCAGCATTTTCACACTACAAAGCTCATTCTGGATGCCTATTTTATAAAGGTGCTTAGTTGCCTTTCGAAGATAGTCTTCAAAAAAAAGACTTCCAGTAAATATCACAAATATTTCCATATCACTTAAAAAATTCTTTAATCAATGAGGAGCAGTATTTTTTTTTTTTATTTCTGGGGTAATCATATATGAGGCAAATGGCTAGCTCCCAATATGCAGAGACTTCCTCTATAAATTGGCCCGGCATTGAATATCCTGGTTGAACACTGGCAATGGGCAGTCAAAGCGGTGCACGCAGCTGGCTGAATAACAAGGGGTTATATTCTTGAATCGTTTTCTTCTTTAGGAGAATTCTGCAGCAAAAACAGCTTTTGGTAAACCTTATAATAATATGATAATCCTCAAGCTCCAGAAAACCTTAATTATCAAAGAGAAGACTTTAGAAAACTTCAGCCTGAAAGCTGCAGAATGACAGATGCTATAGTCAAGTAAAGCATGAAGACATTGTACAGTGCCAGTTATGTCAAGTGCAATTCAAGCTTTTTCAACTACACAGGAATCTTTCTTGTGGTGGCATAAGGGTGTAGCATATGGTCTGATCTGTCTATAACCCCTGTGCTCCTAAAATTATCAAACTAGCACTGAGCTTATTCGTGGCTCAGCCTCTCACAGGAACTACTGCTTTGAATTCATTATGGATGATTGCTAACATATACGCATCCATTTGATCTGTGGATAGAACAACAACAGTTCCTTGTAGCAGAGCTGTGCCATTTCACCTAGCCTTTTTTTGTTTTGCTTTATTTATGTATTTATTTGGGGGAGGGTGTTTTTGTTGTTGTTATTTTTGCTACCAACTGTTATAAATATCACTGTGGGCACCTAGAAATAGTGCATTATTCCACTGTAGCAGTGGAGGAAGAAAGGAAGTAGCCTAGTGGTTAGAGCAATAGGCCGCATATCTAAGGGAGAGTTCAGAACCTGTATCTGCCGGTGACACTCCTTTTAACCTTAGATAAGTCACTCTGGGGCCCTTTTACTAAGCTGTGTTAGGCACTAAAGTGGACGTGTCCTGGGACATGTTCAGGAGTCCTGTGGTAAGTGCTGTTTTAGCATACGCTAAAATTTTTTTGAACATTTTTTTTTTTTTGGGGGGGGGGGGCATGTCAGGGGGCTCCTGAGCTAATCAGTTGGTGCAGCTACATTAATGTGCACCAGCTGGTCAGCACAAGATTACAGTGTGAGCCCTTATTGCCTACACAATTTTTATTAATGGTTGTGCACCCCTGGCAACATTAGCACATGGCAATTGATACAAAAAATGGAAAAATCAGGCATTTTATGGCTGCAGCAAAAATGACTTCAGAGCATGGGAAAAACGTACAAGGGCAAACTAAGGCCGCTTTTTATTAAACCTTAGTAAAAGAACCACTTTGTCTTGATACATGCTTGAACATAAGAACATAAGAGTAGCCATACTGGATCAAAACCAATGGTCCATCTGGCCCAGTATCCTGTTTTCCAAACAATGGCCAAGTCAGGTCACAAGTACCTGACAGCAGTGGCATACCAAGGGGGGGGGGGGCGGTGGGGGCAGCAAGCCGCTGGGGGGTGCCGCGGCGCGCACCTGTCTCCGAGTTTGCTATCTTCGCTCGTTCGCTGCAGCTCCCTCTGCCCCGGAACAGGTTACTTCCTGTTCCGGGGCAGAGGGAGCTGCAGCGAACGAGTGAAGTTAGCGAACTTTTCAGAGCCGACAGGCGCGCGCCGTGGCACCCCCCCCCCAGCGGCGTGCACCCGGGGGGGTGTCATTTCACCGGGGGGGGGGGGGGGAGGGCGCATCGGCGATCCGCCTTGGGTGCCATCTTGGCTAGGAACGCCACTGCCTGACAGAAACCCAAATAGTGGCAACATTCCATGCTATGAATCCCAGGGCAAGCAGTTGCTGCCTTATGTCTTTCTCAATAGCAGACTTTTCCTCCAGGAATTTGTCCAGACCTTTTTAAACCCAGATACACTAACCACTGTTACCACAAAGAGTTCCAGAGCTTAATTGTTTGTTGAGAGAAAAAACATTTCCTCCTATTTGTTTTAAAAGTATTTCCAAGTAACTTCCTCAAGTGCCCCCTATTCTTTGTACTTTTGGAATGAGTTAAAAAATCGATTTACTTCTACTTGTTCTACACCACTCAAGATTTTGTAGACCTCAATCATATCTTTCCTCATCCATCTCTTTTCCAAGCTGAAGAGCTCTAACCTCTTTAGCCTTTCCTCATACAAGAGGAATTCCATCCCCTTTATCATTTTGTTCACTCTTCTTTGACGTTTTTCTTTTGAGATACGGCAACCAAAACTGAACGCAGTTCTCAAGGTGCAGATGCACCATGGAGCGATACAAAGGCATTATAGCATTTATTTATCATACCTTTCCTAATAATTCCTAGCATCATGTTAGCTTTTTTTGGCCACTACCGCACACTGAGCAGAGGGTTTCAGCATATTATCTACAATGACACCTAGAACTTTTTCTTGAGTGCTGACTGCCAAGGTGGACCATAGTATCAGGTAAGTATGATTTGGATTATTCTTTCCAATGTGCATCACCTTGCATTTGTCCATATTAAATTTTACCTTCCATTTGGATGCCCAGTCTTCCAATTTCCTAAGGTCTTCCTGCAATATTTCACAGTCCGCATGTGTTTTAACAACCTTGAATTATTTTGTATCATCTGCAAATTTAATCACCTTGCTCGTCATTCCGATTTCCAGATCATTTATAAATATGTTAAATAGCACTGGTCCCAGTACAGATCCCTGCGGCACTGCACTGTTCACCCTCCTACATTGAGAGAAATGACCTTTTAACATACCCTCTGTTTTCTGTCCAATAATCAATTCCTAATCCACACCAGAACCTTGCCTCCTATCCCATGTCTCTTTAATTTTCTCAGGAATCTCTCATGAGGAACTTTATCAAATGCTTTCTGAAAATCTAGATACACTACAATCTAGATACACTACATAAACCGGCTCACCTTTATCCACAAGTATAGGCTTTTTGGGGCACAGTTATATTGTACAAGAATACTTACATCACTATACAGCTCTGCATACATCTATTCTACTACTGTTCTTGTATAGTAATAATACATAAATACACATACAAAGGACGCTTAAATTTCAGCAACTTCGGACTGTACCAGCAGGCCATGCTTGAGAAGTTCCAGATTTCATATGAGGATAGGCACTTTTGTGGCCACCTATGTGGTGATATTACTGGGGTCTTGAGGGTCTTTAATATCAAGCCCCTGCCAAGAAACACTGGATCTTACCAGTAGCCCTGGTTAAAAATAAAACACACACGCAAGTTCAAAACGAGAGTCATTGAGCACCGTCATTAAATTTCAAATAACGAAACAGAGACTCCAATGGTGAAGCATTGACAAAATATGTGTCATACATTTGACCAGTTAAAATGCATTGTCATTGATCAAGGTATGGGTAAGAGAGTGGAGATATCAAAAAGCAATTATGGAAGATTGAACAACAATAGATTTTTATGTTAAATACAAATGATTCACACAGGTTAAATAAGAATGTAGAGTGTTGAGGATGCCCAAAATCGGCTTTTGATTATGCCGATTTGGGCGACCCTTTGAGAAGGACGCCCATCTCCCGATTTGTGTCAGAAGATGGGTGTCCTTCTCTTTCAAAAATTCACCTGATAGTGTACAAACCCTTTTCCCATAGTTTTAAGCTGAAATTTTCTCCAGAAATAGGCATTTTTCCCATAGTTTTAAATTGAAACCATTTCTAGAGGTAGAAACTAAACAGCCAAAAACTCTTGTTCTAAAAGGCAGTTATTTTCTGTTCCTTGGCTGCTGGAGAGGTAGCACATCCAGCGACCTCAATTAAGTTTTAATTAAGGTGTGCGGAAGTAGAATACTTGCATAGGTTGCTGAGGCAGCTTCAAAGAGCCTGTTTTAAAAAGGCCCCTTAAATTCAAAACTATATAAAGAGGAAAAGTCCCACTGAACTTTCTTTCTGGGAAGTTCCAAGAGAAGAGGACATATGTCTGGTAAGTAAACACTATTTTGCTTTGTGCTTTGAGAACTTAAAGATTGGGGTTTAAAGAAGGAATTGTAGGTTAGTGATAGGCAAAATAAAAACATAAAAAGCAAATTTTATCAACTAATCTCCATAGTCTTTTCCATTTAGTTTTAAAAACGTTGTACCACAGCATTAACAGACAGAGTCTAGCAGGCACTGCAGGATCTAGTTTAGTCTTCCAACCCACCCTCCCCAACACCCGTCCACCCCTAGGACAACATTTATAGTCAGTTATTGTAATTAGGGTAACAAGCAATGAGTGTTCTTACAAAGTTTTAAACACATTTCATTAACATCTAAGAAGGAAACACTAAATAAATCATACAATATACTATCCTGCTTATAATCGAAAGAGAAAAACTCCTATATTGCAACCCAAATCGGGAGATGGGTGTCTTTCTCCTGTGGGCGCCCAAATCGGTATAATCGAAAGCCGATTTTGGGCGTTTCCAACTGCAATCCGTCGTGGAAACGGGTAAAGTTGACGGGGGCGTGACGGAGGCGTGGTGAAGGCAGAACTGGGGCGTGGTTATCGGCCGAGGAGAGATGAGCGTCTTTAGCTGATAATCTAAAAAAAAAGGCGTTTTTACCGCGATTTTGGGTCACTTTTTTGGACCCTTTTTTTTTCACGAACAAGTCCCAAAAAAGTGCCCCAACTGACCAGATGACCACTGGAGGGAATCGGGGATGACCTCCCCGGCTCCCCCAGTGGTCACTAACCCCCTCCCACCAAAAAAAACCCACTTTAAAAACTTTTTTTCCAGCCTCTATGCCAGCCTCAAATGCCGTACCCACCTTCATGACAGCAGAATGTGTTCTATCCTGTGACAGCCTTTCCCTGGTTCTGATGTGGCTCTCGGGTGAGTGTGACACCTTTTCTGTTATGCACACTGCAGAGTCACATCAGCAATGCATTGTGGTGGGTGTAGGGTATTGGGCTCCGTGATTCCACTAGCATGTGTTAAATGCTCAGAATGTTGGTAGGTGGTAGGCTCTACTCCCATGGTGCTTTTCCCTCTGCTTACTGGGTCAGAGTGTGCCCTGTTTTGTTTCCGGTTGTCCATGAGGTAGTGGCAATTTTTGTAAGCCAGTTTTAGATCCCTTTCATGTGTTAGCCACGTTACAGAACTTAGTTCTTACCTTGAATGTGGCTGAAAGAGGGCATTGTACACCATTCTGCCAGCTCAGACCTACTGCTCATCTCAGTACCAGCGAGACTCATTGCCAGTGGGGCACAACCTCTAATCTGCAGTTAACTGTGAGTAAGCGTGCTTATTCCAATAAAGGACGTTTTCGGAGAGATTAGTCTTCAGGTGTCAACTGGTGTGCCAATGTTATATAGCAGCAACAAGTCCTAGAGGCCTGCGTGTATACAGGTCCCTGGAGCACTTTAATGGGTACCGCCGTGCACTTCAGCCAGGTGGACCCAGGCCCATCCCCCCTACCTGTAACACTTCTGCTGGTAAATGGGAGGTCTCCAAAACCCACTGTACCCACATGTAGGTGCCCCCTTCACCCCTAAGAGCTATGGTAGTGTTGTACATTTGTGGGTAGTGGTTTTGGGGGGAGGGGGGTTGGGTGCTCAGCACCCGTGGTAAGGGAGCTATGCATGTGGGAGCATTGTCTGAAGTCCACCGCACTGACCTCTAGGGTGCCCAGTTGGTGTCCTGGCATGTCAGGGGGGCCAGTGTACTACGAATCGTGGCCCCTCCCATGACCAAATGGCTCAGATTAGGACGTTTTTGAGCTGGGCGTTTTTAGTTTCCATTAGTGCTAAAAAAACCAAACGCCCAGCTGAAAAATGTCCATTTTTTCGAAAATACGGTCTGTCCCGCCTCTTCACATACCCGTTTTCGGACATAGACGCCCATGGAGATAGGCGTTCGCGTTCAATTATGCCCCTCTATATTTTCTTTGAGATATGCAACCAGAATTGAACGCAATACTCAAGGTGAGGTCACACCATGGAGTGAAACACAGATATTATAATATTCTTGGTCTTATTATGCATCCCTTTCCTAATAATTCCTAGCATCCTGTTTGCTTTTCTGGCCGCCGCCACACACTGGACAGAAGATTTGAGCGTGTTGTCTACAATGACACTTAGATTTTTTTTCTTGAGTGCTGACTCCTAAGGTGGACCCCAGCATCAGGTAATTATAATTTGGATAATTCTTCCTAATGTGCATCAATTTGCATTTGTCCACATTAAATTTCATTTGCTATTTGGATGCCCAGCCTTCCAGTTTCCTAAGGTCTTCCTGCAATTTTTCACAATCCACTTGTGTTTTTGACAACTTTGAATAATTTTGTGTCATCTGCAAGTATAATCTCCTCACTCGCCGTTCTGTTTTCCAGATCCTTTATAAATATGTTAAATAGCACCGGTCCCAGTGCAGATCCCTGCAGCACTCCACTATTCACCCTCCTCCATTGAGAAAAATGGCCATTTAATTCTACCCTTTAATCCACAGAAGGACATTGATTCTTATCCCATGACTTTTTAATTTTCTCAGGAGTCTCCCATGAGGAACTTTGTCAAAACCTTTCTGAAATCCAGATATACTACATCAACTGGCTCACCTTTATCCACATGTTTATTTATGGCTTCAAAGAGATGAAGCAAATTGGTGAGTCAAGACTTCTGTTGGCTGAACCCATGCTGACTCTGTCCCATTAAACCATGTTTGTCTATGTGCTCTGTAATTTTATTCTTTATAATAGTTTCCACTATTTTCCCTGGCTCTGAAGTCAGGCTTTCTGGTTTGTAATTTCCCAGATCACCCCTGGAACCCTTATTAAAAATCAACATTATATTGACCACCCTCCAATCTTCAGGCACTATGGATGATTTTAACGAGAGGTTACAGATTACTATCTGTTGTTAGTGATCTGTAACCTCTCGTTAAAATCATCCATAGTGCCACTAGTCAGGTGAATTATCATTGTTTAACTTGTCAATTTGGCTCAGCACATCTTCCAGGTTCACCGAGATTTCTTTCAGTTCCTCCACATTATCGCCCTTGAAAACCATTTCCGGTACAGTTAGATCTCTGACATCTTCTTCCATAAAACCGAAGCAAAGAATTCATTGAAGCTCTCATACCATGCCCTGCATTCCACTAAGGACTAGATCTAAAATAGCTCCCCTTCTTGTCGGTTCTTGGATCAGTTGCTCCAAGAAGCAATCATTTATTTCATCTAAGAATTCTACCTCCCTATTGTTCCCCGATGTAGCATTTATCTAGTTAATATTGGATAATTGAAATCACCCATTATCATAAAGATTGAACTAGGCCCTGCTGTTAATGTAATATGCTGTGGTTCAAGTTTTAGAAAAGGGTAGGGAGATTAGTTAATAACGTTTTCTTTTAAAAATTCTAACTATCTTTATCAATACATCTACATTACCTCTTTAAAACCCCAACCTTTAAATCATCAAAGCACAGAGCACAAAAATGTTCACTTACCCAGAGAAATGTCCTCTTCTCTCAGAGCTTCTCATCAATAAGAGGCACTTAGGTATCCTTTTACTAAGATGCTGTAATGGATCTAGCACTACTACTACTAATGATTAGCATGTGTACCCCGACATAATAGACCATGACAAAAAAAACCCAACAAAACAGACTAAAACCAAAATAGACCGTGACAAAAAAAAAAACCCAAGACAAAATAGACTCTACACCAAACAGGGCAGGGAAACCTCCTTAATCAAGCTGGATTATCTTGTCAAGCAGATTTATGATTCTCATTAGATACCAAGGGTGGATAGTGAAGTCAAGCCATAGGCAGGTGCCAGGACTTTCAAGTGACAAGCTGTGGACTTTCTCAGTAAATCTATTTCATCGGGCCCTTTTGTCAGGAGTTTATTTTGTCAGGGACTTTTATGTCGGGAACTTATTTTGTTTGGAACTTTTTTGTCTGGTTTCTTTTGACTGGTTTCTTTTGGCAGGGTGCTGCTAAATGATAAGATACCCACTATATTCCTATGTGCATCTTCTCATTAGTACACGCTAATCGTTAGCACATGCTAAATCTGTTAGCGCACCTTAGAAAAAGGACCCCTTAGTACAAGCGCAGTAATTACAACCAGGTTTACATGTTCTAGTGCAGTTTTCAGTGCAGTAATTGCTGAAGACATGCTGGGCACACTCCCACTAACTACTGCACAGTCTTTGTGCATTTTAATTTTTAGTGTTAAAGATGTGCTAAGTACAAAAACATAGTACACTTTAGTAAAAGATCCTCGTGGTTTTATTCTATTTTTTTTTATCCAAAACAACATAATATTTGGGTCCACTTAGAAATGAACTGATATGTGGTTTATAAATGAAATGAAATAAATCCTCTCCCTTCTCAGTCAAAAACATGATACACACATACATGCGCGCGCTTGTGCGCACACACACACATGGTTTCCCCACTTGTTTGTTTAAAAATAAAGGAAAAAGAAAAAAAAGCATTCAGATTCTGTATATAGTTATGCTAAAACAAGTCAGCTTTTTCTGCCAGTGATAGCTCTCCTCTGGGATATTTGATTGAAAATCTCCAAATTTGTATTGCTTTTCAGCTGGAAACCATAATAAGTTGCTAAATGCAAATTTTATAGCCACTAATCACAAATGCTTTTTTTTCAAAATTAAATAATACCAATCCAATTGTGTGATGAGTGCTTACAGCAGCTTGTTGTCCATTTTTAAGAGATCACATAGTCCATTGCTCATTCAGAAAATATTTTGTAACTCAAATGCTCTGCCATAGTAATGAATTAATAATTAAAGCTTCATTTTTTTCAGCTCAGTAAAAAAAAAAGCAGTACTGCTCAGATTTTAATCAGTTTAATGCCTACATTATGTGCTCATATTTCCCCATACTATCTAGCTTATTTTCAAAAGGGAAGGACACCCATCTTCTGACACAAATCGGAAGATGGGCGTCCTTCTCCTGAGGTCGCACAAATCAGCATAATCGAAAGCCGATTTTTTGCATCCTCAACTGCTTTCCGTCGCGGGGATGACCAAAGTTCACGGGGGCGTTCGGCAGTGTACCGAAGGTGAAACTGGGGTGTGATTTAGAGATGGGAATCCTCGGCCGATAATGGAAAAAAGAAGGGCATCCCTAACAAGCATTTGGCCGACTTTACTTGGTCCCTTTTTTTTCATGACCAAGCCACGAAAAGGTGCCCGAACTGACCAGATGACCACCGGAGGGAATCGGGGATGACCTCCCCTTACTCCCCCAGGGGTCACCAACCCCCTCCCACCCCAAAAAAAATAAAAAAACATTTTTCAAGCCTCTATGCCAGCCTCAAATGTCATACCCTGCTCCATAACAGCAGTATGCAGGTCCCTGGAGCAATTTTTAGTGGGTGCAGTGCACTTCAGGCAGGCAGACCCAGGCCCATCCTCCCCCCACCTGTTACACTTGTGGTGGTAAATGTGAGCCCTCCAAAACCCACCCGAAACCCACTGTACCTAAATGTAGGTGCCCCCTTTCATCCCTTAGGGCTATGGTAGTGGTGTACAGTTGTGGGGAGTGGGTTTTAGGAGGGGGGTTAGGGGGCTCAGCACCCAAGGTAAGGGAGTTATGCACCTGGGAGCAATTTCTGAAGTCCACTGCAGTGCCCCCTAGGTTGCCCGGTTGGTGTCATGGCATGTGAGGAGGACCAGTGCACTACGAACACTGGCTCCTCCCACAACCAAAGGGCTTGGATTTGGTCGTTTTTGAGATGGTCTTCCTCGGTTTCCATTATGGCCGAAAACCGGGGACGACCATCTCTAAGGTCGACCTAAGTGTTGAGATTTGGGCGTCCCCGAACGTATTATCGAAACAAAAGATGGACGTCCATCTTGTTTCAATAATATGGGTTTCCTGCCCCTTCGCCAGAATGTCCTTAGAGATGGACACCCTTATAGATGGTCCTCCCCGTTCGATTATGCCCCTTCACGGTTTCTTTTTACAAAAGCTGTGGTAAGTGCTAGCTCGTGCTTACCACAGCTTAAAAAGGCTTACCATAGCTTAGGCATCCTACAATAAATCCCAAATATGCATACACTACAGGCACGCTAGAAGATATTTTTTATTTTTTGGTTGAAGGGATGTGTCTGCAGGTGGAGAGGGGGTGTATCTGTGCTAATCAGCACATCTACATTACTGCATGGCGCACCCTAAGGGGACCTTTTACTAAAGAGCGTAGACGCATACAACGCACATCAAATTGGGACTACCACCCAGCTACCACATGCCCTGGGTGGTAATTCCATTTTTGATGTGCATCTAAAACGCAGTAGAAAATATTTTCTATTTTCTACCACGTGGTGCTTACCCAGCTGTAATCGGCAGATTATGCCGCACTGACGATTACTGCCCAGTTAATGCGTGAGACCTTACTGCTAAATCAATGGGTGGCGGTAAGGACGCAGGCTGAAAATGGACGTGTGCTGGTTTTAATTTTGCTGCATGTCTATTTCCATCACAAAAAAAGGCCTTTTTTCCAGGTGTGCTGAAAAATGGACCTGCACGCGTCCAAAACATGTGCCTACACCAACGTAGGCCATTTTTGGCACGCCTTAGTAGGGGCCCCTTACTGATTAGCACAGGATTACTGTATCAGCCCTTACCCCCAGATAAGGTGCAGCAAGTTGCACATGTTAAATTGGGCACACATCAAATTTATGCGTACATTTTAATTAACGATCCAATCAGCACTGATAATTGACTTATAACAACTAATTATCAGCAATAATTGGCAATAAATGGAATTTACATGAGCATCTTTTTAGGCGTATTGTAAAAAGAAGCGCGCATAAATTCTAACCTGCATAGCTGTAAAGGGGCATAGCCATGGGAGGAGTCTGGATATGTCAAGGGCATTCCTCAAATTTACATGTGTGGTTTTAGAATTTGCACCTAATTTAGGAGCAGGTATTTGTTCCAGGTTTTCAGTGGCATAAATGGTCACGCCTAAATGTAGCCGTGTTCCCTGGCCCTAAGCGCTATTCTATAAACCGCACCTAACTTTGGCTAAGTGCTATTTTTGGATGTGCCTTTTTTTAGATGTCATTTACAGAATCTGGAGCTTATTGCCTACAAAATGGGTGGCAGTATGTACTTGTGCAGTAATTGTTTTTAGTTTTATATGTTTATTAAAGTTTTTGTCAGTTCCACTTACTCAGACGCAGGAAGACCCAGACAACTGCAACAATGATGATACCAGCTGTGGAAGCCTAAGAGAACAGAGTAAATGTGGGATACAGGAGGAGAGAAAAAGGAAGGCGGATGCTGAACACAGGAAAAGGATTGCAAGAGAAAGAGAGTAATGCTGGGCATGGAGGGATAGGGACAGACAGCAAAGAAGGAAGATTCTAATGGGGAGAAGCTGTCAACATGGGCTACTATTAAGATGTTTTTTTTTTTTAAATCATGTCATGCTATTTTAGCACAAGGTCCCATTGCATAAAAACAACCCATTTTAATGGTAGCCCATGTTGATAACTTTCTCCCTTAATAGAGGAGAGCAAGGAGTAGATCTTGGACAGAGGGGGAGAGACACTAGACACAGTGGAAGAGGAAGTTACTGAAAGGCTGAGCAAAAAGAGAGAGATGGAAAATGGTGACTAGGATGAAGGAAAGAGATGAAAATCTGTACACAAATGCAGTAAAAAGAGAGGGATTGAGAGTGGATGGTAAGGAGTAAGAGTGAAATCTTAGTGGAAAAAGAGAGAGAGAGAGAGAGAATTAAATAGAAGTAAGCTGAAGGATAGAGATCAATGTCCAAGATGAATATAGGAGATAAAGGGAGGAAAATAAGGGGAAAGAATTGTCAGATGGATTTGAGACCCTGGAAGGAGAGTTAGAGAGAAGACAGGGAACAACAGAAACCAGAGACTGAGACCAATGCGATTAGAAAAATGAAGTTTCCAGATAACATAGGTATAAAATATTATTTTTAATTTGGTTATTTGAATATGTTCCAGCCAATAATCAAAGCGAGTTAGCTGGCTAATGACTGGTTAATTCCTTGATCAGGACCTACCTTGTGCCCACTCTGGTATTGCTGACAGAGAAACTACAAGCATTTGAGAAAAACAATACACTTCATACTTGTTAGCCATTAGTAAGAGGATTACTAAGTGGCATACAGAAGCACTTGGAAGAGCAGTTAAAGAAAGAGGAACTTATAGCAGCTGCAATATTACATCCAAAGTTCAAGACTGCATGGATAAGGACCCTAGGCACAAATTTCTAGGAATGAATTTGCTATTAAAAAAAAAAAAAGCCAAGAGTTCAGTCCCAGTTAACGCTATTGTAGATGCCATACCGGCTCTACTGTGGCCCAGTTAGGCATGGATGATGATTTCTTCATTTTCAGCACTGCAGACACCAGCACCACAAGTAGTGAAGCTATTCTGTCTGCCTACATGAACAGACTGTAGCAAAGACTTGTTGGATATCCTGTTCTCAAAGACATCTTTTCTGAACTAAACACTACTTTACCAGCCAGTGCTGCATGTGAGCCTTTGTTTAGTATTGCTAGACAGTTATTTAGTCCAGAGGTAAAATGACTGATGATTATTTTGAACATCAGCTACAGCTGGGCCTTAAGCATTTGATAAAAACTCAAATAAGAAGGATTAAAATGACAGATTTTTGGCCAGTCCTGGTTTTCAATTTAGATCTTCAATGGACTATGGTATTTGTAGTCCCTGATTCTCAGGGCTTTTTTTGAGGGGTTACTTGGGGGTACTGAGTACCGGCACCTTTTCCATTGCCTGCTAAAACTGACCCATGGTCCACAAGTTTTAATGAAAGAGCTCAGGCTCTACACACTAATTCTGCCTTGTCATAGATTCTGTGACTGGTTGCAGGGGGCCTGGCTATTGTGGGGTGGGTTCCTCAGTGATCACCCCACCCCTGAAGAGTGATCTGGCATTTCAGTACTGGCACCTTTTTTGCTAGAAAGAATGCACTGCTGATTCTGCTTGTATTTGTGTAAGGGATATTATGAAGGAATTCATTCAAGGCAGTGTACTGTAAAAAATAGATCAAACATGAGCAATAGGCAATTACAGCAGTAAAAATATTCAAATAACAATACAAAGTATGGCATGGTACACTACTTACTATGTCAACACAATACGTAATAGAACATTTTAATTGATAATGAAGGGTAAAGCAAAGATGTAACATATAGATAGGTAAGAGAGTAAGAAGAGTTAGAAATTAAGGTGCCGTATATTTATTTATTTATTTATAACATTTGTTGAATTCAGGGCTGATTTTAGATAGACTGAGGCCCGGGGCAGAAATTAAGGAGGGGACCCCCTCCCCCAATCTCCCCACCCACCACTGCTGCCACATATGAAACAACTTTAAATGACTTCTTCACACACAAAACACAGACAGGCCTTCACCAAATACAGAACAAGGGATAAGAAATTAGAAAAATGGAAATGAACACCAAAATTGACACATGGTAAGTATTGCAACACTGAAGAAATAAAAACAGAAATGCACTTCCTGTATGTATTGAACACAGTTGGTAGCATCACTACGGGAGCCTTTGCCCCCCCCCCCCCCCCCCCCCCCCCACACACACACACAATTTTGGACTCAGACCCACCAAAATTAGCTATCACCCTTGCTTAAAGCCCACCTCTTCAATGCTGCGTTCGGCACCTAACCCTTACCGTTCAACGAATCCAGACTGCCCCAATTTGACTGCCCCTATCGGACCGACCGTTCACTTGTCTATTAGATTGTAAGCTCTTTGAGCAGGGACTGTCTCTCTTTGTAATTGTACAGCGCTGCGTAACCCTAGTAGCGCTCTAGAAATGTTAAGTAGTAGTAGTAGTAGGGTTCCCCAAGCTGTGCCAGCTGAAGACCACTTCCTCTGGTCCGGCAGCCAAGCTCTGGCTAAACACGCTGTGATTGGCTCAGAGACTTCCAGGTCTCTCAGCTGAGTGAAGCACGGCCAAAAAGGACGTTTTTATTATTTGGGTGTGAATAATGGCCAAAATGGAAGGCTATTTTTGTGATGGACGCTTTCAACTGCACTTTCCGATATCAGCTGATTGAAAACCGGCCAAAATGGAAGGCTTTTTTTGTGATGGATGCTTTCAACTGGACTCTCCAATATCAGCTGATTGAAAACCGGCCAAAATGGAAGGCTTTTTTGAAGCGGAGCAATTTTTTTTGTTGTTGTTGTTACTTTTATAGCAGTTTTTCAATCCAGCGCAGCCCCAACGAGAGGTAAGACCTCTCGTTAGATTTTCCTGCGTTTTCCACCGTTAAGGCAATCGGAAAAGATTAGTGCATCTCATTACAATAGGGTTTCTGCACAATTTGCTCATCTGCATTCCGTTTTCGTTAGCTGCTACCCTCGTCGGAAAAAAGTCTTTAGTGCATGCCAGGGTTTACTACTTGCTCGTTAAGTTTAGTGCACCTGGCCCTGAAATTTGGCCACTTGTATTGTATAGAAGAACAGTGTAGAAAAGTGAGCACAAAATACAGAGTTTATAACTGCTATTTCTCGACCAGCTAAAATATTTTTAAGCTGTTTTAGTGATATTCAATTGTTATTTCATGATATTTATATATACATGTGGGAAGTTTTCAAATAAATTAAAAGTATGTCAAATAAGTAACAATTAAAATATTTTGACCTCCATCTTTTAAGGCACTGCGTATCTAACTGGAACAGCTTTAGACTTTTTACAGTTGGACCATGCATAGACAGTCCATTATTTCAAATAATCTTTTAACTTTTGTTTTCAATAGTGTTTGCGGTTGTTTTGGGTGAACCAGTGTGGTGGCAATCATAAAAAGATTATGGACTAGATAGACTCATCCTGTCTCCTGTTTTATCTAGCCTCCTTGCCCCGAGCCCAGCTTCTCTCACACTGTCTCCCCCTAATCACTCCAGCATCTCCCCTCTTCCTCCCTCAACCCTCTTCCCCCGAGCCAACCTTTAATTTGTTTCAAATCTTACCGGGTGGCGGCAGCAATTAACAGACACTGCCCTGCAGCCGGCCCAACATCTTCTCTCTCTGCTGCGTGGCCTGGCCCAGCAGAAACAGGAAGTTACCTCTGAGAGGGCAGGCCACCACAGTAGAGAGAGAATGTGGGGCTGGCGGCAGGGCAGCGCCTGTGAATCGCTGCCACTGCCCGGCAAGTTTTGAAACAAATTAAAGGGTACACTTGGGGGAAGAGGGTTGAGGGATGGAAGAAGGAAAAGAGGAGATGCTGGTCCGGGTGGAGTGGTGGCAAATATAAGGGAAAGATGCCGGAGGAGTGTGGCCTCATTATAGGACCACCCCTGTCAGTGGAAGACTTTCCTGCTTTGGCGGGAGTGTGGGAAATGACCTGCCAAAGCGAGAGTCTCCCGCTCAATGTGGGAGACTTGGCAGATCTGGGATGACAAGAAGGGGGAGGAGATGACAGACCACATGGGCCCCCTGGAGCTGTGGGGCCCAGAGCAACTGCCCTGTTTGCCCCCCAGTGCTGGCCCTAGTTGAATTTATACCTCCTGTCTGGTTATATTATTTACCAAACCAAATGTCATTGTGAAAATACTGCTTGAAAACGTGCCTACCCACCTGGCAGGTCAAGTATAAGGGCTGCTGATCTGTATTATGCTTCACCCTACTCCATTGCTTGCTTATGTACTCTGCACTCAGGACATTGGCAAAGGGAATTCAGAATTACTAATTTCTGCATCAGTGCATGCAATGGGGTCAAGGCCAGCACAGAAAAAAGCAGATCTCAAAAACTGCACACACATGACTAGAAATAGACCTAGCTTTCTGTAAGAAGTGTGCAGCCAGGAAAAATAAAAAGCAATGCTCCAGGCATAATGCAACCTGCTAGGAACTGCTCAATTCTGTACCTTTCCTCCATGGTTTGAATGGAGAATCCAGTGAGAGCTCAACATACTAAAGATAGAGAAATGTTTCCTTCTCGCTTTTGACCAGGAGAAAGGAGAGAAAGACAGTTATAAGAAGAAAAGGGTGATTTCTTTTCAACAAGGAACTGGAGCCTGTAAAGAGATTGCTCTGTGCTGTCAGGAGCAAGAGGCTACGGAGAAAAAAAAATGGATCTCTTGTCCTCAGACTTTACATGAAGCACTGACTAAGGAAAAGGGAGAACTACCCACCAGTTGTCTTCAGATATAAAGAGAAAGGGGAAGGGGAAGAGATTTGATATACCACATTTTTGTGGTTACAAAGTATTTTACTTATTATGTACAGGTACTTTTTCTGTCCCTAGTGGGTTCACAATCTAAGTGACAGGCCAAAGGTCTTCCCTATGTAAGATTCATCTGAGAAAGTGCTGACAAATACAAGCGGCTGCAGTCACTGCCTGCATAAGTAACTAACTGCGTGTGTCAAAAACACCCAGCCATTCCCCAGTTTTGCTGGGAGGAAATCAGAATGAAAAGGACTTTGAAGAGAGAGAAGCAAATTGCTAGAAATCACTGCACTTCTCAGTCAAGGACTCTCAGTCAGTGATTTCTCCCCAAGGCACAAACAGTTAAAACTATGCCAGCAGAAGAGAAGGCAGTTATATTATATTATATGTGTGCTGGGCTAAGAGGAGCTCTAAATCTGTTATGAGGACAGCCAGAGATTTTCTGCCTACCCTTTATTCAGTGCCATTCCAAGGCTGTGTATGCAGTGCAGCATCACAGGGAAAAATATGGGGTGGCATAAAAATTGTTTCCAGTCCGCTAAAGTGAAGTGGGTGGAACAGGAGGCTCCAGTAGGGGAGTTGCACACAGTGCAACAATATCTCGGTATAATCCTGCCATTATCATTATATCTTCAATATTCAGCCTATGACAAGAGGATAGAAAGTTGCCAACCCACTGCAAGGAGAATCTAGGCTATGTCTGGGCACCTTGATAAAAACCCGATTTATGGGAAATCCCAATTAATCGGTATGGAAGCAAATTCCTGAGGGGATAATATAAAGTGCTCTATTGTGAACTGTGTATACTAAACTAATACATCTAATAAAATTGAAAACTAAATTCTTGTGACTAGGAGACCTCAGTGTGAGTTGTGACAGTAAACGAGGCCAATGACTTGACCGCGGTGCTCAATCTGCTCTAGAGTGAACCCTGTATTTCTAACAGGTCACTCAAATCCACATCATCATAGGGCTCCTAGTGTGGTGAAAGTGCTCAAATCAATATTGTAAGTTAATAACTTTGCATTTGAACCATACACAGTCCACAATAAAGCTATTTTGAATGCTTACTCCAGCCTTCACTCAATAGGCCCAGGCAACCCTCAATTTTTCAAACGCAATCAAACACAGGTAATATCCAATATTAATAGGTGCATTTATCTCTAAGCTCCTTCTAAATTTCCATTAAAAAAAAAAAGCCAACCGGTTCTACAGAGTCCTGTTTCGGAGAAAACCTCCTTCATCAGGAACCCGCTGGCACCAGCATTGAATATATGGATTGGCTACAGACCCAGAAGTTATGCAGGTGCTGGGTAACGTTTAGTACAAGCACCTGCATAGCTCACCGATACCACTGGTGGGCAGGGGAGATATTCAGCAATACTATGCATTTAAGTGCCACTGAATATCCAGGGATAGCCCACTGAGCAGGGTTCAAGTGGGCATTTTCTGTTCTGTGATTCATCCACTGATGTGCAGTAAAGATTTGTTTTTGATCCTTGCAAATTTTGCTGCTTGCTATCATACTTCATATCTGTTCACATACACATACAGTCCTCCCACACAGTATGCTGCAGGAAAACTGGGGTTTGGATTGAGAATTTTGAATAGTCTAACCCCTTACGAACAAGAATCCCTTTCTGTTACTGTGTCTCCACCTGGGCAAGTGAACCAGAGGGGCAATTTTGGATTTCTTCTGTGTTGGTGGTGAGGAGTAGCCTAATGGTTAGTGCAGTGGGCTTTGGTCTTGGGGACCTGGGTTCAGTTCCCACTACAGTTCCCTGTGATTCTACACAAGTCACTTAATTCTCCATTGGCCCAGGTACAAATATGTACCTATATGTACTACATAAACTGCTTTGAATGTAGTTGCAAATCCACAGTAAGGCAGCATATCAAGTCCCATCCCTTTATCTAAGGGGAGTACTACATATTATTAATAGACAGTCATTTAAAACAAATATCATTTGGGGTTAAAAGTAAGCATTATCCCCTAAATTCTATAAAGGTTCAGCACCCAACTTGGGCGCAGATGTGCCATTTAGGCACTGAAAACTTGGAAGCACACTCAGTGGAATTCTGGAAGCGCATAAGTAGGGCATGCAGCTCCCTCATCATGCCCACTTTTCTACATGGAAAATGGAGGCATGGATGGGGCAGAGAGTGGGTGAGGCTGGGCATGCCTTGTGATTCCCACCGCAACAATTGTTGATCCCTGGCAACACACTTAACCCTGCATTGTTCTAGGTTGGGGAAAAATAAGATTGTGAGTCCACTAGGCATAGGGAAAGGGAATGTCCAGCAATTTCTATTCTCTCCCCTGCCCTCCCCACCATCCATCCATATCCAGAAAATTTCCTCTCTCCCCTGCCCCCTCCATCCATCCATGTTGTCCAGCAATTCTCCTCTCTCCCCTGCCCATCCTGTTTCTTTCCATTCCATTCCCCCTTCTATCCAGTGTCCCCCCCCCTCTCTCTCCCCCTTTGCAGCATCTCCCATCTCTCTCTCTCTCTCTCTTTCTCTCTCTCATTCCTTTCCATCGTGTTCCCTTCCCTTTCCATTCAGCATCTCCCCCTCTCTCTCTCTCCCCTTTGCAGGATCTTCCATCTCTCTCTCATTCCTTTCCATCCAGCATCTCCCCTTCATCCCTCCATCGAACACCTCTGCCTAACCCCTCCATCAATATTCTCCCTCACTCCCCTTCCCTGCCTCACCTGTCCTCTCACTCACTCTCTCTACCCCCCCCCCCCCAGCAAGGTTAGGGACATTGCCGCCAAACTACTAGCTACTTCTCCCAGCTGCTGCTATGGCAGCCAGGAGGAACTGTGAGCTTCTGTGCTTTATCCTGCCCTTTCCTGCCTCTCTCTTGCTCACTCTCTCCATCACCCCTGCACCCGACGCTGCTACAAAACAAAATAATAACATGCTCGGGGCTGTGCTCCTGCATATGCCACTGCCGGCTTCCCTCCTTTCTCCAGAAATAGGAACTTATATTATGAGGGGAGTGAGGGAGAAGGAGGGAGGCTGGCAGCGGTGCACGCAGCAGGAGTAAGGCCCCACGCACGTTTGCATTATGCTTTGCTAGGGAGGGGGAGGGAGTGAATGAGTGAGCGAGAGGCAGGGAAGGAAAGGGAAGAGCATGGAAGTTTGCGGTTCCTCCAGGCTGCCAAAGCAGCAGCCAGAAGAGAAGATAGTGGTGGGTGGTGTGTTAGTCCAAGGAGGTTTGGGTAGGAGCAGCTTGTTTGGGGGGGGCACTGCCCCCTCACCCCCTCAAACTATGCCCATGATTGGGATTTATTAACCGCCTTTATGAAGAGATTCTCCCAAGGCGGTGTACAGTAGGTACAGTTTAACATCAAACTTATAATTTTGTTAAATGTATAACAATAGTAAAATAGCCAAGAATAAACATAAATACAATAAATGAGGTAAACATGAAAACAGTAAATTGAAATCTAATAATCTAAGAAATAAGATGGGGGAGTTAGAATATATTGCACTAAATGAAAAATTAGATATAATAGGCATCTCTGAGACCTGGTGGAAGGAGGATAACCAGTGGGACACTGTCATACCGGGGTACAAATTATATCGTAGTGATAGGGTGAATCAGATTGGTGGAGGGGTAGCATTGTATATTAACGAGAGCCTTGAATCAAATAGATTGAAAATTCTGCAGGAAGCAAAACACTCCTTGGAATCACTGTGGATTGAAATTCCATGTGCAAAGGGGAAAAGGATAGTGATAGGAGTGTACTACCGTCCGCCTGGCCAGGACGAACAGACGGATGCGGAAATGTTAAAGGAAATCAGGGACGCAAACAAACTGGGCAACACAATAATAATGGGGGATTTCAATTACCCGCATATAGACTGGGGTAATGTAACATCTGTACACGCAAGGGACATAAGATTTCTTGATGAAATCAAGGACAGCTTCATGGAACAGCTAGTTCAGGAGCCGACAAGAGAAGGAAAAATACTAGACTTAGTCCTTAGTGGTGCTCATGATCTAGTGCAGGGGGTAACGATACGAGGGCCGCTTGATAACAGTGATCATAATATGATCGGTTTTGATATTGGCATTGAAGGAAGTGAAACTAGGAAATCAAGTACGCTAGCGTTTAACTATAGAAAAGGTGATTACGACAAAATGAGAAAAATGGTGAAAAAAAGACTGAAAGGAGCAGCTCGCAGAGTAAAAAACTTGCGTCAGGCGTGGATGCTGTTTAAAAACACCATCCTGGAGGTTCAGGACAAATATATTCCACGTATTAGAAAAAAGGGAAAAAAGACTAAACGTCAGCCGGCGTGGCTAAACAGTAAGATAAAGGAAATCATTAGAGCCAAAAAACAATCCTTCAGAAAGTGGAGAAGAGAACCAACTGAAAGTAACAGGATAGATCATAAGGAATGCCAAGCCAAATGCAAAGCGGAGATAAGGAGGGCAAAAAAGGACTTTGAGAAGAAATTAGCGTTGGAAGCAAAAATACATAGTAAAAACTTTTTTAGATACATTAAAAGCAGGAAACCGGCCAAAGAGTCGGTTGGGCCGCTGGACGAAAATGGTGTTAAAGGGGCGATCAAGGAGGACAAAGCCGTAGCGGAGAAATTAAATGAATTCTTTGCTTCGGTCTTCACCGAGGAGGATTTGGGGGGGACACCGGTGCCGGAAAGAATATTTAAAGCGGGGGAGTCGGAGAAACTAAACGAATTCTCTGTAACCTTGGAGGATGTAATGGGTCAGTTCAGCAAGCTGAAGAGTAGTAAATCACCGGGACCTGATGGTATTCATCCCAGAGTATTAATAGAACTAAAAAATGAACTTGCGGAGCTACTGTTAGAAATATGCAATCTGTCCCTAAAATCGAGTGTAATACCGGAAGACTGGAGGGTAGCCAATGTTACTCCGATTTTTAAGAAAGGTTCCAGAGGAGATCCGGGAAATTATAGACCGGTGAGTCTGACGTCGGTGCCGGGCAAGATGGTGGAGGCTATTATTAAGAATAAAATTGCAGAGCATATACAAAAACATGGACTGATGAGACAAAGTCAGCACGGATTTAGTGAAGGGAAGTCTTGCCTCACCAATCTAATGCATTTTTTTGAGGGGATAAGCAAACATGTGGACAATGGGGAGCCGGTTGATATTGTATATCTGGATTTTCAGAAGGCGTTTGACAAAGTGCCGCACGAAAGACTCCTGAAGAAATTGCAGAGTCATGGAATCGGAGGTAGGGTATTATTATGGATTAAGAACTGGTTGAAAGATAGGAAGCAGAGAGTAGGATTGCGTGGCCAGTATTCTCAGTGGAGGAGGGTAGTTAGTGGGGTCCCGCAGGGGTCTGTGCTGGGTCCGTTGCTTTTTAATGTATTTATAAATGACCTAGAGATGGGAATAACTAGTGAGGTAATTAAATTCGCCGATGACACAAAATTATTCAGGGTCGTCAAGTCGCAGGAGGAATGTGAACGATTACAGGAGGACCTTGCGAGACTGGGAGAATGGGCGTGCAAGTGGCAGATGAAGTTCAATGTTGACAAGTGCAAAGTGATGCATGTGGGTAAGAGGAACCCGAATTATAGCTACGTCTTGCAAGGTTCCGCGTTAGGAGTTACGGATCAAGAAAGGGATCTGGGTGTCGTCGTCGATGA
The DNA here is from genome assembly GCF_901765095.1 of Microcaecilia unicolor. Lineage (NCBI taxonomy): Eukaryota > Metazoa > Chordata > Amphibia > Gymnophiona > Siphonopidae > Microcaecilia > Microcaecilia unicolor. The sequence goes on along the minus strand of NC_044031.1, from coordinate 371,145,760 downwards.
TACGCTGAAACCTTCTGCTCAGTGTGCTGCTGCGGCTAGGAAAGCGAATAGAATGTTGGGTGTTATTAAGAAGGGTATGGAGTCCAGGTGTGCGGATGTTATAATGCCGTTGTATCGCTCCATGGTGCGACCGCACCTGGAGTATTGTGTTCAATACTGGTCTCCGTATCTCAAAAAAGATATAGTAGAATTGGAAAAGGTACAGCGAAGGGCGACGAAAATGATAGTGGGGATGGGACGACTTTCCTATGAAGAGAGGCTGAGAAGGCTAGGGCTTTTCAGCTTGGAGAAGAGACGGCTGAGGGGAGATATGATAGAAGTGTATAAAATAATGAGTGGAATGGATCGGGTGGATGTGAAGCGACTGTTCACGCTATCCAAAAATACTAGGACTAGAGGGCATGAGTTGAAGCTACAGTGTGGTAAATTTAAAACGAATCGGAGAAAATTTTTCTTCACCCAACGTGTAATTAGACTCTGGAATTCATTGCCGGAGAACGTGGTACGGGCGGTTAGCTTGACGGAGTTTAAAAAGGGGTTAGATAGATTCCTAAAGGACAAGTCCATAGACCGCTATTAAATGGACTGGAAAAATTCCTCATTTTTAGGTATAACTTGTCTGGAATGTTTTTACGTTTGGGGAGCGTGCCAGGTGCCCTTGACCTGGATTGGCCACTGTCGGTGACAGGATGCTGGGCTAGATGGACCTTTGGTCTTTCCCAGTATGGCACTACTTATGTACTTATGTACTTATGAACTACCATGAGACAGTATCAAAAATATACACATTTAACAGCACTGGACTTTAAATGCCAGAGATATAATACAATGTTAGCATAATACTAATGATACATCTAATAAGCATGCATTAGAACATTCAACTAACATAGATATTATGCTAAAGATTATCTACAATATGGCTTACTATATAGCTGAGGGACCAAGAGCAGATATATGATGGGAACAAGATGCGTGGTACAGTGTCAGTTGGGATAATTTAATGGTTAGCTAAATTTAAGCAAGTTCATTGTATAGTTAAGCAAGAGATAAGGAACCGGTCTAAGTTACAGTGTCTGTAGCAAGCTAGTCCTTGTGCAAAATGAGTGTATAGTCAGTCACTCTATGTAATAAAGGCTTGGGAGAAGAGCTAGGCTTTCACCTGCTTCCTGAAATAGAGGTAGTCTCGAGTTATATGTAGCCCTTCTGGGAGTAAATTCCAGACCGTGGGGGCTACTCCTGAGGAGGCTCGTTGGCAGGTATCACATCGTACAATTTCTTTTGATGACAGCACATATACTGATGATCCTTGGGAGGACCTTAGAGGTCTTAAAGATGTGTAAAGGACTAATTTATTCTTTAAGTACTCTGACCCATTTTGTCTAAGGACCTTGAAAATCAAACATTTAGCCCTGTAAGGTGTTGGTAGCCAGTGTAGCTTTTGCAGGAAGGGTGAGATGTGGTCATGCCACGTGCAGTCTCCTATCAGCCATGCTGCAGCATTCTGAATTAGTTGGAGGTGATACAAACTCTTTTTGGCTTGGCCAGTGTACAGGGTATTACAGTAGTCTAGTCATGATGTTATCATGGCATGGACCGCTGTGCTCAGACTATATTCTATAAAGGGCGAGCCCTTTTCTATGCCATTTATTGGATACTTGTGCACACAATGGTGCTCAATTTGGGCAATCATAAACAAGAAAAAACCTCCATGGATGGAATGCACCAGGCGCAAAACAGCAGAGGAAACAAAAAAGAAGAACCTGGTGTCCAAAATGTCTTTATTAAAATAGTCTTCAAAAAGAATAACGGAGACCTGACTCGTGTTTCAGCCCTACCGGCCTGCATCAGGGGTCTAGGAATTTTTCATGTCATACTTATTCCCAGATAGAGTCAACCAAAACAGTATCCAAGTCATCGCTGTCAGCCCTGCAAAAACCTCCTACGGAGCAATACAAGCTGAAGGATGCCTATTCAGTTTATTCTCCCTTATTCTTTTTGAAGATTATTTTAATAAAAACATATTTTGGACACTATCTGTGAGAGGTTCTTCTTCTTTTTTGTTTCCTCTGCTGTTTTGCTCCTCGCTCAATTTGGGTACACATCCACCCATCTAAATGCCATTTATAGAATCCACCCCTATGCACACGTGGTATACACTACAAGCTACACATGCAAGTATGAGTCCTGCCCATGTTTTGCCTAGACTCTGACTACATTTTGGCATTATTCCCCAGATTGTATATAATGCACTTAGATTTAGATGCCAAAATCAGTGAGGATTCTATAACACCGCACATAACTTAGTTGGCTTAACAAGCTAATGAGTTCTGATATTAGTACTTAACAAGCAATAATGAGCACTATTTGGCACTGATTAGAATTTAGGTGCATAACTCGCTAAGCGTATTCTTTAATGATGTGCGCCAATCTTCTAATGCGTGCAGGCAAAAAGGGGCAAGGTTATGGGTGGGGAAATGGGTATTTCATGGGCGTTCTAAAATTTAGGCACCTAGTTACAGAATATGGCCCAAAGCGCCTGAATCTACGTGCCGGGATTTACACCATGTTTTAGTTGATTTAAATGAATGTGTACAGATTTAGGTGCTGAAGTATCAACTAAGCATATTCTATAATAGGTGCCAGGTGTTGATTATAGAATACGCTTAGTTGGCACTGATTTCAGCACAGATTATGTAGGCGCCATATATAGACTCTCCTCCTATGTGTGTATGTGAACAAATATGCACATTCATGCCATTTTTCTAATCATTTATGCCTGTAATCAGCATGTAAATTTTAACACCAACTTTATAGAATTACCCCCTATATGGTATACAGTGCATGAACCTAAGATGACCACATGTTCCCTCTGTTGACAGCAAGCAAATGCAAGCAAGTAATAGTGAGCTATATTATAGCAATAAAAAGCAAAAAGCAATTATGTAAAAGTTAAAAATGTTAAAGCTAATAATAAAAAATAATTGACTAGGATGTTAAAGTAATAAACTAGAGCATGCATTTTGCAATATGCATAGGTAAGTAAAGCAATAATTAAGTGTATGGTGATAAACAGAGGGTGTATACACTGATAGCTTGAATTGGAAAAGGTGGGCTATTTCTGTCCTATCCATCTGAAATTTTCCACAAGAAGTTATTTTCTCTTTGTCAGTATCCTTGTCTCCAGGTGTTTTTGTAACCCCAGAGAAAAATACCATAGCATTATATCTCTGAACAGAATAGCAGTTTTTAAAGAAATTGTTGAGATTCACTTTGTCCCTGAAGAGTCTTCAAATTCAGCAATTTCTGTCAGTTTTCATTTTTGTTAGCAGAGGTTAGAAAAAACAAAAAGAAGGGGGTAGAGTGAAGTTCCAACTCAGGATGTTTATTTACAATAAATCAACTTTGTGTAATATTGAACAATGACAACGCTGTCTAAGTTTTTGCGCCTCAAGCACCTGCCTCAGGAGTCAAATATTCTCTATAATACAACACAACACAACACAAAACATATACAACTTCAATGTAAAACAAATGATAAACAAAAGAATCATAAATATGAAATTGAAAATAAAAGAAATATGTTTTTAAAAATATATAAATATATAAAAACTTTTAAATAAACTTTTAAATAAATTCCGCTGTTACATCTATAGAAAGTGTTAATAAATATGAATAAATTAAATTATATTAATTCTTGTATTCTGCAACTACCCTAAGAGTTCAGCTTGGATCACAGCAAAAAGAAGCTGTCATATCCTACGAGCAAACAACATAAAATCAGATAAAAGTATTAAGCAAAAAAATTACTTAAAAAAAGGAATGTTTTAAAAACTTTTCCTAAAATTGGCATAATTAGCTATCTTTCTAATATTTAATGGAATAAAATTCCAGATTGCAGGTACCTTATATAAGACTAGCTGAAAAACTGATTTTGTATTTGATTCTGTTTGGAATAGGATAGTGAAGTTGGAGAGTGTCTTGCAGGCCCTTAGTTTTAGTAGAAGTTTGAACCCAATGAGACAAACAAGCTGGAGTTAACCCATGGGAAATCTTAAATAACAGGGTACACACCTTGAACTGAATATGTGTGGCGGTCCAGCAACAGGGGTGTCATTCTGTTGCCTTTGTGAGAAGAAAAAAAATCAGACATGCTGTGGTGTTCTGAATTGTTTGAGGGGTTTTTTCATCAGTTTTTTTTTACATCCTGCATATATACTATTACTATAACCCAAGGTACACAGTAATAAACTTTGAACCACAAGTCTGAATGTATAGGTGTCAAACATATTGCAGACTTTTCAAAGTTTTTTTTTATTGAAGAAAATATCCTATATAATAATTCTCACCTCCAACATTCTGAGGCTGCCTGGAACAATTCTTTCCGCTGGAGGTGGTGTCCCTCATGTAGTAGATAATAGTGATGTCACACAACCCACACTAGATTGGCCAGTAGAAGGGAGAGGGGCGGAGCCACGATACAGGGAGCAGCGAATCAGCACAACACTGGGAATGCACAGCAGCAGGAACAGAAGCCTCTCTCACACAGTCACTCTCTCAAACATACACACTCAGAGGAAAACCTTGCTAGCGCCCGTTTCCTTTCAAACAGAAACGGGCCTTTTTTTACTAGTTTCTTAATAAGAAAATTAACTTACAATTCTAGTGTAAGAGAACCAGATAAAGTGACTTCTAATATCTTAATATTGTCCACGAAAACAAAATTCTGATCACTTGGTTTGAGCAAACTATTGTTCCATATTTCATTCTGTTGGACTAGGAGCAGAAACATGTTTTTATCCTAATTTAGCTTCAAAGAGTGGGAATTAATCCATAATTCAAGAAGGGAGATGCAATCTTTTATCCTAGCTGCAGATTATTTCACAGTCTGAGCTACAGGTAACAAAATGGTAATGCCAGCATAGTTGAAGGCATTAAAGCCAGCAGAAACTAGTATCTGGCAAGGGAAGACATCAATACATTAAATAATAAAGGCGATAAAGGGGATCCTTGTGGGACACCACAAGTTGCCTGCCACAATTCAGATAGGTTCCCCTTAAATTTAACATTATAGGATCTAGATGTAAGGCAACCTTCAAATCAAGATAGAATCCTACCTCCAACACCAAAATTACCCAGGATGTTCAACAGCAATAGATGCTCCGCCAAGTCAAATGCACTTGATCAGTCAAATTGTAGAACTATATATAGTTATATGACCTTTCCCAATAAGCATTCTGCCTTCTGCTAACAGTGCACTAAGTACTGTTTCTGTGCTAAAATGCTTATGAAAGCCAGACTGTGACCCATGAAGCAGATTAAAATTATCAAAAAAAATTAGGGTTCCTTTTAAAAAGCTGTAAGTACTGATTCCCACGCGTCAAATGTGTCAAAGCCCATAGGAATTGAATGGGCTTTGTTGCATTTACCGCACCAGGCATCAGTACTGCAGCTTTGTAAAAGGAGCCCTTAGTTAGTTGCTTTGTTACCAAATTTTCCATTACTTTAGCAAACAAAGGAATAGATGCTACTGGATGATAATTGGTTACATCTGTGACATTAAGGGGTCCTTTTACCAAGCTACAGTAAAAAGGGCCCTGCGTTAGCAGCAGGTGCTGTTTTCGCCACACACTGCAACCATTTTTACCACAGCAAGTAAAAAGGCCAAAATATGGTTTAGCCATGTGGTAAGATTTCACCTACTGTGTGGTTATGCAGGGGGAGCACTTAACACCACCCATTGAGTTGATGTTAAGGGCTCCCACACTAACCCAGTGGTAACACTATAACTGCTGGGTTAGCACCACGCTGGATAATAGCTAGCATGGCAAATGGTGTGAGTCAGGGCTGGAACTACCACTGGCGCCCACATTGGGCCACCTGTAGTTCCAGATTAAGGTGCAGTAAACCCGCGTTGGGCTTACTGCCGCTCTGTAAAAGGGCCCCCTAAGTTTGCTGTTCTTAACAATAAGGGTCAGAGCAATATTTCTGTTTGTTTTTGGTAATCAATAGAAATAAAACAAAATAAAACATGGAAAAGAAAATAAGATAATACCTTTTTTTATTGGACATAACTTAATACATTTCTTGATTAGCTTTTGAAGGTTGCCCTTCTTTGTCAGATTGGAAATAAGCAAATGTTGGTAGAAGACCAATCCAAGAATTCAGAACTGGAATGTACTCCCCTATTATTCCTTTAACATACTCCTTTTTTACCCACCTCCACACAATCTATTATATCCTTCTTCTTACCCCTCCCCTACATTTTCCCTATAATAATTACATGTTATCATAATAACTATATATCAATTTGTTATCCTGTTTTACTATGTAAGCCGCATTGAGCCTGCTATTGAGTGGGATAGTGCGGGGTACAAATGTTACAAATAAATAAATAAATGACAGTATATATAAGTGAAACATCAAAGCATTTCAGTGACAGTCTAACAAGATGGGGTGGACAGGTGAGAGACAGAAAGAGTCGGGTGGATGAGGGACAGGGTGATATGCATGGAGACAGGAGGGTGGCAAAGCAGTACAATTTTGTGGTTTAAAATGGGCTAGAAAACCCAGATCTTTGTTAAGTCCTGTCTGGTAGGTGTCAAAATATTTAATCATTCTGACTTCAAAGGTATTACATTCCTATATTGTTTTAAAGTTCCCTTTTAAGATTCTTACCATGAAGTCACTGGTACAGTTTTCTGGTTTTTTAAAGTGCTGCCCCACAGGCATGCCATCTTTATTAGTACTGGCATTTTTCATATGGTGTCTATGTAAATTAAATCTCTTCTTTAGCATCTAACTGGTTTCTCCAATGTAGCAGCCTTCGTTGCACTTTTTACACTGAATGATATATACCACATTGGAAGATGAACACGTGAAAGATTCCATAATGTTGAATATTTTTCCTTTGTGAATGACCGTGGGGTCCTGTGAAATGTTTTGGCATAGTTTGCAGCTGGATATCAAAAAGACAGAACACTATACCATGGTTAAATGATGAACTAAAAAAACTCACAACACAATCCAGGAAACTTGAACGAGCATGGAGAAAAATAAAAGATGAACATACACTCAACGCATGGAAACAATTACATAGAAAATACAAATATGCAATAAAACAAGCCAAAAGGTCATACTACAAAACCAAATTAGCATCGGATTACAAAGATATGAAGAAACTATTCCAACTAGTAAATAAGCTACTAGACACCACCCCTATCACCACAACCAACACAGACATCCCACCCGCAGACAAACTTGCTAACTACTTTAACGAAAAAAAAATAAAATTACGCAGCACACTTCCTCATCACAACACCGACATCGGAAACTTCCTCAACGATCTGGACCTAAGCTCTGACGGATACCCAGCTGACCGTATTTGGACAACATTCAATCTTCTCAACACCAAATCAGTTACACAAGCGACTCATAGGTTCGCCAAGACCCAATGCAAACTGGATACATGCCCCAGTCATCTACTAAAATCCACCCCCAACCGCTTCATAGCAGACCTCACATCCAACCTAAACTTCATGTTACAACAAGATCTCTTCCCTGAGGAATATGGCAATATCCTACTCACCCCAATACCAAAAGACGCCAAGGAAAGCACAAACGATCTTACCAACTACCGCCCAGTTGCGTCTATCCCACTAGTAGAAAAAATGATGGAGAGTTTGGTGACCAAACAACTTACAGAATACCTGGACAAGTTCTCAATATTACATAATTCACAATTAGGATTCCGCTCCCACCATAGTACCAAAACTGTCCTAGTCACCTTCCTGGCCAAATTCAAGCAGGAGAAGCCATAGGTAAAAGCATACTCGTCCTCCAGTTCAACATGTCAAGCGCATTCGACTTGGTAAACCACAACATTCTACTAAGACTACTTGGCCACTTCGGGATTGAAGGAAGTGTACTTAATTGGAGGAAATGTACTTAATTGGATCAAAGGTTTTCTAACCACCAGAACTTATCAAGTAAAATCGAATTCAAACATATCACCACCGTGGAAAGCAGTCTGCGGAGTACCTCAAGGATCACCATTATCACCAGTACTCTTCAATATGATGATGATTCCACTGGCACAGTCCTTATCCAATCAAGGCCTCAACCCGTTCATTTACGCAGATGATGTTACAATCTACATACCCTTCAGACATGACCTGACAGAAATAACCGATAAAATTAACGATGGCCTGAACATCATGGACTCCTGGGCAAACTCATTCCAACTGAAACTGAACACTGAAAAAACACACTGCCTCATCCTCTCCTCTTAACACAACAAGTACAAACCCACAACCATAAATACCCCAGGACACACCCTCCCTACCTCAGTCAGCTTAAAAATACTCGGCGTCACACTCGACCGCAACCTTACTCTCGAGAGCCAAGTAACTGTAATAAAGAAAATGTTCTATTCAATGTGGAAGCTCAAATGATTAAAACCTTTCTTCCCAAGGGAAACCTTTTGAAACCTAATACAATCAATGGTCCTAAGCCTTGCAGATTACTGTAATGGAATCTACGTGGGATGCAAAGAACAACTCACAAAAAAATTCCAGACCACCCAAAATACAGCAGCCAGGTTGATATTCAGCAAAACTCGCTTCAAAAGTGCCAAACCCCTTTTAGAAAAGCTGCATTGGCTCCCAATCAAAGACCGGATCATCTTCAAAATCTGCACTCTAGTCCACAAAATTATATATGGCGTAGTCCCAGGATACATGATAGACCTTATAGATCTACCAATAAGAAATAGAGTTGGATCGTCAAGATCATATCTAAACCTACACTACCCTAATTGCAAAGGTCTGAAATACAAAACAACTTACGCATCCGGCTTCTCCTACATAAGCGCACAACTATGGAATGGCCTCCCAAAAGCTGTGAAAAAAATCCATGACCACCTGAACTTCAGGAAATCACTAAAAACCAACCTCTTCAAAAAGGCCTACCCTAATGACCCTACGTAAACCTCTTCACCCAGAAACACAACATGACTAATGATCGTACTGGACAACACACAATCTTCATCCCTTCCGACCCTCCACATATACCTCATTCGATTACTATACAACCTTGTATTTGTTATCAACTGACTGGGCAAACGCCTTTGACGGTACTATGTAAGCCACATTGAGCCTGCAAATAGGTGGGAAAATGTAGGGTACAAGTGCAACAAATAAATAAATATATTGCAAGGATTTGTGCCATTCTTTTCTTTTTGAGTCTGTGTTGGGAGCTTACTTCTAATTAGCTTATACGGAGACATGATCAACTCTTTTTTCCTGCTGACCATTCCTCTCCCTATGCACCCAAGCATCCTTCAGGATTTTGCTGTCACCTTTTGTACCTTTTTGGCCTTCTTAAGATCATCAGATATGATAACCTCAAAGTTCCATTCTTCCTTTGTGCATAGAAGTAATTCACCCTCTATACCAGTGAGTCTCAACCAGTATGTTGTGTCACGTGCACCTGGGAGGTGCTTTGTGGGGCCAGCACACAAAGTAGCGTGATTTCTTTCTTAGTGTGGTCTCTCGCCACGTTCCTTTCCTTCCCCTTCCCTCTCCCCATGGATCCAGAGTCCTATCCTCTTCTGACCGTAGGGCCCCCCACCCCATGACTCCATTACCTCTCCTTTGCCAACCCTCTCCCCTAGTGGTCAAACCTCTCCTCTTCACCAGTAACAGCAGTCATAAGGAACTGCCTGGGCTTCCCTAGAGACTTTCCTCTGCAGCTGTCCCGTCCCTCTGATACAACTTCCTGTTTACACTGTGACAAGGCTACATCCCCGATGTACAGAGTGAAGCAGCAGAACCATGAACTACATATCCCAGAATGCATTTCCAGTCCTAGCAGTGAGATCCCAGGGGATAGGAAAGCTGGCCATATACCGTCTCTGACCACAAGAGGGAGGGTGAATGAAGGAGCCAGTTCCCGGGACCAGCAATCTGTATATCATGCTGCCCACCTGTAATAGGGAGGGGTGGGTTGAAAAGCAGGAAGAGGATTGGATGGAAGAGGGAATTAATCAGCCTGAGCAGGGGAAGGAGGCAGAATGGAATGGGAGCTTGAGAGCTGAGGAAGGCAGCCCCTGAAGGTTTGGAAACCTACATGGTTTGGGAATTTATTTTGGTTTAAAACCCTGCTTAAGTAGAGAAGCCTGTTTTCTTTTGGTGAAACCTGGTTATTTTGAGAACCTCTGAAGTTGGAAGGCTTGTTTATGAAGGAGGGCTGTCTGGGTGGAAGAGGGGTTCAGTTCAGGAAGAGAGGAGCAGTGCAGGCTGAAATACCTTGGGCTGAGGAAGTCCAAAAAGTATTGCACCTCCTGGAAGTAAAAGCTGCTTGGTGATTAACTGTCTTGAGGGGAAATCCTGCTTGTGGGACAAGTACTATTTGTTTGTTACTGGCTGGGACAAAAAAAGCAGGGATTTCCAAAGGGCTCTTGCATTCCCCTCAGGGAAGGGGGCAAAGTCTTTGTGTAATTGGCTGATGTACTAAGCAAGGCAGAACAGCCCTGCCTGAGAAGCAAGTCTCTACTCTGGAGTGCAATTTTGTTTATGAATCTGGAAAATAAAGGAATGTTTTAGAAGTATTTCCTGGTGGCAGTTTTGTGAAGTCCTGGCTATTCATGGGAGGCAGCTTCCTCCCCCCTACTGGAGCAGCGGGCCCGTTTACATTAGCACTATCCCAGATGGGACCTAAACTGTGATCCACAAGGATAAGAGGGACAGAGGACCCTGGTGGGCCTTTACTACTGCGCAGACCAGCAGGCACCTCAGGTAAGCTGTACCTAGTGGGGCCAAGGCTGGATAAAGAGCAGGGTAAGGGAAGAGAAACCAAAGGGTGGAGAACCCAGGCAGAGTAAAAGGGGACCCGCTTAAAAGATAGCGCACTTGGGTCGTGTGTCTGTTTGCTTCACAGGATCTTCCTCACTGCCAAGGAGAAGCAGCAAGAGAACTCGCAGCACGTCTTACATCAATTGGTGAAAGCATCCAAGGAACAATAAGGGCCCCTCCTAAAAGCCAAACAGACCCAGATGCAAGCCATGGAGGTTCCTGAAGCATGTCGAGGGGGCCAACACTGATAAGGCACATTACTCGCCTACCCAGGTAAAGGGTACCAAGGGGAGAGGCGAGGGAGGATCCAAGAAGCTAAGAAATAGAGCAAGTGTAGGACCAGGGAAACAGACAGTCCGCACTTGGAGTCTTCTCTTGTGTTGCAGGCTATATCCCAGCAGACGGTCGAGGAGGACGCCGGAGCCATGGGAAGGCGGGGACGGTGCCGACCGAATAGAGAAAAGTCCAAAGGCCCGAGGAGCCGGAGCCCAAGTTGCCAGCAGAAGAAATGGACATGGCAAAGTTGGACACCATGATCCAGGTTCTGGGACTTGGAGAGGGACTTTGTTTAGAGACTGTTGGGAAAATGTTTAAGCCTGAAGGGGTGTCTGGGGAAGACAAGACCCCAAGGAGAGAAAAAGTGACTGAGCCAGTATGTTACCAATCTGGGGAAATGGGCCATGTTGGAGAGTGGTGTCTGGCAGTATGCAGTTCAGAGGATAGACTGGGAGGAGGGAAATCCTACAGTCAGTTGGTGGGGGTTAAGTAACATGGCAGGCAAGAGGAAGCTCAAAGGCCATGGGAGTCGGGAAGTAACCCATTCCTCAGGGGCAGACTTCATGGTGAGGCCGGGAACCCAAGGGGAAAGAGGTGGCTGCAGGGAAGAGGGTCAAGAGGAACCCGCTGCAGGGAAAGCAACCCATGTCCCAGGGAGAGGGGAGGCCACAAACCTGAACAGTGCCAAGAGGGAGGAGGGGTGCCTGGACGAGAGAGGAAAACCCCAGTTGCAGGATAGTGGTGGTCCTGGTAAGAAGGGTAAACCCTCTAGGAAAGGGGGGGGGGGGGTAGGCCCGGGTGAGAACTTCCCAGGTGACAGGATAAAAAGTAGTCCTGATTGTGTAGGGGAAGTCAATGTATACTGTGAGCAGTGGGGTGAGACAGCTGAAGATAAAATAGGCTGCCCATGCTCCGGTGAGGAACTGGCAGTATTTCCATGTGGTGGGGAACCAGGGAGAGTTGCCCCAAGGGAGAAATACTGGGAAACCCAGGGAATAGAAGGTAGTAAGTCAATCACCCTGGAAAGGGGATTAAAGGAATCTCCCAACGATAACCCTGAGTTTGGTAGAAAGCTCCAGGAGGAAGCCCATAAAGAGAATGAGAACCCGCTGTTAAAATCCCTTAAAGAGAGTATCTGGCAGATAGAATGGGAGCTACAAGCCCTATGTAAACCTGGGAAACTCCATAGGTACCCTGAGCAACGTCTGAGGGAGGTTCTGGAACTTAATAAGGGACTGATGGTAACTTTAGTGGGCAATATACAGCAGCAGGAGGAGTCCCATAAGGTATTGAAGACTAGTCTGAATGAGACTGAACAGAAATGGGTCCTATTCGAGTTAGCATGTAAGAAAGAAATGGCTGCTTCAGTGCAGGCCTTAGAGGCCAAATGGGCAGAGTCCCTTAAGCAGAAGGAAGACTGTGAGGCACTGCTAGCCACAGTTAGGGCTGAGCTGCTCACAGAATGTAAGCTAAGGGAGGAAAAGGAAGCAGAGGTAGTCCATCTTACAGCCACCCTGAAAGAGACCCAAGCCTTAAATGAGACCCGAGTAGCTAAGGTGCAGTCCACACATGAGCAAGAGATAAGGGACCTCACAGACAAGTTGCAACTGGACCAGGAGCAGAGAGTAAACCTAGTTAAAGCTGAGTTCCGGAATGCTCGCCTAGAATGGCAAAAAGAGCAGGAGGCCCTAAGGGAAAGTATAAGGGAACAGCAAGCCTTGATTCTACTCCAGAAGCAAAGGGAAAATAAGCTCGTCACCTCTGTAAAGGCAGAATTAGAAGAAGCCAAGCAGGAGGTGAAGCAGAAGGAAATGGAGTTGGCTAAGAGCCAGGAGAGTGTTAAGGAGATGGGTAAACTACAGCAAACAGCTATAGGAGAGCTGAGAGGGATCTTAACCTAGGTAAGGGCCGGAAGAATTGAAGGGCCAACAGGAAAGCCAGCTGAGGGAAGTGCAGCAGGGACATACTGAAGTGGTGGCTCAGTTAAATGGGACATTGCAGCAGACCCAAGCTGAGGCCAGGGGCCTGAATGAGCTTAATAGGGAGAAGGTAATCCAGATAGAAGACCTGCACAAGGGATACACCCAAAGGATAGAGGGGTTATTGGTGGAGAGGCAGGCAGCCCAGGAAAGGGTAGGGTACCTTACTCAGAGGAACCTGGAGTTGGAAACTCAGATAAAGGAGTTGCAACAGGTTCAAGCACAGGGGGCAGCTGAGTGGGCTGTTGAGAGGCTGCAGGCCAAGGAAACCACAGAAAGGGCAGAAAGCTGCAGGGTGGCCCTGGAAGAGAGGTGCAGAGTGTTGACCCTCGCAGTGGATGTCCTCTTCCAGGATGGGCAGAGGAGATTAAGGGAGGTTCAGGAAGCAAAATCCTGCATTTTAGACCTCCAGCAAATGCTCGAGGGAAAGAAGGACCCAGGAGGGGTCAAAGTAAGTAAACTCCTATCCCTGAGTAATGATCAGGATAGGGAGAATCAGAAGGGCCCTGTTAAAATCACAGGGAGAGGTGGTGTAAGGGTTAAAAGATGTGAGACACCCCAGAAGGGCAAGCAGAGAAGGGAAAAAGCTGCCCAAGGGAGGGGAAAACCCGAACCCCAGAAGAAAGGGGGGATCCTAGGTCCCACCTACGGCACTGAAGAGTGGGGTAAGAAAAGAGTTCCCGGAGGGGGGACACCGGCTCAGGAAGGGTGCCAGGGGGATGCTAGATCACCCAGAGGTTGGGGGGAGACCTGTTCCAAAAGGGGTTTTCCGGGACCAAAAGAGAGGGATAGGAGGCCCTTAAGAGTCTCAGGGAAAAGGCGACTGAAGACCCTACACACACCCCACAAATACCCATTGGGGCCTAGTAGGCGGAAAAGTGCAGCCCCAGGTGGTAGAAAGGGGAAGAGAGTGACTAGAAGTTCCCCTGATGTGCTAAGGACAACAGGCCTTAGGAAAGTACACCAGAAACTCAAAGTGGAAAAGGGGGTGTACCCATGGGTCAGGAAAATGGGCAAAGAAATTAGACGCCGCGGCCTAGGAAGGCGTAAAAAGAAAGGACGGAGGATCCTGGTGTTTCCAGGGGTTCAGTCTAGAATTGCGAATCCCTGGGAAGGTCCCAAAGGGACTCGCAATTTCTTGAGGGAGGGGGTGTGTGACAAGGCTACATCCCCGATGTATAGAGTGAAGCAGCAGAACCATGAACTACATATCCCAGAATGCATTCCAGTCCTAGCAGTGAGATCCCAGGGGATAGGCAAGCTGGCCATATACCAGCCAGTTCCCGGGACCAGCAATCTGTATATCATGCTGCCCACCTGTAATAGGGAGGGGTGGGTTGAGAAGCAGGAGGAGGATTGGATGGAAGAGGGAATTAATCAGCCTGAGCAGGGGAAGGAGGCAGAATGGAATGGGAGCTTGAGAGCTGAGGAAGGCAGCCCCTGAAGGTTTGGAAACCTACATGGTTTGGGAATTTATTTTGGTTTAAAACCCTGCTTAAGTAGAGAAGGCTGTTTTCTTTTGGTGAAACCTGATTATTTTGAGAACCTCTGAAGTTGGAAGGCTTGTTTATGAAGGAGGGCTGTCTGGTGGGAAGAGGGGTTCAGTTCAGGAGGAGAGGAGCAGTGCAGGCTGAAATACCTTGGGTTGAGGAAGTCCCAAAAGTATTGCACCTCCTGGAAGTAAAGGCTGCTTGGTGATTAACTGTCTTGAGGGGAAATCCTGCTTGTGGGACAAGTACTATTTGTTTGTTACTGGCTGGGACAAAAAAGCAGGGATTTCCAAAGGGCTCTTGCATTCCCCTCAGGGAAGGGGGCAAAGTCTTTGTGTAATTGGCTGATGTACTAAGCAAGGCAGAACAGCCCTGCCTGAGAAGCAAGTCTCTACTCTGGAGTGCAGTTTTGTTTATGAATCTGGAAAATAAAGGAATGTTTTTGAAATATTTCCTGGTGGCAGTTTTGTGAAGTCCTGGCTATTCATGGGAGGCAGCTTCCTCCCCCATACTGGAGCAGCGGGCCTGTTTACAACACATGGGTGGGACAGCTGCAATGGAAAGACTCTGGGTCAGCCTAGGCAGTTCCGTATAAGACTCTGTTGAGACCTCATTTACAATATTGTGTACAATTCTGGAGACCACATCTTCAAAAAGATAAAGAGGATGGAGTCTACCCAGAAGTGGAGCCAAGTTGACAGCGCTGGGGTGCAAAAGCGGCATGAGAGCGGATGTTGTGGAGGTAGCTGGTAAACAAAGGTTTACCAATCAGTCAGTTTTTGTGGTTCTGTAGGATATGTACATCTTTGGATGATTTTAAACATCATGCAGGCTTATTACCAGAATGATTTAGAGGATGTGGTTATCCAAGAAAAAGCAGTGTTTGAAGCATATCTGAGAGCCTGCTTTGCACATAAGGAGCTGCTTCTTAGTGAAAACAAATCAAACAGAGATACAGAAATGTCAACTTGTGTATTACCATTTTCTGAAAAAGTACATTTGCTGGTTCAAGCCTGCAAAAACATTGGCATGTTTTGCAACTATACCCTAATTTAAAAGATTTTCCATTCCGACGAGGGCACACTATAGAGGAACTTTTATCATGCTAGAGATATGAAGACACCCCGAGATTACCAAAGGAAGGGTGTCATTCCATATGCAGGCGATGTCAATGGTGCACGCTGGCCCTTACAGGTCCAATTTGGACTGATTTTCAAACAGGGAGAACCATACAAGCTAGATATAACACCACTTGTAGTAGCTCTAATGTAGTTTATTTGATACAATGCCCATGTAGGTTAATCTTCATTGGATGTAGTAGCAGAGCAGTACTACTCAGGTTAAATGAACATAAATCTTGCATTAGTTGCACACTGGATAGAGAAACATCATACTACACAGGACATCTGTTAGCAAATATTAGATCAGATACATAAAGGTGAGAGGGAGGTCATTATGAAAATGGAACATTGGATTTTTCTGTTAGACACTGAGGGACATAATCAAAATGGACGTCCTCGTTTTGATTTGGACGTCCTCACAAAACGTCCCCATTTAGGGGCGGGGAATCCAAGATGGACGTCCATCTTTCGTTTTGATAATACGTTCAGGGACGCCCAAATCCTGCAATTTGGTCGTCCTTAGAGATGGTGGTCCCTAGACTTGGTCGCTTCTGATTTTTGGCAATAATGGAAACCAAGGACGTCCATTTCAGAAATGACCGAATGCAAGCCATTTGGTCATGGGAGGAGCCAGCATTTGTAGTGCACTGGTCCCCTTCACATCCCAGGACACCAACCGGGCACCCTAGGGGGCACTGCAGTGGACTTCATAAATTGCTCCCAGCTACATAGCTCCCTTACCTTGTGTGCTGAGCCCCCCAACCCCCCCCCCAAAAAAAAAAAAACCCACAACTGTACACCACTACCATAGCCCTTACGGGTGAAGGGGGCACCTATATATGGGTACAGTGGTTTTGGAGAGCTCGCTGTTTCCTCTACAAATGTAACAGGTAGGGGGGTATGGGCCTGGGTCTGTCTGTCTGAAGTGCACTGCAGTACCCACTAAAACTGCTCCAGGTACCTGCATACTGCTGTGATGGACCTGAGTATGACATCTGAGGCTGGCATAGAGGTTGGCAATCAATATTTTGAAAGATATTTCTTGAGGGTGGGAGGGGGTTAGTGACCACTGGGGGAGTGAGGGGAGATCATCCCCAATTCTCTCCGGTGGTCATCTGGTCATTTTGGGCACCTTTTTGTGCCTTGGTCGTAAAAAAAACACGACCAGGTAAAGTCGCCCAAGTGCTCGTTAGGGACGTCCTTGTTTGTTTTGATTATGGGTCGAGGACGTCCAAGTGTTAGGCACGCCCAAGTCCCGCCTTCGCTACGCCTCCGATACACCCCCTTGAACTTTGGTTACCCCTGCAACGGAAAGCAGTTGGGAACATCCAAAATCGGCTTTCGATTATACCAATTTGGACGACCCTGGGAGAAGGACGTCCATCTTCCAATTTATATTGAAAGATGGGCATCCTTCTCTTTTGAAAATGAGCCCAACTGTGTCCCCAAGGAGGCTGAATGCAGAAATAGAATGGCCATCTCTAATATGATGGAGATCTGTGATTGGGGAGTAAGATCAGCTGGTTAGTTTAATAAGAACAGGATAGACACCGGCACCATCTTTGCTGTGTAATGGCGGTTGGCAAATTGTGTCTGGCTAAATATGCGGTAAGGGTGTCTTTAAAAGTCTGCAAGGCTCCCAGTTTTAAGGTACTAATAACAGTTTGTTTAACAATAGTGACATTATTGTTGTCTTTTTTAGGGGGTCCGTCCTTCAAACAGCAGTTGTGAAACATGAGTCATGTTGGACAATTAGCCCCTGAGCTGACAAAGAAAGGTGCATGTAACATTTAAATAGTTAGTTTGGAAAAGCAGATAAAGTCTTAGAGAAGCAAAATAAGTAAAGTTATTAACATATAAAAGATCAATGACAAAGAGTGTGCATAAGACTTAATGGCATGAGATTGAACTATTGAACGGCACAGCTGAGGTCTTTTTCTATACAGGTGTATAAAAATGTAATTTTTGGTTAAAATTTCAGCATTTGATAAGTTTAGATAATCCTCCTGCATGCACCCTTTGTGGTACAATGGCTGGTACAGCTAAAGACAAGTCAGAACCATAGTGTTCTCTACATCTAAATGTTTTTCATTGAAAGGCACCTCCCTGTTTGTGTTCATGTATTCAGGTATATATTCCGATCTGATCTTTGCATTCCTCAAGTCAGGTTTTACAGGAGTACCTGTAGGTGTTAGATTATTGTACTAACTTTAATGTTGTGCACCACCTCATAGCCTTTGAGGAAAGGTGGCATAGAAAAACAATAAATAAATGCCACCTTGACCAGACATTTCATACAGAGCCTGGTTATTTCTTGCAATGGTCTGATTGTTCACCATTGCTATGAATGTGACCAAACTTTCTTCCACAGTGATATTTAGCTGCTGTACAGCACAGGTGTTGTACTGCATAACATACCACAAGCACACCCAGTCTCATGCCAGACACTTTGGATATCCTCATGTGTTGTGTGGCTGTGTATGCATAGCACCTCATGCGTGCTGTCTCGTCTTCGTTCCAGTGTAGGATGTTATGCAATCAGAGCCATTTTAGGATGCTCAGCCTAATGAGGTGGGATATCAGTTTGTACCAGGTTGCAAGAAGTGGTGCTGGGTGGTGAGATATGCTGCTCAGTTCAAAGCACTCTCTCCCCTCCCTTTACCCAGTCCAAGCTAACACAGTCTCTCCCTCTTCCCCAACTCGCTTCCAATACTTTGCCCCTTCCCTAGCCTAACCCCAACACTTACTCTGTCTTTCCTCAACCCAAACCCAGAGCTTTTCTTCTGCCTGTCTGACTTAGGTTCAATTTATATAGCTCCGGATCTGGTAAATTCAATTCCCTGGAGTAGTTATATATGTGTATGGAAGGGGGGGATTTCACAGCAGTGAGCAAAGGTTCAGTTAGCTCTTCCTGCCCCTTCTCTTCGGCAGCCTCTTCCTCTTCAGCTTCCCTATTATCAGTCTGCTGGTGTTGGCTCTCATGAGGCTTTGTGTGTGATGTACCAGGTGTGTCTTCCTTCAGTGACTGTGGCTTCTGTGACCTGGTGGATAAAGAAAAAACAAAATGACAGCATACATTAGTGAAACCACATATTTGGTGACAATGGTTCTGAGTGTTAAGCAGAGTCTAGTGTAGTTACTTGCCCTGTCTGAACATAATTAGAGTATTTCTTTGTTGACAACACCTTATTTCATTACATGCTGACTAGTATCGTAGATGCTGTTATTGCACCTTCATGTTTTCAGTGACTTTTGTGTAATATAGTATTGATATTAAGTTGTAATAGAAATGAGTATTTGAAAGGCAGACATATTACAGTAATGATTTGTTATAACATATGTTAGGAAAACATAAGGCTGCTAATTGTAGTAGAGTGTGAATGTTAAAAAAATGGTTTTATTCCCCTGTTTCTTTTCTTTCTACTTATTGTTGTAGTATGTAGATAAACATAGCTATATTAATCACTTCAGATCTATAAAGGTTGTTATTTTGTGATATCATCATGCGCTGTCATGGACCTGAGCATGACATCTGAGGCTGGCAAGTCATATTTTTAATCATGTTTTTTGAGGGTGGGAGGGGGTTAATGACCACTGGGGAGTAACGGGAGGTCATCCCTGATTCCCTCCAGTGGTCATCTGGTCATTTGGGGCACCTTTTTGTGCCTTATTCATAATAAAAACAGGTGTGGGTGAAAACGTCCAAGTTTTAGTCCTGGATGTCTTTGCTTTGTTCCATTATGGCTCAAAGACGTCCAAGTCTTAGGAACGCCCAAGTCCCGCCTCAAATATGCCTCTGATACGCCCCCTTGAGATTTGGACGTCCTTGCGACGAACTTCTGAGAGAAACGTCCAAAATCGAGTTTTGATTATACCGATTTGGACGTCTCTGTGAGATGGACGTCCAAGTGCCGATTTATGTCACTTTTTGGATGTACATCTCTTTCGAAAATGTGCCTGTAAGGGCACTGAAGAAAGCATCTGCCTGGACTCCAATGGTGGAGAGGAAAGGTCACATACAGAGGGTAACCTATCAGAATGTAGAATGCAAAGACAATCAGGAAGTGACTGCAGCCCTGAACACATGTTGGTACTACAAATATAAAACACTCTAGAAAGAGAATTCATACACAACTGTGCGTGGAGAACAATGGACACCAAAGTCAGTGCCCCAACCTTCTGATTTTCTTCTTTCTTCACTATCTTCTAATATATGTGTAGCCTATGATGTTTTTCTACACGTTTTTTGTTGGTGCTGGAAAAATCTTCACAGGCACAGCTAATAAGAGAACAAATTGTGTATGCAGTGACATTACCTGTCACTAGCAGAATTATAGCTCTGATGATCTCTCGTCCCTTTCCTTTTCCTATTAGAAGGGAGGAGTAAAGGAGTCAGTCATTATAATGAAAGGAGGAACTTTTCTTGGAGGGAATTTTGTAGGGCTACATAAAGCCTGGAACAAAAGTCAAACCTTTTGTCTCTTGATTTTCCCTCCTGTCAGGATCCTCACAACAAGGAAGGTCCTCAGACCTAATGCCTTAAGAGCCAAAACCAGCACGAAAATTAACTGGGTTCTAACTCACAGTGCATCAACATAGCTGACAATAAAATTAAGGCTGTCAGGTGTCAGTCATCACACAGATACTGTCCTGCACTCTGGGTAAACCAGAGACACCCAGGAACCTCTACCCACTTATAAGAAGTAGTAGGATAGGAAGAAAGCTGCTTTATTTTACCATTTATACTAGCTTGGAATCCAGCTGCTTTATTCTACCCAAGGCTGAGGAAATGAAGCTTCATATCACCATAGCAGTACCCTGGCATATCCAGCACCATTTGTCACTTTTATCAATGGTCTTTTTAAAGACCATCTCATATTTGTTTTACCAGATGCATTGTCAAGAACAAATGTGATTGCCAAGTATATATATCAAGACTCCTGAGGCAGGCACGCATGTGCCGAAACACCTATAATTTCATTTTGGTGTCCTGAGCCTGACCCAGTTCCCACTCTTTTTTTTATTTTTATTATTATTATTTTATCCACCCCGTGGGACCTTTTGTGTTCTTTCCACTTTTTGTGGTTTTTTGCACATATCCCAGAGGACACCAGATTACCTCCATCCATCAGGAGTCTCACTATCTACAGGTACAGAGAGAGTATCAAAGTCAAGTGATCAGCACTGCCATTACATATATTTAGGAGTATAAATGTGATCTGTGAACAACAGTCAAAGTCCTCTGTGGAGTTAAGGAGATTGTCTGCATCAGTTAGTTGGAAATTTATAAGTACAGAAGTTCCAACTAATTGATGCAGGCAATCTCCTTATTTATAAGTTTATTGCCTGCCTCTGCTGAAGAAATACTTCTTTGACCTGAATTGAAGTATATAAATTAAAAAAAAAAAATGGTTCAGAGCACATCTAGCATGTGGTCTCCAGTTATTCAAGAAGTAGAGTATGTGAACTGTGTGTGAATTTCACACCCTTTTTTGACCTCCTGGAGAAGTTTCCAGTCCTGGCTCATGCCCAAGAAAAGAACACTAGAGTAATCCCATAGCGGCCAGGGCTTATATATGTTTTGACCCATGGCACTGCTGATTAATCCACTGTAGCTTTCTCAGTCACATGGAAACAATTGCATCAATATTCAGGGGGATATATGTGGTTAATTTTAAGGTAGTCCACACATATGTCATGTCAAAGGTTACCTGACTGATAGCATTATTTAACTGGCAGGAAACAACCGCTGACCGGTCATTTATTTATTTATTTGATACTTGCATCCCACATTATCTGAATACAATTATTCAGTTCTGTATGGCTTACATAAATCCAACATAAATGCCTGATCTCTGCAACACAACAAAACCAAAGTGCGTAATGGACATAACACAACTCTTCCATTGTATGATTCCCTAATGTAGCTGCGCCACATGAACTTTATCTTACCACAATATTGAGGTGGTGATAAGGGCTCCCACGCTAACCTGGCAGTAACCGGGCAGCGTGTGGCGATGCCTGATTACTGATTACCACCAGGTTATCTCCACGCAAGCCATTTCCAGGGGTTTTCTTTTTCCCCCAGAAATGGTGCGCACTCAGGGCAGGACTACCACCAGTGGCCACGTTGGGTCGGCGGTAGTACCGAAAAGCGACCAGTAAGCCTATGTTGGGCTTACCACTGCTCTGTAAAAGGGCCCCTTTGAGCATTGTTACAGAATACAACAGTCTACTCCTAATTTAGGTGTGGGAATTTACACCAAGTTTTAAATAGCCATGCTACATTTAGTCGCCAGTAGGCGTATTCTATAAACCACCCTGAGAAAAAACGTGCATAAGCATATTCTATAAACTGTGCCAAGCCATATTTTTTTTCAGCACCAATTATTTTAGGCATAATATATAGAATATAGCCAAAAATGAAAACAATGCCCTGCAGTCCATCCAGTCTGCCCAGCAAAGTGGCCAGAACCACTAAGAGTAGTTTTATAATTTTGGTTACAGCATAGTCACACTCATTGTCAATCGTTTTTAAATCAACCATCCAATATTGTGGTTAACTGACATTTTACTCATTTGCAACCTTAAGATATCCCTCCCCCCACCACCTCCCAATATATATGCTATGAATATGATCTGAAAAGCACATGCTTGATCTTAATTTCCCCTTGCCATTTCTGGGACATATTTGAGTAGGGCCATACAAATTTATTGTTCTAAATTAATAGATTAACACACCCACTTAAGGTTAAGACCACATCTTCAGCATTGATACTTATGGAAAGGCAGCTAGATGTCAGGCATAAAGATAAGCAGTTGTTCTCCATTTTCTGTGACAGCAGGGTGTCTGTGTATTGTTCTCATTATGAACACAATATTCTGGTTGTACTCAATCAGAAACTGTTGGAAACAATGGGGTTTGTTCATTTCATGTATGTTTTGCGACATCCTGTAGTACAGATAAAACAGCAGGATGCCACTCCTATAAGAGATGTTTGAAATGATGCCCTGGGAAGCAAATTCTTGGATTCTGTATTTTCATTTTAATGTGTTATTACCATCTTCAAAAGTCACAGGTTACTTCACTGTATTTGAGAGGTTTTCGGAGCATCCAAAAGAAACTGGTTTTGAATGGAGTGAAGAATAGATGGTTGTTCACAGACTTCAGAGATTTCCAAAGAAAATTGCACTATATCTATAATCAGAACATATATTCAGTATAAATAAAAAATAATGGGGATTAGTTTATAAAGCATTTTCCTCACGTTAAACATGTTTCACATGTGGAAAATGGTTGAAAGATTTTGTGCAAATATTTGTACATGCCAAAAGAAGCTCACATACTTGGATCAATAAGTAGGTACTGTTAGAAGCACAGTTTGGGCAGTGCAGGGGTGAAATTGTAAGGAATACAAACACTTTATAACAGTGTTTCCCAAGCCCAGTTCTGGAGTATCCCTTGCCAGTCACATTTTCAGGATATCCACAATGAATATACGTGAACTTGATTTCCATACACTGCCTCCATTATATGCAAATCTCTTTCATGCATATTCATTGTGGATATCCTGAAAACCTGACTGGCAAGGGATATTCCAGGATCGGATTTGGGAAACACTGCTTTATAAAATTTGTGTGTATCTGTATATAAGAGGCTTAGGACTCCTTTAACTAAGCTGCAATATGTACTAGCAGATGCTTACTGCAGCTTAAAAGAGCATACCGTGGGGCATGCTGAGGCATCCAATGGTAATTCTGCAATATGTGTGCGCAAACTACATGATAAAAAATCATTTTTATTTTTCCACAGAGGGGATGTGGCAGTAAATTACCATGTGCTAACTGGTTAGTACAGGATTAGTGCATGAGCCTTTACTGCCTACAAAATAGCTGTCGGTAAGTGCTCATGTGCTAATTTTTGTTAACGGCGGCACACTAATGGCAAGATTAGCGAATAGCCATTAATTCATAAAATGGAAAATCAGCCATTTTCTGGCAGCAGTAAAAATTGCCTCAGGAAAGACACTCATAAGGTCACACTAAGGCCATTTTTTCCCACAGCTTAGTAAAATGATCCCTCGGAAAGCTGCATCACTTTCAGAGGTATACAGAAGCATTTGAGGCCTGTGAGGGGCGGGGGGTTATAGAACACTGCCCTTCACCCTTAAGAGTAGTACCTCAGATGGCCTGATCCACCTTAAGATCATGGATCCCGCCCTGGGAAGAAGTGAGCCGGAAGGGGTGGAGTCAGAACCAGGAAGTATGAAAAGCAGGGTCAAACTAAGGTTAAGGAGGCCCAGGGAAGGAAGAACGGAAACCCCAGCATATGTTGCTACAGCTTATGACTAATAATCGTGAGCTGGCTGAGTTAAAAGGTGAGGTGAAAGAAGCTATTAGACCCAAAAGAACATTCTTCAAAACATGGAAAAAGATCCAAATGAAGAAAGTAAGAAGCAATATAAGCACTGTCAAGCCAGATGCAAAGCACTGATAAAGAAGGCTAAAAAAGAATATGAAGAAAAACTTGCCGCGGAGACAAAAACTCATAGTAACACTTTTTTCAGGTATATTTATTTTATTTTATTTATTGCATTTGTATCCCACATTTTCCCACCTCTTTGCAGGCTCAATGTGGCTTACAATACATCATGAATAGTGGAAATACATAAGAAATTATACATTTAGTATTGCAGAAGGATCTTGAGTAGCATGATAATGATAAAACATGGTAGTAATTTAACAAGCAAGTATTATAAGACAGTTCCAGATATATGTGCAGGAGTATATATCAGAAGTAGGAAGCCTGCGAGGGAATGTACGCGACCCTTAGATCAGGAAGGAGCAAAAGGAGCACTCAGGGAGAAAAAGGCCATAGCGGAGAGATTGAATGAGTTCTTTGCTGTTAATGTTATTGTTATATTTCCCTCAACACCTTGATATAGGTTTAGAATGGATTACAGTTCAAAATATAAGCAGTCTACAAAACTAGGAGCTCACAAATTTAAAGTAATACAAATTAACATAAAATAACAAACATGGCATCAACATCTAAATAGAAAGATGTTAAAGATCTACCTATACCGGAAATGGTTTCCAGGGGTGACTTTGGTGACCTTGGAAGATGTACTGAGCCAAATTGACAAATTAAAGTGATAAATCACCTGGACTGGATAGTATACACCCCAGGGTATTGAAAGAACTCAAACATGAAATTGCTGATCTGCTGCTAGTGATCTGTAACCTGTTATTAAAATTGTCCATAGTAGCTAAAGACTGAAGGGTAGCTAATGTGACGCCGATTTTTAAAAAGGGTTCCAGGGGTGATCCAGAAAATTACAGACTAGTAAGTCTGACTTCAGTGCTAGGCAAAATAATGGAAACTATTATAAAGAATAAAATTACGGAACACAGAGACAAATATGGTTTAATGGGAGAGAGTCAGCTTGGGTTTAGCCAAGGGAATCTTGCCTCACCAATTTGCTTCATTTCTTTGAAGGCATGAATAAACGTGGATAAAGATGAGCCGGTTGATGTAGTGCATCTAGATTTTCAGAAAGCTTTTGACAAAGTACTCATGAGAGACTCCTGAGAAAATTAAGGAATCATGAGATAGGAGGCAATATCCTTCTGTGGATTAAGAATTGGTTATTGGACAGAAAACAGAAGGTAGGGTTAAATGGCCATTTTTCTCAATGGAGAAGGGTGAATAGTGGAGTGCCGCAGGGATCTGTACTGGAACCAGTGCTATTTAACATTTTTATAAATGATCTTGAAAATGGTATGACGAGTGAGGTGATTAAATTTGCAGATGACACAAAACTTTTCATAGTTGTCAAAATGCATGCGGATTGTGAAAAATTGCAGGAAGACCTTAGGAAACTGGAAGACTGGGCATCCAAATGACAGATGAAATTTAATGTGGACAAATGCAAAGTGATGCAGATTGGGAAGAATAATCTTAATCATAGCTATGTGATACTAGGGTCCACATTAGGAGTCAGCACTCAAGAAAAAGATCTGTGTCATTGTAGACAATACGTTGAAATCTTCTGCTCAATGTGCCCAATAATGCTAGGAATGTTTAGTAGAAGAATGCAAAATAAGATCAAAAATATTAGAATGCTTCTGTATCACTCCATGGTGCGACCTCACCTTGAGTATTGTGTTCAATTCTGGTCGCCGTATCTCAAAAAACATATAGCGGAATTAGAAAAGATTCAAAGAAGAGTAACCAAAATTATATAGGGGGTGGAATTGCTCCCATATGAGGAAAGGTTAAAGAGGTTAGGGCTCCTCAGCTTGGAAAAGAGATGGCTGAGAGGGGATATGACTGAGGTCTACAAAACCCTGAATGATGTGGAGCAGGTGGAGGTGAATCGATTTTTCACTCATTCAAAAAGTACAAAGACCAGGGAACACTCAATGAAGTTACATGGAAATACTTTCAAAAACAAATAGGAAGAAATGTTTTTTCACTCAACAAATTGTTAAGCTCTAGAACTCGTTGCTGGAGGATGTGGTAACGATAGTTAGCGTATCTGGGTTTAAAAAAGGGTTGGACAAGTTCCTGGATGAAAAGTCTATAGTCTGTTATTGAGATGGACATGGGGGAATGTGGTAAAAACAGTTAGCTTAGCAGGATTTTAAAAAGGTTTGGATAGCTTCCTAAAAGAAAAGTCCATAAGCCATTATTAAGATGGACTTGGGGAAAATCCACTGCTTGTTTCTGAGATAAGCAGCATAAAATGTATTATATTGGTTTGGGATCTTGCCAGGTACTTGTAATCTGGATTGGCCACTGTCGGGGAAACAGGATGCTGAGATTGATGGACCTTTGGTCTGTCCCAGTATGACAACACTTATGTACATATGATCCAGCCTTTATTCAAGCACTAGCCATATTCTGTGCCAGTGTCCCATAGCTAACCAGGTAGTTAGGACTACAAAAGTCAGTCTTATCTTTGCCTGCTTGTTTACATGTGTGCTGGCACTGAATATCGGCTGACACCTCCATAACTTTCGAGCTGGCAACTGACCCGGATATTCAATGTCAGTGTCTGGACATGGCTCTGGCACAGAATATCTGGTTAAGATTCAGCCTACAGCTGTCATAGACTTTAAAGCCACTGAACACCACAGGCCGAATATCAGAAGGTTTGTTACTATCTGAAAGAAGGAAAGAAAACTGGTTTCTCTTCTCCACGTTCAGAGAGAGAGAGAGAGGGTTCTAGGTCAGTTCCCACCAGACAGGTCCTACCCACCAGTTCCCATCTGGACAATTCCCACAACACCAGGGAAGACAATTCCCACCCATAACCCAAAAAAATGTAAAACACACTAGTACAAGTAATCTTTCTCCCTTTCCTCTTCCAGTTCATTTGGGGGCCAGAACCCCCTCACCCCCCCCCCCCACAATATTATCTTTTACACATCTCTTTCCCCTTCCAGACATGCAGTTCGTAAGGGGGGGGGGGGAATGCCCCCACAACTCCCCAAACTAGGTTTCAACCTAAAACATGTTTAACTTGGGATCTAAATGTCATAAATAAATAAATAGACAAATATAAACTGCACCCCCTCCCCAAACTAGGCTTCAACCTAATTCAGCCCCTCAAAATGACACACTGATTACGATTTATGACAAATTACCAGAACTTATGGGACCCGATAGAAGCTATTGTCAGTAAATAAAAAGGCTAGAGAGGTTGGGAAAAGACTGGGGGCGGAAGACCTTGGTGGGAATTTCCCCCCTTAAGTGGGAATTGTCCTTGCTAGGAATTGTCTAGGAGGGGAATTGGTGGGTGGGAACTCACCTGATACCAGAGAAAGAATACCATCTCATCCCAAACACCTAATTGCGCAGACCTAAATAATTTGGTCATACTTTTCACTGCATCTGTGAATATGAAAATCTAAATTCTAACACACTGGGAGAACATGAGAGTCAGCAGATTCCCTGCAGTCAAACTCCCACTGACCACACTGATGGAAGTGTAAATCAAACAGGGACAATAAACCTCTCAAGCCACCAATTATCACAACCTGAGATCTCAGTGCTGTTTAAAGGACTTTCATTTTGCCCTTCCAGTAAACTAGATGAAATTGCTTATATGTTCTCAAGCTTGATTTCAGTGCCCCCACTGATGTAGGCTTGAAATGTTTTTGTATTTTCCATGAAGATTATTTCTTTTTTCCTGCATTCAAGATTTTCTTTGTTTCATTTAAAAACTTCTTAAAAAAAAACAAAACAAAACACTACACTTGGATCTAGAAGCATTTTTTAGAAAACTCCACCTGAAAGTATATTTACATAAAAAGGCACCTTCAGCAGCACAAAATACAATTTTAATCAACAGAATGCATGTATTTCACCTCACAAGATGGACAAAACAATAAATTAGACAATGACATAGAGAGTTTCAGACACATGGTGAAATCACATCTTTTCAGCAAACAAAATAAAAAATTATATACAACTCCTCTCCACTAGAAGGAACTTCCATTAAAAAAAGCTACACAATAACCAAAGTAATTGAAAAATCTTATGATATTTCCAAAGCAAAAACAGTCACATTAAAAAAACAAATCTTACCAAATCATTCCTCTGCGGGCAAGTTCTACATGCTATCTATGATTCACAACCCTGAAAACCATGCCAGACCAATCATTTCTGTTATTGGCATACTCACAGAGTAAATATCTGGACTTATACAGTGGATTCTTAAACCACTAGTACACAAGATAATCAGCTTCATGTAAGACACCACAGACTTTCTGAATAAATTAAATTTTAAAAAAATCACCAAGTTACTGATTACATTCTCCTGGTCACAGTGAATGTATAATAACTGCACAGTAACATTTCCCATGTAGCTGGCATAAAACTGCATGCAACAGGTTTTTAAAGGCATTTTACTTTGGACCACCAAAACACACTGGAAACTATTACAAACCTTATGTCGAATAGGGTCTCTCTATAGTCGATGACCTAATGTATGTTACAACCCAATTTATTACTCAGGAACCTTCTTGCAATACCATAATGTATTCTTCTTTACCATGTATGTTTGCACATGGTATATATATATATATATATACCATGATCTGTTCCATATATAATATGTTCCATGCATGTTACCATGTATGTATGCACCTTAACGCAATACCATTTGTAATCCTGTTAACCGGAAATGGCAACCACCATTACGGCAAATGTAAGCCACATTGAGCCTGCAAATTGGTGGGAAAATGTGGGATACAAATGCTACAAATAAATAAATAAATAAATAAATAAATAAAGTACATCCTAACCCAAACTACTGCTTCTATAGTGACATTTATCTGCTAATCATGGGTACTGTCATGGGAACCAGAATGGCTCCGCAATATGCCAACTTATACATCCATCACATCAAACAACACATGGCAATTCACAATGATATCTTTGTGGGTGTGCTTTTTATTTTTTTGAGACCACAGCACTGCATCAATGACCTTATTATCAAAATACCGAGAAGAAATATTTTAAAATGAACTAGGAAAGCAAGATCTGTGAAGTTAGGATGATAAAATATTAGACACCAGCATAAACCAGCTTTTATTTGAAAATGTGATATTGAAGCACCATTCCCTTTGGCAGGAATATGGGTAGAGGACTCCTGTGCAGCTTAGAGGGCAAAGTAGTGCAGTTGCTGTGTTAGTCCATTTTAAAGATCAATAAATAAAAAGAAAATAAAGGTGATACAGTTCCACACATTTTTTATTGGATTAATTTAACATATTTTTGACTAGCTTTCAAAGGCCAGAACTTTCTTCCTCAGGTCAGAATAGTATGAGAATAATATGAGAAGAAGAGGTCGGGGATTGACCACAGGTACCAGAGACTGCAGAGATTCGATCTTGAGTAAAAAACGTTTATTGATAAAAGACTCAATGTTGTGTTTCGGCTGCTAGGCCTGCATCAGGAGTCTGTATAAACAGAGGAATGGATGGACAGCAGATGTCCTGATGTGGTGAGATACAGAATGGTCTTAAAAAATGTGCCAGTTGAAATGGAACTTAACATTTGCTTAGTTCCATTTCAACTGGCACGTTTGTTTACAACCAAAAGGTCTTTATTAATAAATGTTTTTTTACTCAAGATCGAATCTCTCCAGTCTCTGGTACCTGTGGTCAGTCCCCTACCTCTTCTTTTCATTTGTGTTTTCCCGTGGGACGTTAGAGTTCTCCATGTCTGCGGATTCTCTTAGAATAGTATGAGAAATAGATTACAATATCAGAATATCTAAATGAAACATAAAAACATTCCAATGACAGCCTCCATAGGAAAGGCGTAGGTTTGGGGGGGGGGGGGGGGGGATAGATGGATGGAGGATCAGAAGGTAACAAGACCATATAAATTTATGGTTTATAATGGGGCAAACATAGATCTTTTAAGTCAGCCTGTCACTGGTTTTCTTATATTTTGTTCTTGTGATAACTTATACTGTGCCAAAACTTACAACTCTTATGGACTGCATTATGGGATTATAACCCACTTAGAGGCCATTTGACAGAAGTGTAGCCAGCCTAACACAGGCTTGCCATACGGCAATTTGGCTCTACTGCCAGGCTCCTGGAGCAGCCCAGCCATAGTTCCAGCCCCCACTACGTGTCATTTCTGGTATGATAAAATTGGGGGGGGGGGGGGGGGGGGTTGAGTGGCCTGGCTGCACGGTTACCACTGGGCTATCGCCAGAGCCTTTACCGCCTCCTAAATAGGAAGTAGTAAGGGCTCCTCCAGGAAATGGCTGCATGCCAATCCCTTTGCTTAGTGCATGGCCATTTCCTTCCCTTTCAGAAAAAAGGCCTTTTATCCCAGCGGTAAAAGGTGACCTTGGCATGTGGCAATCCCACTTGTTGATGCCACTACAGGCCACCTTTTACCATCATTATGAAAAATGGGCCCTTAGATAGGTTTAAACAAATAAGAGGTCTGCATGAAACAAAATATTATTATTTTGATTTATAAAATCACTTGTCCCTGAAATGTGCTCAAAACAGCATAATCCATTTGTGCATCTAAACAGTAAACTTGATTCCATGTGCTCCAGTGAAAGGAGACTTTTATTTTACTTCTATTTAATTTCAATATATTCCATCTTTATAACACCAGGTTTCCCAAGGCAGATTGCAACAACAGTTAGATGAATCCATCAGGAAACAGGATATTCTCACTGAACTTTGACCTTGTATTATTGTATTCTATAGAACAGTGTAGAAAAATGAGCAAAAAATACAGGGTTTATTACTATTGTTTCTACCAGCTACAATAATCTTTTATGCTGCTTTACTGATTTTCAATTTTATTTCATGATATATATCTACATATGGGAAGCTTTCAAATAAATAAGAAAGCTGTCAAATTAAATAGAAATCCACACATAGGCAATCATAAATATTTGCTATTGTTTTTATATAGAAATATCTTTATTGTTATCATAAACAAAAATAAAGGCTTATAGCACAAAACTGAAATCCACAATACAGCACTGCAAATAAAGCAAGGTTTGGAGCACTGACAAAAACATTTTGAATATAACCCTCTCCCCCTTCACAGACCCCTCAAAAACTCCCCCCCCCCCCCCCCATATCTTCCCTTACAGCCCCTCCCCCGATCCCCCCTAACAGAAAGAATGCAAAACCATGGAAGTGTAATTATAAACCTCACAAGTTTGCTATTATTTTCCATAGCATCTGTCAGTGTTTAGGGTCACTCAATATGAGAGCAAGCTCTGCCTACTGGCTTCAGCCGACATAATGGGTCCGATAGACTAATGCCGTCTCCTGTCAAATTAAACATCCTTCTTCTCTCCACCCCCTTTCACAATCATAACCCTGCACTTTCTTTTGCATTTCCAACTCAGCTCCAGCAATATTTCGCCCCACTTCAGCATCACCATGGTACTCTTACAGTCTTATGTTTTGATTATAAATCTCTCATACAATTGCAGGAGCTGATGCAATGTACCCCTTCCTCACCCCTCCTCTCTCTCTCTCACCCCCAGATCCTTGCCTTTGTGTTGACACTGGCAGCAGAATCATGACCCTGCATGCATGTATTTCTGAGTTTACAACTGCTCTCAGTTCCATGTCCCAGATTGTCTCCTGCATCTCGCTGTGGTCCCTAAAAAGTATATATCCTTAGTCCTAGTATTCGGTGTGCCTGCAGCATGTTGTGGCTGAGCTGACACTTGATAATGATGCAATATTAGTGCTGGGCATGCATGTAGTATGTTTATCCCAGACTCCTGTGAACCAGACGTAAAGGACGTGGGAAAAGAGAGAAAAAAGTGGAGCTATCCATGTGCCTTGGGAGCAGTGGAATGATAGACAGAAATAAACCCTAACAAATTATATATGTTGGATGATAAAAAAAAAAAACTAAAAGCAATGGTTTCTCTTTGGACTTTCATTTCTTAGTTTTTCAAATAAAACATGAAGCTAACAGCTCTTCCCGGGATAAAGAAGAAACCCGCTTGGACAAGATAACTGTTTTGCCCTTTAATGCTGTAACGTGTCTTTTTTCACCTTTGTAGTGCTTTTGTAATTTTCTATAGCAGAAGTCCATGGGGAACGCTCTTATAAATGTGACTGCTATGAAGGATCACTGAATCGGTGTAAAGGTGAAATTAATCAGAGATGGATTAAAAGTAGGACTAGAGGGGCAATATCTTCAAACCCTGATCTCCCTAGGGCCCTCCATGTACCTAACTAGTTCCCAATATCAAAAAGAAAAGAGAAAGCTTGTAAATGCCATGGAGCTTAGCCACTTTCTCTTTCTATTATTTTCAGTGATAGATTAAAGTTGCTACTGTAGCCTTAAATAAATAGTGATATGTCTGAAGCAGAGCAAGCACACATGTGTTGAAAGTATAACACAATTCCAGTTTGTTTCAACTGTATAAATTATTATTAATGTTTTAAGTACTACAAAGACAGTATAGCATACATAAGAAAATTAGGCAAATATAGAGGCTGTTAAAGACCAATAGGCCCATATAGTCAATCCATTTTCCCTAGCTTCTGGTATAACAAAACCATGCCTGATCCCTCACTTTCCAATTACAAAGGATCCTCTGTGTTTGTTCAAGGCTCGCTTGACTTGTGTTAGTTCTTGGGTGCAATACTCCCATTCAAAGGCCTCTCAGTGTATCTGCAATTCTTTCTTTAAAGTGTAGAGCTTCTATTATTCTTGAGTCTACCCACCTTCAGGACCATTTTATGACTTGTAACATATGTGTGGCCAGCCTGCCCCTTTTATGATTTCACAGTCAACAAGGAAATTTATAAAACCCGTTTCTAATAGAATCCTTAATAGAAGATGATTGAGCAAATGAGAATGTGAATAAAAAAAATATTACTCTTACCCTTTTAGGGCAGGTGCTGGCTCTCTGGTACTACCCCTCCCCCTGGGACCTATAAATCAACTCCACCCTCCCCCACCCCCATCTAGCCTTGCCCCTTCTCCCTTACAACCCCCCCCCCCCCCCCCGAGGGCAGTGGAATGTCTTTTTGTTTTGGGTCCCAAGCTCCGTCCCCAGCTCCACCTCCAGTTCCCACACTGATTTACATTCAGTAAATTTTATGTAAATCACATAGGGGCTCATTTTCAAAAGAGAAAAACATCCAAAAAGTGCCATAAAGCACCATTTGAACGGATTTCTTCTCAAAATGTCCAAACTGGTATTTTTGAAACCTGTTTTGCAGATGACTATCTATACATTTTGTCTGCAGTGTGTACAAATCACAATGGGCATGTTGGGAGCCTTTCAAAAGCGAGATTAGGGCAGGCTTAAGGTATGCCTAACTTGGATATTTTACAGCCATAATGGAACAAAACAAAAACACCTAAGGCTGAAACTTCAACATTTTGGTCTAGACCTGCTTTTCTAATGAATAAGACACAAAGAGGTGTCCTAATGTCCAGATGACCACTGGAAAGATTCAGGGATGAGCCCCTTACTTCCCCAGTGATCACTGACACCCTCCCACCCCCAAAATTGTGCATAAAAATAGTACTCACCAGTCTCTATGATAGCCTCAGATGTTATATCCAGGTCCATCAGAGCTGCATGCAGGTCCCCGGAGTAGTGTAGTAGTGGGTACAGTGCACTGTAGACAGGTGGACTCAGGCCCATAAATCCCCCTACCTGTTACACTTGTGGTGGAAACTGTGAGCCCTCCAAAACTCAACAGAAACCCGCAGTACCCACATATAGGTGCCCATTTCACCCATAATAACTACTGTAGTGGTGTACAGTTGGAGGTGGTGGGTTTTGGAGTGCTCAGCAGCCAAGATAAGGGAGTAACAGTGAGATGTTTACTTGGGAGCATTTATATGAAGTCCACAGCAGTGCCCCTTAGGGTGCGCCATTGCTCTCTTGGAATGTCTGGGGTACCAGTCTGCTAAAAACTCAGCACATATGCCATCCTAATTTTATCCAGTTACTTATCTGGTTAGCAGATTGAATGTCACCACTGACCGGCTAAGTTTGTAGTCTATTAATATTTGATATACTGTCTGTTCTATTAAAGTTCTAGGCAGTTAGGGAATGGCCGGTTAAAGCTGATAGTCAACTTCTCCTGCCCAATTAAACTCCTTGAATATTGACTCCTCTGCTCCTAAAATAACCCAATTGATATTCCACAGAGATGTCACATTACCCGTTTCCAGGCTGGAGATTTTGGGACAGTCCTGATTTTCAACTTACATCCCAAAGCAGTTTAGAAGTTGTAGTGCCTGATCCAACCCATTGACATCAGTGCTGCAGGTCTTATAATGCAACAGGATAGGGTTACTAATTTGTTTGTGACATTTATATCCAACATTATCTCAAACAAGTTTGAGTTCAATGTGGCTTACAATAAACAGAATAGGATACATAACAGAGAATAATGCACAAGAAAGTAATTTGTTGGAAGAATCCAATTTTACAATACAGTATCATAAATGTACTGGGATAGCTATGGATGTTTAACATTTAGAAAATCTATTATGAATGAGAAATTGTACATGAAGTAAAGAAAAGGTTAATGGTAAATAGAGTAATAACCAATTCAGGTAATAATTAGTTGTTTGAGATATGGTTGT
Source organism: Microcaecilia unicolor (assembly GCF_901765095.1). NCBI lineage: Eukaryota > Metazoa > Chordata > Amphibia > Gymnophiona > Siphonopidae > Microcaecilia > Microcaecilia unicolor. Next base: position 371,110,909 of record NC_044031.1, on the reverse strand, counting down.
TCTTTGTGAGGATTTGTTTGAATAGAAACAATTTGAGGATTTTGCAGAATCTAGTATATTCCTGTATATTTCTTATTTTGGTGGTAAGGAGGTCCACCATGACTATCCCAAAATCTCCAGCCTAGAACTGGGAAACTTGGCATCTCTGAATCCCTGCTGCCACCTCTGGCTTATATAGATTTAGGTTAGAACCACAGCAGCCATCTCAGAAGGGGAGGCTGTAGCAAAGTGATTTAAACTTCCTCACTAAACTAAGCTGGTGTGGCCCTGCTACCCTGAGAAAACTAGGGTATTAAGGACATGATTTTCTTGTAGTTCTATTCCTTCTCCATCTTGCATGTTCACTAGCTTCCTGATAATATAACCAAGTCTTCTTTCCCACATCTTGTAATCCAATTGGACCACATGTCCGTGGGCTGGAAAAAGGAGAGGATCGATGATCAATAGGCTGGTGATGTGCCAACAGAAATGCCCTCACGTGCCAGGTAATAATATACATACATAGTAGATGACGGCAGAAAAAGACCTGCACGGTCCATCTAGTCTGCCCAACAATTTAAACTCATATGTGCTACTTTATGTGTATACCTGACCTTGATTTGTTTCTGCCATTTTCAGGTCACAGACCGTAGAAGTCTGCCCAGAACAAAGCCCACCTCCCAACCACCAGCCCCGCCTCCCTCCACCGGCTCTGCCACCCAATCTCGGCTAAGCTTCTAAGGATCCATTCCATTTGAACAGGATTCCTTAATGTTTATCCCACGCATTTTTGAATTCCGTTACTTTTTTCATCTCCACCACCTCCCGCGAGAGGGCATTCCAAGCATCCACCACTCTCTCCGTGAAAAAATACTTCCTGACATTTTTCTTGCGTCTGCCCTCCTTCAATCTCATTTCATGTCCTCTCATTTTACCACCTTCCCATCTCCAGAAAAGGTTCGTTTGCGGATTTATACCTTTCAAATATTTGAACGTCTGTATCATATCACCCCTGTTTCTCCTCTCCTCCAGGGTATACATGTTCATGTGCGCAAGTCTCTCATACGTCTTGTAACACAAATCCCATACTATTTTCGTACCTTTTCTTTGCACCGCTTCAATTTTTTTTACATCCTTAGCAAGATACTCTGGCCTCAATGGACAACCAGTGCAATTTTATTAAACTGGGAGAAATATTATCCATAATGAGTATGCAAGACAGATTTGCACAGAATGGAGATGCAAATTTCTCACCTATATTTTATTTTATTTACTTGGATTTGCTAGACTATTCTAGCTGCCAGAGCAGAACAGAGCAGTGTACAGACTAAGTTCAGATAAAGGTAATGATAGAAAAGGTAAAAAAAAAAAAACCTCAGGGGAGAGAGAGTGCAAAGTTTAAAGTTGCCTTGAGTTGGTGGTAATGATATGCATACAGCAATATTTTAATAATGATCACAACAGTCATTCAGCCAATCCAGAAAACAAAGCTGCCAAGTATATTCCATTACACTGCTTTTAAACTTTTTTTTCTAATATGTTTGTTTTTATCTTTCTCCTGAAGGAAATGCAACACCGAGTGCTCAGTTGTAATGTTATTGAAAAGGAGAAGAGGCCAAGCACTAAAAAAGATTAGAACTCAAAGAACTGGAAACAGATAAAGCTAGCTGTCAATGTATAGCTTATCTGTATAGAATAACAATGAATTTCTTCTGTACGTTGTGTCTAAATATTTCTTTCTTTTCCTCTTTTTCCTCTTACCTGCTTGTGCTGTTTTCTCCTATACTGTGTAACCTTGTCATTGCTTCATTAATCATTTGACTTCTGCAACACAAACCAATACCAAATGTGTAAAAGATCTTCCTATACAATGCCTCAGATCCTATTTCCATTCCAGCGCTTCAACATATTTCAAATCTTACATGCCATTTTGAAGACAGGAAATTCAGTCGCGCTTGATGTACATTGCATGGCCTCTTCCATTGTGACTTTCTCTGTCAACATTTAAAATCAAAGCTTTGAGTTGAACAAAATTATTCTTGTGCAATTAGGACTTAATTCACTACAGGGTCCTTTTGCTAAGCACTAATGTATGTTTACTGCTGCTAAAAATGCCTTACCATGGGGCGCACTCAGGTGCCCCGTGGTAATTTTGGGATCGATGAGTTAGCATATCTGGGTTTAAAAAAAGGTTTGGACAAATTCTTGGAGGAAAAGTCCATAGTCTGCTATTGAGGCAGACATGGGAAGCAACTTCTTTTGCCCTGGGATTTGTAGAATGGAGTGTTCAACAAAATACAGAAATTCACTCCTGCTGTATGCTCTGTAGGTTGATGCAAAACCATGAACTATAATATATGATATATATGTGTATCAAATAGCCTCAATAGCCCAGGGAAACTTAAATTAGGACTCCACTGAATTGGCCAGCATCATAGGCTCCTCCTACCTTCCGAAAAAAGAATGGAGTGTTGCCATGATTTGGGCTTCTGCCAAGTACTTGTGTCCTGGCTTGGCCACAGGATACTGGGCTAGATGGACCATTGGTCTGACCCAATATGGCTACTCTTATGTTCTTATGTACTCATTTTTAGCACTGGGGATGGAAAGTGAATGTGCTGTGTGCTAATGGGGGTTAGAACAACAATATTGCCATGTACTAATAGCGCATGAGCCGTTACTGCCTACAAAATAGGGTAATGGGAAAATTAGCACATGGCCATTAATACAGAAATTTTTTTTTTTTAAAATCAGTCTTTTCACCCCAGCAGTAAAAATGGCCTTAGCACATGGGAATGACCCATATAAGGATGTGCTAAGGCCACTTTTTAGCGCAGTTTGGTAAGAGGCACCTAAAATTCAGGATTTGTTAAACACAATTCATCAGAAATGGATCCACCAACTTCACAACTGAATGTTAGAAAACACAGGCAAGATGGCATGGATATTCCAAAAAGATATGTAAACCCTCCTCTGTTACCTTTTTTCAGACCAGCCTCCGATCTGAATCATGTATACCTAGCAGAACACTCACACGGAATCTAAACTTGTCCCAATAAAAATGGCGAAGGGTCTACATGATAGACGACGAATTCCAAAGACTATCAAGTTTCATATTAAATATGATCTTACATATACAATTATGCTCAACCATGTCTAGCTAGTTAATAAGATGTAATGTAATATTGTTTACTGTATACTGAACAGTTCCACTATAAGTTATTACTAATTAATGTTAGCTAATCTTTTGATAACATACTGTTAAATGTAAACTGCTTAGAACTTGTCGGTAAAGAAGGGTGCTAGTGAGCTATTGACAAAGATGGACGCTTGATATCTCATCTCCTGCCAACACGACTAGAAAATCGTCTGGAACAGCATATTTTGCAAGATCCTTTTTTGCTTCTCATCTTGTCCCTATATATTAACTCATGTCAAGCTCAAAAACATCTAAAGTGGATCTCTGCGCTTCCACAAAACCAGGCTCTAAAAGGTCCTCCGATGACAGAGAAAATGGCACCCGGAAAATCAGCTCCTGCACTAACTGAATCGGTATTAGAGGAACTCCGGGCACTTAGAGATCTCTCCTCCAAACATTATGAAACTACCTGCAAATTGAAAGCAGAAATTGCAAACATCACTACCTCATTATCCACCTTTCAAATTCGAGTTGAGGAGCTAGAGAAACGATCCGATCATGCGGCTCTGTAAATAGCCCGCTTACAAGAAACATCAGCGGCTCAATTTAAAAAGCTGGAACTGGATATTGAAGATCTAGCCAACAGACCCAGACAGAACAATATCAGAATAATGGGTCTCAAAGAGGGACTTGAAGGAACAAATATATTAGACTTTCTCAGCAAATGGATCCCTTCTATACTTCATATTACCTTCGATCCTCCATTGGAGTTTGAACGTGCTCATCATGTGCCATCGTTTAAGAGACTCAATCAGCCACACCCCAGGCCTATAGTGGCAAAGTTGCTGAGATTCCAACAAGCAATGCAGATCTTAACCACTGCTCGCACTCAGAGAGGGTGGTGAACGCTTGGAATGCCCTCCCGCGGGAGGTGGTGGAGATGAAAACGGTAACGGAATTCAAACATGCGTGGGATAGGCATAAAGGAATCCTGTGCAGAAGGAATGGATCCACAGAAGCTTAACTGAAATTGGGTGGCGGGGGGAAGAGGGGTTGGTGGTTGAGAGGCTAGGATAGGGGAGGGCAGACCTATACGGGGTCTGTGCCAGAGCCGGTGATTGGAGGCGGGACTGGTGGTTGGGAGGCAGGAAATACTGCCTGACAGACTTATATGGTCTGTGCCATGGAAAAGACAGGTACAAATCAAGGTAAGGTATACACATATGAGTTTATCTTGGGCAGACTAGATGGACCGTGCAGGTCTTTTTCTGCCGTCATCTACTATGTTACTATGTTACATCCTGTTATAAATATCGACGGTAAATCTATCCTGATTGTTCCCGATTTAGCTAAAACAACTGCAAAAAACAGAAAAGCTTTTCTGGAAATGAGACCAAAGCTTAAATCCCTAGGGGCGAGATTTGGTCTGCAATACCCTGCCCGAATGACCGTTACTCTACACAATACTACCAAAACAATTGATTCTCCAGAACAACTACAGACTCATCTGGATCAACTTCATTCTCATGGAATGTCATAATGAGACTGAGTTCCAGCATATCCTTTTGCTTTAAAAACTAAATGTCTGCATCATGACGCTATAGTGTATACTATAAGTTTATGATTAAAAAAGTGGAATTTCCAAACTGTTTAAGTAAACCCGCTAAGTTAAATATTTTATGTATACATATGTCATTGCAAGGCACCTTTGTCCTGTTGTGATATATGTGTCTTTATTCTTGCTAATGCGCAGTTCTAGTTTCCATAAACATTGAATTAATATTTTCTCCCTTGGTAGGACTTGATTATTAAGGTCCTTGTTTTTCTTTGTCACAGGCGTTAGCACCATTTTACATAGTTCTTCTACATTGACTGAGCTAATCTTGGGCTAGCTCTTTATGTCGTTAGGTTTCAATATGTTTTCTTATTTCATTTGTTTTATATGAGAGGAATCATGTCATTCAAAGATTCTATTTTCATCATCTATCACTCTCCATAATAGCTAATACTTTATCCAATACAGCTCTAAAAATTATATCATGGAATGTGAATGGTTTAAAACATCCTGTAAAACATAAGAAAATACTCACACATCTTAAAACATAGTAACATAGTAGATGACGGCAGAAAAAGACCTGCATGGTCCATCCAGTCTTCCGAACAAGATAACTCATATGTGCTAATTTTGTGTATACCCTACTTTGATTTGAACCTGTGTTCTTCAGGGCACAGACCGTATAAGTCTGCCTAGCACTATCCCCGCCTCCCAACCACCAGCCCCGGCACAGACCGTATAAGTCTGCCCAGCACTATCCCTGCCTCCCACCACTGGCTCTGGCACAGACCTTATAAGTCTGCCCAGCACTATCCCTGCCTCCCAACCACCAGTCCCGCTTCCCACCACCGGCTCAGGCACAGACCGTATAAGTCTGCCCAGCACTATCTAGAAATGTTAAATAGTAGTAGTAGTATCCCCGCCTCTCAACCACCAGCCCCGCCTCCCGATCTTGACTAAGCTCCTGAGGATCAATTCCTTCTGCACAGGATTCCTTTAAAAAATTTAAACCATCCATTATTTTCCTTCAGGAAACCCATATCACTAACTTAAATAAATTAATTTCTCCTTATAAATGGATATCTCAATCTATAGACGCTCCTTCGATAGGTAGAAGAAATGGAGTATCTATACTTTTGCATAAAGATCTCCAAATTAAAATTCTTGAACAATTAGCTGACACTGAAGGACATTGGTTAATTGCTAAAGTAGAAATTTCCACACAACAGCTATTACTAGTAAATGTATATGCACCTAATATTGGCTCACCAAATTTTTCTCTCTCACTGTTTCACTCTATTTCTTCTTTCACTCCAATTCCTATACTTATATCTGGTGATTTCAACCTTCCACTCAATGTATGGTTGGATAAAAGTTCTCATGCTGCTAAATCTATTTCCAAAGCTACCATTATACTACAGTCTTTAGTTACTCAATTAAACTTGACAGATCCCTGGAGAACAAAATTTCCAAATACAAGAGACTATACACATTTCTCTTCATCTCACAATAGTACTTCCTACTGTCTGCTACATCCGATTGTTATTTCTGATCATGCTCCCATCTCCTTAAATTTATCTTCTCTAAACCAAGCATATACCAGATCCCTTGTGTGACGTCTCAATGCTAATCTCGTAACTGATGAAAAAAATCAAAATACGAATTAGTAATTTTATCTCTGAATTTTTTCAAAATAATTCAGATGAGACATTATCCCCACTCACTATATGGGAAGCCTTCAAGGCAACATTAAAAGACAAAATGATCTCTATTGCAGCGTTTCAAAGAAAAGAGCAAAATACTATATGGAATGATTTAGGAAAACAAATTAAGGAATGCAAAAATAATTCTCTTTTCTCTCAAGATAGACAATTCTTAAATAAAATGTATTAGCTTAAATATAGATATAATAAAATAGCTAGTGAAATAGCTACACAAGAAAGTTTTCAAACTAAAATACAATATTATGCGGAAGGCAACAAAAGTGGTAAGATACTAGCTAATTATCTTAAATGTAAGAGAACCAAAGTTCAAATTCCATCCATTAGAAACAATAAAAACAAAATTGTTACCTTAACTTCTGATATATTGAAATCGTTTCACCAATTTTATAGTGCATTATATAGATCTGAGACAACTGGAGACTATACAAAAATTGAGAACTTCCTTGCTCATCTAGAACATCCACAATGGAATACTGCAGATAATAAAATTCTCTTAAAGTCATTTAATACAGAAGATGTCTTACAAGCCCTAAAAGATCTCCCTTCTCATAAAGCACCTGGTCCAGGTGGCATTCCCATTGAATTCTATAAAACATTCAAAAACACTCTTTCTACAGCTCTCGTACATTTATTCAACACAATGGATCCTTCAAATGTCTCAGCTAGTAGACCATTTAGATTTGTTTTAGCAAAATGGTGTTTAGTGAAGAAGATAAAGACACTATTAATTTTTTGCAAAACAGTAAGGTTTACAGCACAAATCATTTGCTAAGGGGTCCTTTTACCAAACTGTGGTATAAAGGGCCCTGCGGTAGCAGCGGGTACCTTTTTTGCCACGTGCCAGGGCCCTTTTCACCACAACAGGTAAAAAGCCCCTAAACAAGTCAAGACATGGCCATGCAGTAAGATTATTCTTACCACGTGGCCATGCAAGGGGAGCACTTACCGCCACCCACTGAGGTGGCGATAAGGGCTCCCACATTTAACCCGTTAGTAATTGGTCAGCGATTAAAGGCTGGGTTCATGCCGCGCTAGAAATTGCAAAATTATTTTCCACAGTGCTGGAAATGGTGTGCGTTCGAGGCAGAACTACTGCCTGCAGCTGCGTTGGGCCAGTGGTATGTCCAGATTGCAGCACAGCAACCCTTTAGTAAAAGGGCCCCAAAGGCTGGACTAATGTATTTTCCAAGGTCATACTAAGGGACTGTTTTATACAGCTGCAGTAAGCACTAATGCATGCTTACTGCAAGTTAAAAACGTATTCCATGGGGCATGTTGAGGTGCTCCGCAGTAGTTTTGGCATGCATATGTGTTTCCCACACGCTAAATATTAATTTTTATTTTTTAGCGCAGGGGCCATGTTTGGGGATGGAGAGTGGGTGTGTTCAGCGCTAATGGGTTAGCACGTGGGCATTGCCGCGTGCCAACCCATTAGCACGTGAGACCTTACCACCTAGAAAATAGGTGTAGTCAAGGGCTCACATAATAAAGAAAAATTTAGCATGTGTCTCTATTACTGATTTGTACTCACTTGTTTCATATTTGGTAAGGGTCTCTATCAGGCTTATTTTTGAAAAAGAAGGGCGTCCATCTTCCGAAACAAATCGGGAGATGGGCGTCCTTCTCTCAGGGTCGCCCAAATCGGCATAATCGAAAGCCGATTTTGGGTGCCCTCAACTGCTTTCCATCGCGGGGACGACCAAAGTTCACAGGGGCGTGTCAGCAGCGGAACGAAGGCGGGACTGGGGCATGCTTAACACATGGGCGTCCTCGGCGATAATGAAAAAAAGAAGGGCGTCCCTGACGAGCACTTAGCCGACTTTACTTGGTCCATTTTTTCATGTGACCAAGCCTCAAAAAGGTGCCCGAACTGACCAGATGACCACTGGAGGGAATTGGGGATGACCTCCCCTTACTCCCCCAGTGGTCACCAACCCCCTCCCACCCTAAAAAAAAAAACTTTAAAAACATTTTTTGCCAGCCTCAAATGTCATACCCAGCTCCATGACAGCAGTGTGTAGGTACCTGGAGAGGTTTTAGTGGGTGCAGTGCACTTCAGGCAGGCGGACCCAGGCCCACCTCCCCTACCTGTTACACTTGTGGTGGTAAATGTGAGCCCTTCAAAACCCACCACAAACCCACTGTACCCACATGTAGGTGCCCCCTTCACCCCTTAGGGCTATGGTAGTGTTGTACAGTTGTGGGGAGTGGGTTTTGCGGGTCTCAGCACCCAAGGTAATGGAGCTATGCACCTGGGAGCAATTTCTGAAGTCCACTGCAGTGCCTCCTAGGGTGCCCGGTTGGTCTCCTGGCATGTGATGGGAACCAGTGCACTACAAATGCTGGCTCATCCCACGACCAAAGGGCTTGCATTTGGTCGTTTCTGAAATGGGCGTCTTCGGTTTCCAATATCGCAGAAAAATGGGGACAACCATCTCTAAGGACGACCAGCTCTAAGGTCGACCTAAATGTTGAGATTTGGGCATCCTCGACCGTATTATCGAAACGAAAGATGGCCGCCCATCTTGTTTCGATAATACGGGTTTCCCCGCCCCTTTGCCGGGACATCCTCAGGAAAATTTGGGCGCCCCGTTCGATTATGCCCCTCCATGTAAACTAACTGTTTATCACATTCTCTAGCAATGAGTTCCAGAGTTTAATTACACATTGAGTGAAAAAATATTATCTCCAATTTGTTGTAAATTTACTACTTAGTAGCTTCATTGTGTGCCCCCTAGTCCTTGCATTTTTGGAAAGACCAAACAAGCAATTCTTGTCTACCATTTACACTCTACTCAGTATTTTATAAACTTCTATCATATCTCCCCTCAGTCGTCTCTTTTTCAAAACGAAGATCCCTAGCCTCATAGGGAAGTGTTCCATCCCTTTATCATTATTGTTGCTCTTTTCTGTACCTTTTCTAATTCTGGCACTGAAAACCCACCTCATCATTGCTGCCTCTTCCTTCTGACCATTATTCCCTGTGTACAATAACTCTTTAGCTACCTTTTTCTTAATTCCCACCCCCTCTCTCCCCATCTCTAGTCATCTCCTTATCCCGGTTTTAAAAATTATGGGGTATGTTTACTAGGGTGCGCTATAGGCGCGTTAGCATTTTTAACGTGCATACTGCTGTCATGGAGCTGGGTATGACATTTGAGGCTGGCATAGAGGCTGGCAAAAAATATTTTTAAAGTTTTTTTGATGGTGGGAGGGGGTTAGTGACCACTGGGGAAGTAAGAGGAGGTCATTCCCGATTCCCTCCAGTGGTCATCTGGTCAGTTCGGGCACCTTTTTGAGACTTGATCACAAGAAAAAATGGACCAAGTAAAGTCGGCATACTGCTCATCAGGGATGCCCATCTTTTTTCCATTATCGCCAAGGACGCCCATGTGTTAAGCACACCCCAGTCCTGCCTTTGCTATGCTTCCGACACGCCCTCCGGGAACTTTGGTCGTCCCCGCGACGGAAAGCAGTTGAGGACGCCCAAAATTGGCTTTCGATTATGCCAATTTGGGTGACCCTGGGAGAAGGATGCCCATCTCCCGATTTGTGTCGAAAGATGGGCGCCCTTCTCTTTCGAAAATAAGCCTGTTGGTCTCTCCCAGTATGGCAAGACTTATGTTCTCATGTTCTGAAAATTTACTTTAGTGTGTAGACTTTAACAAAAACAAGTCTGCCACATAGTGTAGGTGCTAAGAGAAGTCGTAGATTGACAGGACTACTCTGCATACTGCAGTAAATGCCTGCATTTTCTGTCATACCTATTTTGATTGCATGAAAGTCAGAAGAGCCCTTAGAATTAATAGATAAATCAAGGAATAGAACACACAAATAACTTCCTTGGAGTTGTAAATTTTGCTTTCTGCAAAACTTCATGAATAGGTGATATACAGCCAAGATTCTATATTATTGCAGCTTTCCAAATCTCAACACCAGTCAATTTTGTAGACTGCATATGCCTCAGGAGAAAAAGTGTGAAAGCCAATGCTTTTATAATATTATAAATCATAGGGGCTGATATTCAGCAGGCAATATCCACATAAAGGAATATTTGTCAGTATTTGAAGACTTGGCTTTTCTGTACCCTGACGTGAGTGGGAAGAGTGGAGTGGTTTTGTACTTGATGTTTTTATGTTTTGCATTGTTGTTTGTTAGTTCTTTTTTAAACCATACATTTTATATTTTTAAGAATTATAATTTGATTTTGTACGTTTTTGAATTGTAATTTGTCCTGTACATACTGCTGGACTAATGGGAGGATGATAAATCTTTGAATTAAATATGTACATGTTTTTATGTGGATAGACACATCTTGTCCATGTCAGAGCATTGAATATGTTTCCTTAACTTTATATGGATAATAATCCGTAGAAGGATGCCTATTGGGTAAACCATGAAAATATTCATGAGTTTGTTCCTGTTTTAGTGAAATTTAACTATAAGATGCATATGAGTTCTTGGCACATTTATATCCTTAGCTAAACATTTCATGGAATTTTCTGCATGTTCCAAAATCAGGAACTTCACACCCTCTAAGGTGTGGTAACATGTGAAAATTGTTTTTAAAAATTTTCCCTTAGAGCACCATAAAATTAAAGGGCCCACTAACAATAATTCCAAAGAGTCCCAGGTTTCCCTGGAAGGCCTCTTATTCCTGATGGCCCCCTCTCACCAACCCCAAAGTGGTGCTAAAATGTTCCAAAGACATTCTGCCCTGAAGTCTTGTCTTTTACATAGATTACCATGAGGGTTGGCCTTATTTTGCAGTGTGACCCCTTAGCACTTAACTATGAGGGTACCATTAGGGTACAGACAACACCACTTTGAAAGAAACAGCCCGTCGGGACATGAAGAAGTGGAGATTGCCCATCCCAATCGCTTCATACCCCTTGGGGTTGATTTGGGGTCCTGGAAAGAAAAAAGGGGAATGAATGAAAACTGACCCTCAGAGTAATCTTTGAAAACAGTGAAGTTACAGGAAAGAAGATGTTGAAAACATTTTAGCCACCTCTTCAAAGTTAATTAGGCCACCAGGGATCAGAATACAGGGATCCTTCAATTTGGATCATATATTCCACCTGCTGCCCCCTAACAGGAGACCTTTTTTTCTACATGTATTGAAAAAATAACACATCTTTTAAACTGCAGCTATGTTTTCTGTGAACACAGACTACAAATCTTATTTCAAATGTGCTCATTTTCATATTTTGTGGCATTAATGAGCTGCTTTATCTGATTTTGCATCGCAGCAGGTCTTTAATGCAAAATTTACAAAAACTTACATACAAAACCGATTTCATGCTAAAGTCTGCTATTGTGGAGTGGCCACAAAAATGTACTATGTAAGAAAATGGTACAAAATGTGTAATCTTTGGCATTTGTTGTGTTTTGCATTATTTGTCACATAGAATGGATTCCCTATATGGTGCCTAGATTTGCATGCCAAAATATAGGCATGCTCCCAAGATGTGAACACAATTTAATTGGTTAACTAGCCAATTGACATCAATAATTGGGTGCAAACAATCAAATCATTGATGTTAATTGGCACCCATTGTCATTTGTGTTTGTGTTTATTTAGATTTCCTAAATTGCTCTAACTGCCTGGGCAGAGCAGAGCAATGTACAGAGTCAAAAAATACATAAAGAAACTCCAAACATTTGATAGGAAAGGGGTACAATCATGCAAAAGAAGGTACAGGAACACACATTACTCAATCTAACACAGAGAAAAGAAGGCCAGCGAGCTGCATAGTGAGCAGCTGCACATAACATGGCGGCTGCCAAGCGGTAGCTCTCTGGCTCGCACGGTCCTCCGGCTTCCCCGCCATGGAAGGAGTGACATCACAAAAGACTCCGGTGGGGATTGGCAGGGAGGCCAAGAGGGAGTGGGATCATGGCCTGTCGTCGCCAAAAAAAAACCAAATAAAGGGCTGCCGAGGAGGCAGGGAAGCCTCTTGGACGGTGAGCAGCAGATCTTTCCCTTCCCTCCCTCCCTTAACACTAGGTGGGGGTTTCATGACCACATGGTTTATCTCTAGGTAGGCCTAATTGTTAGACAGTCATCCCAAACATATTCTGCTGTGTCTTATAGTAGGTGTAGATGACAGCAAATTCAACAGCAAATTCAACCATCGAAGACACAGACAGTTAATAAAAATAAACACATCTAACCCCTCCTTGGAACCACATCACCAAATCAAACTAGGATACGTCAATGCAAGATCAGCAGTAAGCAACTCGATAGACATACTAGATTGGATCACCACAGACAAACTAGACCTCTTATTTATCACAGAAACCTGGTTCCATAGTCCTACAGACCCCGCCATCCTACAAACGTGCCCACCAGAATACAAAATCACGCACTGGACAAGAAATGGAGAAAAAAGAGGAGGCGGAATAGCTTTAATATACAAACCTGAATTCACCATCACAATCACAGGCGAATCTACCTCACCACAACTTGAAATTGCATCGACAAGAATCAACCATCCAAGTCTAATAGGACACCTTAACACAATCCTATTCTACAGGCCACCAGGAAAATGGCAAGACGCCCAAACACAACTCATGGATTTCATCTCGAATACCTGCGTATCAACTTCAAACATCCTCATACTAGGAGACATCAACTTACACCTAGAAGATGACACCCTACCAAGTACACGAGAATTCAAAGAATTCCTACAACTCTGGGATCTGCAAACACCCAACTTACAACCAACACACGAAAAAGGACACACACTAGATATCATAACAAATAGACTCGAACCGAACTCAACTATCACACTCACCAACACAAGATGGACACCCACACTATGGTCAGACCACCATAAAGCAAATGTCACACTTTACTGGCAAAAAACACAACCAAACACAATCAACAAACATGAGCGAACAACCTACACAACAAGAGGAAAAATAGACCCCACAACATTCTGGCAACAGATCTACCAGAGTGAATGGACTGCAAACGCTGGCACCATCCAATTCCTCCAAGAATGGGACGATATAAGCACAACAACATTAGACAAAATCGCCCCAGTCCAAACCAGAACATCACACAGGAAAAATGCAAATCCATGGTTCAACGAAGAGCTGAAAAAACTGAAAACACAAGTCAGGAGACTTGAACGAGCCTGGAATAAAAAGAGAGATGAACAAACACTAAACGACTGGAAACAACTTCGGAGAAAATACAAATACACCATCAAACAGACAAAAAGACTACACTATAAAACATTAATAGGACCAAACTACAAAGACACACATAAACTCTTCAACCTCGTGAACAAACTGTTAGACACCACACCTGTTACAACCAACGGCAAAGATACACCAAGTGTTGACAACCTTGCAAAATACTTCAAGGAGAAGATTGTACAATTACGACAAAAAATACCCGCCAGCACTATAGAATACACCACTCTCCTAGACTGTCTAGATCCAGAAGAAGGAACACACCCAGCAGACAGAACCTGGACCGAATTTGAACTATTACCAGAAGAACTCATCTCTAAAACTCTCAAAAAATATGCCAAATCCAACTGCAAACTAGACATATGTCCAAATAGCCTCATGCAAACTGCTCCTCAACAATTCATAACAAACCTAACAAATCACATAAACTACATGCTACAAAATGGACTCTTCCCAAAAGAAAAAGGAAAAATCCTACTCACACCAATTCCTAAAGACACAAAGAAAAACACGAGCGAAATAACCAACTACAGGCCAATTGCATCCATACCACTAATAACCAAGCTAACGGAAGGTATGGTAACCAAACAGCTCACAAACTATCTAGACAAACATTCAATACTGCATGATGCCCAATCAGGATTCCGTTCGAATCACAGCACAGAAACAGTATTAGTCACCCTAACGACCAGATTCAAACAAAGAATTGCAACCGGCAACAATATACTCCTCTTACAATTCGACATGTCCAGCGCCTTCGACATGGTTGATCATGAAATCCTAATACACATACTTGAATACTTTGGCATCGGAGGAAATGTCTTGAATTGGTTCAAGGGGTTCCTAACCCTGCGCTCGTATCAAGTCACATCAAATTCAACCACGTCCAAGGCATGGATACCTGAATGTGGAGTCCCACAGGGATCACCTCTCTCTCCAACTATATTCAACCTAATGATGATCCCTTTAGCAAAACTCCTATCAAACCATAACCTCAACCCGTACATATACGCCGATGATGTGACAATATACATCCCATTCAAACAAGACATCAAAGAAATCTCCAGCGAAATCAATAAAAGTCTACACATCATGAACACATGGGCAGATGCATTCCGCCTGAAACTGAACGCAGAAAAAACCCAATGCCTGATACTCACCTCCCAATACAACACAACAGAATTCAACGTGATAAACACACCAAACCTAAAACTTCCAATCTCAGAAACACTAAAAATCCTTGGAGTGACTATCGACCGCCACCTAACACTCGAAACTCACGCAAACAACATAACCAAGAAGATGTTCTTCAGCACGTGGAAATTGAAAAGAATTAGACCATTCTTCCCAAGATTCGTCTTCCGCAGCCTAGTGCAATCCCTCGTCCTTAGCCACTTGGATTACTGCAACTCATTATACGCTGGCTGCAAAGAGCAAATACTAAGGAAACTTCAAACAGCCCAGAACACAGCAGCCAGGCTCATCTTCGGAAAACCTAAATATGAAAGGGCAAAACCACTACGAGAGAAACTACATTGGCTTCCACTCAAGGACCGCGTTACTTTTAAAACTTGCACACTAGTCCATAAGATCATTTACGGTGAAGCCCCAGCGTACATGTCTGATTTAATAAACCTACCACCTAGAAACGCCAAAAGATCATCCCGAACTCACCTCAACCTTCATTACCCAACCTGCAGGGGCTTGAAGTACAAGACGATACACGCGTCAACCTTTTCCTACAAGAGCACGAAGTCTTGGAATACATTACCACGCAACCTAAGAATGATCAACGAACAAGCCTCCTTCCGTAAACTACTGAAGACACACCTGTTCGAACAAACTTATGGAAAGAGCCAATACACATAGAGACCACTCACTGTCCACAATGCAATACACATCCACATCTGATCCATCATCCCTTTATCCAGTCAACCATACATTCGTCCACGGAACTATGTACACTATATGTCTAGGCGCCTAATAATGCCCTTTTTTCCCATTGTCTCTTTCTAATGTCTCTGTGTTTTGTCCCATTGTTATACTACCAACGATATTCGAATGCCTCGCACAACTCTGTTCAATGTAATCCATAACTTAGTTGTAACAAATGTATTTCTATTATTCAAGTCTTATTGTAAGCCACACTGAGCCCGCAAATAGGTGGGAAAATGTGGGATACAAATGCAACAAATAAATAAATAAATAAATTAGTTATTCCTAGTATCATTCTGTTACAATAATCACTGACATTCTTATGTTGCAATAGGTGGGACGAAGGTACTTCTTGTTCGTTATCTTCTCACAAGATTGCTGTACATGGCTCTTTATATTGTCACAGCTGCGGAGGCACCCGAGCCTAGGAATTGCTGGAGGTGCTGGAACACCAGCCGAAAGGGAGTTTGGTCGCTTGAGGCAAGGACAGGAGCACTCACAGGTGGCAGACTAATCACCTAGCTGGCTCTAAATGGCAGGTGAAATGCCGGGCTGGGATGCAGTATAAAGCGGACAGGCATGCAGCCATGCTGGAGGCGGACATATGGCTGACCGCTACATAAAACGGCGAGTTCTGCTCCACAGCTGGAAAGGCATGGCGGGGAAGGAAAGCCTCCTCAACAAAGAACTTATGGCTCGGGTGCTTCCTAGGGGTTATGCTGATGTATTTTAATAAAGCTGTGGCCATTTATTCCCAAAAGTAAACTTGTTTATGGCTTAGTCATTGTGTGTCTTAAGTGTGTGAGAGGGGGCGAGAACATGTGGAGCCTGCCTATGTTAAACCAAAACCTGATTCAACTGGCAGCAGTTTTGAGCCAGCCCTAATCACCAAAGGCTTGACTGAAAAGCTAGGTTTTCAAATTTGCCTTAAAACTGAGGAGCGATGAGTCACTACAAAGGGCAAGGGGCAAAGAGTTCCAAATGTGTGTGTGTGGGGGGGGGGGGGGGGGGGGAGAGAAAGAAGAAAGGGCAGTGCCTGATTGTTTCTAGGTGGGCATATCTAGGGCTTAGCAGAAAAAGGCGATGATCATATAAGGAACAGAGTACCCTCGCAGGTGAATAGGGGATAGTAAAGCAGGAGAGATAGTCAGGTGTACCCATCCTAAAAGACTTAAATGTTAGTAGTATGACTTTGAAAGTAATCCTATTCTATAAGGCATGGTGCCTAATTCTAATAGCATGTAACTCAAAAGGGGGTGTGGCCATGGGAGGGGCATGGGCATTTCAGGGGTGTTCCAAAAATTTACGTGCGATCTTACACAATACCACCTCAGTGTGCCTAACTTGGATGCCAGCATTCACACCAGGTTTCAGCAGGCATAAATCTGGTGCCAAAAATTAGGCATGGGAATCAGCGCTTAGCATAATTCCATAGAGGATGCGCATCTTTTATAGAATTACGCTTAATTCCCCCCATAATGTGCTCTTTTGCAAAGTCACTTTAAGGTCAATTTTACAACTAGGTACCTCTATTTAGGTACCCTGAATTTGACTTGATCTTCCTCTTTTCCCCCATATCTCAAAAGGAGGAGATAACAAAAAAAGTCAGCCTTACTGAATCTGCCCAGCTGTAGTTCACCCTGGGGCTCATCAATCCTTCTGATTATTTCACCTTACTTCCCGGCACTCCTTTGTGCTCCATGGGGTTCTCAAGGGGTCTGGCATGCCCATTAGGGCACAACCCTTTGGCCATGCCCTATAGCCATGCCGCAGGAGTGTCATGATCTTTATGGGAGTGGGGGTGACACCCAGAGAAGACATCAGCCACCGAGTCGAGAGTTCCTAGAGGAAGGCGAAAAATGGCAATTCTCCTTCTCTTCCACAGCACTGCTTGGTAAGCCCCAAAGCGTCCTCTCTGCCCTTTACTGTTTTAATTAATGTTCTCTGCCTTTCTGTTTTAATGTATTATTATCAATCTGTGTGAACTGCTTGGACCATTTTTATGAAGAAATTGCAGTATATCAAGATTTTAATAAGCAAACATAATGGCGATTATGCACATTAATTCTATATATGGCGACTAAATGTACATGTTTCCCCAGTATATGCGCTATTCAATAAACCGCATCTTATCGTAGATGTAGTTTATAGAATAGTGCTATGTGCATTATTCGAGTGAGCCTACATTTTAGATGCCATATGCATAACTTACACGTAAATGTTGACACCTGGCTCTCTGACCACCGCGAATGCAGTGGTCCCACTGTTCCCAGTCCTGCCCTCCTGGAAGTGACATCAAAAGCTCTCCTGACCTCTCTCTGGCTCTCTGACCACCGCAAATGCAGCAGTCCTACTGTTCCCAGTCCTGCCCTCCCGCAAGTGACATCACAGTGTCTTCATTTCATAAGTACATAAGTAATGCCATACTGGGAAAAGACCAAAGGTCCATCGAGCCCAGCATCTTGTCCCCGACAGCGGACAATCCAGGTCAAGGGCACCTGGCAAGCTACCCAAACGTACAAACATTTTATACAAGTTACTCCCGAAATTGTGGATTTTTCCCGAAGTCCATTTAGTAGCGGTCTATGGACTTGTCCTTTAGGAAACCGTCCAACCCCTTTTTAAACTCTGCCAAGCTAACCACCTTCTCTACGCTTTCCGGCAACAAATTCCAGAGTTTAATTATGCGTTGGGTGAAGAAAAAGTTTCTCCTATTTGTTTTAAATTTACTACACTGTAGTTTCATCGCATGCCCCCTAGTCCTAGTATTTTTGGAAAGCGTGAACAGACGATTCACATCCACCTGTTCCACTCCACTCATTATTTTATATACCTCTATCATGTCTCCCCTCAGCTGTCTCTTCTCCAAGCTGAATAGCCCTAGCCTCCTTAGTCTTTCTTCATAGGGAAGTCGTCCCATCCCCGCTATCATTTTTGTCGCCCTTCGCTGCACCTTTTCCAGTTCTACTATAAATTTCTGCAGCTCTCTAGTGGCATGCTATGCTTGTGTTTTATCTGGTCTATGCTGTTTGCCTGTGCTGTTTACCTGCTGCTGTGCTTGTGTTTTTCAGAGCTCTCCAGACCTCTCTCTGGCTCTATGGCCACCATGAATGTGACATTCCTGCTGTTCCCAGCCCTGCCCTTCCAGAAGTGACATCACAGTTAGTGCCTTCGTTTCTGCTGCTCTCTAGAAGCATGTGCCACTTAGGAGTGCACATAAGGAGCAAGATGTGGTCCATTGTATGCTCCTTTGTACGTGTATGAGTTTGTGCCACTATGCCCAAGAGTTTCTATTTTATATTATCTTCTTTTGCTCCTTTTCTGCTGCAGGCAGCTCATTTAAGACCCCATAACCTGTGGTATACCAAAGTATTTCAACAACATAAATGTCAACTAAGACAAGTGGAAAGGAGATGGCAACGTAATCCTTCTCCTATAACTCTGTCCATTTATTGGCGTACAGCCGATTCTTATAAACAGGCAATACTTGAGGCTAAATAAACCTATTATACTACATTGATAACTAATGAACCTAACTCCTCTATTCTTTACTGGACTTTGCATTCTCTCATGACATGTCATCCTCATGTAGTATCTTCATAGTTACTACTTTCTGCACAAGCTCTGGCCGCTCGCTTTATGACCAAAATTTCTAGTCTGCATACTAGCTTCCACTCTCCGATATTGCTTCCATTTTCTTCAGAAGAGACGGATTCCGCTGTCAGAACTAGCACATTCAGTTGGTTTAATATTCCATCCCTCTCAGATCTCAGTAGAAGTATTCAAAGCATGAGAATGACCACAGCGCCCACTGATCCGATACCATCTACCCTAATCAAATGATATGATCACTCTTAGTTTTTCTTCAGGACTAGTCCCTGACTTTTGGAAACTGGCATCTATTCACTCCAGAACCAAAGATACCTCTAGAGCAGTTATTGATTTAAAGAATAATAGACAAGTTGCAAATCTTCCTTATACCACCAAGATTATTGAGTATGTCGTCCATACACAGCTTAATGACTTCATAACCAAAACCCATGTACTACACCCCAACCAAATGGCTTTTAGGAAACACCATAGCACAGAAACATCTTTACTTGGTATCACAACTTGTATCTACCATGCTTTTGATCAGTTCAAATCTGTTCTCCTTTTATCATTAAACCTTTCTGCAGCTTTTGATCTGGTAAACTACTCTCTTCTTCTCCACCATCTTCAATCTATTGGAATCACAGGTACAGCTTTAGAATGGTTTACCTCTTATCTTTCTGACTGTACCTACATGGTTTTCTTCAGTGGATCGATTTTGGCTCCAGTCCACCCAGGCATAGGTGTACCTCAAGGTTCTATATTTTCACTGACTCTCTTCAACATCTTTCTGGCCCCTCTTCTTAAACTTGTGCAGTCTCTGGAATTAACGATGTTCATCTACACTGACGATATTCAGATACGCTATACTTTAGATACCTCTACTTCTGCAGAAATTGCTACACTTAACCTTAATCTTATAGCGATCACTAATTGGATTCAAGATCACAACCTTGTTCTTAATCCTGAGAAATCTAAGCTTGTCCATTTCTCTGTTAAAAGGCAGACTCCACTACCTATCCATTTATCTAATGTTCCAGTACAACAAACAGACTCTGTTCATATTTTGGATGTCCTCCATGTCTCAGATCTCTCTTTTAAACCTCAGATTGCCAAAGTTCTACTGGCTTTTTTTTTTTTATAAGCTTCATCTAATACTTTCTATACGCTCACTCATCCTCCCTTAATATTCTGATACACTCTTGTTATTTCTCACTTGGAGTACTGCAATTCCCTTTATCAAGGACTTAGAACTAAAGAACAAAAACATGTTCAATTTATTCAAAACGCTGCCAGTTGACTGATAACAAATACTAGGAGATATGACCTCGTCTTAAAGAGTCTCATTGGTTACCGATCACTCATCGCATGACCTACAACATTTTACTGCTTACCTATAAAATACTAATTTAAGGAGAACCTCTCTATCTTTCCTCACTTGTTATACCGAATTGCCCGCCTCAGTCCTCAGATCTGCACAACATAATCAACTTGTTGTTCCCAGTTACCGAATCATTATGCATGAACATATTAGGCATTCAATTTTCTCTGTCCAGGCTCCTCATCTATGTAATAATTTCCCACCTTCTTTAAGACTGGAAACTTCTCTAACCAAATTCAAAACAAATGTGAAAACACATTTATTTAAAGAGGCATACGATTAATTCATTGGTTCTTTTTTCTATTCTGGAGAACTCTGAATAGTCCGTCATCCCTTCTGTTTTGTTCTGTTCTCCCCGCTATCCTATTATAATTGGATTATCACCCTTTCTTCTCTCTGTACTGTCCAGTCTCATCATTGTTTATATATTAGTGGTTTGTTCCATGTTATTTGTGTTTCTAGATTGTAAACCGCCCTGAGGACTCTAAGGGTGTGGTAGTAAATAATAATAATAAAACTTTGAAACTCTTCTTATACTTTAGTACATAAGGTCAAAAATGGGACTGCTGTTTGTGCAGTCCACTTACGAACATAAATCTCTCTACACAGTGGCTGAATATCACCACCATAATGATAAATTTAGGTTCTAACTCCAGAACACCCTGGCCTTTTTCTACATTCACAAATACATTTTGACCATACATTAATTTACTATACATTACCCAAATTTATCCATGGAGAATGGCATTTTAAGGGGCATAGAAAAAGACTTTCCTGTTGGGCATTCACAATTACACAAGTATTTTAGAAAAGGGTTTGCCAAATAGGTCCCATTCTAAAATACATACCTCCATGAATGTCCCTGCAATGGCTATGTTCTGCAGGAGGAACCATTTTAGAACCATAGATGTCCATAAGATCAACATCCTCTATTCAACCATATAGACTGGTCAGGTTCAACACTGCAATGTTTATGTGAGGATTTTAGACCCTACACTTCCATGGCAGTGACTCCACAATCAACAATCCCCCCAATAACATCAGTAATATCCACTGATATCTCCATAGCAGCGGTAACACTCCCCCATCCCTCACCACATAGCAGCAGTAACACCCCCTGATCCTCCTGTTAGCAACAGTAACATTCCCTTATCCTCCCCCCCCCCCCCCCCATTGCAGTGGTAACATTGCGGATACCCCCATAGAAGCAATAACACTCCCTGATCCTCCCATAGCAACAGTAACATTCCCTGATTCCATCAGCAGTGGCAATATCCGTCAGTCCACCCAATAGCAGCAATCACACTCCCCAATTCCCCCCTACCCAATAGTAGGAACCACCCCACCACCAACACCACCACATACACACACACACACAGCCGCTCTTTTTCCTGCCATCTTCTGACATCTATCAGTCAAGCAGTTTCTAATCCAGTTCAGCACTTTGGGTCCCAACGTCACCCATCCAATTTGTTTATAGGGACCTATGACTTTGTCCCGAGGGCCCAGTACTTCCCTTTCACATGCCCAATAGCCCACTCTCCTCTCTGTCATTGGGACCAGGATGCCCCCTCTCTCTCCCCCTTCCGCACTCCCATCTCCGAACCCCCCCCCCCCCCCCCCCCCCCCGTAGTGGCTCAAAGCTTCCTTTCCTCCATGCAGGCAGAGGCACTGGCAGCTACACTAGCCATCTGCCACTAATGCTGGAACTTCTCTCTGCTGCAGCCCACCCCCTTCTGATGTAACTTACTTCTTCCACAAGGGCGTGCTATGTCAGAGGGAAATTCCAGTGCCAACAGCAGATGTCCAATGTAGCTGCCAGTGCCGCTTCCTGTACATGGGAAAGAAGGCTTTTAGGTACCTGGAGACTGAGCTGTAATTGCAGCAGGACCTGGGAAGGCAGAGAAAGAGGGAAAGGGGAAGGAGGCCTAATGATCCTTATTGCCCAGGGACCCAGATATCTGTCAGTCCACCCCTGCTTTGTTCACTTTCAGTATTTCCAGTTGTTCAGAAACACTTCTTCCATGAATGGTGCGATATCTACTCCACTCCCATATTTGTTTTTGTCAGCCAACAGAGGTCCTTCTCCAGGATTTTCTTCCGTTAACACAGAACAGAAGTATTTGTTTAGTATATCCATTTTTTCCTCTTTAGTCTCCACATATCGGTTCTCAGTAACCTTCAGTCTAACAATTACATCTGTAGTCTTTCTCCTTTCCCCAATATACCTGAAAAAGTCTTGTCACCTCTCTTTACATCGCTAGCCATTTTTTCAGCTGTATTTCCTTCTTAACTTTTTTGCTATATTCTTTTCTATGTTCTTTCTGTGTTTTGTATTTTTACTCTGGGGGGAATTCTGTGCAAGAATATTGAAAATTCTGCACATTTTATTTGTAATTGTTTTGCACTGAATTCCCCTATTATCAGGGCTGGCAACTCCCCCAGGCATAAATCCCCCCCACCCCCACCAGTTTCCCATGCACTTTCCTGCAGACCTCCAATCCATTCCCATGGTGTACACATTCACACACTCCATAAAACTTTTTCCCCGCCCCCCTCTCTCTGCATCCACATTCCATCCACCTTTTTTTCAGCCCCCTCCCACTCCATCTAATTTTTTTGCAGACCCCCTAACCCCCCTGCACACTCACCGGTCCAGCATGGTATGAGGAAGAGGAGGAGCTGCAAAGCCGCACATCAAGCTGCTTCCCGCTCCTCTACCGTCTCAGGCCTGACTGTTTTTTTGAGCCCTGTAGGCCTCTGTACAGCCATGGCTGCTTAAAGGAACCTCTGGGGGCCAAGGTGACAGAGGAGGAAGCAGCCTGACCTACAGCTGTGCAGCTCCTCCTGCTACTGCACTGGACTGGCGAATTTACAGAGAGGGGTGCAGTCACTTTCTAGCTGCCTGTCTGTGCTGCTCTGGAGGTGGGGAATTCTGCGCAAATTTTGCATTGCACAGTAGCACAGAATTTCCCCTGGAGTAGTACTTCATAAATACCACCTGTTTTGCTTTTATTCATTCAGGCACTTTTTGGTGAACCTTACAGGTTTCCTCTTAATTTATTTACTTTTTTTACATAAAGATCTGTTGCCATTTTTATTGCTCCTTTCTGCTTGGACCAACTAAAACAGTGTATGTGGAATATGATCAACAGTCTTACATGTGCTGGTCATACTCTCTATAGTACCATGCTGGAGTCATAAAATAGACAACCTATCAAGGTGTTCTTGAAAATTCCTTTTAATCTGAATCTGTCACATTTCCCTGGTGTCAGACAGCATTTCTTGGTACTTGAAGATCTTAACCATATAGGCTTTTATGTGTGCCGTCGAAAAGGTCAGACAGAGACAAATGAAGAGACAGGACTAGTACATGCAATTCTTTTTTTTTTGTTTGTTTCAGAAGAGAATTCTAAAAATAAGACAGAGCAAACCCATCACAGACTTTTTCCAAAGCAAACAAAACAAAAGAGATGAAGGAACAGTACCACTTCCAGAACTGGCAAAGGAGAAAACAGACCTCCCTAATGATGCTGATAAAATGCACCCACTTCCATCTACCTTTTTGGATTGTGTTGCTGCCACAGCCGGCGACTGCGTACCAACATAACGCTGCCACAGCCAGTGACTGCAAACCGACACATAACGCTGCCACAGCCTGCGTACCAACACATAACGCTGCCACAGCCAGTGACTGCAAACCGACACATAACGCTGCCACAGCCAGTGACTGCGTACCGACACATAACGCTGCCACAGCCAGTGACTGCAAACCGACACATAACGCTGCCACAGCCTGCGTACCAACACATAACGCTGCCACAGCCAGTGACTGCGTACCGACACATAACACTGCCACAGCCAGTGACTGCGTACCGACACATAACGCTGCCACAGCCAGTGACTGCAAACCGACACATAACGCTGCCACAGCCAGTGACTGCGTACCGACACATAACGCTGCCACAGCCAGTGACTGCGTACCAACACATAACGCTGCCACAGCCGGTGATTGCGTACCGACACTTAACGCTGCCACAGCCGGTGATTGTGTACTGACACATAACGCTGCCACAGCCGGTGACTGCGTACCGACACATAACGCTGCCACAGCCAGTGACTGCGTACCAACACATAACGCTGCCACAGCCGGTGATTGAGTACCGACACATAACGCTGCCACAGCCGGTGATTGCGTACCGACACTTAACGCTGCCACAGCCGGTGACTGCGTACCGACACATTACGCTGCCACAGCCGGTGATTGTGTACTGACACATAACGCTGCCACAGCCGGTGATTGAGTACCGACACATAACGCTGCCACAGCCGGTGACTGCGTACCGACACATAACGCTGCCACAGCCGGTGATTGAGTACCGACACATAACGCTGCCACAGCCGGTGATTGTGTACCGACACATAACGCTGCCACAGCCGGTGACTGCGTACCGACACATAACGCTGCCACAGCCGGTGATTGAGTACCGACACATAACGCTGCCACAGCCGGTGATTGAGTACCGACACATAACGCTGCCACAGCCGGTGACTGCGTACCGACACATAACGCTGCCACAGCCGGTGATTGTGTACTGACACATAACGCTGCCACAGCCAGTGATTGTGTACCGACACATAACGCTGCCACAGCCGGTGATTGTGTACCGACACATAACGCTGCCACAGCCGGTGACTGCGTACCGACACATAACGCTGCCACAGCCGGTGATTGTGTACCGACACATAACGCTGCCACAGCCTGCATACTGACACATAGCGCTGCCACAGCCGGTGACTGCGTACTGACACATAACACTGCCACAGCCGGTGATTGCGTACCGACACTTAACGCTGCCACAGCCGGTGACTGCGTACCGACACATAACGCTGCCACAGCCAGTGATTGTGTACCGACACATAACGCTGCCACAGCCGGTGATTGCGTACCGACACATAACGCTGCCACAGCCGGTGATTGAGTACCGACACATAACGCTGCCACAGCCGGTGACTGCGTACCGACACATAATGCTGCCACAGCCGGTGATTGTGTACCGACACATAACGCTGCCACAGCCTGCATACTGACACATAGCGCTGCCACAGCCGGTGACTGCGTACCAACATAACGCTGCCACAGCCAGCGTACCGACACATAACACTGCCACAGCTGGTGAAGTTGCTGCTCAGTTTGAGCAGAAAAATCCTGCAACCATTTACATCCATTGCTTGGCACACTGCATAAGCCTGTGCTTGAAAGATGCAGGAAATAAAATGTAAAACAGTTAAGGATGCAATGGACTTGAAATGTTAAGTAGTAATAGTAGTAGAAATCATTTGTTTGAATCTTTAAAAACAGAATTAAACCTAGAGTCAAATCCTGTGACGGGGAAGCTGTCATTTCAAGGGAGGGAGGGGGGCCGGGGCTGTGGAAAGCTCTGATTTCAATGCAGGGGGGAGGGGGGAGCGGCGTACCATGGTAGGTGCAGCGGATACCTGCAGCATCGGAACCTGTGGTTTTTTTAATAATACACTACAGTGAAGAACGTCCATAAAGGACGCTCCTGATGAGCACTTAGTCGTTTTTGTTCCTTCCGATTTTTTTTTTACATTTTATAAGTTTTCCAAGCCCGCAAAGCCCCAAAGAGAGGTACAGACCTCTCGTTAGATTTCCCAGCGTTTTCCAGCATTAGGGCAAGCGGAAAAGCTTAGTGCATCTAATTTATTTCAATAGGGTTTCTACACAATTTGCTCATCTGCATTCCGTTTGCGTTAGCTGCTACCGTCCTCGGAAAAAAGTATTTAGTGCATGCCAGGGTTTACTACTTGTTCGTTAATGGCTCGTTATTGGCTCATAAAGTTTAGTGCATCTGGCCCTCAGTCACAATCACCCTGCAGGCAGTCAGTACCCCAGCACTCTCTCTCTCAGGTGCCCCAGCACTTTCACCCTCCCCAGATACCAGCCAGTTCCATCTCACCATTCCTAACCTGCAGGGCTCCAGGTCCACCTCAACCGCATCACCTTGTGACACATAGCAGCAAAAACACAATGAGGTAGTGCAGGGCCTTGAGTCTGAAATATATGGGTGCCTCTAGAGTCAGCATGTGCTAATTTTAGCATGCACTAGAAATGCTAGTGCACCTACAGTGCAGCTTAGTTAACATGGCCCTTAGAGTCCACGAGATGTTATTTTTGAATTGGTGGAGGTTTCAACTTTGTACATAATTTCATCTCCAATAGTCCTCCATGTGCCTTTAGTTATACGTTTAGAAAATGTGCATCTCTGATGACTTTGTATTTTGGGAAGAAATGCATTTCAAAATTTGTGGTCCCTAATTCTACTTGAAGAGGGTCATTTTTGCATTGTGGCCACGGTGCGTGATTCTGCTAGTGTGTAATTTGTGTAAGAACCTATAGCAGTCTTGTTCTGTTTTCTCAGCAGGAGATGTATTAGTGCTCTAGATACTAATGTAAATATTTGCAGTGCTGCCTTTTCAAAGGTAGGGTTGGTGCTGTTTGAGTCCTGGCAGTGCTGTTATGGTATGGCAAGTTTGCTTTACGCTCTGAATGTGCTCTTTGCAGGGTTTTGTATTCTTGATGTATCTAGTAATTGACATTGAAGGGAAGGTTTCTGTAGCAGTTACTGAGATGACATTGCATATTTTAAAGTCAAAGCCTTGACCTCCTTGGAAAAAGCAGAATATAAATGGCAGCTAATTAATTTTTTCTCTGCATACAGTATGCTTTGTGTAGTTTAATTTTATGGTTACCATTATGTATTATTAATAAGGTTATATACCATATATATGAAGAATGAATAGAAGAAATGTATTACAATTAGTAGTATTATAGGGGTGGGGTCTAGGGCAGAGCTGGGGTAGAATCTGGGGTGAAGCTTGGGCACCCCCAAACAAAAGGGCATTCTGCTGCCCCTTGTGTAATCATTGTTCCTTGAGTTTTAGCCTAGCTCTTAGGTGAGTGGGTGGGTGGGGGTTTGGGGTTTTCTTTGACTTTTGAGTTTTTATGATACTGTTGAATGCTTGTTATTGTTTTTATTATGCTTGTTTTTTTGTAACCCACTTAGATGATTGGATGGGTGGGCTGTAAAATTTGTTAAATAAATAAATAGACAGACAAGGCATGCAACAAAGCAAAAAGTGGCTTTGAGTTAGGAAGGAAAGGCTATGATAGGAAGGAGCCTAAAACTGAAGCTGAAGCTATAGCTATCATAAATTGAGGTTTCACTGAGTAAAGGTGAAGAAGTTGTTGTGAGAATACAAACCAATGAAAAGAGCAAAAGATTTTCTTGCTGTTATCATGAGATAGATGTGTACCTGAAAAGTAGCTTCCAGTCCCCACCTAGCTTCACTTTCATTAACGGTTTGCTAATCAAAATGGATTCAGCAAAATATGTCACTATTTACATACATAGCAAATTGAAATGTAAGATGTGATTACAGTGGTCCATATGTCATCAGGAGATTCAGCTCTACCTGAAACAGTTTCCCCTATCACTGAAAAGCACTGTAATGGATCACATTTCCCACTGTACTGTATGGTATTATCATTTTAAATCCAAAGGGATAAATATTAAAGCACCCATCCTGCTAAGGAAGGAAGGAAACAGATGCCTACAATGCAGAAGCCACAGGCCCATTCAGTGGAAAGGCCCCATAGCTCAAATCCCCATCCACTGATGTTATAGGATGCTGGGCTTGATGGTTCTTTGGTCTGTCCCAGTGTGGTAATACTTATGCACTAGTGAGCCATTTAATTGTGGAAAGCCATGTAATTGCTGACAGTATTCAGAGATGTTTATTTATTTGTTACATTTGTATCCCACATTTTCCCACCTATTTGTAGGCTCAATGTGGCTTCCATAGTACCGGAGATGTGAACAGTTTACTTAACAGACCCTGCTGCTCATCAGAGGGTTTTTCTTTTTTTCTGCTGAAGTATTTCCTCTGCCTGGAACCCTTGAGAAATGCAGACAGGAAGATGATTAGAAAGATCTATGGATCAAAAATCACTGAACTGCACCTGAGGACACAGTACACTCACAAAAAGAAAAGAGTTGGTAAAATCTCAGTGCCTCTTACCAACTTACGCATTATAACAACTCTTGTGTCAAAGAGAACACAAAGTCTGACTCTAAGTACATCTAACGCAGCAAAAAAAATAGGTGGTGTCAATAGTCGCTCCTCCCTGTGTTTGGATGCTGTGATTTCAGAGCTAGACAGATGATTCTCAAAAGAATTGATGGAAATCACTGAAGCCTGTTACTCTCTGTTATGAGGTGACAGACCGGCATTCATCCATTCTTGCAGAAATACACAGATCCTCTCAAAATAAATCCTCATCTTTTGGCTGCAGAACTGGATATTTTTAACAATTCTCAATCTCTGATCACCTTCAAAAGACTTTTCCCAGCCATGATAAAGTGAAGCTTTTCAGCAGTGAGACGGATTAGAAACTGGTTACATTCAACAATGGGAAACAATAGATTTTTGGCCTGGGCACTTCTTTACATTGAAGTGGATTTAATAGCAAAGCTAATTGGAAAAAAGTATTGTGGACATCTATACTAACAGGATAGAAAGATAACTGCATTTAGGTGAAATACAGAAGATTTCTTTTTTCACTTATATTTATTGTTTTTTGTTTTAAATATTGTTTTTTAATTAAAGATCAGGAACAATCGTAATGAGTGAACAAACCAGCTACAACAAGAAAAAGTGCCTAGTACAATGTACAAATAAATAAAGCATTAGCTGTATCTCAGTAAACTTTATTCCAGTAGTCACTCCGATCAAAATGGGTTTTTTTAAAATTGTGATTATATGATTGTTACAAACAAGTATACATACAAAAATGGCCTCCATTGCAGACTGAAGTCTACTTACCAACGGTTGTTCACAGGAGGGCAGATAGGAAGTCTGGACATGACAACAGTTTAGATTTTCTGTAGGTCCAACATATGTCTCTGAAATTCTATAAATGCCACTTAAAATTGCACATGCAAATTTTGGCTTGCACCCAATTTGCGCATTCAAGTTAACTGAATAACGAGACAATTAGCACTGATAATTGAGTACTAAAATCAATTATCTGCACTAACTGGCCTTAATTGAACTTTGCATGGACGTTTTTAGTTGTGAGGATCCGCATGTAAATTTTGCGTGCAGATCTGAAAAGGGGCTGCAGCCACGGGAGTGTCATGGGTGGATCAGGGGTATTCCTAGAATTTATGTGCACTGTTATAGAATAAAGAGGATCCACACCTAATTTAGGACCCTGTTTACAAAGGCACACTAGCATTTTTAGCACGCACTAAAAATTAGCGTGTGCCAACCGTGTAAATACCCATAGGAATATTAAGGGCAACTATATGGTTGGTGCGTGCTAAAAATGCTAGCGTGCCTTGGTAAACAGGGCTCTTAGATGCAAAGATTTACACCAGGGTTTACTTAGTGTAAATCCTCATGTCTAAAGTTAGGCACCATTCCTGGTGCTAAGTGTATTCTATAAATGGTGCCTAACTTTCAGCACCGTTTATAGAACAGCGCTTAGCAAGATATTTTTTTCAGCTCCGATTTTTTAGTGCTATTTATAGAATTTGGTCCTGTATGTGAATTTGTGAATTTACAAAACATCCTGCAACACAGCACATAGATACAAACAAACTTGTCAATAGGGACCACAGGTGTAGCAACATCTTCTGAAAGCAGCAGCTTTGGCTTTCTCTTGTACTTAAGAAGGAGCCAAGAAAAAATAGCTGAGAGACAATCAAAGGAGAAAACAAGATGGATCACACAGGGGATTCTTTGTCACTACTCTTGTTTTATCTGGCACTAAACCCAAGGGGTGTCCTTATTCTCATTAGACAATTGATTTAGCTTTATTACCAGAGGAGCTAATGATCTCTAGATAACTTCACAACTACTCTTTGTAGATGATGTGAATCTGTATGGCTCCTGTGATGCCAGGAAAAATCTGCCCTAAGCTCTAAGGTATGAAGGACGATCTGGGGTAAATGACCTTAATAGAACATCACTTAGTGTGGATTCCCACACCCAACTTTGGGCATGATAACTTACGCTTGCTGAAACCTGTTGTAAATCCTGGTGAGCAAGCTGAGCATGTAATCCCGGTATTCTATAACACTGCACCTAAGTTTTGTTAATGCCCTGACCTGACCATGCACATCCCATGGTCATGGCCTCTTTTGGGGTATATGCAAGACAATTTATGTGCACAGTGTTATAGAATAGCGTGCAGGCAGATCCATGCACAAAACCAGATTAGTGCCAATTAACATCAATAACTGCTGTCATCTGTCCTGTGCCCCAAAATTTGGGCACCAAACTTTGGGCAGTCTATATAGAATCTGGGGGATAAAGGGCAATTCCAAGATCTAGGTGCATCAATTTACGTGATCCTTGCACATGTAAATTTCTAGAATACTAGCATTTAGGCACATCTATGTACACTTATGGGCTCATTTTCGAAAGAGAAGGACGCCCATCTTTCGACATAAATAGGAAGATGGGCGTCCTTCTCACAGGGTCATCCAAATCGGTATAATTGAAAGCCAATTTTGGATGTCCCCAACTGCTTTCCGTCGCAGGGACGGCCAAAGTTCAAGGGGGCATATCGGAGGTGTAGCGAAGGCGGGACTTGGGCGTACCTAACACTTGGACATCCTTAACCCATAATCGAAAGAAACAAGGACGTCCCTGATGAACACTTGGACTACTTTACCTGGTCATGTTTTTCTTATGACCAAGGCACAAAAAGGTGCCTGAAATAATCAAGTGCGGATCAGGCACAATCCTCCCGCACTTTACCCTATGATCAGAGATAATATCGTGCATAAATTTGCATGCTATTATCTCTGATCATAGGGGTGGTAAAGCCCTGCACTATTCCAGCACTATTTTTAGAGTGCTGTTTGGAACAGTGCGGGGCTTTTGATCCTCTGCCTATGAGTACTGCAAACCATTCCCTTCCCAGGGCCAGGCCAGATCTTCCTTATTCTTCTGGGATCCAGCCTGATACTGAGACAATCTGGAGTGCTCTTTGCCCGGGAAATGCATTGACCTCTGAGAGCCTCTTTCCTGACCACTACAGCTTATATCAGTATATGGTGTAAGTGTTCATGCCTAAATTATAGAATGCTAGTATTCTATAAGGGAAAGTTGTGCCTACTTTCCTTTATAGGTGTCCTCTTCATGCTTATAAATAAAGATGCACTGTTACGGAATGATCCCCCAGAGTGATACTATCATAGGCATATAGTCATATCAAAGAGGATCAACCGACTTAAATATCCAAAAAGTAAAGAATTACAAAAGCAAACAGCCACAGTCAGTCTCCATCCTTAAACAAGCAGTCTAATGAACAGAATGAATGCATGAGGATTCACCAGTGCGTGAGCAGAAAGAAGCAACAGAATTTGCAAAACAAAAGAAAATTATTTCAAGAATCACTCCAGCACAGAAGAAGAAACATTTGGCTAAATGTCAAGAACAGCAGGAAATACAGAGAAGTACTTCAGGAACCACAAAGACTAGAGTAGTGGACTAAGAACCAGAGGAACAGGATCCAATCCCACTTGTGACTTTGGAAAAATCACATGTCACTTCATGATATTTGGCCCACAGCAGTCTGTGGTTATAAAGCCATTGAGTACAGTGGGCTGAATCTAACCTGAATACTTGGTGCTGGGCCATGTCCAGTCACTGGCATTGAATATCTGAGTTAGCTGCCTACCTAGAAGTTATGTGGGTATTGGCAGAAACTCAGTGCTGGCATCTGCATAACTAAGTGGGCAAAGGTAGGACTGCCTTTTGTACTGACCTATCTGCCCAGTTAGCTATGTGAGCAGAGGCACTGAATATGACTGGGGGCCCGCATAACTGCCAGCTCCTTACATAAGAACATAAGAGTAGCCATATCAGGTCAATCCAATGGTCCATCTAGCCCAGTATGCTGTTTTCCAAACAGTGGCCAAGCCAGGTCACAAGTACCTGGCAGAAACCCAAATCGTGGCAGCACTCCATACTACAATTCCCAGGGCAAGCAGTTGCTTCCCATGTCTGTCTCAACAGCAGACTATGGACTTTTCCTCCAGGAATTTGTCCAAACCTTTGTTAAACCCACATACGCTAACCGCTATTACCACCTCCTCTGGCAAAGAGTTCCAGAGCTTGACTATTTGTTGAGTGAAACCTTCCTGCACAGACAGCCCAGGCACTAACAGCATAGTGCTCCAGCAGATGGAGGAGTATTCAGCAGCACTTTGTGGTTAAGTGCCGCTGAATAAAAGAGGTGGGAGGTCCTCTGAGCCTAGATTAGATTCTAAGCCTTCTGAGAACAGAGAAATAGCTAACATATATAAATGTGAACTATTACTGAAAAGGTGTGAGTTAAATCCTATTTAATGTAATGTAGCATAGGGGTGGTTCAAAAGAGATGATCGTACAATTGAAGATGAAAGATTGAATAATGGACTACAGACAAGATGTTTCACAGCCAGCAAAGAAAACAACTGGTAAAATATACAAATGCAAGTTCTGTAGCATAGAACTGGATATGATTATAACTATTCTGGCCGATATTCAGCCGGCAAAACAACAAAGAGAGCGGAAGAGAACCAAAATAGATCAGACGAACAACCACAAAGAGTAGGAGCACCAAAAAAGTTTTATTGGGACCCAACACAGTCCGTACAAAATATGACATATCAAATACATATAATTTGTATGTATATATTAAAAAATAGAAATAAAACTATACATCTAAAATATAATAGTGACATATTCAGCCGGCGGCAGACAGCATTATTTTGTCCGCCGCCAGCATTAAAACCAGAAATTGAATGCCAAGCCGTGCGGGCTTTGGCATTGAATTTCTGGTGTTTTAAAAGCCGGCTAGCGCATGCCCGGTTAAGTCAATATACAGACTTAAATGGCCAAGGGTTTGCGCATAAAGAAAGGACAGCTATTTATGTGGTCCTATTTATGCACTAAACGTGGCCAGTTAGCTCTGAAGTTTGAAAGCTAACCAGACACTGCCCTGAAACACCCCCTGAACGCTACCAGTGTAGCCAGCTTCCACTCTGGTGCTAACTGGTCATTTTGAACTCCACTAACTAGTTAAGTGCAGCTGAAAAGACCGGATAGCCACATACAAACGAGTTAACCAGTTGGCAGTTGTTCCTGGCTGGTTAACTCACTTTAAATATCAGCCAGATTGTTGCTAGGTACAATGAACTGATGTCAAGAGCTCTGTATACGAAAGTACAATAAGGCAGCACATCCCAGCCTCTGGAAAATACAGAAACACTACAATGTTGTGATACCAGAAAAGACAGGGGTCAAGATCCTGACAAAATTGTGGACAATAAAGTTGTGAGCTACCTGGGATATTTCCATTCCCACCAGTAAAAACTTTAAAGAAGACAGCTAGATATTGTGGTATAGGAGAAAAGCACATAAATGTCACCAATAATAAAAGCTGTTGCTATATGTAGAGAAAAAGAAGAGCCTTAAGTATCAAGAAATGCAATCAGAAACCATGAAAATGTGGCAGAAATAGACCAAAATATTCAGAATTCTATTGGGCATCCATAATGTTCAAGTACTCCTTAATATGCTGCCTATAGAAATTACAGTTTACAAACTTCAGAAGGAGGCTCTTTTGACACAAGGCAAATGTAAAAATGAGCACTGGCACTCTCATGGAGATTGAGATCATCTTCGGTGTACCCTGACCATAGGAGTGAAGTTCATTTCTATCATGGTATGTCCATTTGGAGATATTGTCCCAGAAGGTATAGTCTGGACCCATTCTGGGTTCCTCCGTAGACTATACTAGTTGCTCAGCATTTGGAGAAGGAAGAGAAATTGGTCCCAATGGGCTAAGTGAATTCTTCCTTACTCTAGCAGCACGATTGCCTGGAGAGGAGGAAACCACATACACGGAGATGAAGTAGCAGCAGGGGAAGGAGGAACACCATTGAGCTTCCTTGTGCAGGTAAAAGGTGACTAATATTATAACATTTTCAAAGCGCAGAAGGAACCTCCATTGACGCATCTCAATAAAATTCAGAATCTATTAATGTTTAACACAGTACAGCCCTCTGATCTTAAATTCCTATCGCTTAGGTAACAATTCCCTTCCTTCTTGCCAGTTCAGCTTTGCTTCAAAGTAGAGCAGAAATATTTGTTAAGCAATTCCGGCTTATCTTTATCAGCTTCTACATATTCCTCCCCTTCACCCTTGAGCCTCACAATGCCACTTTTGCACTTCCTCCTATCACTACTATATCTAAAAAAAAATGTCTTGGCCCTCATTTTACCTTATTGGATATTTTTTTCTTCCTTTTACATCTTTGTTTTCCTGACTACTCTACCAGCTTCTCTTAGCTTTTCCAGATATTGTCACCTGTCTTCCTCTTTCTGCGATCTCTTGTAGTTTATAAAGGCTAACCTCTTTTTCCTTACCTTTTCAGCTACTATTTTTGAGAACCAAAGTGGCCATCTTTTCCTTTTATTTATTTTCCTTACAAAAAGGTTTGTTGCCCTTTCAATAGCTCCTTTCAGTTTTGCCCACCGCTTTCCTACTTTTTCCAGAAATTCCCATCCAGACAGCAATTCCTTCAGGTAATCCCCCATCTGAACGAAGTTAGTTTTTTTGAAGTCTAGAACCTTCACTTTTGATTGAACCCTCTCCACACCTATCTTAATATTAAACCATACCATCCGGTGATCACTAGATGCCCAACGATCTCCCGCTATAACATCAGAAACACTCTCCCCATTCATAATGTCTTTTGAGTGTTAGCTTATCTGCATTAGTATATGATTGGCTGTTTGGTTTTTGGGAATATCTCTCTGTGTTTTTGAGAGTTGCTTTCCGTGTTCTTGTTTTTTTTACAGAAACGTCAACTGAAACCAGTGATAGAAGCCCAATTCAGGATGGCTTCTATGTAGTGCCTCCTGGGGCAGTTGATGTTTCATTTATTTAATGTTATTAGTTTTTGCACAGAGCTAACATTCATACGCATTCTTTATCAAAAAGTTTGTTTTTGATATTGAGTGATTAGATTTTTGTTATCCTTTTTGTTTTGTTCTTTCACACTAGTGAAGTAGCATCTGGTGACTAGACTTCACATCAGAGGTGTCTATGATTTGCTCAGGGTTAATATCTCCAACAAGATCACTTTAAATATTCAGTAAACATAAAGCTGACAGTCTTTCCTGACCAATTGTGGATCTCTGCCAGTGTCGTATGCATCGCATGGCAGAAAAGGATCTCTCATAGGCAGTTGTGCCAACAGGAAGAGTAAGTGCCAATTTCAAAAGCTTTGTAAAATTTGGATAAAAGGGGTTGAAGCAGCTGCTTTCAGAATTTCCAGAATGATTTCTATGTTTGGGAAGTCAATTTTTATCAACTTCATCTCTGTGTGAACAAGTCTTATATTGATAGAGAAAGCACTTATTTACTGAGTAACCCATTAACGCCCTCCAAATCGCATTTCAGAACTGCATCAACACTTTTTGCGATTTCCAGTGACTGAGGTGACATCCTGTGACTATATTCTCCTAACAATGTATCCAGCAGAGGAAAATACAGTAGTCTTCCCCATTTTTCTTTTGCACTCTCATTTTTAGTCAACTCTGAGAGATATTCTCATTGTTCAAGTGCTTGAAATAAATGAACATTCAAGTGAAACTGTTCTTTTCATAGGTCTTGGCAGTCATCATCTGTAAGCGTGCTCTTCATCTGTGTTATGATTAACAGAACATCATGCAGCTCGCAGAACTTTTGGATTTCCTCCCAAATATC
Source organism: Microcaecilia unicolor (assembly GCF_901765095.1). Classification (NCBI taxonomy): domain Eukaryota; kingdom Metazoa; phylum Chordata; class Amphibia; order Gymnophiona; family Siphonopidae; genus Microcaecilia; species Microcaecilia unicolor. The sequence continues at coordinate 371,074,543 of NC_044031.1, read as the reverse complement.
AGTTCACTTAGCATCTGTTCACATGTTCTACAACAGGTTGATGGTTCTCTGCAGTTCACTAGAGGCTCAAGAAAGTGGTACATCTTCTGCCTGCAACACTTTTGAGGGGATGATCAGAAGGAAACACCGGCGCTAGAGGCTGTTCGCACCATATTAGCGCCGATGTTTGCTACCGCCCCATGATCAGAGCCCTCGAGCGTGTGAAACAACATGCTCGAGGGCTCTGAATGCAACTAGCACGCAAATGCATGCTAAACAGGAGTAAACATATTCACCCCCAATGATCAGCAGCCAGTGTGCCAAAGATTGGGTCGCTGGCCACTGCAAACCCTATGCCAGCTCTGACCTGGCATTAGGGTTTGCAGATCATTGGGGAGGAATGGTGAGCCCTGTCCAGCATGCATTTGCATGCTGGCAGACCCCCATTCCTCTCAATAGCAAACCTGCCAGTGAAATTTGAATGTTTCTGTGATGGGGCAGTTGAAGACGTCCAGAATTTGGCGGTCCAAATTTTGGACGTTTCTGCGATGGGGCAGTCAAGGACGTCCAAAATTGGACGTTTCTGTAGGAAAGACATCCACACCTTCGCTATACCTCCGACACCCCCTTGAAATTTGGCTGTCCCTGTGGGCAGTTGAGAACATTCATCTTCCGATTTAAAGATGGGCTGGTGTCCAGCCCAGACCTGTCAAACAAGTGTGGGAGGATTGTGCTGAGTGCATGCTCAGGCACAATTTGCCTGCACTTCTACCCCATGATCAGATATAACTGCGTGCTTAAATTTGCATGCAATTATCTCTGATCATTGGTGCGGTAAAGCCTCGTGCTGTTCCAGTGCTATTTTAGAGCGCTGTTTGGAACAGCGCGGGGCTTTTGATCATCGGTCTGTTTGTGTGTGGCATGAATTGTATTAAGTACATGGTAAAAAAAACAATCAAGCACACACAAAATTCTAACTTGCACACAGTTTTCAGCAAACCTGCGCCTATGTTTACTAAAGTGCGCTATGGGCGTGTTAGCATTTTTAATGCACATAAATGGTTTATGCACGTTAAACGCTAATGTGCCCTTAGAAAAGTATAGGCATGTTAGCATTTAATGTGCCTTAAATTTAAAGGTGAGTTAGAAAAACTAATGCACCTTAGTAAACATACACCCTGATGCTTCAATGAATCTACAGTATGGAGGCTCCGACAGTCCCAATTAAGTGCTTTGAAGTGCTCCCAGTGAGTTTTTAACAGTGGATACATTTTTTCCCATCAGCAGGCCCACCTGTGTCACTTAAACTGGACAATTCTAATTTTATACCAAGCATCTTTTGGGCCTCTACGTATACATGGTGTGTACCAGGCTGTGAAAAAAAAATGCTTTCCGAAGTGTAAAAAAATCCTGTTGCTGCCCGATTTACTTTGTAGGCCTCTACTAAAACCAAATTAATTTTATGGGCCATGCAATGTACATATAGCTCAACCCCATTATAACACAATCCGCTACAATGTGAATCTGCTTATAATGCAATGCAAGCGTGGCTCCCAGTTTCATAAGTTGAACTGTGTTATTAGTCAATAAACATAAAAAATGTGGATTTCTTCTGAAAACGTGTTGACATTATCCTTTGATTTCTGAAAAGACAATAAATAACTATATTTGTAACTGCATTGTGAGGTAGCCCTTAGTTTAATAAGCTGAAGTTGATTCTGCTCACTCTGAACTGAGCACGCTCCCCGCTGTCTCATGTTAATCATACCTCCTTGGCTTCAACATTCCACATAGTTATATGGAAAAATTAAAGAAATGTTGGAAACTTTAAAGACACAGAAGAAGTTTAGGGCTTCTTTTACAAAGCCACTCTAGGGATTCCTGTGCGGTAAATGAAAGGAAGTCCATTCAGTTCCTATGGGCTTCCTCTCACTTGCCATGCGGGAATCTCTAGCGCAGCTTAGTAAAAGAAGCCCTAGGTTTGGATAAAAACAAAAAATGAAACACTTTAAAGAAGATTCTAAAAGTTCATTTGTTAATGTATGCTTAGTAGATGCATTAACTCCCATTCGTTAAGCTGTCCATGGACAAGATGGTGATTTGAGACTCTTGTTTATCTTCATTGGGTGAATAAATACTGACTTTTAGATACATAGATAGTAGCCTATGAAACTTTGTAAGTCTAAGTGCTTCTAAAATGAGCCCCATAGAGGCCCTTTTTCAAAGCACATAGACTTAAACAGTGACATAGGTTTTACTATTGGGCTTATTTTCAAAAGAGAAAAATGTCCAAAAAGTGACATAAATCTGCATTTGGAAGCTTTTCTTACAAAAATTGGTATTTTTGAAACTAATTTTTAGATATTTTTCTATGAAGACCATCAGAAGTGCATTCAAATCACAAGGGGGTGTGTCAGGGGCGTATTAAGGGAGAGATCTGGGTGTTTCTAACACTTGGATGTTTTTCTGCAATAATGGAACATGTTGTCATGTCAACAGCTCCACTATAGCACTGTGCTACAATTATAAGAATTGTCTAATGTGCTGATAGATGATATTAGCATCTCCTTGTTCAGCTCAATCAATAAATCCCAAAAAGCCTTCTTTTATTTTCAGATTTCCTGTATATCTCACACTGTCATTTCTTCTTTCTTGAAACTGTGTGCTTCATCAACAAGAAGAGTAAAGAACCCATTTTTCAGCACTTTCTGAATGATTTTAGCTTTACAAATCTGCTGCAATCAGTAGTAGCTCGTTTTGAGTTCTATGGCCTACTAGATTGAAAAACCCTTCAATTTTCTTGCAAATGCTTCATCATATTTTTAAAACAAACTGCAGAATTCCATGAAGTTTCCATGATTTGCTGATTCTTCTCTTTCATCGAGTCCCCACAATGCAATTCCTTGTTTGGCCAAGTAAGGCAGTAAGGGCTTCTATTACAAAGCCGTACTACCGATTTGTGGTGCAGCAAATGAGAAAAAACCCATTCAATTCCTATGGGCTTCCTCTCATTTGACACATGGGAATTGCTAGCATGGCTTTGTAAAAGAAGCCCTAAATTCATAATTTTTACAGCATAGTCTCTATTTTTCTCTACTAACTTCCTGTGAGAAGCTGAGAGGTATGTTGTGATAGAGCCCACTCTGGATTCTTTCAGAACACTGCTTTTGTATACCACAATCTACATATTTCTGAAGATTTTTCTTTTTAAAAAATTTCCAGTCTATGACGCCTTTTTCAGAAAAAGCAGAATTTTTCAAAACACTAGAACTCAAAAACTGTCTGCAGGGAAAGCAGAAAACTGCATCTAGCTGCTGACTAGGGGGTTAAGAACTTTTGTGTATGAAAGAGAAGTGGGAATTGGGTGTGATCGTATTTGATGATCTTAAGGTGGCTAAACAGGTAGAAAAGGTGATGGTGAAAACTAGAATGATGTTTGGGTGCATAGGGGGAAGAATGGCCGGTAGGAAAAAGGAGGTAAAGATGCCCCTGTATAAGGCTCTAGCAAGATCTCATTTAGAATACTTTTTTTTAATTTCCATTTTGCTCACACCTTTTTCAGAGTACCTTGAGGTGAGTTACATTCAGGTACACTAGATATTTCTCTATCGCAGGAGAACTCACAATCTAAGTTTGTACCTGAGGCAATGGAGGGTTAAGTGACTTCCCAAGATCACAAGGAGCTGCAGTGTGATTTGAACTGGCCACCTCTGGATTGCAAGACCAGTGCTCTAACCACTAGGCCACTCCTCCACTCTGCTTGTGTACAATTCTGGAGTCCACACCTTCAAAAAGATATAAACAGGATAGAGTCAATCCAGAAGGCGACAGTCATTGGTCTTCATCATAAAGCATATGGGACAGACTTAAATATCACAATATGTATATTTTGGAAGAAAGGCTGGAGAGGGGGGATATGATAGAGAAAGGTAAATACCTATGTGGCATAAGTGCATAGGAGGCGAGTCTCTTTAAATTGAATGGAAGCTCTGGAATGAGGGGGCATAGGATGAAGGTGAAAGGGGATAGACTCAGAAGTAACTTGAGGAAATATTTCTTCATTGAAAGAGTGGTAAATTCGTTAAATGGCCTCCCAATGGAAGTGGAAGAGACAAAAACAGTATCTGAGATCAAGAGAGCTTGAGACAAGTACATAGGATCTCCCCAAACTGGATAGGCCACATGGTTTTCATTTAAGTACATTTTACTCTGTTCCTATGAGACAGTGGAGCTGCTTTTGAACACACAAGAGACCTCTTCACTGCATGAATCTGGTGCAACTGCGTCAGCTGTCTTCTTCTACTACCCTACACCAGTGTTTTTCAGAGCATCACCTTGATTTCAGCTCTCTTTCCCTCAGGTTCAATAAGATTTCTTCCCTTCCACTCCCCCCCAGTTCACATCTATAACTTGTCTCCCCCTCCAGAATCCTGCATATTTTCCTCCTCCTGCCTGCCTGTTCTCCTTTCCCACCCCACCCAGGACCATCAGAGCAGCACTTTCAGCTCTTTCCGAAAGGTTCAGAATGCAAGCTCTTTTCTATCCCCACCCCCACCCAGAACCATCAGAACAGTACCTTTAGCTCTCTCTCCCAAAGGTTCAGCTAGCAAACTCGTTTCTGTCCCCAGCCCCACCCCCACCCAAGAGCATTAGAGCAGCACCTTTATGGTTTCTCTCCCAAAGCAGCAAGTAAGCTCTCTTCTGCCTCTTCCCACACCCCCTCCTAGTTCTAGGCTCTTCCTCTTGGTCCTGCTGCTTCCCTCCCCCCCCCCCCCCCCCCCCCATTTCCAGTCTTTCCCTTAATCCCCTTCCCTCCCCCCTCCCCCAGTTCCAGTCTTTCCCTCTTAGTTCTACTCCTTCTGTGCCCCCGGTTCGTCTCTCCCTTAGTCCAAATCCTTCCCTCCCCCTCCCCCAAAGAAGCAGTCGGACACTTGCCTTCTTAGAGTTGATCAGTCTTTTTGCTGTGGCATGCAATGCTGCCGGTAGCAGTCTACACTCTAGTAATCACAGTAGGCTTGCCTCGGGGACATGGCCTTCTCCCTGTGAGGCGTCCTATCCTCACAGAAGCAGGAAGTTTCATCAGAGGAGGCAGGACACATCAAAGGGGGCCTGCAGCAGTCGCTAGAGTGGAGACCACTACAGGTATGAGCCAGGGAAGGGGGAACAAGAGACCCAACTATCACCATGGCAGTGCAGAAATGGAAGGTCCCACAGGATGCAGCTGCTCTACTTTCTATGGACTCTTGCTCTTTCTCTGTTATGCCGTGCTGCATAGTGCCCCGGCTGCCTTGGTGAGGCTTGTCGGGTCAGCTCGTGGCTGGGGATGCTTAGCCTTCTCAAGCCTTTTATACCAGGCGCCTATGTTTGTATGAATTAGAATGATGGTGTGAGCATCCCCTTCAAAGCAGGCTTTGAGAAGGATCCAAGATATAGCAATTACTTTAACACTTGAGTTTAGTATCCACCATAAATTGAACAATTCAGTGGTAAAAGGATTTTGAAATAAGTATCCACCATAAATTGAACAATTCAGTGGTAAAAGGGTTTTGAGATAAGTATCCTACATTTTTTTAGAAGAATGTGTTTTTCAAGTATATACATGGTATAGTTAAGAAGGTTTACATATAATTTAAAAATAGAGATTATGGGCATTTGGTTGTTGTGAAAAAGAAAAGCTCTGGAAGTGTATTTTGTGAGTGAAATTTAGATTTTATTTTTTGCTGCAAATGAAAATATATATGTAGAAAATAAATTTTCAAGGAGAAATCATTAGACAGAGCTCATTATATAAATATTATCCCTCCGATATTCAAAACAATTTAACCAGCAAGGAATGACTTCTAGCTGGTTAACTAGGCACTTAACCGTGGATATTCAGAGGGAGAAAACCAATGACAAAGCCGGTTAGGTGTGGATATTCAGCACCTAATCGGTTATGTTGAGTAGTCAAAATAGGCCGCTTAAATATCAGGCCTATCTTTGACCACTAAAAAACCAGTTAGCGCTGAATATCAGCATAGCCGGTTAACTTTTTAGCAGCCAAAATAAGCTCAGATATTCAATGCCAGTTGCCAGATATAGCCCAGCATTGAATATCCGGGTTTCACGCCAACAGTGGACAGTAAACGCACTACCCACTGCTGGCTGAATATCGGGCCTATAAGGTTTGAAATGAGCCCCACGAATAAGTTATCCATATTAACTTGTTACCTTACTCATATGCCTCCAGGTCTTTCACTTCATCCCTTTGGCTGGATTTGGTTTATGGCATCCACTGGTGTATCCTCCACCCCAACCACCACCTTTCATCTCATCTCCCCTGGCACTAGTTCCCACCCCTAACCCATGCATCTCCCCAAACCTCCAACCACTCCAACATTAGTAAAGGGTCAAAAGGGTACATTTAAAACAAACCAGAGAAAATATTTCTTCATGCGATGTGTACTTAAATTCTAGAATTCATTGTCAGAGAATGTGGTAAAAGCAGTTATCTAAGCAAGGTTTAAAAAAGGTTTGGATAATTTCCTAAAAGAAAAGTCCACAATCCATTATTAAGATGGACTTGGGGAAAATCCACTGATTATTTCTAGGATACACAGCATAACATCTGTTTTACTGTTCTGAGATCTTGCCAGGTACTTGTGACCTGGATTGGCCACTGTTGGAAACAGGATACTGGGCTTGATGGACCTTCAGTCTGTCGCAGTATGGCAACACTTATGTTCTTACGTAAAGGGTCATGGGCTTGATATGCCACCTTTCAGTGTTACAACCAAACCGGTTAACATAGTCTATGAAGGTACTTTGCATAGAATATATAAACCTCTGATCCCCCCACAGTAGACAACCCCCAAATCCAGTTCCCCTCCACAGTAGAAACCTGCTCCAAGCAGACCTCCAAACCACTCCATCAACTGCCCCCAAAATTAGAACCTAACCCTATACCCCTGAGTCCTCCCTGCGGGATAATCTAGCAGCACGGAACAGGCGCAGTTCCCCTTTGATCCTGCTCTGTCTGGCTCCGGGGATCAGAATGGCACTGATGATGCCTAGTGATTGTCTCACAGTACCAAAGGCATTTTTAAGCTCATTTTAATACCTTTGAAGGGCAGAGTTGATGGGATTATAAGAATGGTGGTTGTGATGGTGGTGTTATAAAATGCTTAGACAATCAATGTTTTCTTAGGCTCCTGCAATGATCATCAATGTTGGGTCTTTTCAGTGACATGAAAGGATTTGCTCAGATACATATTTAAATAAAAATATTTTGAAGGTGTGATTGCGGATCATCTTCTCTGTTTATTTTCAAATAATTCAAACATATGATGCCATTAGGTACATAAGTAAAGCAGCCTAAAAAGCTGGCCAAACATATGAGTATTATTAATCTTCTAGCATAAAAGCAGATGAAATCATGACTAAAATGCAGCCGTATACATTTACACCCACCCAGGAGGAGGTGGAAATGTATGTGACTGAAGTACATGCGTCAATGTGTATTCTTTGTGACTCCATTCATGCTCCACCTAAACCCCTCCCCTGAACACACCTGCATCTGTGTTGCATTTAAATGCATTCTTACTTATTATTTATTACATTTTTACCCCACATTAGCCTGAGAGTGACTCAGGTTCAATGTGGCCTACATAACAAACAATTAAATGAATGATACGTATTAAAAATTACGTAAACAGATTATAAAGTATAATAAATAATGCTATAACATTGGCTTTGTAAAACAAATACAACATATGTGGTAAAATAACCTGGCTGGGTAGATGGATAGAGAAGAAGATTAAATAATTAGCTCGAGTTTTCTGCAGCAGGGCCCATAGGAATAAAATGGGCCCTGTTGCAGATAACTCAAGCTAATCTTTAGTAAAAGACCCCCTAAGTTTGTAAACAAAGAAGTGAAGATGAATAAATATGGGTACAATTAGAGCTAGATAGGATTAGGGAGGAAATATGAGTGGATAATGTTCAAATAGAATTCTTTGTTTTTTGAAAGGCTAAATTGAAAAAAAATTAGTTTTCAGTAGGCTTCTTGTTGTATAGGGCTAGACACTATCCAGCTTATTTTCGAAAGAGAAAGACGCCCATATTTCGACCCACATCGGGAGATGGGCGTCTTTCTCCCGTTGGCGAACAAATCGGTATAATCGAAAGCCGATTTTGGTCGTCTTCAACTGCACTCCGTCGCAGGAATGAACAAAGTGGACAGGGGCGTGTTGGAGGCGTGGTGAAGGCGGGACTGGGGCGTGGTTATCGGCCGAGGAGAGATGGGCGTCTTTAGCTGATAATCGAAACAAGAAGGGCATTTTTGACGAGAATTTGGTACGCTTTATTTGGACCCTTTTTTTCAGGTCCAAGTCCCCAAAAAGTGCCCCAACTGACCAGATGACCACCGGAGGGAATCGGGGATCATCTCCCCTGACTCCCCCAGTGGTCACTAACCCCCCTCCCACCAAATAAAAACTCACTTTACAAACTTTTTTTGCCAGCCTGTATGCCAGCCTCAAATGCTCTGCTGATGGGGGCAGCCATCTTGGTTCAGCTGCACATGCTTTAGCCTAATTCCTCCTCTACTTAAGGCACTGCCTCCAGCCCTTCAGTGCTTCGGCTTCTGCTGTTCAGAGGTTGTGGTCTGCATCCGTGTTCCTGATTCCTGAGTTTCCTGTGTTTCGACCTTGGCTTGTTTCCTGACCACACGTTGTGTTGCTGCCTGCCTTTTGACCCTGGACTGTGTTTTGACTATTCTCAGCTCTACTGCTTCTCTGGCTCTTGGACTGTGTCTGTTGGATACCTATCTGGTCGGTGGTCCTGCAACCCCGCCGGTTCCGGAAGTCCTGCTGGCCGGTTGAACCCAGGGACTCAACTCCTGGGGAATAGTGGCTAAGTACAGGTGAAGCTAGGGTTTGTCTGGCTGCCTGACCGAGTGCGGTGCACTCCATCTTCGCCGTGCTCAGTCAGGGCACAAGGGCTCACATCTCCAGTCATAACACCAATAAAGGACGATTTCGGAGACATTAGTCTTCAGGTGTCAACTGCTGTGCCAAGGTTCTACAGCAGCAACAAGCCCTAGAGGTCTGGAGCATTTTTAGTGGGTACCGCAGTGCACTTCAAGCAGGCGGACCCAGGCCCATCCCCCCTACCTGTAACACTTGTGCTGGTAAATGGGAGGCCTCCAAAACCCACTGTACCCACATGTAAGTGCCCCCTTCACCCCTAAGAGCTATGGTAGTGTTGTACATTTGTGGGTAGTGGGTTTTTAGGGAGGGGGTTGGGGGCTCAGCACCCGTGGTAAGGGAACTATGCATGTGGGAGCTGTTTCTGAAGTCCACCGCACTGACCTCTAGGGTGCTCAGTTGGTGTCCTGGCATGTCAGGGGGGCCAGTGTACTACGAATCCTGGCCCCTCCCACAACCAAATGGCTCAGATTAGGACGTTTTTGAGCTGGCCAGTTTTAGTTTCCATTATCGCAAAAAAAAAAAAAAACGCCCAGCTCAGAAACGAACAAATCCATGGCATTTGGTTCGTACAAATTGTATTTTCGAAACAAAACAAAGACGTCCATTTTTTTCGAAAATTCGGTCTGTTCCTCCTCTTCACGTACCCGTTTTTGGACATAGACGCCCATGGAGATAGGTGTTCGCGTTCGATTATGCCCCTCCACATATAGCACCTAAAAAATCAGCACTGAAAAAGTGATATTCTATAAGCTGCACTTAAAATTAAGTGTGGTTTAAAGAACAGCGCTTTTACCTGCGACTTGCGCCTAATTTTAGGCGCACCATTTGCACCAACTGAAACGTGATGCAAATATACATACCTAAATTAGACACATATCCCCATTATTCTATATTCTATCATATTCCCTCTGCTGTGATAACTTTGTTTGCAGCAATTGCCAATGTCCAGAATTTATTTCAGGCAAGAAATGAAAGAGAAAGTCAGTGAATTCCTGCTGAGTTTTTTCTTCTACATTTACATATCCAATACAGTATTTATTTAAATGCTGCCTGAGTTCTTATCTAATAATCTAATAGCAAATGCTGGGAATGCCCCCGTTCCACCCATGACCCTCCCATTTCCATGCCCCCTTTTCTTAAACTCACGTGTAAAATTTATGTGTGGTTCCCGCACCTAAATTTACGTGCATAAGTTCCATCTAAATCTGATTAGTGCCAATAAATGCTTGTTACAAAGCCAATTATTGGCACTAATTGGCTTGTTATTCAGTGAAATTGTATGTGCAAATTCAGCACATGCCCAAATTTGCACACGTAATTTTTGGTGACTTTTATAGAATTAAGGGGATAGTATACTTGCATATGGAGGGCGTACAGTAGGAAACTGTTCTATAAAGTAGCCCAAATTCTGTTATAGTATACTAGTGTAAGTGGCTATCAATGCACCTAAAATTTAGTGACTTGCATTTATGTCACCTATAGAATTGGTGTATGTGTCAGCATCTGAGTGCAGCAGGGGTGTGTGTAACTTATTTATTTATTTATTTGGATTTTGCTCACCTCTTTTTCAGTAGTAGCTCAAGGTGAGTCACATTCAGGTACACTGGGTATTTCCCTGCCCCTGGAGAACTCACAATCTAAATTGGTATCTGAGACAATAGAGGGTCCTGCTTACGAAGCCTCGTTATAGACCTGTTATCATTTTTTTAAATTGCATTTGTACCCCGCGCTTTCCCACTCATGGCAGGCTCAATGCGGCGGGCAATGGAGGGTTAAGTGACTTGCCCAGAGTCACAAGGAGCTGCCGGTGCTCGTTAACTATATATGTATGCTCGTTAACTATATATGTACGTTAACCGTGTACCCACCTACAATATCCCTATAGGTGCCTACATGGTAAGTGTGTGCGATAATTGTAGGCATGTTAAAAGTGCTAACGCACCTTAGTAAACAGGGCCCTAAGTGACTTGCCCAAGATCACAAGGAGCAGGAATAGGATTTGAACTGAACACCTCTAGATAGCAAAACCAGCACTCTAACCACTAGACCACTCCTCCACTCCTCTTACAGTCTTCTATAAGTTATGTGCATAAGTGGGAGCGCTGATTATGTTCTTTCCATGCTCCACCTTGTGTATACTGTCCTTCCACAACCATGCTAAGTAAATTCAGTAGGTATTTGCAGGATCACGCATAGGCACCATACTAGCATTACAATTGGAAGTGCGCAAGACACATAAAATGCTAGTATTCTAAACAGTTACACATGTAACATACGTGTAAATGTGAGCACCCAGGTTATAGGATTGCAAGTGTTTTCTGAGCAATCAATGGAAGAATAAATGACACTGGCTGCACATACTATAGCAGGACATGTATATCCACTCCTATCCTAGCAAAGATAATGTTCAAGCAACTTTCTTAACTCATGCACAACTTTCTTTAAATTAATCCCCGTTTTTTCATACTCCTGTGACTCTATCTTATCTATTGTAAAGTGGATCCTTATTTTCTCAGCGTTTGCAGCTCTCCACAGCCTGAAGAACACCTTCCAGGACTGCTCCTTTTTCCCTCAGAACAAGGAAGCTTTTTATTGCCTAGGAGGGGCTTCCCTCCTTCCCTCAGTTATGGCACCAAAACACAAAACAAAGCACAGTTATCATTCACCTTTCTCAATCCGGTTAGTTTCCCAGTCCAGTCTTCCACAGCTGCTTCCTCTCCCTCCCTCTTGGGGAAGAGTATCAGCAAATAATAAAAAAAAACAAATACCCTGTTCAGAGTAGCGGGGTTTTCCCAAAACACAGTTCACTTTTAGCCAAGCTTTACCCCACTGCTCAGTTTAGCCAGGCTTTCAAAACACAGTTCAGTTCTAGCCAAGCTTGCAAAACACAGCTCAGTTTAGCCAGGCTTTCAAAACACAGTTCAGTTCTAGCCAAGCTTCAAAAACATAGCTCAGTCCAGCTAGGCTTTCAAAAACACAGTTCAGGTCTAGCCACGCTTGCAAAACACAGCCCAGTTCTAGCCAAGCTTTCCAAAACACAGCTCAATTTAGCCAGGCTTTCAAAAACACAGTTCAGTTCTAGCCAAGCTTCAAAAACATAGCTCAGTCCAGCTAGGCTTTCAAAACACAGTTCAGTAATGGCTTTGCGCGGGCTCAAAGCCTAGGGTCCCACCCTCTTGGTCAGTCATACTCCTACCTGACCTCCTCCCGCATGACCCGGCTTGGCCCCGCTACTTCCTTGGCTTTCGCTGAGCCAGAGCCGAAAAGTCCATCGGCTCTTCCAGGGTGTTCTCCGGTTCAGTCAACTCCATAGGGCAAGGCTCACTCTCTGCCTCTCGCTCCTCAGGAGCCCAATCCATATTCTCCTCGCCCCGCCCTTCTCCCAGCTGCTCACCCTTTCTTTCATTAAAGCTCCTTGGTGGCTCTTCTTTCTCCACCCACCTGTTCCACCACCCCTTCCACCAGGTTGGAGAATCAGCCTTATTCCTTCCCCTGCGGCCCTCCTCTGGAGACTCCTGGGAATGCACATAGTTTCTCTTATCCCCGGTCTCCCTTGGGGCATGCTGGGAGTTGTAGTTCTTTATTTCTAGTTTTTTCCTGGGGAATGCCTGCCTATAACGGGGGTATTCTGGCCTATCCCAGGGTTCCTTTGGGGCCTGTCCTACATACTCTTTACATACCCCCCCCCCCCTTAAATTTCCACCCCCGCATTCTTTTTCCTCCTCCTCCTCCACCCGGGACAGGGCATCAACATTTCCTAAACATCGCCCGGGACGATGTTCCACAGCATATTGGAAAGGCTGCAATGCCAAGTACCATCGCATTAGTCTCCCATTATTATTCTTCATTACATTCAACCATTTTAGGGGAGCATGGTCCGTCACCAACTTAAATTTTCTCCCTTCTAAATAGGCACTACACTCCTGCACTGCCCATCGTATGGCTAAACACTCCTTTTCTATGGTGGAGTAATGTTCCTCATGAGGCAGGAGCTTCCGGCTTAAATAAAGCACCGGGTGTTCCTCCCCTTCATGCTCTTGGGACAGCACTGCACCTAACCCCCTCCCCGAAGCATCTGTTTGAAGGACAAAGGGCTTTTCAAAATCAACTGCTTTCAGCACAGGTTCCTGGCACAGGGCCCTCTGCATCTGTTCAAATGCCCTCAACTCCTCCCCTCCCCACCTCAAGTGGTCCGGATTCTTCCCTCTCAGCATGTCAGTCAAGGGAGTGGCCATTACGGAAAAATGAGGGATGAACCTGCGGTAATACCCTACCATCCCCAGGAATCTACGCAATTGTTTCTTGGTGTTTGGTCTGGGAAACTCCTGGATGCTTTTAACCTTATTCAATAAGGGCCGGACCTCTCCCCTTCCCACATTATACCCTAAATACTTCACCCTGTACTGCGCAAAATAACATTTTTTTGGGTTCAGGGTGAGACCTGCCTCCCTAAAAGCCTGCAGCACTGCCTCTACCTGGTTTAAATGGGTGTTCCAGTCTCCACTATGTATTACCACATCATCCATATATGCGGCGGCATATGCCTGATGTGGTCGGAGAACCCTGTCCAGCAACCTCTGGCAACTTGCAGCAGCTGAATTAAGGCCAAAGGGCAATCTTTTGAACTGATACAGGCCTATGGGCGTGCTAAAGGCGGTCTTAGCTTGTGCCCCTGATGTAAGGGGAATCTGCCAGTACCCTTTTGTCAAGTCCAGGGTGGTGAGATATTGTGCAGATCCTAGCCTGTCCACCAGCTCCTCAATATAGGGCATAGGATATGCATCTGCTTGCGAAATATTATTAAGCTGGCGGAAATCTATGCAGAATCTCCACTCCCCTTCGGGTTTTGGTACTAACACCACTGGGCTTGACCAGGGGCTATTTGACTCTTCGATCACCCCGAAGTCTAACATTTCCTGGACCTGTTTTATCACCTCCCTCCTTTTCATGGGGGACAGCCTATATGGCTTTTGCCGAACTACTTTACCCCTTTCCGTTATGATGTCATGCTCCACTAGGTGAGTATTTCCAGGGCAGGCCGTCAACACATCATCAAACCCTTTCAAGAGCCTTCCTATCTCTTTCTTTTGCACTTGTGTCAACCGGGGATTAACCCCTGGTTCACCGGGCTTGAAAATATCTCTTATTTGCGGTCCCAACTCCTCTCCCTCCTTTTCATCTCCCCGGGTCTGAAAGCCTACCCTTGCTACCCAGGGTTTCATCAGGTTAACGTGGAAGGTTTGGACCCGCCCCTTTTCGTTCGCCACCTCATATGTAAGAGGCCCAAGTCTCCTCCTCACCACCCAGGGACCCTTCCACCTAGAGGCAAACTTATGAGGATCCTCCGAGATTAGGATAAGGACCCTATCTCCTATTACAAACTCCCTCTCCCGAGTACCCTTATCATAATATTCCTTTTGCCGATTTTGGCTCCGTTCAAACCTATCCTGGGAATATTCCTGTAACTTATCTAATCTGGTCCTCAGATCCTGTAGGTATTCGACCACTGACTGCTCGGAGGCGTCCGGGGGTACCCAGTGCTCCTGCAATATATCTAAAATTCCCCTGGGCCTCCGGCCAAACATTAGTTCATAAGGCGAAACACCTAAGGAGTCTTGCACCTTCTCCCTGTAGGCATATAGCACGAAGGGCAACAGCTGGTCCCAACCCGTCCTATCCTCGCCTAACGCTTTTTTCAACATACCCTTTAAAGTTCTATTAAAACGTTCCACCATCCCATTAGTTTGGGGATGGTAGGCCGCTGTACGGATATGTTGTATCCCAAAAGCCTCCCACACTTGCCTTAAGGTACTTGACATAAAGTTGGACCCCCTGTCGGTCAAAACTTCTTGGGGGAATCCCACCTCACAAAAGATTTTTATCAGTTCCCTGGCAATGACCTTCGCTGATATGCTTCTCAAAGGAATGGCCCAGGGGTACCTAGTGGCCATATCCATAACCACTAAAACATAGAGGAAGCCTCTCTGTGATTTTGTTACTGGGCCAATAATATCCATGGCTATTCTCCTCCCCGGTTGTTCCACTCTAGCAAGGGGTTTTAACGGAGCCTTAGGCGGTAGCCGGTCTGTCACCTTCTGACAGTTGGGGCAGGACTTGCAATACCTCTCCACCTCCCCATAAACTCCTGGCCAATAAAACCGGCCCAATATCTGAGTCAGGGTAGCTTGGGAGCCCTTATGCCCCCCCAAAGGGTGATCATGCGTGAGCCTTACTACTAGGGGACGGAAAGCTTGGGGGACTACTAGCTGTCTCCCCGCTTCCGAGTTTTCCCAATTGGGTACCCTGCGATATAGAATGTCCCTCTCTATCATGAACCCCGGGGCTTCCTGGTCCTCCCCCTGTCGGGCCCGTTCCCAGGCATATTCTAAAGTAGGGTCCGTGGCCTGCTCCCTATGAAACTGGGGAAACTGCTCGCTCAATTCTTTCGGGGCCACTGGCAGATAACTTTCTTTTCTCGCCTGCTCCAAGGCCTCCCGTCTGCCCCTCTGCTCCTTTTTTTTCAAAGCTTTCCCCTTTCTCTCTTTTCCCGGCTCCCCTAAAACCTCCCCTTGAAAAGGAAAAATACCTCCTATTCCCTCTTCCTCAGCCTCAGGGTCTCGCCGAGCCTGCGAGCGGGTAGTGACCAACACTCTTTTTTCACTAATACACTATGTAAAGGGGGGCCAGTCCCTTCCCAAAATCATCTCCTGTGGCAGTCTGGGCAGAACGGCAACGGCTATCTCTATCTCCCCTGTAGGCCCCTTCACGTGAACCCTATGGAGGGTATAACGAGTACTGGCCCCATGTATACATTGAATAGCCACGGCTCCCTCATAGGTATCCTTACCTCCTGTCCTCCTCTTTCTTATTTGTTCCCATAACCTCCTGGAGATCATGGACTGGTCTGCCCCGGAGTCTAACATGGCTACAATCGGTAAACCCTCAACCTCCACCTTAGCAGTATACCGAGGCCTAAACCCTTGGGCAACCTGCGAGGTCCATCCCTCTCGACCTGGGCAATCCCTCCGGAAGTGCCCAGTCTTCCCACACTTATAACAGAGTTTTCCTTCATACGAGGGGGCCTTTCTTTCAGGGCCTGAGGGCACTACGGGCTTTTTACCACCCCAGCCGTAATCGGGTTTCCCTCCCTGGGGATCTAGCTTAAAGAAGGAACTTTTGGAACCCCAGCCTCCCACAGTTCGGGGCTTACCCCCCTCCAGGTCGGGTTCTCCCCAATGTTGGGCTTCCAAATAACACTCCAACCCGGCTGTCACGGCCTCCACCGTCTTACAGCCCCTTTGGACCAACCCTGCCCTAATCTCCCTGGGAAGGCCCTGCAGGAACTGCTCCACTACTAATTCTTGAAGAATCTCTCCCGTGGTGTGGCGATCAGGTTCCAACCATTTTTTTACCAAGTCCATCAGTCTAGTGGCCAGCGCTTTAGGGGTTTCCCCCTTTTCCCATTTAGTGGACCGAAACTTACGCCTATAAGCCTGGGTACTCAGTCCATACCGGTCTTTAATGGCCTCTCTCAACCTCCCATAGTTGGCAGCGTCCCCAGGAGCCAAGTCTCTAAAGGCTCCTAGAGCTTCCCCAGATAATGAAGGCACTAACCGCATGGCCCACTGCTCTTGTGGCCACCCTGCGGCCACTGCCACCCTCTCGAAGGCGGTCAGGAAATCATCTACATTATCCTGCTCAGACAACTTTCCCCAAGTAAGTGAGTTCAGGGATAAAGGTCCTACCGCACCGCTTCCGCCTGGCCCCTGTCCAGTTGCTCCGGCTCCACCGCCCCTGGGAGCCTCGATCCCTCGCTGGAAAAAGTCCTGGAGCATATTCAGCACCGGTTGTTGCTGCTCTCGTGCCGCCGTCAAGGAGTCTTCCACCATCTTCCCCGTCAGTTCTTGCTGTTTCTGGAACTGCATCGTCATCCAAGCGAAGATCTCCTTGGGGTCCATCCTTGCTCCGGACCAGCGACTCCTGGTGGGGAAAAAAACACAGAGGACACCTCCAAGTGCGGTTTCACTACTTATGTTTCCCCTTTTACTAGGATCCCTTCATCTCCCCCAATCTAGGCCCCGCTTACCGGAACCCCAGACGGGTCTGCGCCTTTCTCAGCGTTGGCCCCTCCGTCGGGCTTTTCTGTCCTGCTGGTCTTGGCCTCCTCGAGCGACAGGTCCGCGACGCGATCCCACTCCTGACACCAATTGTAAAGTGGATCCTTATTTTCTCAGCGTTTGCAGCTCTCCACAGCCTGAAGAACACCTTCCAGGACTGCTCCTTTTTCCCTCAGAACAAGGAAGCTTTTTATTGCCTAGGAGGGGCTTCCCTCCTTCCCTCAGTTATGGCACCAAAACACAAAACAAAGCACAGTTATCATTCACCTTTCTCAATCCGGTTAGTTTCCCAGTCCAGTCTTCCACAGCAGCTTCCTCTCCCTCCCTCTTGGGGAAGAGTATCAGCAAATAATAAAAAAAAAACAAATACCCTGTTCAGAGTAGCGGGGTTTTCCCAAAACACAGTTCACTTTTAGCCAAGCTTTACCCCACTGCTCAGTTTAGCCAGGCTTTCAAAACACAGTTCAGTTCTAGCCAAGCTTGCAAAACACAGCTCAGTTTAGCCAGGCTTTCAAAACACAGTTCAGTTCTAGCCAAGCTTCAAAAACATAGCTCAGTCCAGCTAGGCTTTCAAAAACACAGTTCAGGTCTAGCCACGCTTGCAAAACACAGCCCAGTTCTAGCCAAGCTTTCCAAAACACAGCTCAATTTAGCCAGGCTTTCAAAAACACAGTTCAGTTCTAGCCAAGCTTTCCAAAACACCACTCAATTTAGCCAGGCTTTCAAAACACAGTTCAGTTCTAGCCAAGCTTCAAAAACATAGCTCAGTCCAGCTAGGCTTTCAAAACACAGTTCAGTAATGGCTTTGCGCGGGCTCAAAGCCTAGGGTCCCACCCTCTTGGTCAGTCATACTCCTACCTGACCTCCTCCCGCATGACCCGGCTTGGCCCCGCTACTTCCTTGGCTTTCACTGAGCCAGAGCCGAAAAGTCCATCGGCTCTTCCAGGGTGTTCTCCGGTTCAGTCAACTCCATAGGGCAAGGCTCACTCTCTGCCTCTCGCTCCTCAGGAGCCCAATCCATATTCTCCTCGCCCCGCCCTTCTCCCAGCTGCTCACCCTTTCTTTCATTAAAGCTCCTTGGTGGCTCTTCTTTCTCCACCCACCTGTTCCACCACCCCTTCCACCAGGTTGGAGAATCAGCCTTATTCCTTCCCCTGCGGCCCTCCTCTGGAGACTCCTGGGAATGCACATAGTTTCTCTTATCCCCGGTCTCCCTTGGGGCATGCTGGGAGTTGTAGTTCTTTATTTCTAGTTTTTTCCTGGGGAATGCCTGCCTATAACGGGGGTATTCTGGCCTATCCCAGGGTTCCTTTGGGGCCTGTCCTACATACTCTTTACACTATCTGTATGTTCTATTTTTACTTATACTCTAGGCTGTCTATGAAAATGTTTTATGTTGCATTGTAAGTAGTATACTACAACATACTTTATTTATTTAGATTTTGCTCACACCTTTTTCAGTAGTAGCTCAAGGTGAGTTACATTCAGGTATACTGGATATTTCTCTGTCCCATGAGGGCTCACAATCTAAGTTTATACCTGAGATAATGGAGGGTTAAGTTACTTGCCCAAGATCACAAGAAACAGCAGTGGGATTTGAACCAGCGACCTCTGGATTGCAAGACCAGTGCTCTAACCACTAGGCCACTCCTCCAACTTTGTATTGTTGTTTGACTATTTTTACTACTGTAATTGTCTATTGCTTATGTTTGACTTATTCATGCTGTATTACTCCCTTACTGAGATATACACACCCACTCCTTCTATCTCCCTTCATAACAAACATACACACACTCTCTCTAACTCTGATATCAGACATATTCACTTTCTTTCTGAATCTCTCTCTCTTAGAAACATGTACACTTTCAGAGAATTTCTCTCTATGAAACATACACAAACACACATTCTCTCTTTGATTCACCATCAATACAACTCAAGGACAGTCATTTTAGGTAGCAAGTATTATTGTAGAGACTCCTTGTTTTTCTCATGGCCAGCTTCATGTAGTACATTAGCTGGAATTGGAAAAACTGTATGTGTTTGCCCCATCTCTAAACCAAAAACATATTGTATACCTTAATACTTTGCTTTAAAAATTGATCTAATGAGTATTTTACTATGTTTATTTGACTATATTTGCCATTTCTAATAAGTCAAACATTAGATATTGGATTTCTGGATAACTCAGCTAGTAAAATAATAAAATGTAATGGAAAATCAAGTCCTAGTGGACATTCTACAATCTTGCAAAAATTCTAAATACCATTCAAGAATTCTGAACTGTACACCAAAACTCAGCCACCAAGAACAGATGTTATTTACTATAAGAACATAAGTATTGCCATACTAGGACAGAGTGAGGGTCCATCAAGCCCATCATCCTGTTTCCAGCAGTGGCTGTGAAGAAACAGTGTGCTTTAAGCCTGTAAAATGTATTGGATATTTCCGTTTTAATTATGTCTGAAGTGTATTTCTCCTATTTGACCAGCAGATAGTGCATGTTTATGCTTAAAACTGTTACAGGGAACTGAGTGTTCTTTTTGTTTAACACAAGCAGGAAGCAAGCAGCAGTATACTTCTAAAACTTGTTGACTGGGCTCTGATTGGCCTGGAGTTTGAAATTACCCAGTAGTGCTGACTGTTGCTGCAGTCTTGGCCTGGAAGATGAGGGAGACAGATCTCTGCGAACACTTATATCTCCTGACCTTCCCAGGTACTCTTTTGACATTATGCAAATGTTTTAGTTAGTTTTATAATTGATCCATATTTCAGTTGCCTATTATGGTTTTCCAATTGCACATTTTTGTCCACTATTCCAAGTTCTTAGAATAAACACAATTGTTTGTTCATTCTGCCTGTTTGGACTGATAAAGAATCCTGGTGCTTTGTATGTTGGGTCTGTGAGTGATTTCTGGGAACTGTGGGACCACTGAGAGTGTGGACCCAGTAACCTAGAAACCACTGGGGATAATTTGAGAGTGGAAGACTCACCCAGAGGCAGTTCTGACCCATTCGGTGTGAAAAGGGTGCTAGTGTAGAGCACAAGCAGCAGGTGCAGGCAGACCTGAGCTATGCTGGAGATAGACCCTCTAAGTGGCCGTGGGGTAACCCTAGGCAGGTGGCTAGGCATTTCATGACAGTGGCCAATCCAGGTTACAAGTACCTGGCAAGACACCAAAATAGTACAATACATTTTATGCTGCTTATCTTAGAAATAAGCAGTGGATTTCCCCCAAGTCCATTTTAATAATGGTTTTTGGACTTTCTTTTAGGAAGCTATCCAAACCTTTGTTTAACCCTGCTAACCTAACTGCTTTTACTACATTCTCTGAGTTTAATTACATTTTAAATGTACTACTTTGTAGCTTTATTGTATGCCCCTTAGTCCTAGTATTCTTGGAAAGAGTAAACAAGCGATTCACATCTATCCGTTCCACTTCACTCATTATTTTATAGACCTCTATCATATCTCCCCACAGCCATCTTTTCTCCAAGCTGAAGAGCCCTAGCTGCTTTAACTTTTCCTCATGGGAAGTTGTCCCATCCCCTTTATCCCCTTCTCTGAACATTTTCTAAATCCACTATATCTTTTTTGAGATGTGGTGACCACAATTGTACACAATATTTGAGGTGCGGTCACATAAATGAATGGTACAAAGGAATTATCATGTCCTCATTTTTGTTTTCCATTCCTTTCCTAATAATACCTAACATTCTACTTGCTTTCTTAGTCACCGCTGCACACTGAGCAGAAGGTTTCAATGTATCATCAAAGATGACACCTAGATCCCTTTCCTGGTCGGTGATTCCTAATGTGGAACCTTGCATTACATAGCAATAGCTCGGGTTCCTCATTTCACACATGCATCACTTTGCACTTGCTCACATTAAACGTTGTCTGCCATTTGGATGCCCAGTCTTCCATTCTCATAAGGTCCTCTTGTCATTTTTCACAATCCTCTTGTGATTTAACAACTTTGAATAACTTTGTGTCATTAGCAAATTTAATTACCTCACTAGTTACTCCCATCTCTAGATCATTTATAAATATGTTAAAAAGTAGCAGTCCCAGCACAGATCCCTGGGAAACCCCACTATCTACCCTTCTCCATTGAGAATACTGACCATTTAACCCTACTTTCTGTTTTTTATCTTTTAACCAGTTTTTAATCCACAACCTCATATCCCATGACTCTCCAATTTCCTCTGGAGCCTTTCATGATGTACATTGTCAAATGCCTTTTGAAAATCCAGATATACAATATTGACTGGCTCACCTTTTTCCACGTTTATTCACCCCTTCAAAGAAATGAAATATATTGGTGAGGCATGATTTCCCTTCACTAAATCCACGCTGGCTTTGTCTCATTAATTAATGCTTTTGAATATGCTCTGTAACTTTGTTCTTTATAATAGTCTCTACTATTTTACTATTAGATTAGATGAGAACTCAGGCAGCATTTAGATAAAGAAACACTTTATTGTAGAAGATAAACTCAACAGGAATTCACTGACTTGCCTTTTCATTTCTTGCCAAATATAGTTATCCCAACAGAAGGAATATGATAGGAAAGAAGGGCAGAGCTCAAATAACATTCTCAAAACTAACTGAATAGCTTTTTTGGTCCATGGGATTGTGATTGCCTTAGGATGTGAAATTGTCATATAAGGAATCATGTATCTCTATGTAAAATCCTTGTTCTATTATAAGCCAAACTGAACTGAACTCTGGATAATGTGGCATAAAAGAAGCAATAAAATGAAAAATGAAATGAAATGTGTGTGCTATTCTCCAGCTGGATCAGGACAATTTTGATGTATTATGTGGCTGGAGATGCCATACTAACTGTTTTTGACCAATGAAATATAATTCAACAAAGACACGAGAAACATTGATCACTTTATCTAAAGAAGACCATGCTGAGCCACGCATTTGTCATGAGACCATTATATTCTTTCAACAGATCATTGTTTTCAAGTTTATAAATTCAATGCGTATTTGGTACAATATTGCAGTAGGCCATCTCATCACAGCCACGGAGCTAACACAGAGGTGTGAAGATTTTCTAAAACTGATCAAAGAAATAAAAGAAACAGCAGGAACCTTGATGTGGAAATATTGGGTCAGTATTTAAACATCTCAGACAGCATTTTTTTAAACACCAGCTATGACATTTAAATTAATCATGGCACTACTATTCGGATAGTGAGCAGCACTGAATATCAATGCAGAAAGGACAGTCCTATTGCTATCTGAATAGCGGTGATATTCAGCCTGCTGTCTAGATAGCTATATGTAGAAAGTAAGGACAGCATTTTTGCAGTCTTAACTTAATCCAGATAGTTTATCTGAATAATAGACTGAATATTACTGCTCTCCTGATGATATGATGTCCTGCCCATTCTCTGCCCACAATCCATCCTAGCCCTTTCCAGATAGTGTTGAGGTAGTCTATAAGGAATTCAACAGCACAATCTGCATCTTTATGGATAATACTGGGTTGGGGGATTTATCTGGGTACTGCTGCTATCTGGATAAATCCTTTTGAATATTGGGTTATTTTGGTTTATGAAGGATAGGATGAATCATTAACAGAAACAATTATAATTCTTCAGTGTTTGGGTGGATACTGTTGCTACACCTTTGGAAAAAAAACATTTTTATCAGCTGAAAAATCATAATACATTCTGGGGAATTTTATGCAGTGCGGTAGCTCTCCCAAAAAAGTTTTAGGGGCCCTTTTACAGAGCGGCAGTAAGCCCAATGAGGGCTTACCACTTGCTCTTTCGGGACTACCGTTGGCCCAACGTGACCACCAGAGGATGTCCTTTTCCAAGCGTGTGCCATTTCCGGGGGAAAAAAGAACCCCCCCCCCCAAAAAAAAATGGCTAGTGTAATGGTAAGAGGTAGGACAAAAGTGGGATGTTGACCATGGATACCAAAGACTGGAGAGGTGTATACTTGAAATCAAATGTTTATTCGATAAAAAGACTCGACACAAAGTTGTGTTTCAGCCGCTAGGCCTGCATCTGGAGTCTACAATAAAAATGTGTACATATAAATGAAAAAACAAAAACAGATAAAAACTTCGCAATGTATAAGGGCGAGACAACAAATAAAAAGAAGTTAAAAATTCAATTATATAAACAAAATGAAAGGAATATACATATGCGATAGAGAGATAATAGGAGGGTACCATGATACGTAAAAAGGGTACAATAAAAAACACAATAAAAATGGAGGTACGCATGCTAGTATATAAACAAATAAAGCAATACTTTAAGGTATATATATCACATACACATATAAGCAGTGCTTTTTTTGTGCCGGTAAGCACCGGTACGACGTACCGGCACCTTTTTTGTGAGGTCTGGCTCACCTGCCCACTCCCTTCCATTCGTGCACCCGTGCTCCCCCCACTCTCCATCAGCTCTCCGACTTTCCTTGATATCTTTAATTTACCCGAAGTCGCGGCGAACCAGCAGTAAATACAGCTGGTAGGCAGGCTTGCCTCCTCGTCGTTTCCCTTCCCTCTCAGCGCGTCCCGCCTTCCTCTGATGTATTTTCCTTTCCACGAGGGCAGGATGCGCTGAGAGGGAAGAGAAGCAATGAGGAGGCAAGCCTGCCTGCCAGCTGTTTTTACTGCCGGTTCGCCGCAACTTAGGGTAAATTAAAGATTTCAAGGAAAGTAGGGGAGCTGGGGTTTGAATGAATTGCTAGACATGGAGGGGACGGAGGGCAGGGGAGAGAGGAGAATTGCTGGACATGGAGGGGAGGGCAGGGCATGGGAGAAAGGAGAATCGCTGGACATGGATTTGAGGGGAAGGCAGGGAAGAGAGAATTGCTGGACATGGATAGGAGGGGAGGGCAGAGGAGAGAGGAGAGGAGACATGCTGGACATGGATGGGAGGGGTGGGAAGGGAAGAGAAAATTGCTGGACTTGGATGGCAGGGGAGGATAGGAGGCAGAGAAAAATCGCTGGACATGGATGGGAGGGGAGGTCAGCGAAGAGAGATTCGCTGGACATGGATGGAAAGGGAGGGCAGGGGAGAGAGGAGAATCGTTGGACATGGATGGCAGGGGAGGACATGGGATAGAGGAGAATCGCTGGAGATGGGAGGGGAGGGCAGGAGAGAGAGGAGACATGCTGGACATGGATGAGAGGGGAGGGCAGGGGAAAGAGGAGACATACTGGATATGGATGGGAGGGGAGGTCAGCAAAGAGAGATTCGCTGGACATGGATGGCAGGAGAGGGCAGGGGATAGAGGAGAATCACTGGACATGAGAGTGGAGGGCAAGGGAGAGAAGAGACATGCTGGACATGGATGGAGGGGAGGGAAGACAAGAAGGAGATGCACATGGATGGGAGGGGAGGGCAAGGGAGAGAGGAGAAATGCTGGAAATGGATGGAGAGGAGAGCGGGAGATAGAGGAGAATTGCTGGACATGGATGGATGGATGGAGGGGTTGGCATGGAGAGAGGAGAAATGCTGGACTTGGATGGAGGAGAGGGGAGAGAGAATTATTGCTTTATATGGATACAGGGGAGGGAAGAGAGAAGAGAAATGCTGGACATGGATGGAGGGGAGGAAAGAGAAAAGAAAAAGATGCACATGGATGGAGATGAGGGAAAGGGAAGAGAGGAGAAAAACTGCACATGGATGGAGAAAATAGGCAAAAGCTGGATCCATGTTATACCTCCTTCAGTCAATTCCACGGAGGAGAACCCAGCCTTTACTTATGGATGTAGAGCAAGAAATGAAGAAGAAAGAAGGAAAGTAAAGAAATATTTGGAAAGGAAGCGCTGGAAACGGAGTTAAGAGAACAGATAGAGAGCAGCAGAATCAGAGACTGGGACCAATATGGATAGAAAAACAAAGTCACCAGACAACAAAAGTAGAAAAAATCATTTTATTTTCATTTTAGTGTCTGGAATATGTCCAATTTGAGAATTTACATCTGCTGTCTTATTTTGCACTGGGTGTACTGGAGCTGTAACAGCTTACAGAAATTATTTATAATGAAAAAAAATCACGTTATTTTTTTCTCCTATACTAGTATAATATTTTCAATGATGTCTCTTTATATGCGCCACGGCTGGTATAAGGGGTGTGGCTAATGTGGATGTGGTTACAGTAGGGGTGGAGTCATATGTGATGACCCCGCCCTTAATGAGTACCGGCACCTTTTTTTTCTACAAAAAAAGCACTGCATATAAGTAACATATTTATATGACAAAACATTACAAGGACAATCTTTTGAAATAGCAGTAAAATAGTTAATGAATATATAATTAAAAATATGTATATATATAAAAAAACAAATATAAACAAATAATTTCTTACATCGATTTGTCATCTGAATACTCTGTTTGCGATTGATTCAGTAAATGAATAAGAGCTTAATATTTTGGTCTAATAATATTGGAAAATATGGACAATAAAAGAGGGGAATGTTAATGATAATGTCTATTGAAGGTGTCAAAAACTAAAACATAATAATAAATAATAAAGCACTAGAAAAATAAAAATTAAAAAATAATAGAAAAACTAAAAAAAATGAAAAATATAATAAGGGTATTGAAACCAATGAGTATAGTGGTTATGGTGCTACACATGCTGATATGTAAACAAACGAGGCCCTAAAAAGAATCCTTACATCATGTGCAAGTATATGAAACTAGGGAATGGACAATCAGTGAATGAATAATCACAGAAAAAATGCACCTACATATCATTTAAAACGCAGGGATGAATGTTTTTCAATGAAAACAAAGACTGAAAAGCTGTAATGTAACTTGGCATGATATACATAAGGTTGGTTCTGAGCTATCGAAGCCTAAGTCAGTGCTGAAGCGTGGGAGCACTGTGCGTATAGGAAATATAACACTTGGTGAAGTATTGTTGACCTAAAAACAGCTGAGGACACCACTAACTTCTATGAGCAGAAACTTCTGAAAAGATGATGGTATGGGTATAAGATTATACCATTTGTATATAGAGATTATTCAATCCTTTGGTTAAGCAGGTTGAAATGATGATCTGGAAAAAGTAAAATAAAAACAGCTCATTAATGAAAGACGGAGTCGACGTATATTTCAGAAAAGGAATAAAAACTGTATGATAAATGAAAAGGGAACAAATGTTAATTAAAAGATGCAAGGAAACGCGAAGCAAAGTTTAAATAGATTACAAAACTATTTGCAGACGTGAAAAACTTAAAAAATAACGATATATATTTTGTTAGGAGCGATGTGCAATGCTGATTGCAGTATATACCAAAACGAAAACTATTGACACCAGAACGATAATAAAGTGCTGAGAAATGAAATGAGTCAAGGACAGAAAAACCATCCCTTTAGGCAGTATAGTATGGTAGTCGCCAATACTGTGGCGTCAAAGATTTACCGGGGAAATATGTATAGTGGTGAAGCTTACCTTTAAAAAGACCCTTGGTTAAGCAGACGTACTTGCCAGTAAATCTTGAATGTAAGTCAAAAGAGAGACAGTTAGACGGATGATCCATTTAAAGACAAAAAAGTGCCAAAAAAGAGGGAAATGACGTATAATGACATGTTAAACAAGACGGATTGTATTAAAAAAGCGAATGCTTTTATAACAATAATGATAATCATAAAAATAGATTAAAAACGGGTGGTGAAATTTTGTTTTTCTTGTTAAAAGCTGGTAGATTAACTAAAAACGTAAACAGCTGTTAAGGGTGTAACGTTGCATTATGGATGTAGTGACGTGTCAAAGTTGAACAAAAAATGTGGTGTGTTTGAAAAATGATGGCTAGATCGCAGCTCACAGAAAAATGAGATCGATATGCTCTAATGTTAAAGCTTGCAAGACGAATATACAGGGCAATTATGTTAACAGAAAAGACTGTAGGAACTGCGATTGGTTCCAAAAAATGATGGCAAAGGAAGCATAGTGGATTCAAAAAAAGTTTAAAATGAGAAAAAATACAGATAAAAGGAACTGTAGAAAAATAAAAGGAATATGGAACTAAATGAAAATTAAAAAATGAAAAATGGAAAAAAATAGAAAAAAAAGAGAGAAAATAAAAAATTGAAAAAATAAAAATTGAAAAAATAAAGAATACAAAATAAAAAAATTAAAATGGAGAAATAAAATAAAAGCAGTGGCACATAAACATTTGAAGGATATTCATATGAAAAACATGCTTTTTAAACATTTTTATATGGTGTATGTAACCTCTAATGATGGTAATGATGGGTAAAATGTAAATGAAATCATAATTATGTTATTTTACCCTATCGAGAAATTGTTGTTTTACAGATAATAATACTTAGTAATAAAAATCATGAAAAACAGATACTTTTGTGGATCAAAATTAATTGTGAAAAAAGATTTTTCACAGGACTGACTGAAAAATGAATGAATGAGTGTGTTTGAATGTTCATAGGAAAGGGCAGAAATCAATTTCATTATTTAGTCCATTTGGGGTCAAAGTCCTAAGCTCAAAAATACGTTTCTGCTCCTCCTGGAGTAATCGTTTGTCCAGATCGCCTCCTCTCCATTTTTTGGTGAAGGTTTTAAGGTCCAAAAACCTGAAGTCTAAAAAAGAGTGATTCGCTGAGTACCAGTGTTCGACCAGGGGTACAGATTCTATTCTCCTCTTGATACAACTTCTGTGTTCAATGATTCTTGTTTTTACTGCCCTTGTTGTTTTGCCAACATACAGCATTGGACACGGGCATATAATGATATAAATTACGGATGATGTGGTACAGTTGGAGGTATGTTTCAAATTGTATGATTTATTGGTAATTAGATGCATACACTACATTGGCCACATTTACGGTGTCCCAATGGCAGGGATACTGATGTGACTTCTGGTGATGTTGAGGGAACCAGGTGTTCCTTAAAGTTCTTGTTTCTGGAGTATGCAACCACCAGTTCTTTGCTCGTAAAGCATTCCAAACCTTCCAAGATGTGCCAGTGTCTTTTAAAGCTGAACAAACAGAAAACAAAAATTCTCTGGTTTGGAGATATAAGTAAAATCCCAAATATAATAATTACATTATTTTCAGCAGAAATCTAAAAATTGAAGACCATTCCAGACTCTAGGTTATCATTTGAAAAACAGATTAATTCTCTTAGTAGAAGGTTTTTTGATTGTTTTTTTTTTTAGGCTCCACCAATTATAGGCAATAACTAGTGAAAGAAGATTTTAGAACTATAGCACAAGCGGTCATGCTGCCGCAGTTGGATTACTGTAATTCACTCTATTCTCAGATTACAGTTTATCAGTTAAAGTGTCTACAATTAATGCAGAACACAGCCATCAGATTGATTAGTGATACTGGATGGTTTGAAAATGTAGTTTCCACTTTTCAAGCTTATCACTGGCTGCCAATATGTAAACACATCCTACCATTGTCCCTTCCCCTGCTGTCCTATTGGTATTGTAGTTGTGCCCTTAACCCTTTTGTGTCTACTCTTTGCTCATTCCCTTCTTGGCCTTCTATTTTTAGTATGTTAGCCTCCCAGATGTACTTGGCAATGGGTGGGGTAGTAAATCCATAATAAACTTGGAAACTAAACTTGGAATGGGAAGGAGAGGGAACAGGGAATGCAAGAAAGGGTAAGGGATGGCTTGGGGGAGACTAAAGGAATAACAGCAAATGGGTAATGGAGAGAGGGGAAGGGGAACATGGTCAAATCTGAGTTAATAACTGAAGGAAAGACATTAAGAAAATCTATTGTAGCAGCATTTAACTTTGAAAGGGCAACCATGATAAAATTAGCAAAATGGTTACAAAAGTGTAAGGGGAGTGTAAGGAGCAAGGGAATGTGGAATGGAAGGATAGTAATTGAAAGAGGTAATGGAGAGGGGAGTAGGGGAGTGGGAAGAAGAAATGGAAAATAAGGTGCATGTTGGGTGCACATAGACACTTACACAGCTTAGTAAAAAGGCCCCTTTGATAGGAAAGAGCAAGGAAAATTTAGATTCACAGTAGTAATAAGGTACTAGAATGATCTATAACATACTTCTCGAGTTATGTATTTTGTGGAAGTGAATTGAATACACCAGGTCATGGGAAGACAGAACTTTTTAGTTAAGCATTGTTTGTATTTAAATACTGCTGACTTATCTGTTATCTTTATTTTTGGTTTGAATCCAAATACCATCCTGAAATCTATTAGAATGTGAGAAATAAATGTGTTTCAATTCTTCTTTTGAGTCTGGTTCTTGAAACATGTACAGCATTTCATCTAACCCTTTTATTTTCTGTCCTAGACCCTTCCCTACCTTTTGGGAGATGTCGTGACAGGGTGGGATGACCTATCATTTAAGCAGGGCTATTTTTGAGGGGGTACTTGGGGGTACTGAGTACTGGCACCTTTTCCATTGTCTGCTAAAATTGACCCATAGTCCCCAAGTTTTAATGAAAGAGCTCAGGTTCTACACACCAATTCTGCCTAGTCCTAGAGTCTAAGACTGGTTGCAGGGAGCTTGGCTATTGTGGGGTGGATCCCTCAGTGATCACCTCACTCCTGATGGGTGGCCTAGCATTTGAGTACTGGCACCTTTTTTGCTAGTAAAAACATACTGCATTTAAGTGACCCTATGGAGAGTGGGATTGTGAGGAAGGGAGATAAGGTCTTCCCCCTAAATTTATGTGTACTTGAAACATCTACCCCAATGGAGACTATCAGCACCATGAAGCAGTAGTATCCTATCTCCCTGGGGTGTTACGTATAGAGTAAAATAAAAAGGTAGTGGAATGGGAGCTAGAGAGTACTGTACTGTTTGGAAAAACCTCTCTTTCTCACACACACCTATTCATTCCTTCTTCTAAAGTGTAAAATAAATAGTAAAAAAATAATCTGCTCTGGAAGAGATGGTTGTGTTACAGGTCATATGGGATTAGGGTTGTATAGTGCCAGAATTGTGCCCTGTGCAACACGTCCCCTGGTGCCCCCACCCACTGTGCCATGGTCAAGAAAAAGAGGCAATGGATGGGAAGCAGTTTTGGCATCTCTGCCTCCCTTGCACCCTGTGCAGCCATACTGCTCAGCTCACAAAGCTCACGGTACCTGAACCTGTATTGGATGTTTTGCTTAGAGGATAGCAGATATCTAGAGGATCAAAAATGTACAAAGCAGGCAACAGATTTATATATGTTACACATCCATAGCTATCCCAGTATGTTTATGATACTGTATTGTAAAATTGGATTCTTACAACTAATTACTTTCTTATGCATTATTTTCTTTGTTATGCATCCTATACTGTTTATTGTAAGCCACATTGAACTCAAACTTTCTTGGGATAATGTGGGATATAAATGTCACAGATAGATAAATAAATAAATAACCATATTCAATTCAAAAAACATATCCTACAAATCTGAATAATGGAAAATGTACGGCTATCGAAATACTGGAAATGTAATGCACAAAATGGACTCTTCTGAATGGCAAACAATTACAACAACAACAAAAAAAAGCCTGCAGGATTCAACTATAGGCAGCTTTGACCGTTCCATATCAAGAAATTTTCTAGAGCAGCCATTTCAAAATGTGACCCCCCCCCCCCCCCCCCAAGTGCAGGATAGGAACAGCAGGCAAATGGAAATCAGTCCACATGTGAAACTTAAAGATGTGATGTGATGTGATTGCACATGTTAGCCTGTTTGTCTGTCTTGAATAGATTGTAAGCTCAGTCAAGGAGGAACTGTCTCTAATTTGCTTGTGTACAGCGCTGCGTATGTTTATTAACACTACAGAAATGATAAGTGGTAGTAGTAGTATGAATGTAATAGTGAGAAGAGGGGCAGAGTAAAAAAGAAATGCAAGATGGGAAAGTGGAAACAAAATTATATCAAATAAATGGTATTGCGAATAAACTAATGCAAATGATATTCAAAAGCATTTAACCAGCCAGGATCGGCACCTGGACGGTTAAATACACCATAACCGGCTATCTGCAAATTTTCAGTGGGATATGGCTGACCATGACTTATTGAAAATTTGTGGTTAGCTGATAGTGGCTAGCGGTTATATGGCAGGATATAACCGGCTACCTGCCGATTTTGAGTGCAAATTTGGTGGATGCATTTGGCCTATCGTTGGCCAGTTCAAAGTTAACCAGACAGTGCTGAATATCGGCTTGGCCAGTTAAGTTTGAACTGGCCAAAAATAAACCAGATATTCAATGCCGGTCACTGGAAATGGCCTGGCATTGAAAATCTGGGCTCAGTGCCCACTACAGAAGTTAGCCTGGCTAACTCCCATGGTCTGAATATCGGGCTCAATATGTTTTAATGTTTCCTGAACAAGTACTTATTCAGCTCACAGATGAGATGTTAATGGCTTTCTGTATCTTTTCAAGAAAAATATATTTAAAAAAGAAATGTTTTACTGGACCCTTTCCTTTCATCCTTGCTCAATGCAAGAGAAACGTATAATTATGTTATTGAGTAGGAATAAAAATAAAATGGCAAAAAGACGTAAATCCTTTTTT
Source organism: Microcaecilia unicolor (assembly GCF_901765095.1). Taxonomy (NCBI): domain Eukaryota; kingdom Metazoa; phylum Chordata; class Amphibia; order Gymnophiona; family Siphonopidae; genus Microcaecilia; species Microcaecilia unicolor. The sequence goes on along the minus strand of NC_044031.1, from coordinate 371,042,978 downwards.
AAAGCATATCTAACAATCCACAATAAGAATCTAAAATGCAGTGCCTATAAAGAAAAACTCAGATAGACAGCTGTAAATGGTATGTCTGATTTTGCATATGAGGGCAAGGCAATACAATCTACCACAGACTTTGCTTTAGGGCCTAAGCTGACACTATTTCACTTTACTTGTTTGCAATAGCATAACTGTTCTGTAGGCCTGCAGAGAAACACAGAGTACGTGATAACAGGAGCTTTCAGTAAAAACACAAGCCCTGGAGCTCTTTTTTCAGGTTAATCTCTACCCAGGTGAGAGACTGAAAACTGTAGAAGCAAAGGAAATGGCTTAGAGTCAGAAAACAAATGTTAGGTTTGACATAACTGAAATCCTCCAGTTTCCTATAACAGCAGGATCTGCTTAAGCTAATATGCACACGTTTTGTAAGCTCAGCTAAAATTTTGAGGCCAGTATTCAACAGGAACAGCTTGTATATACAAAGGAAAAATACAATTTGAAATGTCTGCATACAAATATTAGAAGGCTAACAAGATGGAAGCGTTAGAGTATTTAGCACTAAATGAGAAGGTAGATATAATAGGCATCCTCAGAGACATGGTAGAAGGAGGGCAACCAATGGGACCCTGTGTTACTAGGGCACAAATTATATCTCATTGATAGGATGGATCAAAATGGATTGGGGGGGGGGGCTATATGCAGACCTGCCAAGTCTCCCACATTCAGTGGGAAACTCCCGCTTCAGCGGGTCATCTCCCGCACTCATGCCAAACTGTGAAATTCTTCCTTTGAGACACACTGCCACCACTGGCACCACCACTGCTGCTTCTCCCAATGAGCAGCAGTGGCGGCAAAACAAAAGAAAGCAAGCACGGAGCTGCAGCCTTCAGGCATGCATTGTCGGTTCTGCCAGTTCTCTGCCCCTGCTGACATCAACTTCTCATTCTAGGGCAGAGGACTGGCAGAGCTGACTGTGTGTGTGCCTGAAGGTTGCATCCCCATGCTTGCTATTTGTTGTTTTGCCAAGGCTGCTGCTGGTCATTGGAAAAAAAACAGCAGTGGACAGGAAACAGAAGATACTGGGTGGAAGGGAAGGGGGGCATGAAGAGAGAGGCTGGAAATGCTGAAAGAATAGAGGGGAGGAAAAATAATAAAAGAGTGGGGGTGCTGGATAGAAGAGGGGGGAGAGAGAGAAAGATTGAGAAATGATGAGTGGAAAGATGGGAACAGAAAGTGGGGAACATTCTGGATGGAAAAGATGTGGAGAGAGAGAAGATGCTGGGTAGAAGGAAGGGGAGAAAGGGGGAGACCATTGCTGGAAGGTTGGAGAGAGAATGAGGGAAGGTGCTGGATGGAAGGAGGGAAAGAGGGAAGTTGATGGAAGGATGGCGAAAGAAAGAGGGGAGACACTGGATGGGAGGATGCAGAAGGAAGACACTGGAAGAATGGGGAGAGAAAGAGGGAAGATGCTGGATGGAAGGGTAGGGAGAGAAAGAGGGCAGAGATGGAAGGTTAGAAATAAAAAGCGAAAATATTCTGGATGGAAGGATGTAGCTAGAAAGAGGAGGAGACACTGGAAAAATGGGGAAAGAAAGAGGGAAGAGCCTGGATATTCCAGTGACCAGCATTGAATATCCAGTTTATTTTTGGCCAGTTTCAATTTAACCGGCACCGTCAATATTCAGAGCAGGTTGGTTAAGTTGAAACCAGCCAAAGATAGGCCTGCTCTTTCAGTGGCCCAAGTTGGCTGTCAAACTTAGCCAGCAATGCGCTGAGTATTAGGGGATATTTGGCTATATTGCGTGATATAGCCGGATATCTGCTAAGCGCTGACCGCGGATTTTCAGCAGGAGATATCCAGCTATCTCCCACTGAATATTCGCGGATAGCTGGTTAAGCACTATTTAACCAGCCAGGACCCTTTCCTTGCTGGTTAAATAGCTGCTGAACATTTGGCAGTCTGAATTTTATCCAACATTTTAAATGCACTTTCAAGGTGGAGGAATGCTAGCATAATAACTGAAACAAAAATGCATCCAAATACCTCACACATGTATATGAAGCTCTCAGGTTCATTCTCTAAAGATGTAGCTCTCAGTATTTCTTATAACTCTTTATTATAACTTCAAGTTAATGCAGACAATTCATCAGTCTCCCAAGGCAACCATTATTGTCACCACTAAACCCCAAGTGATGGAATGAAATGTTATAAAAGGAGTTCAACAATTGAATACTGTCCAGAAATCAACAAATTCATTGCAAGTACTTTGCTCTGAATCTCATAATAAATTGAATCATTGTGAGAAGTTAAATGAAAAGAAAGTAGAAGAACCTCTTTTTATTCTTCTGACTAAAATATTTTACCCTGATTTCACCACTTACATTTAAAAAGCTTATTTTCTTCTTATAAAAGAATGAAAATACATAATTCTGCCCTACTGCACTGCCTACAGTAACTGCATGTTTCTGACCACCCATTGCTTGTTAAAAATACTATTATACAGTATTAACATTATTCTATACAAGGGCCCTTTTACTAAAGTGTGGTAAAATCTGGACTTAATACATTATAGCACGGGACTTTACTGTGGGCTAAGTCAACATGTAATGCAGCACTTTTTTATGGCTTTTTCTATTTTTGTATTTGCAGGTCCTGCGCTAATGTTCCCATTACTGTGCGGTACCTGTAGAAAGTTAACGCAGAAGCACAGCACTAAGGGCCAGATTCTATATATGGCACCTGAAAAATCCATGCGAAACAAATCTCCACCTAAGCATTGTCTACGTGGATAAGATTTAGGTGTGATATATAGAATACACTTAGTTGATATCCTAGTGCCTAGAACTATGCACTTCCATTTACATCAAGGAAAATGTGGAGTAAATACCAGCATATACATTTAGGCGCAGAGGGCCATATTCTATGACAGTGTGTGTACATTTTGGAACGCTCAAGAAATGCCCATTTCCTGTTCTATAACAATGCCCCTTTTTGCCTTTGTGCATTACAATTTAGGCACAGTGCATTACAGAATATGCTTAGGGAGTTGTATGTGTAAATTCCAATTATTGCCAATTAGTGTTCATTATTGCTTGTTAAGTGCTGCTAACGCTGATTGGCTTGTTAAGCCAATTAAGTTACACACACTGTTATAGAATGCGCCTGGATTTTGGCGCAGAAAACTATTTACAGGCTCATTTTCAAAGCACTTAGCCTCCCAAAGTTCCATAGAAACCTATGGAACTTAGCCTCCCAAAGTGCTTTGAAAATATGCCTCCCATATGTGCACTATATACAATCTGGGGGTAAGTGCTTCTACATTAACTCTGCGTTAGCCATTACTATGTGCTAATCATAACACACTAGCTGGTTAACAATTGCACCCATGCCACATCCCCTCAAAGAATATTCTTAAAAATTATGCAATGCTCAATTTAGTGCATAGAAACAGGAAAAACACTGCAAAATGCAATAACATGTTTATGCGGTAGCCTATTTTCAGCAACTAACCGCGTATTCAGGGCTTAACGCCCTTTAGTAAAAGGGCCCCATAATTTGCTTCTTAAATAATTTAAAATGCCACCTTTTCAAAAATCTATATGTAGATTGAAAAGAATAAAATGAAAAATATATATGTACATGCAAATTACAGAGGATCATGTAATTCTATCAATCCAATATAGTCTTGCTCTAAAAGAAACATGTGGAGGGGCATAATCGAAAGGGACGCCTGAGTTTTTCTGAGGATGTCCTCGCAGGACGTCCCTGTGAAGGGGCGGGGAAACCCGTATAATCGAAACAAGATGGACGTCCATCTTTCATTTCGATAACATGGTCGGGGATGCCCAAATCTGGAAATTTAGATCAACCTTAGAGATGGTCGTCCTTAGACTTGGTTGTTTCTGATTTTCGGCAATAATGGAAACTGACGACGCCCATCTCAGAAATGACTAAATCCAAGCCCTTTGGTCATGGGAGAAGCCAGCATTCGTAGTGCACTGGTCCCCCTGACATGCCAGGACACCAACCGGGCACCCTAGTGGGCACTGTAGTGGACTTCAGAAATTGTTCCCAGGTGCATAGCTCCCTTACCATGTGTGCTGAGCCCCCAACCCCCCCCCCCCAAAAAACCCCACTATCCACAACTGTACACCACTACCATAGCCCCTATGGGTGAAGGGGGGCACCTAGATGTGGGTACAGTGGGTTTCTGGTGGGTTTTGCAGGGCTCCCATTTACCACCACAAATGTAACAGGTAGGGGGGGGGGGCTGGGTCCGCCTGTCTGAAGTGCACTGCACCCACTAAAACTGCTCCAGGTGAGTATAACATTTGAGACTAGCATAGAGGCTGGCAAAAAATATTTAAAAATGTTTTTTTAGGGTGGGAGGGGGTTAGGGACCACTGGGAGAGTAAGGGGAGGTCATCCCCGATTCCATCCGGTGGTCATCTGGTCATTTAGGGCACATTTTTGTGGCTTGGTCATAAAAAACAAAAGGACCAGGTAAAGTTGTCCAAGTGTTCGTCAGGGACGCCCTTCTTTTTTCCATTATCGGTCGAGGACGCCCATGTGTTAAGCACGCCCCAGTCCTGCCTTCGCTACGCCTCCGACACGCCCCCGTGAACTTTGGTCATCCCCGCGACAGAAAGCAGTTGAGGACGTCCAAAATCGACTTTCGATTATGCTGATTTGGGCGACCCTGTGAAAAGGACGCCCATCTTGCAATTTGTGTCAAAAGATGGGCATCCTTCTCTTTTGAAAATAAGGCTGATAGTGGGTCAGACCAATGTTCCATCTAGCCCAGTATCCTGTTTCCAACAGTGGCCAAGCCAGGTCACAAGTACCTGGCAGAAATCCAAATAGTACCAACATTCCATACTACACATCCCAGGGCAAGCAGTTGCTTCCCCATGTCTGTCTCAATAGCAGACTATGGACTTTTCCTCCAGGAATTTGTCCAAACCTTTTTTAAACCCAGATTTGCTAACCATTGTTACTAAGCCCTCCGGCTAAGAGTTTCAGAGCTTAACTATTCATTGAGTGAAAAAAATATTTCCTTCCTATAAGTATTTCCATATAACTTCCTCGAGTGTCTCCTAGTCTTTGTACTTTTGTAATGAGTACAAAATTGATTTACTTCTACTTGTTCTACACCACTCAGGATTTTGTAGACCTCAATCATATCTCCCCTCATCCGTCTCTTTTCCAGGCTGAAGTGTCTTAACCTCTTTAGCCTTTCCTCATACGAGAGGAGTTCCATCCCCTTTATCATTTTGGTCGTTCTTCTTTGAACCTTTTCTAATTCCACTATATCTTTTTAAAGATACGGTGACCAGAACTGAACGCAATACTCAAGGTGTAGTCACACCACTGAGCACTACAAAGGCATTATAGTATTTTCGGTCTTATTCACCATCCCTTTCCTAATCATTCCTAGCATCCTGTTTGCTTTATTTGACTGCTGCCGCACACTGAGCAGACAATTCCAGTGTATTATCTACAACGACACCTAGATCTTTTTCTTGGGTGCTGACCCCCAAGGAGGAACCTAGCATCAGGTAACTATGATTTGGATTATTCTTTCCAGTGTGCATCACTTTGCACTTGTCCACATTAAATTGTAGGAGAAACAAAAAAACATAGGAGTTAATAAATACAATTTACAGGTCCATGTGGTAGCTAATATTCCAATGAGCCTTTGAAATCAATAAAATGCATTCTATGAAACAGGAGAAGGTGTACTTTTTAAACGCATGCCTGCTGGCACAAACGATGGCAGAAGAGTGGCTTCTATATTTGTTTCTGTAATGAAAGAATTTCCAGAGTTAATGATATGCAACGATCCTCACTGGTAGATTTCCAGTAGCACCTCCATCTCTGCTAAAGCCGTTTTCAAAGTTCGTTAGTCTTTGAATCCTATCACTCTTTTTTTAGGCATCAATGGATTGTGTGAGACAGTTTTGTCATAGGATCACACTTTAGTGGGAATACTTTGAATTTCAGAAAGTTCTGTCTACTATATTTCTCCGCATTTGTGCTTGGTCAGAAGGAAAGGAAATAAAAATATCTTTTTTTAATTTTTCTCTGATCCATAGGGGACATCCTTTCTGTCAGAAGAAATATCCCAAATTATTTCCATGCATGCTCAACTCTCTCTTCTCACACGTTTCTCAACTTTCTTATACAATAGCAGTTGATTATCTATTCTTGGCCAGTATTTGGCATTATATAAAGTTTGGAAGAATGTAGGAAGTGTAAAACCTAATTTATAACAAACTTATTTATAGATCAACAAAGAAATCAATTTGGTATTTTTATTCTGTGAGCATAAATTTCATCAGGGTAAAATATAAATAGAAACTGTGCTGCACAATATACACAGGGTAAATAGACCACAGGAAGGGAAAAGTAGGAGAGGCACAGAAGGAAGCAGGAAAAGTTTCCACCAAAAAATGAAAAAAAAAAAAGTGTTTCAAATATTGCAAACTAACCCCCTCCCCCCTGTTTACTAAAGCTTAGCTCTAGTTATCTGCTGCAGGGCCCATAGGAATAAAATGGGCCCTGTTGCAGATAACTCAAACTAAGCTTCAGTAAACAGGGGAGCAAAATAAATAAACATACAGATATATAGAAGGATCCTTTCACTAAGCTTCAGTAAACAGTGGTCTTAGTGGGCCTTTACTGGGTTTTTCCCACACACTAAGGGACAAATTCTATAAATGGCGCCTTAAAAATCGGCACCAAAAAACCATGCGCTTAGCATGATTCTATAAACTATACCTAAAGGGGTCCTTTTACAAAGCCACGGTAAAAAGTGGCCTGCGGTAGTGTGAATGCATCTCTGGCACACACTGGTCCACTTTTTCCCATGGCCGGGAAAAAGGCAATTTTTGAATGAGCTGGGAAATAGGCATGCGCAAAAAATTAAAACTAGAGCGTGCCTATTTATGGCCAGTCATTGACCTAGCGATTAGGACTCATGCGCTATTCGTGCAGCAACCATGCATCTTGCGCCAACGTGGCCACACTGCCACTTACCGCCAGGAACGCCCCCCGCAGTAGAAAATAGAAAAATATTTTCTACCGTGGGATTCAGCGCGCACCAAATTCAGAATTATCACTGGGGGCACATGCTACCCTGGTGGTAGTGCCAATTTGGCGCATGCTACCCACCAGTTAGCCCTTCTGTGGCTTTGTAAAAGGGCCCCAAAGTTAGGTGTAGTTTATAGAATATGCTCATGTGCCGTTCTTGTGACTAAAATTTAGGCGCAACCTAAATTTTAGGCCACCTAAAACTGGGCCTAAATACCTGCGCCTAAGTTAGGTGCTGATTGGGAGTCTTTCATAATAGTGTGCAGGCCTCCTTCCCTCCCTGTGTCCCACCCCCGTCTGACGTAACTTCCGCGAGGACGGGACACAGGGAGGGAAGGAGGCCCAAAGGGAGGCGATCTGCTGCTGCCTGCAGCTCTTTCACATGGAGGTGAAAGGCGCTGTGATTTCAATGCAGGGGGTCCGGCCTGGTGGCAGATGGTTGGCGCCGGGCCCCCCTTGGAGGCCTGGGCCTGAGGAATTTTGTTCCCCCTGCCCCCCCTCTCAGCGACTCTGGTGGTGCAGCAGCCGCTGCGGGGGCCCTCTGCCGCTCCTCTGTCTCCCTTTCCTCTTCTGTGCTGCACTGCTTGCTGTTGGCAAGGTTTTCAAAATGGCTGCCAAGGCCAGTCTTGTGCCACTGAAGTCTCGGCAGCCAGTTTGAAAACCTTGCCGACCGCAAGCAGTGCAGCACAGAAGAGGAAAGAGAGACAGAGGAGCGGCAGAGGGCAAGAAAGAATCAGAGTAGGATTCTTTCCTGTCCCCGCAGCAGCCAATACACTGCCATATCAACGGCCTTATCCGCCCCTCCCTCAGTACGCAACTGTCCACTGTGGCACCCCTGTGAGTTTGCCACGACTCACAGTTTGGAAAATGCTGACTTACAGAATATTGTAAGTTACATGAGTATCTCTGGCATTTAGGTGTGAGCATTTACAATATCTCTGCTGGTAGTATGAGGACTTGCACCTATATTATACATGAGTATTTCAACAGTTATACTAGTATTCTATAAAGCAGTGCTTCTCAACCAGTGTTGTGGGATACGCTAGTGTGTCACTAAGAGAGCTTTAGGGCTTACAGGTACCCAGCATACCACCCGCAACAAAATGAACAACATTTCAATGGCCTTTTGTGATGCTTTGCATCACACACACCCTCAAATCCACTCCATCAATAACATGCGGGCTGGCAGGTTCACTATATACCACTTGCACACCACATCCCTAGGCTGCTGCTGTCATGTTTTTATATATACCACTGACTGGCACCTGCCTTTGGGCTTCTGGGTTTCTTATATACCACCTGCAGTGGAAGGTTCACAGCATCAACAGTTGGTGAGTCGAGAGGTTCATGTCACATGTACGTGATGGGCACTGCTTTATTACCTTCAGTTAGCAAGTTTGCTCATATACTGCTTGCACCTAATGGTACACTACCTCACTAGCCTTAGGGCTTGCATTTTTCTATACCATTTGCACCACAAGATACACTGCTCCAAATAGTCTGTGGGCTTGCAGGCGCCTTATATAATAGCTACACATGGTTATCTACTCCTTCAATATCATCCAACTTGCAGTTTCCTTATATGACACCTGCACCTGAAGAAACAATGCTCTATTGGTCTTTGGGCTTACAGGGTTTTTCCTTTTATATTAACAGGTCTGGAATTTGCTTTACTTCTACACCTTTGGAACCCAAAGGTACCCAAACCCACTTCAATATTTCTTCAATATACGAACAACTTCCGAATGTATTCTACAAGAACAGTGCTGGGCAGACTTCTACAGTCTGTGCCCTGAGAATGGCAAGGACAAATCAAACTCGGGTATAAAGTATCACATACCATGTAAAATGAGTTTATCTTGTTGGGCAGACTGGATGGACAGTACAGGTCTTTATCTGCCATCATTTACTATGTTACTATATTTCGATAGCCTTCATGGAGGCCAGTTTGTGTATTTGCTAACTGCGCCTATTTACTGCTTCAAGCAGCCCTTGGGCTAGCAGATGGCATGGCATTTATACTAATGAGCTTGTGGTTTCTTATGTTCCACCTGTGCCTGTAGGACACAACGTCAATAGCCTTTGGCTTGCAGGTCTCTTATATACCAGCTGCTCCTGGAAATATACCACCTTAGATGCTCCCGGAGGTACACCGCCTCAATAGCTGTCACGCTTGCAGTCTTTTCTTTCTTATATAGTGACTGCACCTGCAGGTACACCAATTGAATAACCTTTGGCTTACAGTATGATATGCCACTTTACCTCACACATACACCTGATTAAATTTCTTTGCACATGAAATTCACAAGCCATGCTACTCCAACTGCACTTCATTTCCTCTTCTTCCTAGCAGCTCATGTTGTCTCACACTAGGGCCTAATTGACAGTGAGGACTATGGCATTCCAATTGCTTAGCCATTGGCCACCTCAAGTTCTTAGCTATTGGTTACCTTAATTTCTACAACCTTTTACTTGATGTGTATGCAGCCCTCATCCAGCTGGGAGGCTCTGGTGTTTTTATAATGATTATGGGACATAACTTTACATCAGAAAACAGAGTTCTACACTTCAGTTATTCCTTGCCTTTTTCCTTTGTACATAACCTAATTTTATCCTGTATTGGGTGATTGTAACACTTCAGCACTGTCCTTCCGCAGGGTCAAGTCCTTTGTGTGTAACCTAATTTATCCTGTATCAGGCACACCTTTGGCGATATTTGATGTCTTACTGGAAGGCCTCTTAATGCCTATATATATATATATATATATATATATATATATACATATGTGACAGCAACCTAACTCAAGCTATGACTACCTATTCTTCTTGAGTGAGCACCAGTGGCGTTCCTAGGGGGGCTGACACCCGGGGTGGATCGCCAATGCGCCCCGCCCCCCGGGTGCAGGGCCCACCTTGGATGCAGCGCGGACCCCCCCCCCCCCCGGCGAAAGGACACCCCCCGTGAAAGAACCCCCCCCGGGTGCACGCCGCTGGGGGGGTGCTGCGCGCACCTCTCCTCCGTTCGTTCCATGCTTCTTCTCTGCCCCGGAACAGGAAGTAACCTGTTCTGGGGCAGAGAAGAAGCATGGAATGAACAGAGGACTGGCGCGCATGGCACCCCTCCCTGCGGCATGCACCCAAGGTGGATCGCACCCACCGCCCCCCCCCCCCCACAGGAACGCCACTGGTGCGCACTAAGGTATTAGGAATGGCCGCAGCTAGGCTGAGTGTGGTGGGGAGACCGTGACAAGTGAGGTGTTGCTGTCCCGGTCCATGGAAGTGGGTCCTAGCCTGATAGAGTACACAGCAGTATGTCTTACACCAAATAAACATCAATGTGACGTGGTTTTGTCCCATGCTAGCAGTGGCATGGATGATGTCTAAGACCAGGAGTAGTTCCCCTCTTGTACAGAGGGGGGCTAGTGCCAGAGTAACAGATGATCAGCGGGGCCTACCTCAGACTTTGATGGAATGGGGAGGCTGAAGGCTTCAAGAAAGAGAGTCAATGGATAAGAAGGGGAAATGCTTTGACAGCAATCCCCGATCAAGGCTATGAGGTTAACGCCTAGACATGTCTACGGTACATGGCCCAGGCAGAGCTGAGAATCAGCTTCATGAGTAAAGCTGGAAGTAGAGGGAGCTGTGTGACTCAAAAGGCTAGACCCCTTGCCATAAAATGCTCTAGATAGAAGGGTGAATCATGTATTTAATTGTTTGTTATTGTAAACAGTATTCCTGTATGCAACTGCTCACTATTATGAATGTATTTGCATATGTAAGTTGTAGAATGCTGCGGAAAAAATAAATTCCATTCTTCTTCTCGGATAGTTTGTCAAGCGTGGATATATGCAAGAGTTTTGATTCGAATGAAAGAAGAGTGCTAAGGTGCCGCCTGCCCAGTTTGTGGCACACAAAAATCTCAAAAAAATGTCGATGATTAGTTGCCTTCCTAAGACTTGGATATTTTTCAGCCACAATGGAACAAAACAAAACCGTCCAGGACTAAAACTAAGATGTTTTGAGCCAGTCCTGTTTTTAGAATGAATAAGACACAAAACAGTGCCCTAAATGACCAGATTACAACTGAGGGGAATCGGGGATCACCTCCCCTTACTCACCCAGCGGTCACTGATCCCCCCCCCCCCCCCCCACAAGAAAAAAGTGATTTTAAAACATTACTTACCAGCTTCTATGCCAGCCTCAAATGTTATACTCAGGTCCATTATAGCAGTATGCAGGTCCCTAGAGTAGTCTAGAGGTGGGTGCAATGCACTGCAGACAGGTGGACCCAGGCCCATACATCCCCCTACCAGAAACCCACTGTACCCACATATAGGTGTCCCTTTCACCCATAATGGCTATTGTAGTGGTGTACAGTTGGGGGTAGTGGGTTTTGGTTGGGTTTTGTAGTGCTCAGCAGACAAGAGAGCAGCAGTGAGAGGTTTACCTGGGAGCATTTATATGAAGTCCACAGCAGTGCTCCCTACGGGTAGTGGGTTTGGGGGGGGGGGGTTGGAAATAAGGGATAAAAGATAAGGGAGCAACAGTGTACCTGGGAACATTTATTTGAAGTCCACTGCTCTCCTGAGATGTCTGGGAGACCAATCTAATAAAAATGCTGGCCCCTCCTACATCTCAATGTCTTGATTTTCTACGTTTTTCATTTGAACAGTTTCTTTTAACAAAAATGATCAAAAAAAAAATCCTACAAAGCACAAAACCTTGTTTGAAATGGAATTTTTGAAAAATAAAGATAAGACGTTTTTCTTTCGAAAATGACCTTTTTTATTCGGATTTTGGACGTTTTGTGCAAAACGTCCAAAGTCATACTTAGACATCATATTGAAAATGCCCCTCTATGGCTACTCTTATGTTCTTATGTACAGTTAATGCTCCAAGCATCAACAGCATTGCCATCAGTGCAGACAACTGGGCCCTGCATTTTTCTGTGTGTCATGCTTGTTTTACATTTGGAAAATGGCTATTATAAAATTGTGAAAGGGATATACCAAATGTAGAATGTAGACATACCAAAAAGATAGTGCCTATTTTTATATAATCTGTTGTAAGGAGGATCATGGAGAGTACCAGAAGGGGATTTTTGGAGTAGTGAACTACAAAAACCAGAAGCTTCGGGAAAGGGAGAGGCGCCCTCTGTTGGGTAGGGGACGAATGAAATACTTAGGAAAAGAGGGGAACTTTAGGACCCAGCACTGTCTGAAGGAGGGCGGGGAGCACGGTAAACAGGACTACATCTCCCAGGAGGAAGTAGGGTCAGAGGGGGATTGGGAGATGAAAGATAATCAAGGAAATGAGCAGCATCTGGAGGCGGGGGTGACTCTATGGATTGGAAGGAGTCTGCTCAAGGGGGAGAGAGAGAGTTGGAGGAAGGGGGTGAGGAGTAAATGGAGTTTTTTTGCTCAGGACAATAACTGACTGCTAAAGGACATAGACTTAATAGGGAAGCCTGAGTCTGCTGGCACAGGGGTGCTGTTCCTATGAGAATACTTGTTTTCCCGGACTGTGAGAATTATTTACTTGGATCAGGTCAGTCTGAACATTGTGGGTGGTTGTCAGAGTGTTGGTGACTGACAAATGAAGGAGGTGAAAATGTCTCCTACACCGGTGTGGAATTGAAGGGGAGTGGAGTTATAGACTGAACCTGATAGAGAATACCAGGACATTACTGGGTGAAAGAGGGAACTTTGAAATTTCACTTTAGGGGAGGGGAAAAGGGAGTAGAGCACTGGGTGGGTGAACGTTTAATTACAGCTGCTGGACTACTTTCTGAGGCGGCTGTGGGGCTTCAGCTGAACGGGGCTGGGAACTGTGAGATCTCAAGTTGAAAGGAGAAAGGTTGATCCTAGTGGACTGCACGGATGAGTGTGGAGTCAAGGACAGACTGCACTAGCGAGGTGAACTGTGGACCTGAGGAGACAGCACGGATGAGTGTGGCGTCAGGCGCAGACAGCACGAAAGAGTGTGCAGTTGGGAGCAGACAGCACGGACAAGTGTGGAGTCGGGAGCAGACAGCACTGACGAGGGTGAATTGCTGACAGGGTGAACTGCTGACACTGTGCATTGACATTCCAAGGGTTGGAGTTTGGGTGAAGTTGAGACAGAGCATACGTAGATCACAAGCACAAATTTACACCTGTCTCAGAGCAGATATAAATTTGTGTGAGGGCAGTTGACCAGTCTCTAATCTTCCGTTCCTATCCAAAGTGATAGAGACAATAGTGTACAGACAATTGCAAACCTATGTTGACCCTAAACATTTAATACATCCTAGACAATCAGGCTTTAGGAAAGGCCATAGTACAGAGACTATCCTGACTTCACTGCTAAGTGAAATCCATGCAAAATTAGTGCATGACTATATCGCATTGGTTGTTTCACTTGTCTTATCTGCAGCCTTTGACTTAATCAATCATAAATTACTTCTTGATAGATTAGGTGAGACTGGTATCTCAGGGACAATTATGAATTGGTTTACATCATTTCTTACCGATCGTTCATTCAAAGTAGTTCAGCAACAATCTTGTTCTACATCATATAATTTATCATGTGGGGTCCCACAGGGATCGGTCCTGTCTCCATTACTGTTCAATTTATATGTTAGCCCCTTGGCACTTCTCATCCAAACAATGGGTATTAGCTTTTACTCATATGCAAACGATTTTCTTCTTATTCATTATGTTAAACCTTTGAATATAGATTTACACCGCTTCAAATCTGTCTGGATAAAGTGGCAAATTGGCTGACGACACATCAGTTAGTATTAAACCCAGATAAGACCGTAACATCTTGGATAGTAGGGCAAGGAACATGTCCGTCAGTGATACCTATGCTTTTTGGCCAAAATATCCCTACAGTTAAGTCTTTTAGATACCTTGGGGTCATAATTGACTGTGCTCTGACTTTTGAGGAGCAAATATCCGGCGTAGTGAAAAAATCTTTCTTTCATCTAAGGAGACTTAGGTCAATTAGAAATTCAATTAACAAAGATTCTCTTAAAACATTGACTTCTGCATACATTACCTCACGTTTAGACTATTGTAATATTATATATGCAGGGATCACTCGAGCTAACTTGAAACGATTACAAAGAATACAGAATACAGCGGCGCGTATGATATGTAGGGCCCGGAGGGATGACAAAGTAACACCTTTACTGCATCAACTGCATTGGCTTCCGGTTGAAGCAAGAGTTAAGTTTAAAGCCTTAGTTTTAACTCATAAGGCCTTTCATACACTAAACCCGGATTATCTGTCAAATTTAACAATTCCTTACACCGCTACGCGAACTCTTAGATCTCTAACTGATAACTGGCTAGTCATTCCTCCTCTTGCTAGAGCCAGGTGGGAATCTACTCGGAAATTGGCTTTTTTCTATTTGTCACCCTCTCTTTGGAATAGCCTTCCAAAAGAGATCAGACTAGAGAAATCTTACATTCATTTTCGGAAACTTCTTAAAACCTTTTACTTTATCACCTATGTAGAACAGAATTTAGAATAAGGGAAACATGGTTTCATTAATTTTTTTTTTAAGTTAATTTTGTCATGCGGTGCTGTCCGTATATTGAAGCATAACCTGTATTGTTTTATACTATGTAGTTAACTCTGGTTTGCTGTGCTTTCCTGTCACGATTGGAGTTCCATTGTTTGTTTTATTGTACATGTGATAATGTTGTAATGTTTTCTTTTTTACAAATTGTAAACCGTTCTGTTTTGCAGTTGCAATAAGATACGGTATATAAATTGACGTAAATAAATAAATAAATAATGAGATAGTTTTGAGAGTCTATTTTAAAAAGGCACATAGTTGCTGATATTGACTATTTAAATAAGGTTAATAAAGACAACATTTAGCAAACTGAGAGAGGGATATAAACCAAAACTGAAAACTCTCTACCCTCTACATCACTTATATGAAAGACCATCAAAATGGGAAGGCAGTTTCAATGAAATATGCCACAGTGAAGTAACATCTCTACAACTTTCATCATTAATCCTATTTATCAATACTATTTTTCCAAAGCATCAAAATGCTAATTTGTAAAAATGTCATTATAAAAAAATCTTTAAAATATAATTATCAAAATCATAAATTCAAAAAGATTTAAATATTCAGTCCAAATCCCTTACATATATATATGACATTAAAAAAAGAAATCCAACATGATCATTGTGTTTCAAAGAAAATCCGTATCAAGAATGCAATTTCCTTCAGCAACTGACTTCTGTTGCTGTGCTCCAAAATACTCATGCACAGCAATGCATAACTGTGGTTCTGTGCTCTCTGTAGATCCTGACATAAAACCGTGCCCCCAGTAGACAACCTCACCCCTACAGAGGCCAACCCTTCCTCCATCCTCTGACCTCTCCCTGGGATTTACCCAAGGGACAGCATTGATGCGGCAGTGGTCCAGAGTGGCAGCAATTCCTTTCACTGCCATCTGTGTCAATGCTAATAGCCAGGGTTGCCAGCTGGGAAAAATTTTCCCAGCCCGAAACAGCCGTAAACCCGCCCAAAAACCGCCCATAGCCAATCCCCGTCTTCCGCGTCACCGAACCCCGCCCCCACGTCACTAACCCCGCCCCCTGCATCACCTAACCCTGCCCCCATGTCACTAACCCCGCCTTCCACGTCACTAACCCCGCCCCCTACGTCATCCCTGATGTCATCCCCGCCCCTGAAAGGCTTCTATTGGTCCAATTTGGACCAATAGAAGCCCTGGAAAAGCTTCTATTGGACCAAATTGGACCAATAGAAGCCCCGGAAAAGCTATTGCACCCACTAAAACTGCTCCAGGGACCTGCATGCGCTGTCATGGACCCGAGTATGACATCTGAGGCTGGCACAAAATATTTTTAAAGATGTTTTTTGAGGGTGGGAGGGGATTAGTGACCACTGGGGTTGTAATGGGAGGTCATCCCCGATTCCCTCGGGTAGTCATCTGGTCATTTCGGGCACCTTTTTTGTGCCTTATTCGTAAAAAAAAAACACATCCAAGTGAAAGCATCCAAGTTTTACTCTAGGACTTCCCTGCTTTTTCAATTATGGCTGAAAGACGTCCAAGTGTTAGGCACGCCCAAGTCCTGCCTTCACCACGCCTCCGATATGCCTCCTTGAAATTTGGACATCCTTGCGATGGACTGCGGTTGGAGACGTCCAAATTCGGGTTTCGATTATACCGATTTGGACGTCTCTGGGAGATGGATGTCCATGTTCCAATTTATGTTGAAAGTTGGATGTCCATCTCTTTCGAAAATGAGCCTGATGGTAACCCTAACAAGGCTGCACTTAGTGCCACATTTTGAGGTAATGTTAAGTGCAGCCGCGCTATTGGCTGATGTGACAGCTAGCAAGCGGTATTATCCTGCATACTAGCTTTCACTGATCACCACATTCCTGATCCCCCCATGTCACACCTGGGTCCTGCCCCCTCTCTGCATTAAGCAGCTAGTGACACTGGTAGTTTTAACCCTCAATAGAATGTTTAATTAGCACAGATCCGCATTACTGTCTTCCATACAGTAAAACCTGTGCTAGCTGCTTAACACACCTTACTAAAAGGGCCCCCACAAATTGTCTTTGACTCTTTTAAAATATACATCAAAGTCTTGCTTTTATTCAATGGTGAGTCAATGGTGTCTGTAATATGAATGAATCTGGAACTATCACTTTCATTCTTGAAATCATTCATGCCTGTCGGCAAAAGCAGGAACTGGGAGACCAGCCTGGTCTGTTGAATAAACACATTCCCCAAATTCTATATATGGCGCCTTAAGTTGTGTGTGCTAATTTGTCCACATGGCCAAATTGCACGCACAACTTAATTGATTAACAAGCCAATCAGCACCGATAATTGGTACTTAACCAATTAGCGGCACTAATTGGCTTTAATTAGAATTTACACACACAATTTTCCAGGTGTATTCTACAATGTGGTGCGCATAAATTCTAATGTGTACAGTTAAAAAGGGGGTGTGGCCATGAGCGTTGAATGGATGGGTTGTGGGCATTTCAAAAAAACATACGCACTATTATGGAATACATCGTATCTGTGCCTAACTTAGGCGCAGGTATTTAGGCCTGGTTTTAGGTGGCCTAAATGTGTGTGCCTACTTTTTAGTCACAAGAACAGCACGTGAGCATATTCTATAAACTATGCCTAACTTTAGGCGTAGTTTTTAGAATCACTGTGTGGTTTTTCTTTGCCAATTTTTAAGGTGCCATTTATAGAATTTGGCCCATTGTCCTTGTTCTCTGTTTTGCTGTTATCACCTTCTCTGCCGATGCTTCAACGGCTTCTTTATGTTAGTGTTTCTATTCTTCACCTGTGTGTGACAGAGAGGAAGAATCACATTTACTAATATGTAAGTGATAATAAATTACTTTGTAGTAAACAGTGATTAGCTATAGCATGGATGGCCACTCTCAGGTAATCTATTATAGCTTCTGCCTGTCACAGCCTTTTGTTTGTGTGTTGCCTTTTGTTCTCAGTGCTGTTACAGTGTCAAGGTCATTTGACTTGAGCATGAAAACTATTACATGCAATAAGAAGACCATGCACTTGAAAGTCAACAGTAAAATCAAAACACTTTTATTATGATGCGTTTAAAAATTAGCAACCTGATCACAAGACCACCACATAGAATAGCAGCTGAGATCTCATTGAACTTCTAAAGTAATGACAAAATTATATGGTGTCAGACCATTCTGCTAATAATTTATTAATTCGGTTATTATATTCAATTTAGTTGGCAGTGAACTATATGGTGCATTTGTTAATTTTCTGTGTGTGGCACGTTAAGGATAGTACTGACATTCATGTGGCCTTCTTTGTATAAAGGGTTCCCGCCCCTACATAACATATATGCATTGCCATATTGGGACAGACCAAAAGTCCATCAAGTCCAGTTTCCTGTTTCCAACAGTGGCCAATCCAAGTCACAAGTACCTGGCAAGACCCCAGAACAGCAAAACAGATTTTATGCTGCCTATTCCAGAATATGTAGTGGATTTCCCAAGTCCATCTTAATAATGGCTTATGGACTTTTCACTTAGGAAATTAACCAAACCTTTTTTAAACCCTGCTAAGCTAACTACTTTTACCACATTCTCTGGCAACAAATTACAGAGTTTAATTACACTTTGAGTTAAGAAATATTTTCTCCAATTCATTTTAAATTTACTACTTAGTAGCTTCATTGCATGCCCCCTAGTCCTAGTATTTTTGGAAAGATTAAACGAGCGATTTACATCTACCTGTTCCATTCCATTCAGTATTTTATAAACCTCTATCACATCTCCCCTCAGACATCTCTTCTCTAAGCTGAAGAGCCCTAGCCACTTTAGCCTTTCCTCATAGGGAAATTGTCCCATCCCCTTTATTATTTTTATCACCCTTCTCTGTACCTTTTATAATTCCACTATATCTTTTTTGAGATGCAGTGACCAGAACTGCACACAGTATTCAAGGTACAGTCACACCATGGAGAGATACAAAGCCATTATAACATTCTCAGTTTTGTTTTCCATTCCTTTACTAATAATTCCTAACATTCTTTTTGCTTTCTTAACCTCCGCTGCACATTGAGCAGAGGGTTTCAACGTATTATCATTGATGACACCTAAATCCTTTTACTGGGTGGTGACTTCTAATGTAGAACTTTGCATCACATAACTGTGGTTTGGGTTCCTCTTTTCCATATGCATCACTTTGTACTTGCTCACATTAAATGTTATATGCCATTGGGATGCCCAGACTCCTAGTCTCATAAGGTCCTCTTGCAATTTTTCACAATCCTCTTGCTATTTATTTAACAACTTTGAATAACTTTGTGCCATCAACAGCACATTTAATTATCTCACTAGTTAATCTCATTTCTAGATCATTTATAAATATGTTAAAAAGCAGCAGTCCCAGCACAGACCCTTGGGGAACTCCACTATCTACCCTTCTCCATTCAGAATACTGACCATTTAATCCTACTTTCTGTTTTTATGTAGTTTTTAATCCACAATAGGGCACTACCTCCTATCTCATGACTTTCTAATTTCCTCAGGAGTCTTTCATGAGGTACTTTGTCAAATGCCTTTTGAACATACACTATTGACCAGCTCACTTTTACCCATGTGTTTGTTCAGCCCTTTAAAGAAATGTAGTAGATTGGTGAGGCAAGATTTCCCTTGACTAAATCCATGTTGGCTTTGTCTCATTAATCCGTGCTTATGAATATGCTCTGTAACTTTGTTCTTTATAATAGTGTCTACCATTTTGTCCGTCATTGAAATAAGGCTCAGCAGTCTTTAATTTTCCGGATCACCTCTGGAACCCTTTTTTAAAAATCGGTGTTACATTGCCCACCCTCCAATCTTACGATACCATGCTTGATTTTAAATATAAATTACATATTACTAACAATAGTTCTGATAGTTAATTTTTCAATTCTATCAGTACTCTGGGATATATACTATCCAGTCCAGGCAATTTGCTAGTATTCAATTTGTCAAATTGCTCCATTACATCTTCCATGTTTACAGAGATTCTCATCAACATTGAATACCATTTCTGGCACTGGTATCTCTTCCAAATCTTTCTCAGTGAAGTCTAAAGCAAAGAATTCATTTAATCTCTCCCCTATGACCTTGTCTTCCCTGTTTGCCCCTTTTATCCCTCAGTCATCCAGCAGTCCACTGATTCTTTTGCCAACTTCCTGTTTCTAATACACCAAAAAAAGTTTTTACTATGCCTCCAACACAATCTTTTTTTCAAAAACTTTCTTTGCCTTCCTTATTAGCGCTTTTGACTTGCCATTCCTTATACTGTTTCCTATTACTTTCAGTCAGATCCTTCTTCCATTTTCTAACCAATTTTCTTTTAGCTCTAATAGCTTCCTTCACCTTACTTTTTAACCATGCCAGCTGTCGTTTGTACTTCCTTCCTTCTTTTTTAATACATGGAATATGTATGGTCTGGGCTTCCAGGATGGTATTTTTGAACAGTATCCATGCCTGATGTAAATTTTTGATCTTTGCAGTTGCTCCTCTAAGTTTCTTTTTGACCTCATTTTATCAGACTCTTTTCTGAAAGTTAAATGCTAGCTTATTGGATTTCCTGTGTGTACTTATGAGAAATCAAATAGCAGGCGTATCTCAAGATCCTGCATGGAATAGAAAAAAAAAAGCGAATCACCAATGGCAATGTTGAGAAAAATAATTTATTCACCACATTATTTAAAATAGGCCCGACATGGCCACGTTTCGCCCTCCTAAAGGGCTGCGTAAGGGGCTAGCAGATAACAATCCAGTGATGATTCACCACGAAATGCTGCTGCTGCTTCTCAGGAGAGGAGTTGTTTTAGTCCAGTAGGTGAAATTGGTTTTACCGCACCACTGGGTTGTTATATGCTAGCCCCTGACGAAGCCCTTTAGGAGGGCGAAAAACGGCCATGTCAGACCTATTTTAAATAATGCGATGAATACATTATTTTTCTCAATATTGCTATTGGCGATTCACATCTTTTTTTTCTATTCTGTGTGTACTTTCAAAGCTGATAACAAATCTGATCATATTATGATCACTGTTATCAAGCAGCCCCAGCACCATTACTTCCTGCACCAGATCATGCGTTGCACTAATGACTAGGTCTAGAATTTTTCCCCTTCTTGTTAGTTCCTGAACCAGCTGCAAACAGGCAAAAAAAAAGCAAAGGAGACAACAAAGATGATGGGAAAACATCCAAAGGACTCAAAGAGTTCATATCAGAAGTTTATTTCACAAAAAGTGAATGTACATTTGTGTGCTATTCTATAATTTAGACATAAATGCAAGGGGGTGCACATGGGTAGAGCAAGGGTGGGGCACAGGTGGTGCTCCCACATACACATGTAACTTACAGAATAGTGTAAGCTATGTGTCAATGTGCTGCAGTTAGGTGTGTGCATTTACTCCTACTGACATAGCGCAAGTAGGCGTGCCTAATTGTAGGCATATTGATGATGATTTATGCTAGTATTCTATAATGGAATCTTGGCACCCAGATGCCATTATAGAATTTGCATTCAGTGCACTGAATCAAAGCGCCTAACTTGGGTGCCCAGTTATAGAATTGCCACCAATGTGGGTAATTTTACAATAGCATTGAATGGTTGAAAAGTACAAGCATGCTCTTATCAGATTTTCAAAGCTAAATTATAAGCACGCTGTTCTCTAGGATAATTTTCAAAGCAGCACTGGAGAAATTTCTATATCCGGTGCTCAAAATTCAGCGCCGAAAAAAAATCGATGCTGAACGGTATTCTATAATGAGCATTCCAAGATTGGTGCCCTTTGTGGAATAGCACATAGCTATGGGCACAAGGAATTACACAAGCTGAACCCCAGCATGCAAGTTGGGTGCAGATCCCCCAAATTCTATAAAACTGCGTGCATTTTAAGGGAACGCCCCTGACCCACCTAAGTCCCTCTCATGGCCACTCTTCCTTTGTAGATTGTGATGTATATGATGCCCTCCAGGTTTCCCTGTTGTATTTTTCACACCTGACAGCCACTATAAATACTATTTGAGGGGAAAAGAATTGGCCTTGATAGCTAAGTATGCATCCCTTGAATGGCTGTAGCAGGAGAAGGGCGATCATAATAACCAAGAGGGCAGATTCCCAAGTGAGAAAAGCCTCAGGAAGGGGGGAGCTCCACACCTGTAGTGCTTTCCAGGAGGGAAATGAGTCAGTCCTTAGGGATGAGCCAGGATTTAGATCAATCCCAATTCCCCTGGCTCACTAAGCAGTATACCCTGGAAGCCAAAGTGAGGCTGGGAAACGTTTGGGGCCCATTCTCTCGGGGAAGACGCCAAGATAAAAAGCCTACTGTTTCCTGAAGGAAAATGGATGGAACAAGGAGAGACCTTCCTCACAGAGAACTGGCTGCAGGGGTAAACGGGTTCCCCAACCCGGGGGGGGGGAGGAGGACCCCAAAGTTAATGCAGTGCCTGGAAGTGGGGGAAAGGGAAGAAACTGGAATCTGGTCCTCACTGGGGAAATGCTATCTGAGACAGGGACTGACCAGCCTGAAGAGAGGGGGGGGGGGGTCACTCTGCCTCAACGAAATGTTTTTTTTTGAAAGGGAGAAGAGTTGCCAGTGAAGGAGAATATGGGAATTTCTCCTGTATAACCCATATCTTCAATTTCAGCCATGTGGAGGGTGCAGAGACTGCTCCTGGGCAGTCCTAACCTGTGGCTGCTATCAGGAACGCTAGTTCAAACTTATGGACAACATATCAACTGTCATGGACTCAAAGTGAAAGTTTGGTGCTGGAAGAAAAGTTAAACCCTTCCAGTACTGTTTTGTATAAATCCTTTTGGTGTCAAAGCTGAGTGAAAGCAGTGAGTGATGTGTTGAATAATGAACTTACTGTGTGAACCATTTTGGTTTGTTTTTCCTTTTGAATCCTGAGTCAACATGTTATAAGGACTTGTGCTATGTTTTGCAGCTTAACTCTGGAACTTGGTTGCCTTGTGAATGCCAGAAGTGGAAATCCCGGACCTGAGCCGGATCCAGATTTGTGGTTTTTCCATGGTTTCTTCAAAGGGAAGTGTAAGAGTGGGCAGACCCAGTGATGTGGACCGTGTTGAGCCACACAAGATCCACATGGAAACACTTAGGCGCTATGCTATAAGTGGGCACATAAGGTGTGTTTTCGTGCGGATCTGCCATTTGTGCCTGGTTTCAGCGCCTTGCACCCATTAGAACGTTTTTTCCACACCAAAGAACTGGCACAGAAGTAGAGCCTAATGTTTGGTGCTGTGTATAGAATTTTTCCCATAATGCACTTCCACTTTGCAGTGCACAATTTCTCTCATTAAAACTATATGCAGACACTTTCAATATTCAAAGTATTCATACAAAGCCAAACCTCACCCTCAGGAACATCTCTTCAACTAGCAAGCAAACTGTTAGCAGCATTAATAGATACTGTATGCTGGCAGACTTGGAAACTGCTTGACCTAGAGGAAAAAAAATAATGCTGGTGAAAATTTGAAAAGGTTGACAGGAGTGCTTGTGGAGGGTCTAGGGAAATGTCTTCAAGAGAATGAATTTTCTGATAACCAATTGCACTGGAAGCCTATCTCTAACTTCTGGCTGGAGAGCTGCACAATTCTGTGATAATATGGAACTCTGGGTGAGGGAGGGGTGTACGGTGTTGTCCCAGCTAAGTCCTTTCTGATTACATACTGTGGAAACTAAGAACATAAGAAATGCTATAATAGGCCACACAAAGACCCATCAAGCCCAGCATTGTGTTTCCAACAGAGGCCCAGCCAGGTAAAAGGCTTCTCAGTCTTAAAATAGAAAGAGATTAGTCAATCCTTTCAGCCTTTGGAAAACAAACAGTGTGAAATGATTGTGTTTTCCTAAATAGCTAGTGTCATATAAAGTCAAATTATCACAAGAAATGCTGCAATTGATATTTGGTGTGGTTTAAACAGAGAAGAGGCTCCTGCCACTTAAACCATGCTTAGTGTGCTGGCCACCAATTTATTGATTTATTTATTTATCCATGTATTTAGCCCACTCTACCGATAATGCCTAGAACAGGTTACAAATGTACATGCATAATTAATAACAAATATTTTAAAATAACATCATAATACAAAATCACAATATACAAACTCAACATGTGTAATTACATAATAAAATAAAGTTATAATATCCAGTAACAAATCTATAAAATCTAAAGTCAATGCCTAATCAATCAATCAATCAGATTTTAATGCAGCTATAAAAATCCAAAAGATGATCAATATTCCTAATAGATGATGGAAGACTATTCCATAAAAATACTAATGGGCAAGAATAAGCATGCTTGTGAGCACATAGAAGGGAGTTTGCAGAAGGGAGAGAAAAACATGGGGCCCTTTTACTAAGCTGCGGTAAAAAATGGCCTGTGTTAGTTCTGGGACATGGAATTTGTGCGCGCTGGGCCATTTTTGTACCGTGGAAGGAAAAAGGTCTTTTTTTTTTTAAATGGGGCAGTAAATGGACGTGTGCTAATATTAAAAGTAGCAAATGGCTATTTACTGCCTGAGCCCCTGCTGCCACCTATTTAGAAGATGGTAAGAGCTCACTCGCTACTCATGCGGCAATCGGTCAGCACGCAGCAATGTGGCCACATTGCCGATTACCACTGGGAATGCCCCTCCCCTGTGGTAGAAATAGAAAATAATTTCTATCACAGGAAACTGTACGTGCCAACTTCGGAACTACTGCCAGACGCCTACGCTACCCCAGCGGTAGGGTCAATTTGGTACGCACTACCCGCACGGTAGCCCTACTGCAGCTTAGTAAAAGGGCCCCATAGAAAGGTAACTTCTTTAGCACATATTTTGGAACTATAAGATGGAAAACTTTAAAAGCCAAAACCAGCAACTTAAAAACAACAATGCTTCTCAATAGACAACCAATGTAAACATGAAAAAACGGGAGAGATACGACAAACCAATGACACTTAACCAGGAAGTGCTGCAAAATATTGGTTCTGCAGCTGCAGCACTGCCTGGATAGTGTACGTGCCATCCGGGAAGGGAGTAGTGGAGAAGCTAGTAGTTATGTGAGCATTGTCTGTATTCAGTGTCTGCCTGAACATAGGACAATGCTCACATGACTATCTGATAAAGTCATATCTTTGCTCTTCTTAGCTATGTGGGTGCCGGCATGGAATATCGACGAGCACCTGCATAACTTCCAGGTCACCGCCTGACCCTTGATGTTCAATGTAGCATTGAATATCCAGGGTTAAATCTGCCCACAGCTGTCAGTGAGTTTTCAAAAATACATTACTAACTGCTGCGGGCTAATATTGACCAGTTCATAATTAAAATGCAAACATTCCTCATGACTCGAAGAAAGATATGCAAGGCAGCCAAGTAGAAGCATGACTGCCTATTGAACACAGTAATATAAAAGTCCTCCACTCTGACCATAGATAGTTTCATAAACATGTATTCATCCAAATGCACACAAACCTTTTATTTACTGCTGGGAAACCTCTGACTAGACTATCTATGACCAGGGCAGAGGAACACTTTTATAACTAAAGGAGCCAAACAAACCAATCTCTGGCCCTGCCCCCAAGCTCTCTAGTTGCTGATACTATGTTGAGCAAAATATCAAGCAGGTCATGGCCCCAGTGGCAAAACCCCATCCCACTATTTGTGTCTATGACAGATATTGTCATAAGCACAAGCACAAGTCCTACCATTAGCATGTAGCTTCCGTTACTTGCTATAGGAATGATTCTTATATGTTTAACATTTTCTTATCTTTTGAATAAAAAGAAATATAGGCAAAGAACTCTTTCCTACTTTATAAGAAAACAGCCCAGCACCCTTACCCTATTTTAACCTTATCTAATATTCTCCATGCAGAAACTGTTTCTAAAGGGTCAGTCCAGCCTCTTTTTCTCACCTCTCCCCAAACTTCCAAGGAGAATACAGCATTCACCTAAAAAAACATGACTGAAACAACATACATTCATTCAAGCATTTGTAATCTCCTGTTTGGACTACTGCAACTCTGTATACGTGGGAATATCCAAGCAATCTCGCTACGAAAGTACCAGGTCATCAGCGTTCTTTTTCCTAGCACCTAGACTACGGAATGATTTGCCAAAGTCTATCAGTTTAGAATTCTCCTTTATAAAATTTAAGTCTCACCTTAAAACATATTATTTTGAATTAGCCTTTGAACCACTCAAGGTATGATTCTAATTTATACTACTGAGCCTGAAAGACTGGACACAGTCAACCCATCCTTGCCCCCCACCCCTCCCTTTCTATCCACTACCTGAGTCTTCCCTTCCCATTCCTTTAAGCTATGAATATGTTTGTGTTCTTTTCAAGAATTGGTGTTCTTTTCCTTTGTTTTATGTACTTTTGCTTTTTTTATTGTTAACTGCTTTGATCACATTCTGATATAGCAATATATCAAATACTTAAATAAACAATAAACTTCACACTTATATTAGTCTGGGGCCCTTTTACTAAGCTGCGTAGGTGCCTACATGCGCCCAACATGCGCCAATTTGGAGTTACCACCCAGCTACTGCGTGGCTCTTGTGGTAATTTCATTTTGTAATTTCATTTTTGGCGCACGTCTGCTACGCACGTCCGAAAAATAATTTTTATTTTCTGACGACCATAGGTCATTACCACACGGTTAACGCATGAGACCTTACCGCTAAGTCAATGGCTGGTGGTAAGGTCTCAGACCCAAAACGGACGCGCGCCAGTTTTTATTTAGCTGCACATCCATTTTCAGCAAAAGTCTTTAAAAAGGCCTTTTTCACAGGCGTGCTGAAAAATGGCTCTGTGCACGCCCAAAACCCATGCCTAAACTACCGTAAGCCATTTTTCAGCACACCTTAGTAAAAGGACCCCTCTATGCTGAATTCACATCATCTTTTCATTCTAAATTCTACATTTTCTCCCGTTGTACCCATTACACACCACATTGTCCAATAAAATGCAAGAACACCAAAGACGTGGAAGCAGACCATGGTCATTACCCTATATGAAACATGAAAACAACCAAATAGTCCCACATGCAGACAGTGAAAATGTATGAAAATCCCAGTTGAATATTCAGCCTCATGGTGGCCTTCTCAGGGCATCTGAGAGCTCTCTTTGGTCTTCTTAATTCATCTGGTTTTGAGGATCTGTGAGCCTCTTCCTTGAAGAAACAAAAAGAAGGGGGGGAGGGTAAAAACCTATGCACAAAGCAAAAGAAGCACACAAACAGCACAACTGGCAACAAAGGTCCCAAATCAATGGTGTGGTACAGAGTTTTATTGATAAGGTATAAATGACTCATGTTGAAACACATTTATTATTAATACCAGTGGCTAGTGGTTTCCATAATGATACTAGCCAGTAGAGATTTATGATGTTCTGGAGGGAGGGGGTTCAGGTGTTTATCCAATGACAGAATTGTCACTTTTTCTGACAACAGGCCTACAAAAGCCTTCCATATGGAAACATCACTATCCATCCTTTGACCTTACCTAGTGAATGCTTTCTTATCTATGTTTAGGTGTGTTCCTTAATATGCAGTCTGTAGAGGTGTATCATTGTGTGTATTTTTCATTCTACCCTTTTTATAAGCTTTGCTTGGTTTATTTAATGATAGATGATTTGTTGATTCATATTTTGAAAATGATGATATTGTTCCCTTGTCTGGCTCTGGGTAGATAGCTTCATTTTTACCAAGCTTGCTGATCCTCGAGTGGTTATTTTAAACCAACCTGCCTGGTTTCTCATTGGCTCATCTGCTAGCTTTATCTTTGCTGGATCAGATCTTGTTCTGGCCTTTAGGCTTGAAGCTATTGGTTTGGAAGCAGCCATTCTTCAATTCTTCCTTGTGAAATACTTTTACATACATCTATAGTAACAAACTTACTATAACATTATAATCTTTGTTCTCTCCCAGGAAGGTTTTCATAATGACATATACATCTGTAAGATTCCACTATAAACAACTCCTCTTTTCAACCAGCTTAATTATGTGTCTTTCATAGCTAAAGGGTAGTTCCACATTTTCTTGTAGCTCATCAAAAGTTCTCATAGCTGCCATTTCTGCCTTTGTGGTAGTGTGGGCGGCAATTGGCTGCAGGGCCTCAAAAGAACAGCAGCACACACAGGTTTGCAAATAAAACAAAAATGCTTTATTTGTGTTGTCATATGTATAGAAGCCTGTTGCTTCTCAGGCTTAATACTGTGCCAATGACGTCTCTCTTCCTTTCACAGTAAAGTCTTATTAGGACTGGCTTCTGGCCAGACCCAAACACAGTGGCAGCAGTTCAGAACAGTCATGTACTAACATAGTCTTGGGTCCCATCTGGACACACACAGAATATATGTCAAAGGAACTTCTTACCTTGGCAATCTTCCTTGGTACTCATATACAAAACTCATGGAGGCAGAGACTACTTACCACCATAGGGAAAACAACTGCTAAGGCCACGTCTCTTCACTGGACTCCCTTCAGATACTGCAGCCCATCCAGAACACATTGGATGAGTCCTTACTCAGGGGCCACTCTTTCTTCCCTAGAATTCCCCTGAGGTACTTGCAGTCTCACTTGCCATTCCCTTAGAGGATTCTTTGCTGGGGGTCTCTCTGTTCTGTTCTCCCATAGGCTTTTAACTTCCTGCCTGAATCCTGCCCTCCTGATTCAGCAGATGAGCGCTCCCTACCTTACGGTATCTCAGTCTCAGTCTTGGTAAGGGAGTGTCCTTAAGGAAACCCAGCCTTATACCACCTACACCCTCATGGTCCGAGATTCAGAGCTGCAACAGCAACTATTCAAAATTTTTTCCATCTAATTTGTTGCTCAGAGCTATAAAATAATCTGCCTCTCTCTTTCAGGATAGCATCAAGGAGTAGACTCACCAGGGGATCCATGATGGGGATGACTGAATTTCGAGCAGTGTCTTTTGTGCTTTGGAGTTCATGTTTCATTTTTCTAATATAGTCAAACAGAAGAGCAAAGAAAGGACATTCCCTATGATTCTGTCTTACTGGGTCAGACCACACTTCAATTTGGTTGAAGTCAAGACAGCGTTCCTTCAGGGTTTTGCCTTGCTGCAAATAGTTTGCATTGCCCTGGTCACAGACACCCTCTCCAGGTGATCAAAACTCCAGTGGCATCTTGATATTTGATTATTTCCTTAGTAATAGTGCTATCTTGGATCACTTATTGTGGTTGAAATATTTTTTTATAATTTAATTTTCTTAAATATTGATTTAATGTATAATATCTATTTCTGTCTGTCACAATGAAGTAATTGTAATTCTAATATTGAAATGTTGATAAATAAAAGAATTTTAAAACCCCAGTGACAGAGGGATATAAGTAGCCCCCTGCCTCCAACCTAATCATTGCTCCGGCCCTTTCAAAAGTAGTAAAAATTAGCCCTGGTGGATCAGCCAAGTCTCCTCACCTCATAGCATTTTCCATGAAGGCATCATTGCAGTACAAGCAAATGGAGTTTGCTTCCGCCATTTACTATGGATTTAAAATTGGGGTAAGATTAAGGTAGGATAGAGAGTGGCAGAAGCTTTTGAAAGGGTGGGATTAGTCACCAGAGCTCATTTTTTATTACTTTTTGATGCCAGGGCTGGGGCCATGATCGGATTGGGAGCAGAGTTTTCCTTCCCCTACAAGGTCAGCAGAATTTTTACTGCGAGAGCACCTGTCACTGGCACAATGTGATCCCTGTAAAATATTGCCTATTAAGCCCATTTCCCACCAGGGCTTAATAAAAATAATTACATCTAACTTGAGATCTTTTTCTGAAAACAGACCCACAAAAGCCTTTTTCACAGGCCTATTTTTGCAAAAGTAACATTGATAAACTACTTGGCATGACTTTGCTTTACAGTCGATTATTTCTATTTAATTGAAACTAATTTCCACGCATTGTGCACTAAACACAAAACTTTACAACACAAAAAGGCTATACTTTGTACATTTATTTTTATAGCAGGGAAACGACACATGAAAAAGTTTAAAGTGCCAAAATGCCAGTGATTTGCATTGTTTCACCATTTTGCAGACGTTTTCATCTGCAGTGCCCTTACCATGGTAATAATTTTCATTTTAGTACATCAATATGAAGAATTGTCTAATGCCAATAAATACAACACTCAGCATTGATTTCTAACCACCAATTTTGTGCCTACCTTAGAGGAATGGAAAGCCAGATCCATTTGGTTCACAATGGAGGACCACCAAGATCAGTCTTGGAATCATCTTACTTTTAATACCGGTACACGTGAGCTACATTTCTTACAAAGAGTCAAATGTATGTAACCTGGGGCGCACCCTATCTGCTCTACTACTGCTTTTGCCTTGCAGGAGTCAGACCCCCTTATACCTTCAAGCTTCTGGGGTTTGTTCTTGGGCTGAGCTCCCCAGTACATGGAATCAAGGTTCTGGGACTTGTGCCTGCTAAAGTGTAGATGGCTAGTACCAAAAGAGGCAGTTGCTCCCTGAGCCCTTTGATAAACTGCCTTTACACTCCAGATGTCACCAAAGAACAGATGTGTCAAAGGGTACCAGCTTTACTAGCAAATACTTGTTAACTGTATTGTACAAGGCAGCATGTAATGGTATTCATAAGAAAACAAATTATCAGGATAAACAATAAACAGACTAACATAAATCCTTCAAAATTGTTTCAAACATAAGGAAACTGTGGCCTTATAGTACTAGGATAGGCCCAGGCCAAATCACCAAAAAACAAAACAACTGGTGGCCAAATGGGCAGAACTGTTAAAAATCAGAAAAGAAAAAACTTGCAGGGGTGCATACAGTCCAGATGCATGCCATTGTGAGATTTGGGGATTTTAGTTCTCCCCTAAGCAGTTCCTTATTAGCCATAATTATGGATAAATCTTTGGGGCAAGAAACTTCTGAACTATGTGGTCTCTATGTGGCTGATATTCAGCTGGCAGCGGCCAGCATTTTAAAAAAATGCTTACTGTCGCCGGCAAGATTAGCCCCAGATAGTCAGTGCCGGGTCATGTCCAAGCACCGGCACTGAAAATCAGGAGCTAAATATGGTGGGACTGGCTACCAAAGCTTATGAAGGTCCCGATCAACGGGACCTGCATAAGACAGTTATGCGTGTCACGCTGAATATTGGCAGGGACTCACATTAAAAAGGTAGAATTTCCCTCCCCCTCCCGCCCCTCCTGAAAAGCCCATAGGCACCCTCCCAACCCCAACCCCATTCATGCATAGCCCCCTCACAACCCTCCTCCAATAGGTCTACACCCCAACCCATCCCCACCCCGATCTCTCAGTCAGGACAGGTCATCCCTGTTGGAATTTATTGTATTTTACATGCATTGCCTGTCACCTATTATTTCTCTGTGATTACTCTGTGACCTCTGATGTGAATTACTTAGAGAGGTCACACAGCTATGCAACTTCCTGTGGGGGTTAGACACAGCAGATGCAGCACATGCAGCACATGGAGCACATGGAGCTCATGATCTCTCCTAACCTGAGAGGATCTATGGTGATGTGAGCATCCATTACCATCTAAGCACATGGAAGGAGCTGATAATACAAATGTATAGTAATATGTATATATAAGCCTGTCTGATTATAATCTAACTACAAACTGTGAGTAAACAGATGTTTTGTTACTTCAACTTTAAAGTGACTCAGCAGTGAATTATTCAGGGGTGAATGAGAGAGAGATGAAGAAAGAAATTAACATTTCTAAAGCTGAAGCTGTGTGTACTAAAATCTGCTAATTATTTACTACAAATAATCCAACAAAAGGGTTATGGGCCCAGGGCTCAGGAATTGAAAAAGAAGAGAAATATTACCAGGCAGAAAAAAAGGCCACATTTTTCTCTTAAGTTTTAAAGGAAAGATTCAGTCTGTCTCTCTCTCCCCCCACACAGCAGACAGAAGGCTAAGAAAATGGCTGAGGGAGGAAATTCACCATTTTTCTATTCTCTCAAGATGCCTAAATTAACTGAGTTTAATTATCAGCAGTGGGAACTAAGATTCATATGTCTCCTTCGAGCAAAAAGATTAGATATATGCTTAGACCAAGACAGAACAGCTGAAAATATGGCTGAATGGGACAATGCAAACTATTATGTGAAGTGCATGCTTTTGGAAGCTCTCTCAGAGAAACAAGCCATATTAGTGGAGGGAAAAGATACACCAAAGGACATTTTATATAAACTGAGAACTATGTATGCAACTACATATGCAAAGCAGCAACCCATTTGGTTGGCAGAGTTGAATGAAACCAAATTAAGGGATAAAAGTAAATGTAATGATCACATTATGCATCTTATGTCTTCATTTCAAAAGCTAGAACTTTCTGGAATTCCCATGTGTGATGCATTGAAAAGAGCATTTCTTTTACCTCACTATCAAAGAAGTTTGATGTTTTTAGGTCTGTAAATGAGGCCATTGAAGGGCAATCTTTTGAACAGGCAACATCAAAACTAAGGCAGGAATGCATAATAAATGATTCTGAGGAGATGTGTTCTCAAAGTCAGTCAGAGAGAAATGAAACAAATTTCTTGGCAAAGAACAGAGGAAGGCGGAGCTATGGGAAAACTCCACCCAAGGGCAAGCTGATTTGCTACTCATGTGGAAAGGAGGGACATGTATCTAAATGGTGTAAGGAAACACAAAACAACTCCCTCTAGCTCACCTAAGCCAATGGAACTAAAGAATTTTCAAACCAGGAATGTATGAAGGACAAAGATAAACACAAGGGCTTTCTAATGGCAGAAAAATCTTTGACTATGGTAAATAATAATTCAAATGAAAGTACTTGGATTTGGATTCAGGGAGCACATGCCATTTAACCAATTGTAAGAATTCTTTCAGGAAATGTGTCCAGAGGAAGGTATTCTTAAAACTGCAACGCAGGGATGCTAAGATCCAAGCAAAAGGTATTGGATTCTTAAATGCAAAGTGTCTAATGAAGTTAAAGAAATTCCTGTAAGTGATGTCTTGTATATTCCCCAAGCAGTTTGTAATATGCTTAGTGTATCTACATTAGATAAGAAGGGATTTGTGATTCATTTTGAAAACAGTAAGTGCACAATCTCTAAAAATGATGAAGTGTATGCTGAAGCTTTTATGCATAATGATGTTTATAAGCTGAACATTTCAGGTGAAGCCTCACATATGGCGCAAGTAAGGAAGAATGATGGTAAATGTAGTCTGGAATCTGGCACCGCCGCCTGGGACATCGTGATTCTAAGGTGATCCAGGATCTTTACAGTAAGCAACTGGCCACCGGCATTCAGATAAGTGCAGATGCTGGTAAAATGGAGAAATGCATAGACTGTGTTACTCAAAAAGGTGTAAGACCCTCATTTCCTGCATACACAGGAAATAGGAGTAATAAAGTACTGGACTTAATACACAGTGACTTATGTGGACCGTTTAATATCCCATCATTGGGAAATAACAGATTTGTGCTAATATTCTTGGATGATTTCTCTAGATATTGTGTGGCCTATTTGCTGAAAGAGAAAAGTCAAGTCACAGAACATGCTGAAGAAATACGTAGCCATGGTGAGCAATAAATTTGAAAGAAACCAAAGGTTCTTCAGACCGACAATGGTGGTGAGTTCACTTCACAAAGCATGCGCACATTTCTAGAACAAGAAGGCATTCAGCATATCACAACAGTAGCTTATACACCAGAGCAAAATTCTGTTGCAGAGAGAAAATTTAGGTCACTTGTGGAATGACCAGATGTATGCTGTCAGATAGCAATCTCCCCTAAAAGACTATGGGGGGAAGCCATCTCACAGCAGTGTACCTACAAAACAGAATGCCAACTAAAGGCGCTGAGCGCACACCACCTGAGACATGCCTGGTAGGAAGCCAAACCTGTCACACATAAGAACATTTGGAAGTACAGCATATGCTCCTGTACCAAAGCAAAGAAGGCATAAGCTGGATTCCACAACAGAAAGGGGCATTTTAGTTGGCTATACTCCAGGACACAAAGGATATAGAATTTTGAATCTGAAAACTGGCATTGTTGGCATAAGACATGTTACATATTTTGATGAAAACAAAAGGGTTGATAAAGGCTGGATTATCCCAGATGAGCCTTATCATCCAGAATATGAAACTAGAACCATAATAGACATGCCAGTGTATATAAATGCCATACCAAGGCAGATGTCTGAAAGCAACTCACCTGTATCTAACGAGGAACAGGCAGAGGAAGCAGACACAGAAAGGATCATTGAAGAAGACAGTACAGTTGGAGAAGGGGAATCAATTGGAGAAGAACTCTCAGATTTAGAGGATGCGGAAAGGTCAGACCAACCTGTTGTCAGACGCTCATCCAGGGAAAACAAAGGTGTTCCACCCCCAAGACTGTCTTACCTAACAAAGTCAGCAGAAGCTCAAGAGCCCTTAACATGGGATGAGATTGAGAAAATGCCAGCAGAAGAAGCTGCTGAATGGCATAAAGCTGCACAAGAAGAAATTGATGCATTGGATAAAAATAATACTTGGATTCTTACAAAATTACCTCCTGGCAAGAAAGCTATAGGATGCAAATGGGTATTCAAGTTAAAAAGGAATGCACAAGGAAAAGTGGAAAGGTATAAAGCCAGACTAGTGGCAAAGGGATATCTTCAAAATATGGAGAAAATTTGATGAAGTGTTTGCACCTGTAGTGAAACACACGACAATAAGAACACTTCTGAGCATTGCAGTCTCAAAAGGCATGCAAGTCAAACACATTGATGTGAAAACAGCGTTTCTTCACGGAGATATAACTGAAGACTTGTACATGGAACAACCAACAGGTTTCATAAATACAAAACAAAGAAAGCTAGTGTGTAAATTAAACAAAGGTCTTTATGGATTAAAGCAAAGTGCAAAATGTTGGAATGAAAATTGCATGAAATATTGACAAATTTAGGATTTAAGCAAGGTGAAGCAGATAAATGCTTGTACACTAGGTGCACAAATGGACAATATGCATACATTTTAGCTTTTGTTGATGATCTGCTCATTGCAAGCAAAAGTGAGCAAGAGTACAAGGACATTGTAAAGTGTTTAAACCACAATGTTGAGATAAAAGAACTTGGAAATGTGTCATACTATCTTGGTATAGAAATTGAGAAACAAAATGATGGTTCTTATCTTCTAAGCCAGAAGCAGAAAATAAATGAGCTTATTGAAAGTTTAGGTATGCAAGATGCCCAAGTTGTAAGCACTCCCATGATCACTGATTTTCTGAAGGATGAAACAGTAAGAGAACCTTTACCAGATAACATCCAATATAGATCAGCCATAGGTAAGCTTTTATATCTAGCTACCACATACAGGGCTGATATAGCAAATGCAGTAGGAATTTTGAGCAGAAGGGTCAGCTCACCTACCAAATCAGATTGGACTGCAGTTAAAAGGATGGTAAGGTATTTAAAGGGTACCATTGATTGTAAATTAAAGATTTCAGCCAATAGTAATCCAAAACTAATATGTTACTGTGATTCAGATTGGGCAGGGGATCATTCTGATTATAAATCCACAAGTGGATATGTGTTTATGTATGGAAATGTACAAATTTCATGGGCCAGTCATAAACAAAGTATTGTGAGTCTGTCTTCTACAGAAGCTGAATACGTGGCCGTATCGGAAGCGTGCAGAGAACTGATGTGGATTGAAAAACTTTTGCTGGATTTCGGAATAGCTGAAAAGAGACCAATCCAGATAATGGAAGATAATCAGAGCTGCATCCGACTGTCACAGAATGACAAGGTTCAGTCACGCACCAAGCACATCGCAACGAAATACCACAACGTGCGAGAGTTGGCGAAAGAAGGGGTCATCAGTCTACACTATTGTCACACCAGTGAGATGACAGCTGACATCATGACCAAACCGTTACCCAGAGAACATTTTGTGAATCTGCGTATAAAGCTTGGACTTTGTATGAATAAATAATTGCATGACAGTTATGCATGAGAAGGGGTTTGTTGGAATTTATTGTATTTTACATGCATTGCCTGTCACCTATTATTTCTCTGTGATTACTCTGTGACCTCTGATGTGAATTACTTAGAGAGGTCACACAGCTATGCAACTTCCTGTGGGGGTTAGACACAGCAGATGCAGCACATGCAGCACATGGAGCACATGGAGCTCATGATCTCTCCTAACCTGAGAGGATCTATGGTGATGTGAGCATCCATTACCATCTAAGCACATGGAAGGAGCTGATAATACAAATGTATAGTAATATGTATATATAAGCCTGTCTGATTATAATCTAACTACAAACTGTGAGTAAACAGATGTTTTGTTACTTCAACTTTAAAGTGACTCAGCAGTGAATTATTCAGGGGTGAATGAGAGAGATGAAGAAAGAAATTAACATTTCTAAAGCTGAAGCTGTGTGTACTAAAATCTGCTAATTATTTACTACAAATAATCCAACAATCCCTGGGCCTATCTGACCTCCCTGGTGTTCCAGTAGGGTGATAAGGGCAGGAGAAAAGAACCCTCTTTCCTGCCTCTAGTGGCAGCATCCTGAAAATGGCTCTGAGTATTGCCAGCACCCGCAAAACTTCTGGCTCCTCCCCAACACCACCCCCAGTGTTGCCCCTGATCTTCCCACTATTTTGTTGGGCAGTCTGTGGTGATCTTCAGCAGAACTATCTGGTTAAGTGCCACTGAATATCACCACTTAGGTGGCAGTGAGCAATTCAACCAGGCAAGAGAAGCTTAAATTGCTTTGAATATCAGCTGGTATGTACTTTGTGCTAGAAACATTGCTTGGCCTGTATTGCTTCCTGGGCTGACTGGTCCCAGATTCAGTTCACTCTTCTCCCAATCACTGAGTGAAATCTGTACAGGTTATCTTTACATTGCAAGCTCTGTCAAGCTGGGATGGTCATCTTAAGTGTTTTTGCACAGTGTTGCATACTTCTAGTAGTGCTACAGAAAAGAAAAGTAATAGCAGTAGTGGTTAGTGGTTAGCGGTTAGCGGTAGTAATTTTCCCTTTTGATATTCTTCTGGGTCTGTTCTAGCTTTCAATCAGGGTATAGCTCAA
The DNA here is from genome assembly GCF_901765095.1 of Microcaecilia unicolor. NCBI lineage: Eukaryota > Metazoa > Chordata > Amphibia > Gymnophiona > Siphonopidae > Microcaecilia > Microcaecilia unicolor. The sequence goes on along the minus strand of NC_044031.1, from coordinate 371,006,250 downwards.
TTCAGGAGCAGTGGAACATCTTTTTGTTTGGAGGGTCCAAACAAACCAATCTCTAGCCCCATCCTAAAACTCTCTAGTTGTTGATGCTATATTGGGCAAAATATTGGTAAATCCATGACCTCTGTGGCCCACCCATTTATACTGTCCATAACAATGGTGTTCACTGGATATGTCCCTTCAGATGATCCAGAAAAATACTCCACTCCAACAGGAACTAGAGGAATCTATGTAGTACTTTTGTTTAGGTTCTGCTTACTCTTACTGGTTCACTTAGGGTGAAATATAAAACAATGAGGTAAACTAGGTCTTATCAAAAGAACAAGAGACTTTGCCCACAAGCAGAAATCTCTCCTTGTTAGACACACTGTCTTACTTGCAATTCTCTCTCTCTCTCTCTTTTCCTTTATTTCAATCAGTTCATATAAAAATCGCCCTCTCCCAAAAATCTTTAATCATGTAGGGGTGTTTTTGCTAAAACTTAGGGTACACTAATGGACATTAGCATGCACTAAACTTCAGGAAAAGGACCCTTAGTTCATGAGTATCAATGTCCTCCTTTCCAAAACAACCGACTGTTAGAGGACCAACCTACCATATAAGGGTCTTCTCTACTTTGTGGAAGGTTGACCCTAGTTTTGTATGACAAGACTACCACAAGTGGTTATAGGTGCCATTTTTGTTCCTGTAACTAGATGAATCAGGAGTGGAGGGAGATCTCTCCCAACTCATGCCTCCAGACCACTAGTGTTCCCTATGGGTAAGCCCCGGTTCTGGTTGGGGGGTTTGGGCTGCCCAAGTGGGTGGGGAGATTGTTCAGGACTTTGTAGCGCTATAGAAATGTTAAATAGTAGTAGTAGTACTAGGAGGAGCCTACAATCAGGAGGGGCTTCAAGAGGAGATGAGAAGTTCTGTTTCAGGGGAGGGATCAGATTGGGGGGAAAGCCCAGGGAGGTCAGACTGGAAGGATATGTTCTGGGGGATTTGAATCAGGAAGGGGTCTGTTCCAGTGGTGTGGATCTAATCAGAGGAGGTCTGATGCCAAGGGGGTTCTGATTAAGGAGGAATTTAATGCCAGCAGGGGAGTTCTGATTGGGGGGAATTGAAATGGCTATGTGTTCACAGGAGATATACATTTAGATTTGCAAAATGACTGCATTACATGTGAATGTTCACAGGTTGCTATTTTGCAACCTATATGTATAAATGGTGGCACTCACACATGTAAGACTTTCCTCATATATTTTTCTCAAATTTAGCCAGTACCCTAACCTACAAATGCAGCAACTAGCAGAGAGATGCCAGCTTTTGATGGGAAAGGAAAAAAGTAGAGGGATCAGTCTCCATACCTCAGAGCACAGCAACAGAACAGTGGAGATGACCATAGAACCAGAGTACAGCCAAAGGTATCATTGAAAAGGGTCCTTTATTAACGACAGCTCATATAACATACATGTGAAAGTACATTACTGCTTAAGGAACTTGACATGGGCTATGTTTTGGGTACACTGCCTACATCAGGAGTCCAAATATAAATCTTGCCTCGCTTCGATAGGATTTTAGATAATGCTGGGGAGGAGCCAGCTGTCTTGGTACATGTTGGTACCAATGACATAGAAAAATGTGGTAGAGAGGTTCTGGAAGCCAAATTTAGGCTCCTAGGTAGAAAGCTCAAATCCAGAACTTCTAGGGTAGCATTTTCTGAAGTGCTACCCATTCCACGTGCAGGGCCCAAGAGACAGGCAGAGCTCTGGAGTCTCAATGCATGGATGAGACGATAGTGCAGGAAGGAGGGTTTTAGATTTGTTAGGAACTGGGCAACATTCTGGGGAAGGGGGAGCCTATTCCGAAAGGATGGGCTCCATCTTAACCAGGGCGGGACCAGGCTGCTGGCATCGGCATTTAAAAAGGAGATAGAGCAGCTTTTAAATGAGAGACTGGGGGAAGGCCGACAGTCGCTCAAAAGTGCATGGTTTGGAATAAGGTATCTTTTAAAGATAGCACCAAAACAGGGAAGATAGGGTATCCTGATAGTGAGGTTGCAAAAGATCAGGTGTCCTTAAATAAAAATAAAAATCAGACAAAAGATTGCAATTTAATACAGTCAAGTACTGAGCATGAACATATTTTGAAATGTCTATATGCAAATGCCAGAAGCCTAAGAAATAAGATGGGAGAGTTAGAATGCATTGCACTAAATGAAAAATTAGATATAATAGGAATCTCAGAGACCTCATGGAAGGAGGATAACCAGTGGGATACTGTCATACCGGGGTACAAATTATATCGTATTGATAGGGTGGATTGAATTGGTGCATTGAATGTTAAGGAAGGCCTTGAATCAAATAGATTGAAAATTCTACAGGAAACAAAACACATCTTGGAATCCCTGTGGATTTAAATTCCATGTGTAAAGGGGAAAAGGATAGTGATAGGCAGTGGCGTAGGAAGGGGGGGGGGGCGGTCCGCCCCGGGTGCACGCCACTGGGGGGTGTCGGCTCCATGCTGGTGCACTGCCCTCTCTGCCCCGGAACAGGTTACTTCCTGTTCCGGGAAAGAGAGAGCAGTGAACCAGCGTGGAGCCGACACACCCCAGCAACGTGCAGTCGGGGCGGATCGGCCCTCCCACCCATCCCTCGCCGCAGGTCTGCGCTCCGGGGGGGGGAGGTATGAGCTCCGGGGGTGTGCGCTCCAGCGAGGAGAGTGCGCCGTGCTGTACCCGGGGGGGGGGTGCGCACCGGCGACCCGCCCCGGGTGTCAGCTCCCCGCTATGGCTCTGGTGATAGGAGTGTACTACTGTCCGCCTGGCCAGGGTGAACAGACGGATGTAGAAATGTTATCGGAAATTAGCGAGGCTAACAACACGATAATAATGGGTAATTTCAATTACCCCAACATTGACTGGGTAAATGTAACATCGGGGCATGCTAGGGACGTAAACTTCCTTGACGAAATCAAGGATTGCTTTATGGCAGCTGGTACAGGAGCCAAAAAAGAGAAGGAAAATTCTAGACCTAGTCCTTAGTGGAGCGCATGATCTGGAGCGGGAGGTAATGGTGCTGGGGCTGCTTGATAACAGTGATCATAATATGGTAGGATTTGATATTAGCTTTAGAGTAAGTATACACAGGATATCCAATACGTTAGCATTTAACTTTCAAAAAGGACTATGATAAAATGAGAAGAACAGTAAAAAACAAACTTAGAGGAGCAGCTGCAAGGGTCAAAAATTTACATCAGGCATGGATGCTGTTCAAAAATACCATCCTGGAAGCCCAGGCCAAATATATTCCATGTATAAAAAAGGAGGGAGGAAGACCAAATGACAGCAGCATGGTTAAAAAGTGAGGTGAAGAAAGCTATTAGTGCTAAAAGAAAATCCTTCAGAAAATGGAAGAAGACTGAAAATAACAAGAAACAGCATAAGGAATGTCAAGTCAAATGCAAAGTACTGATAAGGAAGGCAAAGAGGGACTTTGAAAAACGATTGCGTTTGAGGCAAAACACATTAAGAATTTTTTAAGGTATATTAAAAGCAAGAAGCCAGCAAAAGAATTGGTTGGACCGATAGATGACCGAGGGGTAAAAGGGGAGATCAGGGAAGACAAAGTCATAGCGGAGAGATTAAATGAATTCTTTGGTCTTCACCAAGGAAGATTTGGGAGTGATACTGGTGCCAGAAATGGTATTCGAAGCTGACGAGTCAAAGAAACTGAATGAAATCTCTATAAACCAAGAGGATGTAATTTGACAAATTGAAGAGTAGCAAATCTCCTGGGCCAGGTGGTATTCATCCCAGAGTACTGATAGAATTGAAAAATGAACTTGTTGAACTATTGTTAGTAATATGTAAATTATCTTTAAAATTGAGCATGGTACCGGATGATTGGAGGGTAGCCCATGTAATGCCGATATTTAAAAAAGGTTCCAGAGGGATCTGGGAAATTATAGACCAGTAAGGCTGACGTTGGTGCCGGGCAAAATGGTAGAGACTATTATAAAGAACAAAATTACAGAGCATATTCAAAAGCATGGATTAATGATACAAAGCCAGCATGGATTTGGTGAAGGGAAATCTTGCCTCACCCATCTATTACATTTCTTTGAAGGGGTGAACAAACATGTGGATAAAAGCGAGCCAGTTGATATTGTGCATCTGGATTTTCAAAAGGCGTTTGACAAAGTACCTCATGAAAGACTCCAGAGGAAACTGGAGAGTCATGGGATAGGAGGTAGTGTCCTATTGTGGATTAAAAACTGGTTAAAGGATAGAAAACAGAAAGTAGGGTTAAATGGTTAGTATTCTCAATGGAGAAGGGTAGATAGTGCTGAGACCACTGCTTTTTAACATATTCTAAATGATTTAGAGATGAGAGTAACTAGTGAGATAATTAGATTTGCTGACGATACAAAGTTATTCAAAGTTGTTAAATCATGAGAGGATTGTGAAAAATTACAACAGGACCTTATTAGATTGGGAGACTGGGCATCTAAATGGCAGATGACGTTTAATGTGAGCAAGTGCAAAGTGATGCATGTGGGAAAAAGGAACCTGAACTATAGCTACGTAATGTAAGGTTCCACATTAGGAGTCACCGACCAAGAGAGGGATCTCAGTGTCATTGTTGATGATACATTGATATGCTCTGTTCAGTGTGCTATGGCAGGTAAAGAAGCAAATAGAATGTTAGGTATTATTAGGAAAGGAATGGAAAAGAAAAGTGAGGATGTCATGATGCCTTTGTTTCGGTGCATGGTACGACCGCACCTCAAATATTGTGTTCAATTCTGGTTGCCGCATCTCAAAAAATATAGTGGAATTAGAGAAGGTACAGAGAAGGGCGACAAAAATGATAAAGGGGATGGGACGACTCCCCTAAGAAGAAAGGATGAAGCATCTAGGGCTCTTCAGCTTGGAGAGAGATGGTTGAGGGGAGATATGATAGGGGTCTATAAAATAATGAGTGCAACGGGTAGACATGAATCAATTGTTTACTCTTTCCAAAAATATTAGGACTAGGGGGCGTGCGATGAAGCTACAAAGTAGTAAATTTAATATGAATCAAAGAAAAGTTTTCTTCACTCAACGTGTATTGACTTGGGAAAATCCATTGCTTATTTCTGGGATAAGTATCATAAAATGTATTGAGCTTTTCTGGGATCTTGCCAGGTATTTGTGACCTGGATTGGCCACTGTTGGAAACAGGATACGGGGCTTGATGGATCTTTGGTCTGTCCCTGTGTGGCAATACTTATGTACTTATATACTTGTTTTGGGATCTCCTCAATGTCTTTTTTTTCTCACCACATCATACCTGATGACCTAATGAATTTTAAAGCAGTAGTTTTTCGATTTCAGAATCCCAGGCAAGATTTTGGAAAAGTTAGAGATCAGCACCAACATCTGGCGTTATTTTTAACTGAAAGCTGCAAACTATAAGACTACATGTTAAACTAAATTAAATTAAATTAAGTCTTTGCAGTTCTAGTTCCTTCTCATCAACCCATACCTTTCAATCTTATTATATAAACTGACTACTTAGGAGATTGAATTAGGCAATGATTGGCTTTGCTTGGAAAGGAAAATAAGGAATTAATTTAGATCAATTGTTGTTCATCTGTGTAAACAGAACACTTAAGTAAATTTCAGGGAGAGCTTAATAATCTTATTAGATATTTGAAACAATTTATTTTTAATTGTTCCTGTCTTTGCTGTATCCTAGGTAACCGAATTCTGCAAATTAAACTACACTAGACTACATACATCATAGATACATAAAAACATTTTATAATCTGAAAGACTACATTAAGAGAAACTACATCATTCTTCTTAATAATATGTGAGCACGTAAACTGGACTAGAAACATAGAATCACAAAGGCAGATAAGGGCCAAATGGCCCATCCAGTCTGCCCTTCCTCGGTAACCACTAACTCCTCCTTTTCCTAAGGGATCCCATGTGCCTATCAAACACAGTCCTCATCTCCACGACCTTCACTGGGAAGCCATTCCATACATCCACCATCCTTTATGTGAAAGAGTATTTCCTTAGATTCCGTCTGTTTCCTCTTAACTTCATCCTATGCCCTCTTATTTCAGAGTTCACCTTCGTTTGGAAGGCTCACCTCCTGTACATTAACACCACTGAGGTATTTACATCTCTATCATATCCCCCTCTCCCGCCTCTCTTCCAGCATATTATGTACTCTAGGAGGTATATTTGTGATAGTTCAACAATCCCAAAAAGTATATGTGGAAGTGACCAAGTTTACATTTTTGCATCATTTTAGAAATGTAGTTATGCATGTATAGCTTACATTGAAAATTGCAGCAACAGAACCATGGAGATGACCAAAGAACAAGAGTACAGCCAAAAGTATCTTCAAAAAGGGTCCTTTATTAACAACTGCTCACAAAATGTACATAGGAAAGCACATTATTGCTTAAGGGACTTGACACGAGCCATGTTTCGGCTATACTGCCTGCATCAGGAGTTCATATACAAATCTTGCCTCTCCTGTCTTGGGATTTCCATGGCGCCCTTTGTTTTCTCATCACACCATACCTGAGGACCTACCGAATTTTCAAGCTATAGTTTTGGGATTTTGGAATTCCCAAGCAAGATTTTGGGAAAAAGTTAGAGAGCTGTGTGCTTGTCTGGGAATTCTGAAATCCAAAAAACTACAGATTTAAAATTTGGTAGGTCTTCAGGAGAGGCAAGATTTATATTTGGACTCCTGTTGCAGGCAGTATACTCAAAACACTACTCGTGTCGAGTCCCATAAGCAGTAACAATTAAAAATAAATTGTTTAAATACCTAATAATATTATTAAGCTCTCCCTGAAATTTACTTAAGTGTTCTGTTTACAGAGATGAACAACAATTGATCTAAATTAATTCCTTATTTTTCCTTTCCAAGCAAACCCAGTCATTGTCTAATCCAATTTCCTAAGTAGTCAGTTTATATAATAGTATTGAAAGGTAGGGGTTGATGAGGAGAAGCAACTAGAGCTACAAAGACTTAATTTAAGTTAATTTAACATATAATAGTTTGCAACTTTCAGTTAAAAATAACTATACAGAGCAGATAATATACACATCATAGTACACTCACCCCAACCCTTTCCCCCTCCCCATTAACAATCCACATCTAACCCCTCATGCCCTAACCTTAACAACAAATTTAAACATATATTAAACAATCTGACATTATTTGAAATATTTAGGGGTCCTTTTACAAAGCTGCAACAAAAAGTGGCCTTAGTGCGCTCTTAAGCGGATCTTTCCCAAGTGCTAAGGCCACTTTTTTCCGTGGCTGGAAAATGGCTGATTTACCATTTTCTGATTTAATGGCCATGTGCTAATGCTTCCATTAACATGCAGCCATTAACAAAAATTAGCATGTGAGTCCTTACTGCCACCTATTTTGCAGGCAGTAAGGAATCACATGCTAATCCTGCACTAATCAGTATGCGGAAATACCGATGCGCTAACTGATTAGCACAGAAACGTCCACTCTCCATCCCCAGACATTGCAACTTACCACGGGATGCCTCAGTACGCCCCGCGGTATGCCATTTAAAGCTGCGGTAATCATGTGTTAGTGCTTACCACAGCTTAGTAAAAGGACTCCTGAAAAAGTCAACCTTTTTAACTGTTTTCTAAAACTCATGTGCTCATTAAAATTCTTTAAATCCTCTTGTAATTTATTCCAGAGTCTTGGTACTGCCCTTGAAAGACAAGTAGCAAGAGAGTCATATACCTAAGTATTGATATTCAAAAAAAAGCTGAGCTCCTAAGTTTTATATCTAAATTAGGCTGGTAAATTGTGCCCTATTTTCAGCCAAATCTAGGAACCTAAATTTTCATTTAAAAATCCATCTTAATTTAGGAGCATAAAAGTTTGGCTTATACATTTAGGACTGTCATTCACAGGGGACGCTAGTGAGCCACAGAGAATACATCAGCATAGGAGAAAAGCTCCGGTGGGATCGTGTTATAAATAAGATTTCCCCTACATTCACTGGTCTGAAAATAAGACCATTTTCTGTCCATTCTACTTGGGATGTCGACCGGGAAAGGTAGTAAGAGACCTAAATCTGATCCCGCTTCACCATTGAAACAGCAGATAAAGCAGACAAAAACTGTTCTCAAACCATACTAGATGAAATTAGGTCTCTCAAATCTATACTTACTGACACTAGGGATAATACAGTAGAAATTAAAGTTGATATGGAAATACTTAAGTCTGAACTCACCTAATTTAAAGCGCGTATGGAAATGCTAGAATGTAAACAAGCAACCATGGAGGAAAATATCAGTGATTTGAGGCATCATGTTAAACATATGGCGAGTCTAGAAAGGGAGCTTGAAGATGTGCACAACAAAGAATGGAAAAACAATATAAGAATACTTGAGCTTCCCCAAGAGAGAGGGAAATAACCTTTCATCTATTCTACAGACCTTTATACCAGCTCTCTTGGACATAAAATTAGACTTTTTGTTTGAAATTGAATCAGCAAGTCGTACTCCCATCACAGCGGAGCAATACAGATAAATATCCTAGACCAATATAAATCAAACTGCTCCGCTACACACAACCAAAAAAGCAAAATACGCGCTCCACTCAAATTTGAAGGCTCTACCATTCTTTGGGTACCTGATTTAAGTAAAAACACTGCTTACTTAAGAAAACAACTACTTGTTTAAAGGCCTCAACTGAAACAGATTAATGACAAGTTTGGCATTTTTTACCCAGTGCGGATGACATCATGAAAGGCTTCACAGACCCAGACATGCTTGCAAATTTTTGGGAAGAAAATCACCCTACTGGTATTGACCAAACATAATTTACGTTCAACATAGAGGTTTGTTCTGCCTCTGGCTTTTCTCTTGCATACCTGCCTATGTATTCATACTTAGTGGCTTCTGCCTGCCACTTTGCAACTTTCAGCCACACTGTCTTATGTATTTCTGTTACTTGTATAGCACTAACTTGTGCTTAATTATGCTCTGTTGACATGTTTCAGTTAGATTTGTATGTATTTATTTCTTTTTAGAGGGGGTCACTGTGAATTTATTTTCTTTAATATCTGAGAAATTTATCTGATTTCTTATCTGTACTACCATCCGCCAGGACAGAACGAACAGACGGATGAAGAAATGTTTACAGAGATTAGGAAAGCTGGCAAATTGGAAAATGCTATAATAATGGGTGATTATAATTTACTCCGATATTGACCGGATGAATGTTACATCAAGGAGTACCAGGGAGATAAAATTTCTAGATGTAATAAACAACTGCTTCTTGGAGCAGTTGGTCCAGGAACACGACGAGAAGGGGAGCCATTTTGAATCTGGTCCTTGGTGGTGTGAAAGGCATAGTGCGAGAAGTGACAGTGTTGGGTTCCCTGGGGAAACAGTGATCATAACATGATCAAGTTTGAGCTACTATCTGGGATGAACTTGCAAAAGAAATCTACTGTAGCTGCATTTACTTTTCGAAAGGGCGACTATAATAAAATAAGGGAAATGGTTAAAAAGAAACTAAAAGGATCTGCTGCAAAGGTTAGGACACTAAACCAGGCATGGACGTTATTAAAAAATACCATCTTGGAAACCCAGTCCAGATGCATTCCGCATATTTGCAAAGGTGGAAAGAAGAGAAAACGTCAGCCAGTGAAGTTAAAAGGTGAAGTAAAAAAGGCCATTACAGCCAAAAGACTGTCTTTCAAAGAATGGAAAAAGGACCCAAACAAAGAAAATAAGAAACAACATAAGCACTGGCAAGTCAGATGCAAAGCATTAATAAAGAAGGCTAAAAGAGAATATGAAGAGAAACTTGCCGCAGAGGCTAAAACTCACAATAACAACTGTTTCAGGTACATCAGAAGCAGAAAGCCCGTGAGGAAATTGGTGGGGCCATTAGATCATGAAGGAGCAAAAGGGGCACTCAGGGCGGAGAAGGCCATAGCGGAGAAACTGAATGAATTCTTGCTTTTGTCTTTACGGAAGAAGATGTAAGAGATCTGCCTGCACCGGAAATGGTTTTCAAGGTTGATGATGCGGAGGAATTGAAAGAAATCTTGGTGAATCTGGAAGACGTACTGAGCCAAATCGATAAATAAAAGAGTAGCAAATCACCTGGACTGGATGGCATACATCCAAGGATACACAAAGAATTCAAGCCTTTAATTGCTGATCTGCTATTAGTAATATGTAACCTGTTGTTAAAATAATCCATAGTACCTGAAGATTGGAGGGTGGTCAATGTGACAATGATTTTTAAAAAGGGCTCCAGGCGTGATCCAGGAAATTACAGACTGGTAAGTCTGAAGTCAGTGCCAGGTAAAACAGAGGAAACTATTCTAAAGAATAAAATTACGGAACACATAAATAAACATGGTTTAATGGGACAGAGTCAGCATGGTTTCAGCAAGGGAAGTTTTGCCTCACCAGTTTGCTTCATTTCTTTGAAGGTGTGAATAAACATATTGATAAAGGTGAGCTGGTTGAAGTAGTGTATCTAAATTTTCAGAAAGCTTTTGATAAAGTTCCTCATGAGAGACTCCTGAGAAAATTAAAGAGTCATAGAAAAGGAGGAAATGTTCTGGTGTGGATTAGGAATTGGTTATTGAACTGAAAACAGAGGGTAGGGTTAAATGGTCATTTCTCTTAATGGAGGAGGGTGAATACTGGAGTGCCGTAGGGATCAGTACTGGGACCAGTACTATTTAAAATATTTATAAATTATATGGAGATCGGAACAAATGAGGTGATTAAATTTGTAGATGACACAAAACTATTCAAGGTTGTTAAAACACGTGTAGACTGTTAAAAATTGCAGGAAAACCTTAGGAAATTGGAAGGCTGGACATCTAAATGGTAGATGAAATTTAATGTAGACAAATGCAAAGTGATGCATATTGGAAAGAATAATCCAAATCATAGTTACCTGTTGCTAGGGTCCACCTTGGGGGTCAGCACCCAAGAAAAAGATTTAGGTGTCATTGTAAATAATACACTGAAATCTTCTGCTCAGTGTGCAGCAGTGGCCAAAAGCAACAGGATGCTAGAAATTATTAGGAAAGAGATGGTAAATAAGACCAAAATACTATAATGGCTCTGTATCGCTCCATGGTGCAATCTCACCTTGCATACTGTGTTCAGTTCTGGTTGCTGTATTTCAAAAAAATATAGAGGAATTAGAAAATGTTCAAAGAAGAGCGATCAAAATGATATTTGGGAAGGAACTCCTCTCATATGAGGAAAGGCTAAGGAGGTTGGGGCTCTTCAGCTTGGAAAAGAGATGGATGAGGGGAGATATGATTGAGGTCTACAAAATCATGAGTGGTGTAGAACGAGTAGTGAACGATTGTTACTGGTTTCAAAAGTACAAAGACTAGGGAACACTCAAGAAAGTTGCATAGAAATACTTTTAAAACAAATAGAAGGAAATATTGTTTTCATTCAAAGAATAGTTAAGCTCTGGAACTCTTTGCTGGAGGATATAGTAACAGGGATCAGCGTATCTGGGTTTAAAAAAGGTTTGGACAAGTTCCTGAGAAAATGTCTGCTCTTGAGACAGAGATGGGGAAGCTACTGTTTGCCCTGGGATTGGTAGCATGGAATGTTGCCACCATTTGGTTTTCTGCCAGGTACTTGTGACCTGGCTTGGCCACTGTTGGAAAACAGGATACTAAGCTAGATGGACCATTGGTCTCACCCAGTAGTGCTGTTCTTATGTTTCTACTCTCCTTCCCAGCACCTCTTATATACATATTGTGAGAAGGAAGAGGCTGTCCTACCCTGGTTAGGCCCCTAGAGGGTGCTGTTCCCCTAAAATGTCCAGGGAGAAGGGCTGGGTGAGTCACTAAAGGGAGCCAGTAAGGGGTGTATAGCTGGAGGTCGCTAGGACCGGGGAGAGTCCTGGGGGTGGAAACAGGTGCAGCAGGTTATGGGCTGGGTCCTGTTTGGCCATTAACCACTTAATACCCCACCTGAGTTGTGAGGGAAAAAGGAGAGCTAGCAGTTAAAGAAGAGAGCTGGTAGCTGAAGCGGAAGGATCCCCATGAGAAGTACTGGCTGAGCCCTTTGGACTGGTGGTGAACTGTGTGCAAAGCAAGGGAGCTGGCTGGGGTAAGAAGGCCCTAGATTGTCAGGTATAAGAACTGTGTGTTACAAGGAAGGACTGTGTGTCCAGGTTACAAGGAAGGACTGGGTGTCCATGTTACAAGGAAGGACTGAGTGTCCAGGTGCTTAAGCTGGAAGATTGAACTGAGTAAGAAGAAAATGTTTAAGCTGGAAGGACTGTTTAAGCTTGTAAAAGTGTTTTAAGCTGGAAGGGGGAATAAAAGATTTGTATGAGAAATATCCTGTTGGTGAGACCTGACTGTGTTTGCCTTTTGAGAAGCAGGTCACCCTGAGCAGAAAGGGGTAGTAGAATAATTTGCATAAAATCTGCATACTGTGAACCAGCCCACCCTGAGTGAAAGA